>NC_134539.1:50632500-51312500 GCF_050624435.1 Tenrec ecaudatus | reverse complement strand
CTCTGGCAAGACTGCAGAGAGCAGCCACCTGCAGTTTTTCAGTTACTTCACTTTCACAAGCCCATCCTCCACTCTGAATAGCCTGGGCTAATGAGCTAATGGTTCTTTGTATGCGTTAGGAATTGTACATTGATAACTTATAAATTCTTATGATTTTGTCATATCTTATACTGCCCAATGTCTCCCTTCACCCACTTTTCTGCTGTCTTTCTACCCCACCTTCGCTCTACCATCTTGGTATCGCCACTGTTACTACTGGTCCTGAGGGGTTCATCCGTCCTGGATTCCCTGTGTTTCCAGTTCCTATCTGTACCAGTGTACATCCTCTAGTCTAGTCTGATTTGTAAGGTAGAATTGGGATCATGATAGTGGGTGTGTGTGCGGGGGAAGCATTAAAGACCTAGAGGAAAGTTGTATATTCCATCGTTGCTACCCTCCACTCTGACTGGCTCGTCTCCTCCCCACGCCGCTTCTGTAAGGGGATGTCCAGTTGCCCACAGATGGGCTTTGGGTCCCCAATCTGCACTCTCCCTCATTCACAATGATATGATGGAGAGGGGAGCAGGAAGGGAGGAGAAAAATGCGGAGCTGAAGTAGAAGGGCTCAAGTAGAAAGAAAATGTTTTGAGAATGATGATGGCAATAAATGTGCAAATGTGCTGAACATAATGGATGTATGTACGGATTATGAGAAGCATTGTACGAGCCCCCAATAAAATGATTTAAAAACTATTAAATTCATTTTACATAATAAAAAATTGTAAATCACCCTTGTGTAATCCTAGAATGAGCATGCTGGCTGCGTGACCTGGGGAGTATATAAGCTCACCTCTAATAAAGCTCTGGGCCTTGGAGTGTCTCACTACAGGGAACCCCGTACCCTAACTTTTGTCTATTTCTTTTATATATAAGTTTTTCATGGCAGAACGTACCCCTCTCGAACCTGTTGTAATGTAAGATGAGAGTCAGTCTCAATATTATCTTATAAAAATATATATATTTGAGGTTGATCATTTGGACAAGACTTATGTGCCATTAACCACACTGTCACCCCACAGCTTCGAGTCGTTCTGAATCTCTACTTGCTTTTATCGGATGCATTTCCGAATACTACTCCCTTCAACGTGGTTGATGAGTGTAGGACCGTGTTGAGCATTCCTGTTCATACTGATCACACTTTGAACTGAGGCCGACTGATAGTGACCCGATAGGACAGGGTAGAACTGCCCCCGTGAGTTTCTGAGACTCTAACTCTTTATGAAAGTAGTGAGATAGTGAAAGTTTATTGTGCCAAACTGGCCGATAAACACATGTGGGGTTAATTGAAGGGCGGAGAGATAAATGACTCGGTGAGCCTCACCTTTCTGGTTCTCGGGTCTCTTGCTTTCTTATGGTTGGACCAGGGTGCAGCTGCCTTAACCAGTTCCCTGCTTCAGCTGGCAAGGCTCACTTCCTGTGAGGCATCCCTGAGGAGACACCACATGGACCTACCCCGGTGCAGCCCTCGGTGCTGGAGCAGCCGTGTGGAGACCCCTGCCAGTGCTGAGATGCTTACACATTCACTGACTCGGCTTTCCTCCTGCAGTCGGCATCATAGTGTGTGTTTTGTGAGATGGAGGAGGACTTTGTGGATTGGTGTCAGAAAAATAGGATAATGTTGGACTTGTGGGCTTGGGCAGCACTGGGTTGGGATGTTTTCTTGAAGTGCACTTACCCTTTATATAAAACTCTCTCTTATACATATGAGTTTCTGTGGATTTGCTTCTCTAAAGTACCCAGACTAGCACATGTAGAAAGCCCTGGTTTCCTCTTGAGAAGCAGCTGGAGGTTTTGAACTGCTGACCTTGCAGGTTGCATAACACTGGACTTCCAGAGCTCCTTGTTCATACTGATAGTATTGTTTTGTTTTTATGTGAGAAGAACAACAATTCACTTGGACTGTGAAACCACAAAATTTCACTAAAAGTTCTACATGGTTTTCTCGAATCTGGCATACTAATTAAATGTAGTTAAAATTTCAGCAAGATTCGGTTCTACCTCGATACATAGATAACTGTTGGCCCATTCACCTTCCCAGGAAGAAAGTCTGCAGGACACACTCACTGCTGACAGGTTGATTCCAGCTCCTAGTAATGCTAAGGACACGTAACAAACACTGGGGCGGATTCCCTGTCAGCAGGCTATGGCAATTTTTGTAGCTAAAAACTACTGGAGAATGTTGGACCCATTTGGGGGGCTCTGGTCATTCTCTGCAGTAATAAGGGCTCTCATCGTATAAGGCAGGTAAACACTGTGGTTCTTAGCTTCTTCCAAGTTCCTCAAAGACTACATTGCTCATATCAGCCTCAGTCTTCTGGGCGTGTAGAACAAGTAAGTAGACTAATTAAAATCCAACTAGCAAGATGAACGGCATCGTTTGAATTGTCTTCGCTCTTCTGCTATTACTGATGAAGCTGAGGACCATTCCAGTAGGACCTCGTAAATGGATTCCTCTTGAGATTGCTCCTGGGAGCCTTCCACATGGTTCAGTTTTATCAATTCTGGTCTTCTAAAGACTGGTTTGCTGAGCTATTGCCAAACTGGGTTTCATTATGTAAAGGAAAAACCTTTTTCATAAAAGAACATTTTTATCAACAGAATAAAAAACAAAGTGAGGCACCTAATAATGTGCCCAGAGATTGTGTTTATCTATTGGAATTCATTGAGTGTGTTTATTGTAAAAGTCATCCTATTCATGTGAATTTAGTGGAGAGGATCCTATTAACCCTTTTAAACAAATTTCCATGCTATTAAAACCACAGGGGATCAGGCTTGGATTCATCTGTGCAAGCTAAAAAAAAAAAAAAAAAAGCTAACTTGGTCCCAATCTGGACTATGGAGACAACTAAGGGATTTTAACTGGGTCTTAGATGAATTGCAAATGACTACAAGAAGAAGCACTCATCAAAAATGCAGAATAAAATTATGCAAGTAGCTAGAGCATGTATGTTTTGTAGCATATTGTTAGCTACACTTTCACGTTAGCCATTTTGTATTTTTCTGTATATACTTTATGCTTGTTTTTTTGTTTTTTCACAAAAGGTTTATACAACCCTGAAGTTTTTTACTTCCATAAAGATTTACAGGCTGAGAAACCCACAAAGGTGATTTTACATATGAGTCGAAGGCAGGAGGGAGTGACAGACATATCTTGACTTTGTCTGTGATTGACTGGTGCCTGCACTATTGTCAACAGTTATGGCAGTCTTCCCTCCTCCTTGAGTTTTAATCATGGTGTCAATCAACTTCCTTACTATCTATCTCTTTTTTTCTGTTGTGTGGCCTGAGATTGCAATTGGCCCAATTGTTTGTGACAAGTGCTGCGTTAATCATGTCTCAGCCCCCCCTCCACTCCCAACCCCCCACCCCACTCCACCCCCCACCTCACCCCCGTGCATACAAGACAGCACTGACCCAGTACGTGGAGTACCTGGAGTGCCGCAGGGGGACAGGCGCTGGGTTGCTACTGTACAGTCAGTGATTTGAATCCAGCAGCTGCTGCTCAGGAGACGGATGAGTCTGTTTGCGCCCATCATGGTCCACAGTCTCAGAAGCCTCGAAGAGCTGCTCTACTCTGTCCTGCGAGGTAGCTGTGAGTTGGGATTGGTTCCGTGGCATTAGGTTTGGCTTGGGTACTATTGCTGACCATTGGCTCTAGTGTTAACTTAAAAAGAACTATCAGTGTCTGGTTGTGGCATTCGCCCAAGTTTAATGCTTTAATTTCATGTTTCAACTTGACCCGAGCCCAAAGTATCCCACTTGATTGTACGTTGGAGTGTGCTAGAGCTGGAGAAATGAATTCTGATAACAAATGTAGGAGCCAAGATTATATTGGGCACAAACCTTTTGTTGGGCATTACCATAAACAAACCTGATTATAGCCTAATTGGTATGATAATGGCTTTAACATGTGAAATAGAACTCTGCGACATTACAATAACCCAAATGTTTCAAAACACTATACTCAACAGGAAATAAATTTTGGAAGAATGCCAGTCTGCAATCATGCGAAGGTGGAAACATGGGCGGTAAAGGCAAATTTCTCTTTCCCTAATTCCTCTGATTTTAAACAGGACCCATGTCTTTCTTCATCTGTCATGGATGGAATCGTATTCCTCCAAAAGATATGTTAACTTTGCTGGCCATAATCTCAGTGGTTTGGACGTTTATGTTATGGTGCGATCATGATATGAACTGATGTCATCAGCCAGTACATTGTAAAAGGATTAGGGTAGTATGGAGCAACCTTAATTAGGGGACAGCCCTCCATATTTATAAACACATGTGGTAAACATATCTTTCTCTCCTTGCTGGTGTGGGTCCCCATCTGCAACACAGAACTCTAGCTTTTGGATGGGAGCTGAGGGCCAGCCGCATTGCTTGCTGATGCTGGGAGCCATCAATGACTTGACATAACCCCGATCTCCTGACCCTCTCTGCCCTCACGAGGTGTTGTCTTCGTGTGTGCCCTTCCTTCTCTGTCCACCTGCTTCCCGGTTTCTCAGTCTCAGCACAGCCACGTAAACCAGGAAACCCCTCCCGCGTAACGTCTTCTACACGGTCGTGACCCACACTGGACCTAACCACTTCCATCACTGTATGAGTCGTTCATCTTGCTATAAACTTTCCTCCGTATATACGTACCTCTATGTGTCATGGGTTTTGCTTCGCTAGAGAACCGCTAAGACAGTTGGCTACCAAACAACAAAGGCTCTTGCTTACGATCTCTGTTGCAAAGTAGGTTTGTATTAATAATAATAAATTATATTAATAATGATGCTCCTCATATCAGAATGATAAAATGTGCTATCACGTGTGCATCTAAGTGCTCGCTGCTATCGAGTCGAGAGTCGATGCTGACTTGTAGTACCCCCTGTGGGTTTCTGAGACGAAAACTGCTGACAGGAGTGGAAAATCCAGTCTCCCTCCCTTGGAGCAGCTGGTGGTTTTGCACTGCTGAACCTGAGGGCCACGGGCTGCAGCCCAACGCTTAACCACTACGTCCCAAGGGCTCCGTGCATCTACAAGAGGAGCTGGAAATCCTGTTTCCTCTTGCTGTGCTCAGAGAATTGTGTAGAATGCATTTAGAACCCCAGTAGGCTGAGCTGTTCCTCCACTGTGACCTGGCCCCATGTCACTTACATTTTGAGATAAGTGAAGGCAGCCTGTCAGCAAGAGCATGTAGAAGCAGCCCGAGCTGCCAGACAACCATAGAGCTGAAAGTGGAAGTCACCAGCTGGTACCAGCATATCAACAGCCTCATGAATGAGCTTGCCATCAGCATGGCCAGGCAGAAGATAGTATAATACAGGAGATCAGAGGATAGTCTTTGAAATTCTTACTCTGGAGGAGGAAATGCTAAGAAATCAGGAAATCAGAACAGAGACATCTGACTTGGTTGTAACATGTCGAACAAGTCAGACTAGAACTTTCAGGTGACCTTTGCTGCTAACCAGTTCCATGCACCCTTTCCCCAAGACTTTACTCTTGCTGCTTAGGGGTCCACCCCAATTATTGTTAAAGACCTTGACTTACATATAGTTTGGTTAAGGAATGTGAATAACTCATGGAACTTTTGGAATCTCCATCACATTCACTTTGAGCAAAGTAATACTTCACGGAAACTCTTTGCTTCCACTCTCCAGAGAGCTAATGCACCGAGCAAGGTAGCTATTAAGCCATTCCTGAAAATAGTCATCATATCATGGTTTTGTAACCAGCATGAAATCCCTTTTAGACCCTGTATCTTGCAATTATGTCGTTCAGCCAGTTCATGTCTTTCAGCTGTACACTGTAACCAATAATGCAAACATGTATGCTTCACTTTGTCCCACCTAGCACTTACCATAGTCACTATAAACCAATCAGAATAGTATCATTTTATTTCTCTCTTCAGCTTGATCACTGCCTGGGACTCACCTTTTCACCCCTGAGCTGTGTGAACTTCGGCCCACAACTTCACGACCTCCCATTGCCATGTTAACTCTGGCTTTAATAAATGTTGTGGATTTTGCTTCAACCAAGTAAGAGTAATAATGTAAGTCTCTCAGTCTAGCTGAAAACCAAGGGTCTGCTGCAACTCTCCCTGCCCACCTCCCTACCTCCCGCCCGGGACCCCAGGGAGGAGGGAGTTCCACCAAGCCCCAGTCACGGTCACGCCTTCTTCCTGAACCCTCTAGGAAGCAGCAAAAGCCCGAGCTAGCGGTTCTCAGCCTGTGGGCTGCAACTCCTTTGGGGGTCAAACGACCCTTTCACAGGGGCCGCCTGAGACCAGAGGAAAACACAAATATTTCACACTATATAATTACATATTGTTTTGTGATGAATCACTATCTTTAATTATGCTTAATAATGTTCAATTTGTAGCAATGAAAACACATCCTGCCTATCAGATATTTACATTATGATTCACAACAGTAGCAAAATGACAGTGATGAAGTAGCAAGGAAAATAATGTTATGGTTTGGGGGGTCACCACCACATGAGGAACTGTCTGAAAGGGTCGCGGCCTGAGGAAGGCTGACAGCCACTGGTCTAAAGATTTGGAGTATAAACACTGAAGTCACAGTACAATTGTATTTATTAACTCAGATCCTCTGGTTATTTATACATGAATGTTTTGAGGTCTAATTTGCATGCTTGCCATGACCGCTGCATCAATGGTCATATCTGGCCTCCTTTGGCTTCACAAGGAGAAGCAGAATCCATCTCCACTCAAACCCAAGGCTGATTGCCATAAGGCCGAGGTCTGACGGCCGCAGCCTTCATTTGCACCTCTTCTGCCATCCACCATCCCTCCCATGACACTCTACGTCCACGCTGCGTTTGATAATTCATTTAGATGGCCACACAGAACTCCTAGACAATTAAGGAAGATTATTAGGGAAATTAAGGGGTTACCACAAGCCAGGATCAATCCACAGAAAGAATAGACATTGGTCCCCGGCAGCACCTCATCTCCGTCAGCAACCAGTCTGCTCCTCTGCTCTGCCCCATGGTGTCCTGGACCCAGGCTCTCATCTCGACCTGCCTCCTCCCTCTGCCCCATGGTCTCAACCTCGGCCACCTCTGACAGATCTCAAACGTGCTCCACGGGTGATGCTCCTCGGGTTTCTCTCGGCGGGCCAGCTTTGAGACGGCTCATCCGTCTATGGAGGTGGAGGGTTTTGTGGGTTTTCTTCTTTCAGCAGCCTACACCCCACGCAGATAAAAGGGGTGACTTGCATTCTACCCTCTACTAAGGGGGATCCTGTAACAGAAAACTCTCTCCAAATTGGAATTATGCCCACGGGCATGGAGGCTGGGATCCAGTCTCTCACAAAAGGGGGTGTGGCTAGAAGGCCCATATTGATTGACAACAGCATGACTACCTTGCAATAAACTAAATGAGTGTATGCACACATCCATTTACCCCCCCCATCCCAACAACAACAACAAACCCACTGTCATCAAGTCAATTCCAGCTCATAATGATCCTATACAGGACTTTTGAGGCTATAAATCTAATCTTTAGGGGAGTAGCTAGCCTTGTCTTTCTCCCATGGTGGATTTAACCAAGGACCATGTGGATGGCAGTCCAACATTTACCCAGGGATGCCACCAGGGCTCTTTTGACATACCTTATCCCCAAACCCAAACTACTATTTAGTCCATTTCCATCTGGGGGCCTATTGGTATATGTATTGGCCTCATCACACGATCGGCAGTTCATACCCACCACCTCGTTCTCAGGGGAGAGAGAGACTTCTGCGCCCATACAGATTTGCAGCCTCAGACACCCACAGGGGCACTTCTGCTCTGTTCTATGGGGTTTCCATGAGTGACACATCTTAGCGTCTATTAATTTTCTAAGATAAATTCTGCACAGCAGGCTGAAGGATAGGTACAGTTTATACTCTGTGATGAGTGCTAGGAAATTGAACCAGTAGTTTTTGTCTGGCGAGGGAGTAGTTTTCTATTTTCAAATCTACCAATTAACAAAGACTTTCACATCAGGGTGGTTCTCAGCAGCTGGCTTTCTTGAGCATCGACATAGCTACACATTCTGCCATTGCTTTGCTGGAAGAATTTATGAAGTGGACTGTGTAGAGAGGGAAGCAATGAACAATTCTTCCTCTGAAACTTTCAGACTAGTTTGGATATCGCGGTATCTGAGTGGGCGTTTGTTGCCAGAACTTGGGTGGCCTGGGAAAGTGGCCCACGATCATTAGGGAAAGAGGCGATTTCCTTCGGAGGGAAGTCATCAAGTCCGGGGCCGGCAGGCCCCAGCAAAGAGTCACGAAGGCACCTGAGGGACACAGTCTGGATTCCAGGCCTTAGTTCCTGGATGAAGGGATGTATTAGCACATTTTAGAGGAAACTGTCCCTGTCCCCAGGCTAAGGTGTTCCGCTCCTAGCTGAGAAGAAGCAGCAATCCCACTCTGCTATTCGCTCACTGGGTGACCGTGGGCAAATTACTTACCCTCTCTGAGCCTCAGGGCAATCATATGTTTAAAATTGAATAATAGTATATATCATGTAACATATATTAATAGTATATTAGGGTTATTATCATAATTAATTTCATTAATTTACATAGTGTTAGGCTGTCCTCAGGACTCATAAGAACGCCAATAACTGAGCCTCTGTGACAGGGCTCATTGTCAACCGAGTGTATTGAGTTAATGAATATTCTCGAATTTGAGCTCAAAATCCAGAGGCATCTGCTCTGCGGAAAGTGGCCCGCATTCCAAGCCCCAACTTCCTCTTGCGTCTTGACATAAGTTCAGACCCCAGCTGGAGCACTTTCTACATTTTGACCACGGAAGTGCCAAAGGAACCTTGACAACTCCCGCAAAGTGGACGGCAGGCGTTTACCCTCAGGACGAGCAGGTTAATGGGGCTGCACAGAGGACTGGGGACTTGGACGGGAGTCTGCCTTTTGGAGCAGTGACACAGAGAGGAAGGGCAGTCATCACCCCTTTCTTTTGTCCCCTCCCCTTTCTAGCCTGGTGGGCTGATGAAGACCTTCCTGGCTAGTGTGACCACAAACTTGTATGGAGGATCTTTTGAAAAGCAATCGTGATGATTCCACAGTACTGAGTATGTCTATGGAAGTGTTGCCAGAAGGAGGATCTTGTTTTTACCAGGAGAATAGTATGCTCTAGCTAGGCATCGAAGCATTGCTGGAGGATTGTAGTAGAAACTCCTGATACAGTTGAGATATCAGCTTTCTCGCTTGTACACGTTGGCCATGGCTTCTTCAGGGTCTGGCCAGAGCAGAAGACCCAGAACATCAGTTAAAATATGCTCTGCTCCCACTGTATGCAAGGAGTTCTGGAGAATGTAGTCCAGAGGGTGAGAAGCAGTCCACAAGATGGAGCTGGTTCTGGTCCAGGTCTTTAGTTCCGCTTCCCTGCCCAGTCTCAGTAGGATAAAGATTCCGCTTATTTTTAGATACATTGTTGGTTTTATAATGTCCTTCAGACGCAGGCCGACCTTGTTCTGATACACGCCTCTCATTTCCTCCCTCTGTATTCTCCCTGCTGCATTCACAAAATAAAATCTCATATCTTCACTATCATAGCTTTGTAGTAATTTCCCCCGGGACGCGTCATACAAAGGGACGGCTTTGTAGAGACTTTACAGGGCTGGGCAGGTTGTTCCCTGCACAAAGGGACAAGACTTGCCAAAACGCAGTCCATACTCTGCTTACCACAGCCATTTGGACTGGAGTCACCTGTCACCGGTTATTGTTGCTGTCCCCGGCCACTAAGGAGCATTCAGCCTGTAATTCTTCCAACACTGATGTGTCCTTCTTCTGGTAGTCCATGGTATGCTCAATATTCTTCTCCAGCGTCATGATTCAAAGGGGCAGTCCTGCTTATTTACCGTCCAGCTTTCGCAGGCATCGGAGGAGCTGAAAGGACCATGGCCTGGGTCAGGCGCACCTTCGTCCTTAAAGTGGCCCCTTGCTCTTCAATACTTTACAGAGGTCTTTTGCAACGTGCCATTCAACTCCGTTCTCTCCTCCAAATCCAACAGTTGTGTTGGCGCTCATTCAGTTTCTTGACTACTGCTTCCATGGGTTCAGGTCGGGTAACAATTAAAAACAATTCTTTTTAAATCTCTACAAAGGTTCTCTCTATGTGGCCTAGCAGTGAACTTGGGACAGACACTATTTCTGATCCTGAAGGTTGAGGGTCTGACTTATGCCATGGGAAACTCATGGAGAAACCAAATGCCCACCCCATGCTCTTCCACCAACCCTAAGGCGGAGCCTCCCGGAACACAGCTTCCTGGTTTTCCTGAGGTGGATAGTGTTAGAAATATCATTTCCCCAACATGACTTCTGTGTGCAAACTCATCGGCTTTACCAGGGATCCATGGATTAGGCAGGGAGGGCGTGCATATGATCTGAAAGCCAAGCAGGGACCGTTCGAAGAGGAAAGGGTTTGGATAAGCACACACACAGGAACCAGGAAGCTTCGCTGGGCAAATGGTGGGCTGACTGCTGGGCGTTTCATTGTCTTATTTGGGATGAAGGGGACATTTTGAACTTGGCTGAAGTGAGCAGGAGGTCCTGATGGGCTACCATAGGCTCCTGTTTTCAGGAGAGACCATCGATCTACTTGGATTTCAACTCCTGGGGAGATTCACTCACTCACTCTCTCTCTGCCATCAGGTGATTTTGAGCCTCATGACCCTTCAGGAGCGATCAGAGCTGCTCCTGTTGGCTTCAGAGTCGGTAAATCTTTATGGAGCTCAAAGCTTTACCCTTCTCCAGAGGAGCAGCTGGTGAATTCAAACCGCTGATCTCATGATTACCAGTCCAACACACAACCCCCTGAGCCACCAGAGTCCAAAGCAGACACTGAGGTTTCAGTTTGTGGATGTGGGGGTTAGGGACAATGACTCTACCTTAAGTCTAATTATGGGGCTTCAAATCTATGTGGAAAAGTGGAATGAAAAGATAATGGATTTTTCCACAAACTTTTTGAAGTTCCCTCCTATACCACTCACTTGTTAACCCTTCTACTCCCTTGATTTATACTGAAAATAATTATAAAGAAACTAAGGTTATATTCTCAAACTTTGCCAGCACTAGATGATATTTATCCTCTAATGAACCCAGCCGGCTACGTGTGTTACTATGCTAGCATTTACTTGTGATTTTATTCTATTCATAGCTACAGATCCAGGGAACGTTTGCTTTCCCAGGAGCTAAGCAGCCTGTCTGGAAAGCAAATTAAGTAAACAAAGAATGCCAATTTATTCCTAGAAATTAACTACAAATGAGTCTGAACAAAGACATAAGCAAAGAAGTGCTAATAGCAATACTTCCCATTCATTTAGTCAGAAAACGTTTCTTGAGCACTTGCTATGTGCCATCCCAGAGCTCGGCACTGGTGCCACACGAGCAAACAGATGCCGTCCGGGTGAAGCTTGGAGTTAATGCAGGAGGTGAGCTGAACAGTAACACCCACCAGTGCATCTGTAATAGAAAACGGAGCTCAGTACACTGAACCAAGGATGCCAAATGGTGGTCACTGACTCAGGAATGCTAGTGGCTCTGAAGCCATTGACATGTGCCCAGTCCTAGTTGAAATATGCCCGACATGTAAAGTACACTGCAGATTTCAAGCCTTAGTTAAATAATGTAAAATAGCTGATTGATGATCTGTATGACTGACATGTGGACATGGTAATATTTTTGTGGACTGGTGTGACCCAACTGAATCACTTGGAAAGGCTCTTCTCGTCATAGTCTTTGTCACTCCCATGAAATCTCTGCTGGAAGCGTGCACATAGGTGTGTGAAGCTCTACCAGATGGATTGATGAGTTCTGCCGTTGCAGTGAGGATAACGTGAACCATTCCAGAGGCAGGCATGGGGAGAATCTTATGGCCACCAAGAAGGGAGAACCACACGTGGAGCTCACCCAAGATCCCAAGGTGGGGAAGCAGCAGTGAGAACAGACACAACTTCCCACACACCGTGAGACACCGCAGAGGGACACCAGACCCACCGAAGAAATTAAAGAAGCTGGCTTACAAAATGCCCCTTAGACATGTATCAGCCCTAAAAGCGTAGCAATGCATGTCTGAGCAGTCTCAGGGCAGGTGTTACAAAGGACCTGTGGCTGAGAAGAGAGCCTCTGTGACAAAAGAACTGTATCCTTAATATTTCTGATCCTAACATAGAGCTTCTCTAGTCTTGTCTGTGAGTTGTGTGTGGCCATTGCCGGGGATTCTTGAACCCGGCAGAGAAGGAGAGGGCTGTGAGAGGAACAGTTGGTGGCAGGGTAGGGTGAAGATGGATTGAGAATGGAGTGTCTTTACCTTGTAGGGACTGGCCTTGGCTAATGGGAGTGGATGAACTTTCCTTCTTGTATAGGCAGAAGAGGTTGGATGTGGCACCACGTACCCCCTTTTTATTGGGCTAACTAAAATGTCTTATTACAAGGAATTTTAAGGCTTTTAAAAAACGTATAAAACATTTAAAATCATATCTGTGGCTTACACCAGATTCCTGTTGGACAAGGCTGCTTTTTCTCTCCCCATACTTTTATTGGTGGCTCTTACATATCTTAACACAATCCATACACTCAGAGTGTCAAGCACCTTTGCACATATACTGCCATCATCATTTTTAAAGCATTCTCTTCCCACTTGAGCCCCTGATATCAGCTCCCCATTTATTCCCCCCTCCCTCCCTTCCTACCGTCCCTCATGAACCCTTGATAAATTATAGATTATTATTTCCATATCTTACATTGTCTTCTGTTGACCCCCTGGGAGGGGGTTATAGATTGACCCTTGTGAGAGAATGCACCTTTCTCCCCCCCCCCCACCCTCCTCTAATCTTCCTGGTATCTCCACGCTCATTGTTGCCCTTGAGGGGTTTATCTATCCTGGATTCTCTGTGTTGCAGGATCTTATCTGTTGCACTGTGCATGCTCTGGTCTCATCTGATTTGTAGGGTACAATTGAAGTCATGATAGTGGGGGAAAGGAAGCACCAGAGAACTAGAGGAAGTTGTGCTATACTGCACAACTCATTTCATTGCTGCTGTACTGCACCCTGACTGGCTCATCTCTTCCATGTGACCTCTCTGTGAGGGGATGTCCAACTGTCTCCCCTCCATGCCGCCTGCCCCCAGCTCCACAATTCGCATTAGGTATGATTTTGTTCTGGGTCTTAGATGCCTGATACCTGATCCCATCGACATCTCATGATCACACAGTCTGGTGTGTTTCTTCATTGTGTGCTTTGTTGCTTCTGAGCTAGATGGCTCCTTGTTTACCTTCAAGTCTTTAAGATCCCACATGCTATATCTTTTGATAGCCAGGCACCATCAGCTTTCTTCACCACATTAGCTTATGCAACTATTTTGTCTTCAGGGATCGTGTTGAGAAGGTGAGCATCACATAGTGCTGGAGTGTTAGGACAACAAAGGGTTCTTGTGTTGAGGGAGTACTAGAGTCGAGGCCCAATTGAACAAGGTTGCTTTAAAGGAAAAAAAAAATTCTGATCCCAAGGGTTTATAAGGAAGGTACCTAATCTAGACTGAAGAATGAGGAGTGGGTAATGATGGAGATGTGATGTCAGAAAGGAGTGGCGAGCTTTTGAGGCAGAGAGAAGGAGGCAGGAGTCTGCATACATGTTTCAGAAAGATAAACAAGGCTGAGTGCCAGGGATACAAACTGGACTAGAACCAAAAACCAAGATCAAAAGCAAACCAGAGACAACAAAACAACCCCTCCTCCCCCCAGGAGTGAAGCCATAACCAAGATTTTAAAAAGAAGTTTCCCTGGATCTAAAATGAAACACAAAAATCATAAATCTCTCACTCTTCTCTTTTCAGTTCAATAATATTTAATTTGTAAACAAGCTCACAGACCAACTATGTCTGCTTTGTATCTGGTGTCTGTGCTGCCAACTGCTGCGCCAGCACATGCTGGCCAGGGCACAGTCCGTTGTTGGGAAGGCAGCATTGCACAACGCCAACTACACCTGACTGCTGTTACATGAGATGACTCGCAGGCTGGGTAGAACGAGCTACGAGCGCCACGTGCGGGAGCTCTCTCGCAGGAAGGCACGGGAGACACCCGACGAGTGGGATGACTTGTCCTCATCCATCAGAAAGAGCTGGCTAACCTGCTTCAGGTTCGGCACGGTTTCATGTGAGTAAACGGAGATTGGCCAGGTAAGTGGAAGACATTTGAACTGTACATTATGCACATTTTGAAGTGTGATTGTCAACTTCAGAAAAGAGAAAGTAGCATTCTACATCCATCGTTTGCACGCTCCCACTGTTGCGGGACTCAATCCTCATTCAAATGTCCGACCACACACGGTCCCACCACTGCCTGTCACTTTTCACACCGAGGTTGCGGTGACCCCACAAGTTATGCCACTGACTCTGTTAAGTAGCTTAGCCTAGGGAATTGGAAAGTCCATTTACGCATGCCCAGGAGAGCCAGCACAGGACAAAGCTGGATTTTCCTGCCGGTGGGCTCGGATGGGTGTTACACCTGGAGCGGCCCACCTGGACCAGGTGATTGCAATTCAGCCAATGGGATCGACCTGGGGTCGTTCACCACGCCTCCCCCGGGAACCCTTGAAAAGGCAGGAACCAGGAGGGAGAGGAGATTGTCTGGTCATCTTCCATGGGAGGAGAGAGATCCTTGCGTGACCCGGAGCAGTCTCTGCCAGGCCGCATGGTCAAAGGACTCCTATGGGTGCCGCGTAAAACCTGAAGTTTCTTTTAACTCTCATTAAATTCACTTGGATCACGAGCCCGGCTTTGGCGTGAAATCTTTCTTGCTCGGAGCCACGGACCAAGGCTGAAATCTAGCCCGGAGAGAGACCTTACAACACTTCAACCACCAACAGGGTCGCCCGTGGTCAACTTCCAGGCTGAGCAGAAAGAGGGGTGGAGAAAAAGCAATGTCCCACTTGTAAAAAAGTTAGCCACTGAACGTGTTATCTGTAGCAGAGGAGCGCTGCCCGATGTGGTGTCCAGCGATGAGTCCCTCAGTCGGACAGGAGTCACAGCACGACTGGGAGGAGTGGCGCCCTCAGAGGAGAAGCAAGCTCAGTAACACGGGCGGAGCAAGCCTTCCTGGACCTTCCTTTGTTGCTGTGGCGTGACTCAGACTGAAAGAAACAGTTGCAAACATCTGTTCATAATCAGAACATGGACTGAAGAGAATCTGAATTTCGGAAAATTGGAAGTCACCCCAAATGAAGCGGATCACATAAAGATCGGTGTCTTGGGTATTGGTTAGCAGGAATGGACTAGCATGGGCCCCGCTCAGTAGGACAAGCACACAGTTCACTCTGCCAAGAACGAGGACTCGACAGAGCAATGGTGTCTGTCAGAGAGCATTTCAAGATCTGTCCTGCAGTACAGTGATCTACAGAAATGCCAGTTAGCCCAACCTTTATTCAAATGTCTGCATCAGCCACGAAACCCAGTGGTGAAGCCATTAAAGAATTTTGGTCTGAAGTTTGAGACCACCAGCTACTCCTCAGGGGAAAGACTAAGCTTTTCACTCTCAGAAAGCGTAACAGTCTCGGAAACCCACTGGGGCAGTTCTACTCTGTCCTACAGGGTCGCTATGGGTCAATATCAACTCGATGGCAGGGAGGTTTTTGTTCTGTTTGTTTGTTTTGACCTGAGAAAGTTGGAAATAAAGAGGAAAGATAAGGAATTGGAAATCCGACCTCGATAAAAGACATGAAGCTGAAGGTCACGTGGTAGGATTTGCAAGACCAATGACTTGTGGAGGGGAAGGGGAGCTAACAGCAATGATGATTGTATAACCCCACTTTAGGGAAACAAACAATAAAATTTCAGGTGAACGGATACATTGGACGGTATATGAAACAGAAAATAATAATAAGGGTCCCTGGGGGGAGGAAGAGGGAGGAAGGGGATACAGGGGAGCTACTATCAGAATTCAAGAAGAAAGAATGTTTTGAAATTGATGGTGGTAGCAATAGTAAAATTACGCTTTATCTAACTGAATTATGTATTTTTATAATATCTGTAAAAGCATCTAATAAAATGATTAATACTTTGTTTTAATCTGTTATCAGCAACATAAGTGGTGACAATATATATGGACTTCATCAGATGGAATACACAGGCATCTAAGTGACTCTATCTCTGGAAAATGACAGTGGAGATGCTCGATATTATCATCAGAACAAGGCCAGGGGTCAACTATACAACAGGCCATCAATTGTCCATCTGAAAATTCAGGTTGGAGCTGAAGAAAATTAAAGCAGACCCATGAGAGCCAAAATATGATCTTGAGTATGTCGCTGTTGTTAGGGGCAGTTCTCAACCTGTGGTCGCTACCCCTTTGGCGGTTCAATGACCCTTTCACAGGGGTCACCCGATTCATAACAGTAGCAAAATGACAGTGATGAAGTAGCAATGAAAATGATTTTATGGTGGGGGTCACCACCACATGAGGAACTGTATGAAAGGGTCGCAGCATGAGGAAGGTTGAGATCCATTGTGCTAGTGAATCAGTGTCTTCAATATTGATGTCATTTTCTAATCTTTGGTCATTAGTGTTCAGTGCATAAAATATATTCTGGATATGCTTTCTAAATCCAGTTGCTGGTGAAGAATAGCAAAGATATCATGGATTGCCGACAGAACAAGGTAACTTGCTTTGGAAAAAGTACAGTCTGAAAGCTCCTCAGAAGCAAGAACAATGAGACTTCCTCTCGTGCATTTGGACATGTCCACAGGAGAAGTCAGTCCCTGGAGGCAGCATGCTGGGTAAAGTAGAGGAGCAGCAAACAAAACGATGTAGTCCTTGGTATGTTCAATATTCAATATTCTTCACCAACATCATGATTCAAGATGACTCAAAACAGTGGCTACAATGGTGGCCTGTCTGTTTTTTCTCTTTAAAATCATTTTATTGGGGCTTGTACAACTCTTATCACAATCCATCCATCCATCCATGTGTCAGCCACATTTGTTGCCATCATCAGTCTCAAAACATTTGCTTTCTACTTAAGCCCTTGGTATCAGCTCTTCATTTTTCTCCTCTCTCCCTGCCCACCTCCCTCACGAACCCTTGATAATTTATAAATTATTATTTTGTCATGTCTTACACTGCCTGACATCTCCCTTCACCCATTTTTCTGCTGTCCATCCCCTGGGGAGGAGGTTATATGTAGATCACTGTGATCGGTTCCCCCTTTCAACCGCACCTTCCCCTTTCCTGGTATCACTACTCTCATGATTGGTTCTGAGGGATTCCTCTATTCTGGATTTCCTGGATTTCCAGTTCTTATCTGTACCAGCATACATCCTCTGGTCTAGCCAGATTTGTAAGGTAGAATTGGGGTCATGATAGTGGGGGTGAGGGGGGGGAGCATTAAAAAACTAGAGGAAAGCTCTAGTAAGTATGTTTCATCCTTGCTATACTGCACCCTGACTGGCTTGTCTCCTCCCCAAGACCCTTCTGTAAGGGAATGTCCAGTTGCCTACAGATGGACTTTGGTCTCCACTCCACACTCCCCCTCATTCACAATGATATTCGTTTTTGTTCTTGGATGCCTGATACCTGAACCCTTCAACACCTCATGATCACAGGCTGGTGTGCTTCTTCCATGTGGGCTTTGTTGTTTCTCAGCTAGATGACCACCTATTTATCTTCAAGCCTTTAAGACCCGAGATACTATATCTTTTGATAACTGGGCACCATCAGCTTTCTTCACCATTTTTGCTTATGCACCCACTTTGTCTTCAGTGATCGTGTTGGGAAGATGAGCATCAGGGATTGCCAGTTTAATAGAACAAAGTGTTCACTAGAGGCCCAATGTCCATTTGCTACCTTTATACTAAACGTATAAATATGTGCACATAGATCTGTTTCCCCATCATCATGTATCAATACATTTACATATGTACATGTCTGCATTTAGACCTCTATAAATGCCCTTTGGGTGGCCTGTCTTTTTAATGACCGTCTTCTTTCTTCATGCATGATATTATCAATGCCATCCCATAAGTCCTCGGATCTTTATTCACGAGTGCCGTCAAACCTATTCTTGAAAATGGTCTCTACATTCAGGTGGTCACGTAAAGAGAGGAAGGAAACACGAAAATGGATCTCAGAAAAGACGCTGACACTTGCACTTTACTGTGCACAAGCACGTGTCTAGGAGAAATGATGACTTGAACGAAACAATGTCAAGGTCAGCTCGAGAAGACAAGTAAAGTATAATAAGGAAGTGTGCGAAGACCTGGAGTTAGAGAATCAAAAGGGGAGGACATTCTCAGCACCTTGCAAGCGGAAAGAACTGGGGGGCGGGGGGTGTTCTAGCCTTGTGTCGTAATATTAAAGAATCCTCTCATTCGTTGCCACAGAGCCCATGCCCACTCCCAGTGACCGCTGTGAGTTTCTGTGTGCTCTTGACAGGAGCAGAAAGCCCCATCGGTCTCCCGAGGAGAGGCTGCTGGTTTCCAACTGCTGACCTTGCAGTTACCAGTCTAACATGTAACCACTACAGCGCCAGGCTCCCTCTGAAGGGCTCTAGGGGCAAAATGAAACATTTTAAAAGCCCCAAACCAAAAAACTGACTGTCATTGGGTTGGTTGTGCAGCATAGCAGCTCTGAAGGTCAGAGTAGGAACGTTGGGGTTCCATGACTTTAAACCTTTACAGGACTGGATAGCCTCGTCTTCCTCCCAAGGCACAGCTGGTGGACTGGAGCCACTGACCTTGTGGTTAGCAGCTCAATGTGCAGTCATTTGAACAGAACAAGAGAATACTGCTCGGTTTAGAATCAGGAGGCCTCATGGCATAGTCAGTGGGTTATGCGTGGGGCTGTTGACCACAGGTCAGTAGTTTGAACCAGCCTCTCCAAGGAAGAAAGATAAAGCTTTTTACTCCCATAAAGATTCACAGTCTCAGAAACCCATAGAGGCAGTTCTGCCCTGTCCTATGAGGTCTCTATGAGTCAGAATTAGCTGGATGGCAGTGATTTTGTTTGTTTGTTTTTAGTTTTAGGGAAAAATGCTGAACAATGCAAGAAACATCTAAAGATGTTTCTAGTTGTTGTACAGTGATTTGTTTGTTTGTTTTTAGTTTTAGGGCAAAAGGCTGAACAACGCAAGAAACATCTAAATTATATATATCCAAAAAACATCAGCTGATGTCCAACTATTTCAAGAAGTATCATTATGACCCAGAACTGAAGACACTGAAGTTAAGAAGACCAAGCTGCCCCGAAGGTATTATGGAAACATGGTTCCGGGGTGGGTTGGAATACCAATTGAAGCACTTCTGCACACTGATGCACGGCTGGAAGTGCTTGCTAGTTTATGCCATGAGATTTGGAAGACAGCTACCTGGCCTATCAACTGGAAGAGATCCAAATGTGTGCCCATTCAAGAGAAAGGTGATCCAATTGAATGTGGGAGTTAACAAGTAATATTAGTAACATGACATGCAAGTACATTTTTGCTGGAGATTATGAAAAGTGGCCTCAGCAGTACATATTGACAGGAAGCTGGAATCAGTGAAAAGGAATATCATTGCTATTTTGAGATGGATCTTGATTGAAAGCAGAGAAGACCAGAAAGATGTTTACTTGTGCTTCATTGACTTTGCAAAGGCACTCCACTGTGTGGATTGTAACAAACTGTGGATCACATTATGAGGAATGGGAATTCCAGAATGATTCATTGTGCTCATACAGAATCTATACGTAGCCCAAGAGGCAGTCACTCAAACAGAACAAGGGAAGACTGCCTGGTTTAAAATCAGGAAGGTGTACGTCAAGGTCGTGTTCTTCCGCCACACTTAGGCAATCTGTATGTTGAGCAGAAAACCCTGGAATGTGGACAAAATGAAGAAGAATGTGGCATCAGGATTAGAGAAGGCTCATTAACAACCTGCAATGTACAGATGACATAACCCCGGGGGCTTGCTGAAAACAAAGAGGACACGAAGCACTTACTGATGAAGACCCAAGACGACAGTCTTCCATATGGATTATCACTCAACGTCAAGAAAACAAACATCTTCCCAGCTTAACTAAGAAGTACCATTATAAGTAGCGAAATGATTGAAGCTGTCAAAGATTTCATTTTCCATGGCTCCACAATCATTGCTCACTGAAGCAATAGTTGAGAGCGCATTGTGTTGCACGGAGCCACGCTGCTGTAGAAGACCTCTTTCAAGTGGTAAAGAGCAAACAGGTCACTTCAAGGACAAGGGACACCTGCCCCAGGCCGTGGTCTCTTCAATCGCCTCATCTGTATGTGAGAGCTGGGCGATGACTAAGGAAGGTGGGAGAGGGACTGTGCTTCTGAATGATGATCTTGGCGAAGAATAGCGAGGAAACCACGGGCTTTCAGAAGACAACAAATCTGTGTCGGGGAGAAATGCTCCTTGGAAGTGCGAGAAGGCAAGACTCATCGCAGGAACCTTGGAGATGTTATCAGGGAAGACCACTTCCTGGCGCAGGACCTCATTCTTGGTAAAGCACAGGGTGTGCAAAAGAGAGAACGACCTTCGAGGGGATGAATTGACACCGTGGCTGCAACAGTGTGCTCAGCAACCATTGTGAGGGGGGCACAGGACCAGGAAACATTTCCTTCTACTGTACACGGGCCTCTGTGAGTCAGGCCCACGTGACAGGTAACCGCACCCGAGGACACCTACCGACGACACGGAGAGTTGCAGACCGAATAGTGGGATTGTGAGATTTCCATGTGAGGCAGATAGTTTATATTTTGTACTTTTCCTGTGAGATTGACGGTGTTGAACATCCCATGAGCCCCGTGCCCCTGAAAAATAGCAACAGCCACCATGAAAGATATCAGCCTAACCTTTCCGATTCCAGAATGCCCCTCTTGTTTTCATGCTGTTAGAACTAGCGGACTGAGAACGAGGAACCGCCCTCTCCACGTGATGTGAGTCAGACTTCTAGTTCATTTTTCCTCACGACTCTCATAAGACTCAGGCATGATGCTCGTGTTTCCTATGACAAGGCCAATCACAGACCCTCCGATTTCTCATTCTTTTGTCTCATGAGGTTAGAATTGTTTGTTCCCTGAAATTGAATAGACAAAAAGATTGGCATATCCTGTTCCACTTAGAGGAGACTTCCTCTAACTGCAAAACAATCCTGGCACTCCATCTCCTCCTGTGTAGCTTGCCTTAGTGCTCGCTTTAGAAGACGGGGCTAAGAGTCCTTGCCAAGACACTTTGTTCATTGGATCTGGGGCACTTTCTAAAAAAATTAAAATTGCCTGAATAAAATAATCCCATTAAGTTTCGCATGCATTTTGTCTTTGATAAGATCTCACAGACAATTAAGTTTGTAAATCAGAACTTCTTGGTTTGGAAAATGTGACCTTGGCACTTATTTGCAATGCAGCCAGGTGGATCCAATCTAGTCGAACACATGGTTTGTCGATCATCTTCTATATGGAAAGTACTTGGTTAGGCACTCGACTGTGAGATGAGGAAGCCTTTCAGGAGTGTGTAATGTTATCTTCTATGTAAATTATCATCATCATAATGTGTATTCCACTTGAACTGTGGTGTTGGTGAAAGATATTAAATATGTATATTTTGGGGCTATCAAAGGAACAAACAATTTGGTCTATCTTAAGTTGGGTTCTTTAAAGAAACAAAACTAGTGAAGCTTACATATAGAGAGGTTCATATCAAGAAAATAGTTCATGGGGTTGTAGAAGGGGCCATACTTTAAGTATGTAGGTCCAATGTTAAAATGGTGATTTCTTCTGACTCCAATGGGTCTAGGGACTGATGTACCAAAGTTTGGCAGGAAGACATAGTCCTGGGGCTGCGGAGGTAAATTAATCCAAGACCAATAGGTTAGGCTTGTAGTTACTGAGGTGGAGGAACCAAAGTTGGCAGACAAGATGGTAGACTGTTGGTTCAAGTCCAAAGAACCAGAGGTTGACCAGCTATATGCAAGGTCCAGCCCAAGGAAAAAGCAAGCAAGCTTTTCCACAAAAGTTACTAATATTGGAAGCAGGTCAGACCTTGAAGGGGGTCTCATCATGGGGTTTACTAGGTCTTAACTGCAAAACCACTGAGACTCCTGGGCTAGCCAACTGGACACAAAACCTTAATTAGCATACCATTTTAGAATACAACCAAAATGTACCTTGGAAGCAAGGAGGGTAAGACTTCAACTCATTTGCTTTGGACACATCACCAGCAAGACCAATCACTAGAAAATAACATTATGTTTGATAATGTAACTAAAAGAATCTCAAACTCACTGCCATCAGGTCGATTCTGACTCAAGGCCACCCTGTTGGACAGGACAGAACTGCCCCTGTGGGTTTCAGAGACTATCACGCTTTATGGAAGCAGACAGTCTCATCTTTCTCCCTGGGAGCACCTGGTGGTCTTGAACTGTTGAATGCAAGGAAAACCTCCATGAGATGGAGTGACACAGAAACCCCAGGAACCGACTCAAGCACACCACAAGCATGAACACAGTGCAGGACCAGCGGCCTTTTATTCTATTGTAGGATTACCACGAGGCAGAGCTGGCCTGATGAGAACTGACAATCTCAACACACCCCACACCCATCACCAGCACAGCCTTTATTGGGTAGTTACTTTGAAAAAGATAGCCCCAGAGAGGGACTGTGGTTTGTTTCTTTATCTGTATAGTGCCGCCCTGAGAGGGCTGTTGGGAGGAGTATTGAGATAGTGTGTGCAAAGTTAACCTGTCACGATGATGGGTTTACATTGGAAAGACGGCGTGGTCCTATGCAGAGTGAGACACCTGAGACTACAAAAGGATTGTAAGTCACACTCATGGCCTGCCAGTCCAGTGGCCAGTCACAGGTCCTTACTATAAGTGGACCTGGTTTTGGTCACTTGAGCCTGCATTTCTCAGCCCGGGGTGCCCTACTCCCTCCCTCCCTCCCTCCCTCCCACGCCCTCACTGAGGAAAGTCCCTTCTCAGTGTCTCGCACACCATCCACATAACAGCTTATGCTCCTTGTCATTGGGCCTGCTTCAGAGAGACCCACGCTAGCCACCAGGTTCAGCTCAATCAACAAGGGCAGTTGTTCAGGGTGGACAGACCTCTGCTCTCTGCCAGATGATGATTAAGCAAAGCGACCTGCTTCTTGCTCTTGGGGGCAGAGTGGAAAGAAAGGACAGTAGGACAGGGCAGCCAGATCCTGTGTCTGGTGCCCTCCCGGGGGAGGAGTTCTTGGGCATGTGGTGTCTCTGTCTCCTATCAGCAACCTCCACCATCCCAGGCCCCGGAGCGTGGCAGTTGTCCACTTGATGGAAGCTTTAGGGTCAGGTGGATGCGGACCTGAGTTGACATCAGCCTGATGTGATTTTCCACCAATAGCTTACCCACTGGGAGCCTCCAGCTCTCCTCCAGTCCTACACAGGGGAGAGGCCGGCTGCCTCCTTTCTGTGTGTGAGGGTAAAATAGGCCACCAGGTGTACGGCCTGTTTCCTTACCTGAGATCTTTTTGCAGGTACTGCATCCACAGATGGTTCCGTCTTTTGGTCATCATGGCGACCCCAGGAAAGCTTGTCAATTCCCTCTAATGAAGAGGCCCAGAGATCTTTTCACTTTTCCCTGTTTGGCTGTGTCCTGGATGGACTGACAACTCCCTGAGAAGTCACATTTTAGACTGTGCAATCTGACCATTTGTAAGCCATGTCATCCGCCTTGATACAGACAAAAGCAATCCAACAGAAACCAAATGCAGTTTCCCCTGCTCCTAAAAGCACTTCTGTCTCTTCGGTGATGCAGGGACAACTGGAGGCTGGGACTCCGAGCAAAGTTGGCTCTAGAAGGAAGACATCTGTAGCCAGTTGGTGTCGTTCACAAGGCCACCTCGGGAGCTCTCCTGCCTCACTGGCCCTCACTCCACCGGCCCTTCAAGTTTGTCTTCATTCCGATTCAACAGCCACACGCCCGGAGTGCCCGGCTCTACCTGCAAGGCATGCTGGTGTTGGTTGCAGGGTAGCTGATTCCAACCCTATGTGATCAAGTAGAAACGTCCCTCAGGGTCTTTTCTAGGCTGTGATTTTTCAAGAAAGTTTCACCTGTTGGCTTCTTGGAAACCCTTTGGGGTGGCCTTGCTCTATCAGGTTGCTGTGAATCAGAATCAACTTGATGACGGTAGGTTTGGTTTGGGCCATCTTTCTGGGAGCAGACTGCCAGGCCTTTTTCTTGCTGAACCGGTCATGGGTTTGAACTTTTCGGTCCACAGCCAAGCACTTCCCCATGGTACCCCCAGGAGCATCTTGAGCAAGGAATGGTGGTATTAAGATTGAATCCAGCCCAGGCCCAGTCTTCAAGGAGCTCACCACCAGTAACACTACCTGTTGGTCGAATGAAAGGGTTGGATTAGGTGACTTTAAAATCCCTTCTCACCTTGAGGATCTGTAGTTTTTATGAACGTGGGTCTGTTTGAGGAGGCCATCCTATGAAGAAAGGCTCTGCTTGACGATCAAGGTAAGGATTTAAAAGAAGAAAACTCACTGTCACGGAGTCTATGCTGACTCAGAGCGCTCCCTGTGGGTTTCTGTTGATGGGAGTAGAAAGCCCAGTCTTCCTCCCATGGAGCAGCTGGTGGTTTCAAACTGTTGACCATGTGGATCGCAGCCCAAAGTGTAATCACTACACCATCAGGGATAGGAGGTGATATAAACGCCATGGATTTTAAAACAAGCTTTACCATTGCGCAAATGCGGCATCTCTCTTCCCGTGCATTTAAAGAGATATCATGAAATATTTGGTTGCCTATGGATTTACCACCATTAACAAACACAAAACGTGTGATTGGGATAGGGCATGTGACTTTGCACTGCCCCCTGCTACGGTTCCGAATGTTCTGATCTCTTAGTCTGGACCTGCCAAACATCACAGTCAGTTCTGCTAGAAAGCTTTAAAATATAAATGTGTTCCGATGTACTTCATGTTGGAGAACAATTTTAGTGCAAATTTCCCATTTGCTAATGTTTGATTTCATCCACAGGAAGCACTTGGTGAATGCAGAAAACTGCCCGAGCTGCGCCACACAGCCAGCGTCCCATACAAAACTGACCTGGAGTTGAGTGACAGGATTATTAACATAGAGAAAGGTGTTCTCCCTCCTCCTCACATAGTGACTGCTTCACTTTGCATTTATGATAATATTTAGAATCTTCGGTCCATCTATGTTACGCATTAAGGATTGTGAAGTTTGGCATTTGGGTTTGTGAGGGTCCAGAGACAAACTGTGGGTGCTTGTGCGTGTGCATGCACGCGCGTGCGCACACACACACACACACAGCAGCAGCAGCAGCAAAGAATTAAGCAACAGTTTTGCTATAGCAAGGAGCCTTCGAAAGAAATGAAGCAGATCCCGTTCTCTCTTTTTAATTAGTTTGTATTTAATACAGATATCACATCATTCCGAACTTAAATCACGTCAAGGAGAATGTGCAGTTGCGACCACAATCAGTTGCCAGACATTTTCTTTCTCCATTGACTCCTTGGCATTGTCTCCCTTTAACACCCCCCCGTGCTCCCCTGCCCCCCAACCCCTTATTCTAATTGCTGTCCCTATAGGTTCATCGTCCTGGGTTTCATACACTGAAAATGGGAACACATGTAACACAGCCTCAAGAGGGTGACCTCCCTTGACTTAACGCTTCTGAGATATATCCAATATGGATATACTAAAATATACTCCAATATGGACAAACTAAAATATACTCCAATATGGACAAACTAAAATATACTCCAATATGGACAAACTAAAATATACTCCAATATGGACAAACTAAAATATCCTCCAATATGGACAAACTAAAATATACTCCAATATGGACAAACTGAAATATACTCCAATATGGACATATATACTCTGAGATATACTCCAATATGGACAAACAAAAACCGAAGAAAGTAATACAAACCAAAAAACACAGAAAGGTTTGGAAACCAGACCAGGTCGAGCCGGCATCATAGGGGCAGGTCCTTCTCTTGAGTTGCGAAGGGACACCTGAAGCAGAGACCTAAGATACGTTCCACTCTGGACGAGAAGCCAGCCTTCCCCTGCCCCCCCACCTCACCCCTGGAGTTAGGCAGGGACATTGTTTAGGGGACATTCCTGACTTTTAAATGGCTTTTCAAAGGGGAGAAGGTTGCCACTCCACAGGTGGCTGAACAACTTTCTAATGAGCCCTTCGGCCCAGCCTTGGGTTTCCTACATCTTTCCTTTCAGCTTTCTCTGGGCAGCGGTGCCCAGGCCACCATGTCTCCCAAGGTTTCAGGATTATCTCTGGGCACACACATGTGTCAGAATATTCCCCAGACTCTGACTTCTAGGTTAAGGTGTCTACCGAGTCAGTTCTCACAGCGTCCTTTGTTCATAACTTAGATCCCAGGGTCCGTTTGCCTCATTCCCATAGCAGGCAGGGCAGAGCCCGTGTTCTGTCCCTGTTGGGAATGTATGTGAGGGAAACACCGAGGTTCAGGTACAAGGAGGAGCACTGGCTATGATGGCAAAGAGCATGTGTCAACTTGGCTGGGCTGTGATTTGCAGTGCTCGGACAGTTATGGGATGATGTCGTCACCCTCTGGGTTAGTCCAGTTTGGCTAGAGAAACAAATTCATAGACACTCATGTGTGTATAAGAAAGCTTTATTAAAAAAAGAGCAATTGCATATTGAGAAAATACCCCAGCCCAGTCCAGATCAAGTCCATCAGTTCGATATTAGCCCATATGTCTAATACTTGGCCATAAATTCCTCTTTAGACTCATGCAGCCCATGCAATGGTGCTGAATGCAGGAAGATCACAGACCAGTGGGTAGAAGGTTTTGGGGATCCGGTGGCAGAGGAAGCATCTCAACACTGGCACATGTCTCCACGTTGCTTCTCCAGCTCTCTGAGTGTCTCAACAGCAGGAAAGGAAGGCAGAGAGACTGAGTCTGGCCTCCAATGAGCTATTTCTCTCCGTCTCACCTCTGAATGTCATCAAGCTGCGACCTGATTGACAGGCTAGACTCCACCCCTTGCTCAAGTTGACAGGAGATTATGTCACTGCCACAGCCTCCACCTTTGCATAAAGCTGGTTTCCCTGGTAAGACCCGGGCTTTGGAGCCTAGCCAGGTCGGTCAGAGTGTGATGGTTGTATGTATCCACATCTCAGAAGATTCATAGGCTGGTTTTTTTAATACTTTTATTGGGGGCTCTTACATCTCTTATCACAATCCATACATTCATCCAATGTGTCAAGCACATTTGCACATGTGCTGCCATCATCATTTTCAAAGTATTTTCTTCCCACTTGAGTCCCTGATACCAGCTCCCCATTTCTTCCTCCTCCCTCCCCCGCTGCCCTCTATCACAAACTCTTGTTAAGATATAGATTATTATTTCCATATCTTACATCATCCTCTATCGTCCCTCACCTACTTTTCCGTTAGGGGGGTTCTAGTTTGATCCTATGATCGATTCCCTCTTTCTCTCCCTCCCCTCCCCTAATCCTCCTGGTATCTCTACTTTCCTTGTTGGCCCTGAGGGGTTTATCTATCCTGATTCCCTGTGTTGTGGGCTCTTATCTGTGGCAGTGTGCATGTTCTGGTCTAATCCGATTTTTAAGGTAGAATTGAGGTCATGATAGTGGGGGGAAGGAAGCACCAAGGAACTAGAGGAAAGTTGTATGTTTCATTGCTGCTACACTGCACCCTGATTGGCTCATCTCTTCCTTGTGACCCCTCTGTGAGGGGCTGTGCAATTGTCTACAGATGGGCATTGGGTCTCCACTTTATGTCCCTCCCCCCATTCACATTGGGTATGTTCTGGGTCTTAGATGCCTGACACCTGATCTCATTGACCCTTCGTGATCGCACAGGCTGGTGTGCTTCCTCCACGTGGGCTTTGTTGCTTCTGAACTAGATGGCCGCTTGTTTATCTTCAAGCCTTTAAGATCCCAGATGCTATATCTTTTGATAATTAGCTGACTTTTTTTTTTTTTTTTTTTTTACGGAGACTCAAGCTGAACTTTTTAAAGAGTAGCGATTGGATACTGCATCAGAACTTGTTAGCCCACTCTCAGTAGAGGCCCTCAGGGAGGGGCTGGCTCAAACTCTGGAGCAAAGGGGAGTTAACCAGCGCTGCGTTCTGATTGGTCAGCAGAAAAAAAACGGCTCTGATCCACATGTATGAGGCCAAGAACAACGGGAAGAAGGGGTAAAGTCTGGCGTCATCATAGGTAAAGATGTGTTCGCTTAATCCTTTGGGCAAGAGAGGTTCTTCTCAGTAAGAAACATGAGACCGTGTTTCCCAGGATCTTGCCAAACCACACCTGTGAAGGTCAATCACTTGGACGTGCTGTAGGCAGAGCTGCACACACCACACAGCTTTCAAGGCTGTGATCTTCTGGAAGCTGATCGCCAGGCCTTCCTTCCAAGGAGACCCTGGTGGTGGAGAGGGGGCATGTTGGACTGCTAGCTGCAAGGTCAACAGTTCAAACCCCAAGTGGCTCTGTGGGAGAAAGATGGGCCTTTCTACTACCATAAAGAGTTATAGACTCAGACACTCACAGGGCAGTCCTACCTTGTCCTACAGGCTTGCAGGTTCGATATGTGTGTATTATTATCAACTCGATGGCAGTGAGTTACTTGTTTTTCTGGATCATAAAATCCAACATTGTCGGGAGGAATTACCCCACCCACCTACCCACCCACACACACACCAGCTGCCTCAGTTCATGGTGGGTGCGATGACTTGTCTTTGCCTCCATCTGGTGTTACAACTTTCTGCCAAATTTCAAATAACCTTTCTTACACCACTTCACAAAAACACACGTGCTGGGAGCCACCGGATGCCTACTTCCACAAGGCAGCCTCAGGTCGTTCTGCAGGTGAAGCTAAGTGCCCCCTAGCAGGGCAGTCCTTGAGTGCCCTGCATCCGTCCCCCACTGATGACCTTTCTGCAGCCAGCTCCCGTGAAAGTTCCTTCCTCCTTGCTTGTCTCTCCCAGGAATGCTGCCCTTCCTACTAGGAGCATGTTTCTTCGTCAACAGGAAGCATCTCTGAGTCCCCTTTTCAGTTTCATGTCGGGGTGTGGGAGAGAATTTGGAAACGATTCATGTTTCAGAGGCTCACTGAAAAAAAAAAAACCAACACCAAAGAGCTCATGGACAAGGCACGTGTCGCCAGGCGCCAGATCTTGTTTTCAGGGGTTTCCGTGAGCCCCCAGCAGTCTACGGAACATTTGCCCAAGTGTGTGTATTCGTTTGGGGTAGATGGCATGATGGACACCATCAGTTTTATAAGTCCTCAAGGATTTAGAAGTCCCACCTCAGCTAGCCCGAGTTCCACAGGCTCTAATTACCCAGTTGGTTGACTATGCTGAATTGTCTCCTAGCTGGACCACAGAGGCGTCTCAGGGGCCCAGGCTCCCGTGGTTCAGAACCTGTCCAGAGGACAGTGATCTTTTCTGTCTCCCAGCACAGTGGCCAGGCTGGGGCGGAGGCTGTCACCGTGACTCACCGCGACCCTCCCCCTGCCCATACCCTGACTGGGGAGAGCTGATTCTGAGTGGCTGTGTGGGCATGTGGTATACTGGGGGGCAGGGCCAGGGGGAAGGAGCTAATCTGGAGGTTGAGGGGTGCTCACCATTCAGAGTCACAGTGTATTTATAGATACCCGATCTGAGTCAGATACTCAATGGTGTTAAACTTCCCCACAGGCTATGACTTGTTGATAGCTCACATGTGGGCAGCTCCTGGGGGGAATGGGAAGAGGATGCTCTTCTCCGACAGGGGCCAGGTCCTTGCCTGCTGCTGGGTCTGGCCTAGGGGGCCGAGTGAGTTGGTGGGAGAACAGCACCCTCCTCCCCTGATTTTAGATCCACAGAGTTTTACTCACCAGCCCTGCTTCGCCTAGTTTACATCCGCCCAAGTCAGGGACTTGCTAAGTGACCCTGAGAAACTCACTGGCTTTTCTGGACCTCAGGTAGAAACTCCTAGGTGACTCACTTGGTTCCATGCCCATTAACTGACAGGCTGTTGTTCAAACCTAACCAGAGCGCCTTGGAAGAAAGGCCTGGCGGTCTGCTTCTGAAAGATTGCTGAAACCTCCCAGCCCCTGCAGGAGCACAGCCCACCCCACCCACCTGCTGCACACACGGGTTACTGGGAGTCAGAATCAGCCCCACAAGGTCTGTTTTGGCTTTCTACAGGGCTCCTTAGTTTCTGTCAACAGAAAAGTCCAGAGTGGGGAGGCACGAGGTCTGTGACTTTATACATTGCTCCCTAACAGCCTCCAGTTTTGCAGCACTTGCCTTTGGGGGAGGGGCACACTGAGAGCACGTCCAGGTGAGGGGTTTCAGAAACCTGGAGGCGAGACACTCGGGAACAAAGGGCTTGCCCGGCCTTCCCGGGTTCTCACCTGGGCAGCTGGCTCCCCGTTATTTTCCACACTAAGCTTCTCTCTACAATTTCACTGGGAAGAGGTTCATGGCATGTTTGAAACTCACACATGACAAGCATCACTAAGAATGGACATGCGCAACTCAGCTGTCAGCCCTGACAAGTGGCTCCCTTGAGGGATGAAGAAGACAGGGGTGGGTATGTGGTGGTATCCCAAGCTCCTTTCCACCGCAGCCCCTCAACTTCCCAGATAAACAAACCCCTTCCTTGGAAACTAATTGAAGCCAGGCTGATGACCAGCCGGCTGGCAGCCGCCCTCCACAGTGACCTCCAGTGGCAGCATGGAGTTGGCTGGCCTCGCACCCCAGAAAAACCGAGGGCTTGAAAGCTTTGGTTTTTGTGTTGTGACTGCTGGTGCCTGGGTAGAGCTCAGAGTTGGAGAAGGTTGAAGGTCAAAGATGACAATAGCCCAGTCTGAGGCCCTGCACAGAAGGCGATCGGGTTATTTAATCGAGTGTAATTTAAACACAGGATGGAGGGGGTCTTCTGTGTGCAAAACCCCAGACTCTTTGGTGAGTAGGTGACAAACTATGTTACGTTTACAGTTCTGCAGACGGAATAGGGCTTTCCCTGAAGTTGGTCAGGCACAAAGGACAAATACAGCAAGACCCGCCTTCCCTGAGCTGTCTAGAACAGGTGAATGCGGAGAGACACGTGTTATTGGTGGTACTCCGAGGGCGGGGGAGGAGGGGGGCAGATGGAGTGGGGAGCTGCTGCCTCAGGAGAAATGGGAGTGAGGGGAGGTTTCAGGTAATAGAAGGGGCGACACTGGCACGGCGTGGGGAGCATCATAAATGCCATCGAATGGTGCACTGAACAATGACTCACTTGGCCAATTTTCTGTAAGCATATTCTGTCATTCTAAGGGAAGGTCAGTTAGCTGTTGAAACCCATGAGCCACCCTCGGCAGAAACAGCAGGCTTCCTGACCACCCCCCCTCCACCGATATTTCACCCTCTGCTCCATGAGAACCTGGTGGTTACACGTTGGGCCGTGGTCCACGAGGTGGGTAGCTTGGATCCACCAGGCACTCTGAAGGAGAAAGACGAGGCTTTCTGCTTCCCTCACAGTCTCAGAAACTCAAAGGGGCAGTTCTGCTTTGCTGTGTTGGGCTGCTATGAGTGGGCTCTGGTTCTGGGGCAGAGAGTTTGTTTGTTTTGGATCAAGTCAGTTCTGACGCATAGCGATCCTATTGAACAGAGTAGGACTTACAGGTATTTCTTCGGGCTTTGAAGACTGTGAGTCTTTATGAGACCAGCCAGGTTAGGACCCTTGGTAGCATAGTGGGTTAGGTGTTGAGCTGCTGGTAGTTCAAACCCACCAACAACGGCTCCAAGGGAGAAAAATGAGGCTGTCTCATCCCAGAGAGACCAGCCAGGCTCCTCTTTCTCTCTCGGAGTGGCTGGTAGGTCTGAACAGCTTACCTTTCAGTTAGCAGCCCGATGCTTAACCCAATGAGCCACTGGGGCTTTTCATAAAGATTCGCAGTCTCAGACACCCACAGGAGCAGTTTGACCCGGTCCTCTCTCACGCACTGCCATCGGGCCCATGCTGGCTCAGAGCGACCCCGGTGGGTTTCTGAGACGCGAACTGTTTACAGGAGTAGATAGCCCAGTCTTCCTCCTGAGGAGCTGCTGGTGGTTTTTGGGTTTTTTTTTAAATCATTTTATTGGGGGCTCGTACAACTTTTATCACAATCCATGCATCCATCCATTCTGTCAAGCACTTTTGTGCATTTCTTTCTCTCATCATTCTCAAAGCATTTGCTTTCTACTTGAGCCCTTGGTATCAGCTCCTCATTTTTCCCCTCCCTCTCTGCTCCCCACTCCCCCATGAACCCTTGATAATTTATAAATTATTATTTCGTCATATCTTACTGCTGGTGGTTTTGAACTGCAGATCGAAGCCCAGCGCATTGCCACTACACCACCAGGGCTTCATTGCTGCCCTGTGGGCATAGTACGTGGGAACTGGCTCTAAGACAGTGGGTTTGGGGTCCCCGTTACTTGACTTTCATTTCAGCCTTGTCAAACATGTGGTTGCATCCAGTCTGCAGAAGGGGCAACTGAGACCCAAGTCACTCAACCAAGGAGACTCTGCTAGGAGCTATAGGAGCTCTGAGGGCCTTGGCTGGGTTTGGGGAACCCACTGCAGGAGCCCCTCACCCCTGGCTATTTCAGGCCCATCAGTCTCCAACAGGGCACAGGGAGAACTTTGTAACAATCACCATCGCTTGCCCTCAGGACAGCGGTTGCTATTGTTCGTTGCTCCTGAGTCAATCACGACTGCTGGTGACCCCATGGGGGCAGATCTCCAGGGCTGCTTTGCGGGGCACGCTTGGGGGGTTCAGAACTGCCCGCTAGGAGTGCAGGGCACGAGGTTTGCAGAGGACGTGGTGTAGCGGGAGCTCCAATCCATCTCAAGTCTCCACATAGATTCAGTCGCTATTGCATTCTTTCTGACCCCTGACTGGCAATGCAAAACAATAAAGCTTTGTCCTCAAGTAGAAGGAGTTTGCTGTGAGCCTCTTGAGCAGCCTGAGGAGCAGCAATCAGAATACGGTTGCTACGAGAGGGAATCCCCCACTAGATGGCAGTGGGTTTGATTTCTCTCTCTCTTTTTTTTTCCCTTGATAGAAATTGGGGCACCACACCATATGCTCATGAGTTCCTACTCCAACCAAGGTGGACGGAGGGCCCTGAGCCAATCTTGCATGCTTTCTAATTTGCAACATTGTCTGTAGCCCAATCATGACCCCTTTCTGGATTCTGTGGTCCCATTTGCAACTGTGATGAACTGAGTTGCTGCCAGTCACGATTTTGTGTTTCCTTTGTTCTCCTTGTCATATTGATGTGGCCGAGTCTCTGTAAATCATTGGGCACCATCGTGACCTTGTGCTGATCGTCTTCCTCATCTTTGACCTGTTTAAGCCTTGACAAATGGGCCTCTACACAAAGTCCTGGGGGCGTAGTTGTTACGAGTTGGGATAACTTCAACGTCAGAAGTTCAAAACCACCAGGTGTCCCGTGGGAGAAAGATGAGGCTGTTTACTGTGCAAAGAGTTACGGTCTCAGAAACGCACTGGGGCAGTTCTTCCCTGTCCTTTTAGGGTTGCTATGAGTCGGAAGCGACTTGATGCCCGTGCATTGGTTTGAGAAGTGATCACTGAATTGGGGGGTGGGGGGGTCTCTTTCCCCCCTAGAACAGCACTTTCCTGTTTGAGCCACCCAAGGACTCCCAACTGGCATCAGACCCACTGAGTGAGAATCTTGGAGATGGAGATGGCGCTGAGCCTAGACTTTCTAAGAGCTCTCAGCAATTCTGAAGCAGCCCGTGTTGGAGAGCCAAGATCACAGAAGACCCCATGGGCTGGCAGCTCCTTTGCCAGTTGCCTCTCGGACCTTGCCTCACGCCCTCCCTGCAAACGCTGGGAATCCCAGCTCTAGCCATTAGACCCAAAGGGGCACACCCCCCAAAAGAAAGCTTTCTACAGCCAAGCCTCTCTAAAATGACGGGGTCCAGATGAGAATGAGCTCGGCGAGGTGACTTCTCCTGTATCCCTGCAGCTCCCAGCGCATTCAGCTCACATACAGCTGCTGAATTGTGCTGCCTAGCTCGGTAGAGGCGTCATTTCCAGAGCCCCGGGGTCTTATCAAGATCCTGAGTAGAAAAATGGCCATCATTTAGCTGGTGACAGACACCATATCATCACTGGAGACAAACCTTGAATGAGGTTTTGAATAACCGTGGAATGGTTCACACAAAGCCTGGGAACGCATTATCAAATGGGGCCCTATTCATCTCCATTGGGCTGGTGGCATTATTGGTTTGTGAAATTCATATCGCTGGATGGAAGGTGCGGACTCAGATAACAGGCCACAGAGAGGAGGTCGGGGGAGGGCGGGTGCCAGCTGTGGGCTGGGTGGTGTTTGCCTGGCACGGGAAACAAAACTGGTTAGAATGGTTTAATTGTAATGACCGGGTCCCAACTCCAACTGCTTTAAGGAAAACAGGAATCTTCTTAAAGTAATGAAAGAGCGCAGCATTCTCTCTAACTCAGTCTCATCCAGAATCTTCTACAGTTCCGGACTTTGCTTTCCTCCAAGTGCGGTGATGGCTTTGTGCTGAATTGATAGCCCGAAGTGCAGTGGTCTGAACCCACCAGCAGCCCATGGGGACAAAGATGAAGCAGTCTGCTTTGGTAAGGATGTTGTGGTAGTTAGATAATCTGGTGTCAATTTGAGGATATTAATAGTGAAGGGGTGGAGTTTAGCCTGTCAATGAGGTCACATATGGAGGCACAATGGAGAGAAATAGCTCACTGGAGGCCAGACACACTCTCTGCTTAGTCTTCCTGCTGACAAGACATATGAGCTATGCTGATCGAGACAGAGCCCTGGAGCTGGAGGAGCCACATCGAGACACACACCAGTGCTGAGATGCTTCCATTGCCACTGGATCTACAAGATTTTCCACCCACTGGCCTGTGATCTTCCTGCATTTGGTGTCATTGCATGTGTTGCATGAGTCTGAAGAGGAATTTACAGATTGGTATCAGACATATGGGCTAAAATCGGACTTATGGACTTGATCTGGACTGGGCTGGGTGTATTTTTTTTTTTTTTTGCAGGGAGGGGCAGGAAGGGAGAGGGACAGGGAGAGAGACAGGGAGGGGAAAGGAGAGGGGGAGGGAGAGAGGGAGAGGGAGAGGGGGAGGGAGAGAGGGAGAGGGGGAGAGAGGGGGGAGAGAGGGAGGGAGGGGGAGAGAGGGGGAGGAAGGGAGGGAGAGAGGGAGAGGGAGAGAGGGAGAGGGAGAGAGGGAGAGGGAGAGGGAGAGGGAGAGGGAGGGAGAGGGAGAGAGGGAGGGCGGGAAGGAGAGAGGGAGAGAGAGAAGGAGGGAGGGAGGGAGGGAGAGAGGGAGGGAGGGAGGGAGAGAGGGAGAGAGCTGGGGTGTATTCTTAATATACAATTACTCTTTGATATAAAGTTCTGTCTTACACACATATGAGTGTCTAAGAATGTTCCTCTAGTCCACCCAGACTAACACAGGCATATAGCCTAGGAAACCCTGTGGATCCATTCTGTTCTGGCCCGCAGGGTCACTGTGAGTTGGATTGGACTGGTCGGCAGGGGCTTATGGGTGGGTTACATGGGCTTCAGGCTTGACCAGCACTTCCTGTGTGGGGACAATGGTCCATCAATAGGTCCAGGTGATGGTCTCCCAGCTTAGCTACCTTGGGCCCCTACTTCTCTTCCAGCTTCTGAGCACTCTTTTCAAAGCACCCTCTCTTGGAGGTGACAAGACATTGTGTTTGCCTACAATGTCTCGTTTTCTCTTCCACACTTCTTTCTACTGAAAATACAGCCTGGCCTTTAGGAGCCCACTCCTCCTCTTGACCTAGTGGCACAGTGCTTAAAGCACTGCCGAGAATGGAAAGGTTGGCGGTTGGAACCCACTCGCTGCTCTGTGGGAGAAAGGGGTGGGCCATGTGCTTTGTAAAGGTGAAGCCTTGGAAATCCTAGGGAAAAGGTGTCCTGTGTTCCAGGGGCACTTTGATTTGGAATTGCCTTGTTGGCACACAACAACACTGGACACAGCTGGTTGGGTATTTAGCACACAGTCAGGCCACTGTTCGTCTGACTCGCCGTCCCTGCTTTATCCCTGACTTGCCGACAGAAGGAAGAGCCTGGCAGGGTGAAGTCGACACAACCACAGGCCTCTGATTGTGGCGATGATGGTACAGCTCTTCTCCATGCGATTGAACTATTGAACTATTGAATGATATGGTAAGTGAATGATACACCAATAAAATTGTTGGGGAAAATAATTTCAGACCTACACCTCTCTGCTTCCCCCTTTGCCTCCGCCCCCAGGTCTGGCAATTCCAGGAAGCAGACCATGACATCCCTGGCCAATGAAGCTGAGTCGGGAGACTGTAGTGATGAGCCTTCTTCCTGTGCCTTATGGGCCCAGGCTGCCAGAAAAGCAGTGACTCTTCCAAGACAGGCTAGGTAGACAAAGCAGCCCAGGGCCACTGAAGCCCAGGGTCACCCCAGAGACACCTGAAGCGAGGATTTCCCCATTGGAACCAAGCGTTCTTCTTGCTCTCTAATGCCCAGCCAACTGGCTTCCTGTTTCCAGTCTCTGCCTTGGGACTTAAACTGATTCTAACCAGGTCTCTTTACAGCCCAGAGCCTTTCAGGGACAACATGTGGTCCTCAAGGTGAAGATCAAGATCCTGGCTATGATCTGGATGATCTGGCCTCTCCCTCCTTGCCCACTTCCACTGCTGACAAACGTCCCTCTGTGAATGAGCCTTCGGTCGCATCACTCCACATCCTTGAGTCACACGGATAGTGTGATGGATTGCAAGTTGGAGCTCGACTGTGAGGTCAGCAGTTCGAACCCAGCAGAAGCTCTATGGGAGGAAGATGAAGCTGTCTGTCCTTGTGAAGATTTACAGTCAGAAACGCTAGGGGGCAATTCTCCTCCCTGTAGGGTGCTGGTGAGAGGAATCAGCTTGTTGGCAGCAGGGCTTTGGAAAGGTAGAGCCTTTCCCATGGTTTGGGGTCTTTGCCCATGCTTTCCCCTCTTCCTGGCATGCCCTGCCTAATTGGCAAACCACTCACCCTATGAAGTGTGCCCAAGTGCCTCCACCCACATGAGGCCTTCTGTTCTCCTGGGTTAGTAGTTCTCTCCCCACACAATCACTACAGTATGTGCTGGGACTGGGTCAGGTGCTGCTTCCCGACTAGGCTCTTGAGCTCTGAGAGCACAGAGGTTTAGGTCTTTTTTCTCCTTTAACACCAAGGCCCAGCACAGAGCCGGCATACAGTTGGCACTCAGGGCATGTTTGTTGCATGGATAAATGGCTGTTCGTTTCTTTTTGGATAATTCTGAGGGGGGATATTCTCTCTCTCTCTCTCTCTCTCTCTGTGTGTGTGTGTGTGTGTGTGAATCAACCACCCTAAATGTCAAATGCATTGGCAAAAAGAACCTTTTCCTCCCCCAAAACATTTGTTATGCACAGGCAAAGAGCTAATAGGCCTACAACACCAAGATCTTCATAGAACAAGAGAGGGAAACCACTCCTAGAGAACAGGAGGGCAAGCAGCCATCCAGCTCAGAAGCAGCAAAGCCCACATGGGAGAAGCACACCAGCCTGTGCGACCACGAGGTGTCAAAGGGATCAGGACTCAGACATCAAAGAACAAAAAATCATATCATTGTAAATGAGGGGGAGTGCAGAGTGCGAAGACCCAAAGCCTATCTGTAGGCAACTGGACACCCTTTACTGAAGTGTTGTGGGGCGATGAGCCAGTCAGGGTGCACGGTAGCAACTATGAAACATATAACTTTCCTCTCATTCTTAAATACTTCCTTTGCCCACTATCATAATCCAAATTCTACCTACAAATCTGGCTAGACCAGAGGATGTACACTGGTACAGATAGGAACTGGAAACAGGGAATCCAGGGTGGATGATCCCTTCAGGACCAGTGGTGAGAGTGGCGATACTGGGAGGGTGGAGGGAAGGTGGGGTAGAAAGGGGAAACCGATTACAAGGATCTACATATAACCCCATCCATGGGGATGGACAACAGAAAAGTGGGTGAAGGGAGACTCAGACAGTGTAAGACATGACAAAATAATAATAAATTATAAATTATCAAGGGTTCATGAGGGAGGGAGGGAAAAAATGAGGAGTTGATACCAAGGGCTTAAGGAGAAAGCAGATGTTTGAGAATGATGATAGCAATTAATGTACAAAATTGCTTGACAAACAAATAAAAAGGAGGATGGCAACATCTGTACAAAGGTGCTTGATACAGTAGATGCATGGATTGTTGTAAGAGCTGTAAGAGCCCACAATAAAAGGACTTATTTTTTAAAAAGAAAAGGAAGGAACTTTGGCGACACAACAGTTAAGCAGTTGCTTGGCTGCTAACCGAAAGGTTAGTGGTTCGAACCCATCAGCTGCTCCACAGGGAAACAACCTGATGCTCGGCTCTGATGAAACACTATGGGGCAGTTCTCTCTGTCCTCCAGGGCCTCGATGAGACCAAGCCAACTGGGTGGCACCCAAGAAAAGCAAACAGTGAGCCAAAAGCAGGAACAAAAAGGACAGACACCGTGGCCCATCAGCTGATGGGGAAGGAGCCCCTGAAGCACAAGTGAAAGCCCGTGCCTTGTCATCGCTCCTATGAACACGCAGCAAGGAAACACGGCAGCACTTCATTTCCGTAAGTTGTGTGGAAAAGGGCGTTCTCACACACAGCTGGTGGCATATTCTTGGGCACAATTGTACATTATGTGCTAAAAGATCTTCAAGGTGCGCAGCCTCTGTGAGCCAGCTATTGTATTTCTAGAACTGGTTATTCCCAGCAGTAATACACATACAACTTCACATTCCACTCTGCTTAATTTCACACGATCTTCTGACTGCTCTGTCTCTAAGCACAGTCTGGCATGACTTTGTTGGAAGCTGGCATCTTCCTAGGTGATAGTGAAAGTTTGTTGTGCCAATAGACACACGTGGGATTAATTGAAGGGCGGAATGATAAATGGCTGGTTCTCAGGTCTCTTGCTCTTTGATGGTCGGGCCATTGTGTAGCTGCCTTAGCTAGTTCTCTGCCTCAGCTGGCAAGCCTCTTCTTCTTGTGAGACATCCCTGAGAAGAAGCCACATGGAGACCCTTGCCAGTGCTGAGATGCTTACATGCTCACTGATTCGGCTTTCCTCCCGCCTTCAGCATCATTGTGTGTGTTTTGCGAGATTGAGGAGGACTTTGTAGATCGGTGTCAGACATATGGGCTAATGTCAGACTTATGGGTTTGGACAGCACTGGGTTGGGATGCTTTCTTAATGTACACTTAGCCTTTATATAAAACCCTCTCTTATAAAATGTGAGTGTCTATGAGTTTTGTCTCTCCTGTCTACCCAGACTAATTCATCCTACTAATTTAGGGACAAGGACAGGAAGTTCTCCAGTTTGATGGAAGTTCAATTATCGACTGCCTAAGGACCACCTGGGAGAAAGACTACCTCACCCTGTTTAGAGTTACAGTCTTGAAAATTCACCGGGGTAGTTCTACCCTGTCCTAAAGGGTCACTATGAGTTGGTATCAACTTGATGACAGTGAGTGAGTGAGAAAGGAGCTGTGGTGGGGCTGTTGGGTAAGCACTGGACTGCTAACTGTAAGGTCAGCAGTTCAGATCCACCAGCCGCTAAAAGGGAGAAAGAGGAAACTAACTCTTTCCATCAAGATGACAGCCTTGGAAACTCTGTACAGGGTCCATGTGAGTTGGAATCAACTGGATGACAGTGGGGTTGGGTTTGGGTTTGGGGGTTCCCTAAAGGGAGCATTTCCGTAGCAAGCTCTGGGGGGCAGTGGGTTCCTTGTTGCGCTGCTAACGGAGAAGTTGGCAGTCCGAAGGAGGGTGGGGTTTTGTTTCTGTTTTCAGGGATGCCTGTCCAGAGTTCCTGAAATACAGTCAGTCGTGATTTATTTAGGGACCGCATGCTTGTCATCTGTCGTCCGGGTTGGAAAATTCTGGACAATTGGAAGATTTGGAAAGTTTGGAAGGGAAATTCCAGCTTATCAACAGGGAGAAAGTTTATTTATGATATCCGATTGTATCTGTTGTTGTGTCTCCTATGTGCCAAGAAGTCTATTTATAATATCTCATTTTATCTCCTGTTGGGCAGCTGTGATTGTCCCCGTTTGACTGATGGGAGGGCTTCAGCCAGGTCTGCCACGCTCTAACCCCATGGGACTTTTCCTCTGGGATTAGGGCTTCATTTGGCACTTGGATCTGCCAAGCGTTGTTTAATCAAAGGAGACAGAGCACAGCGATTCTGGTTGCTCTTCATTAAATGGCATTGAGTGAAATACCACATGACATCCACCTGCAGTCGCCCCAAGTCTTTTTCCAGGTACACCATAACAAATGATCATTCAATTGGGGAAAATAAAGTCTGATTCTGAACAAGGCAGAGTGGTACAGATTACACAGTGGATTCTTGCTCGGGGGATTTCCTTTGAAGTAAGTTCTTGATCAGGATTCCTGAGCATGGTGTGATGATGGACTGGGGACAGACTGCCCTGCCCTGGCAGCCTGGCAGCTTGTCTCAGGTGACTTCTTTCTGCACAGCCTGTAAACTGAACACACAAACCTCATTGCCTTTGCAGCCACCTCTCTCTCTCTCTCTCTCTTGCACACACACACACACACCTATCATTTGGCTGAGGCTCGCACACTGCCCACTTCCCTGAGATACATACACTGTTTTCTGGGAGGAACCGTGTGGTGGGCGAAGACTATCATAACTATTGGAATCTCACACCTGGTACTGATGCCTGAATCTGAGTCTCCAAAGAGAGCCCACAGCAAAAAACCAAACACACCGCCATCAAGTCAATTCCAACTCGTTGCGACCCTACGGGACAGGGTAGAACTGCCCCTGTGGGGTCCTGAGAGTAACTCTTTACACGAGTAGAAAACTCGAGCTTTCTCATGAGGAGCAGCGGGTGGTTTCCAACCGCTGATCTCTCTGTTAGCAGCCCCACTCGTAACCACTACACCACCAGGGCTCCTGGCCCAGAGAAAGCCAGGCTGGTTCGAAAGGACTCCTGGGCTTGTGCATGTTCATTTGCTCTTTTTGTTTTCCATGAGTGGGTTCTGTTCTCAGTGAAATTTCATGATTAGAGTTGGCTTGTTGAACTTTTCATAAATACACGTAGTTCATTTGCGTATTTTTGTTTGTTTGTGTGTGTGTGTTTGTGCTGTTTTGTTTGTTGTTACATGCTTTAAGTTCAAGTCCTTCCTTTAAAAGTAGGACGGACTGTGAAATCACGTTCACACAGCAGCACAGCGAGAGCATCTAATTTTACTCATTCACAGCAAAAATACAACCGAACCTTTCTTCCCAGCATGCTGATAAGAGATCCGGAAATGATCTGGGCTATTTCCACACCAGCTGTCTCATGTCTCATTGTATCATCTCAGTATTGTTATATAGCACACTCTATAGATGGGGAGCTTACTCATTTAAAAAAATTAATGAATTGACTTGTGGCTTGTCCAGTCTCCTATCTGGCAGGTCTAAGCCTTCTTGTGTATGAAAATGCCTGTGAGCATTGCAGTTTAGGAAGGGCCACTTGGAAGGAATAAAAGATGTAGTAGAATAAATGGAGCTGTAATTCCCAATCCAATGGTATTGAAGTTTTAAAAGCTGTTATCACCTTGTTTTCTGGAAATAGCTTCCGTCGTCCCTTCACGGTGCCCTGGCTAAGTAAGCCTCTTTAAAGCCCTGACCCAACTCTCTAGATTTTCTAGACATGTGCTGTCTGAGGCTGGGGTCTCTAGAGGAGCAAAGTTGGGGGAGTGTGTCTCTGTGTGTGTGTGTATTTCTGAACATCCAGGAGGATTTATTTCAAGGAAGTAGCTCCTGCCGTTGTGGAAGCTGGCAAGTCTCAGATCTGTCAATCAGGCATCAGAATGCAGGCTTTTTCTGATTCGCATGGCTTCAGGGGCTTCTGGTAGACCCCAAACCAGTCAGTCAGAGAGCAGGCTGCTGACTCACAGGGCTTCCGGAGCTGATGAGTGTCAAAACCAAGTCAGATGGCAAACCGCTGACTCATTTCCCACAAGCTGGAAGTCAGAAGACGACAGAGTTTGAGGTACAGGATTGAGAGAAAGAGGGCTTTCCAGAAACTTCATGTATGAGGCGGATTCAAAAATTCATGGAAAAGGGAATGAAAATATAATCGAATATTTTATATGAGCCTTTGAAACTCACTTGTGTCCTAGATGCAGGTCACACCTGGATGGAAATAGATTGGCTTTCAACTGAATGGCTGCCCAGACCAGATCACAAGATGGAGCCTGATTATATTATATTACCTTTTGGAAGAATTATCAGTCCAGTGTGTGCCAAACCGTTGGGAATCAGGCACAAATCATAGCCTAGCCAAATGGACCCATCATACTAGCCATTGGATGCATCCATACAGTAGTCAGTAGCCCCAGGGAGCCATCAGTACTTGAAACGTGGTAGGCTGAATTGTGAGCCCTGGAGGTGCAGTCATTCCACGTTGGCTGGTCAGCAGTTTGAAACCACCAGCCGCCCCTTGGGAGAAAGATGAGGCTTCCTACTTCTGTAAAGAGTGATAATCTTAGAAATCCACAAGGGCAGTTCAAGATGCAGCGAGTTTTGAGTTTGGGGTATTAAGTCTAAAATGAACACTGGCTTTTTCCCCAAAAAAACTTTTTGTTGTGAATTACATGTGGGCTTACATATCAGTTCATCATTTTTGCATTCAACAAGTTAAACAATTCACCAACCTTCCTAATAATTTGTTCTGTTTCTCCCACCCACCTTTCCTCCCAACTCCCTCTTGTAGTATATTACATAGTCAGACTTTAAAAAATTGGTTTTTTCCCCTTTTTTTGGTGTCTTGGTTTTCAGGTCTGTTCCTGGAGCTACTTGGGTCACTGATTTGGAAAATTGCATTGCATCGACCACAACAGCTCTAGTTTCTTAGATATGGTGTTCTGCTGTATTTTCAGCTCTAAATTATACCACTTTATCAATTTATTACCTAGTTTTACGTATGAGAAAAATTCAGATACACATATGACAGGGTAAGACAAAAAGGTAAAACATATTTGAAGGAAAAAGAAGTCTTTAGGATGTCTGAGGGAAGCTGGTATCTGGACCCATGGTGGCTAGTTGGTTACGCACTGAGCTGCCCATCATGAAGTCAGTGACTCGGACCCACCAAGCACTCTGCACCTTTAAAGAGGTCAAGGTCTTGTAACCCCAAAGGGGCAGTTCCTCTCAGTCCTAGAGGGTCACTGGGAGTGAGAGTCAGGTGGATGGCAGTGGGTTTTTCTGTTTGGTACGGAGGTTGTGCACTCTACAGAGAGATTTACAGGTCGGACGCTGAGAAGCCGGAACCCAGCATGGAAATCGAAAAGGCGTGTGTATGGAGGGTGTGAGGGCAGGTTAGAATGTTGAACATGTAGGACTTTATAGCAATTCTCCTAAATATTATGAAGCTCCAGTTTTTTCTTCTTTAAATTATGCAATACATATTTAAGAACACATTTTAATCTATGGAAGTCAATGCATAGTTCATGTGAAATGTTTCCGAGGTGAAGTTGACTCTAAGCATCTTTATAAGAAAAATTCCATCTTTTCTTTTAAGAATTTCTGTGCTAAGGTGGGGAAGTCATGCCATCTTATCACAAGACTGGAACATTTTAATTTTAATAAAGGAGTTTGACCTGTGACAAATGCATTTTGGGTTTCAGAACATTTGCAGCTGTGAGTACCGACGATTGACTGACTACCAGTCAATCTATTAGGACTTGTAACAATTCCATAATTCAGACTGGAACTTCTCCGGTGGGTTTCTGAGACTGGGAATTGCGGTGGGAATAGAAGCCTCATCTTTCTCTGGCAGAGGGCTGGTGGGTTCGAATAGCTGATCTTGTGGTCAGTCAGACACATAACCCACTGTGCCATGAGAGCTCCTCATTTATTGTGCAGTAACTCTTACTTCTGTGTCTTTTGTAAGATAACAAATCGGAACTTCCTGCTATTCAGGGCCTAATAAAGGTGAAGGGACCCTTCATCCAAGTTCATGTGATTTGCACAGTTCACCTATATCTTTGGATCAAAGGACACTACACATAAAGTATAACTGGACCAAAATATTTAGTACAACACAAACTACTTTAAACAAAACTAGCACGCATTTCCTCTATCTCACACTAGCTAATGCTATGTTAAAGTATCCTGGTGTGTGTGTGTGTGTGTGTGTGTGTGTGTGTGTGTGTAGAATGAAGTGTAGTATAAGGCATATGTCCCATATCTCAAAAGTGAGAGCTGACAGGGGAGGCCTGATGCCACTTTTGAAATCAGCAGTTCAAATATGCCCAGAAACAGGTCCAGCAGCTGAGGCATCAAAAGTGTGCCTTGGCCAGTGTGATCTCTGTTAACCCTTGACGACCCTCTAGCACACCTTCCTCATGCCACCACCCTTGAATACAGTCCCTCATGTGGTGGCGACTCCCCAACCATAAAATTATTTTCATTACTACTATATCACTGTCATTTTGCTACTGTTATGAATTGTCATGTAAATATCTGATATGCAGGATGTATTTTCATTGTTAAAAATTGAACCTCATTAAAGCATAGTGACTAATCACAAAACAGCATGTCATTATATATGGTGAAATATTTATTTCTCATGACAAATAGATGAACTCTTGTCTTGAAGCATGGTGTAGCATTGGTAACAAACAGTCTTCATGCCGGGTACTTGTATATGGGCGTATCTGTGTGTGAGCGGACCCGCCTGGAGGTGGATAGAGGAGCGGTGTCTCGGTTCCGAAGACCATTGGAAATATGTGTTTTCTGATGGTCTTAGGCGACCCCTGTGAAAGGGGCATTGGATCCCCAAAGGGGTCACGACCCACAGGTTGGGAACCGCTGCTCTAGCAGCTCCCCCTCTCTGCTTCCCCTCCCTTTTCTGGTAACCATCTAGGTCTGTTTCTTTGGGTATGAAAGCTTTTCCTGTTGTTTGTTTTTAATAACACTGATCTCGTACAGTATTTACCCTCCTGTGCTTGACCAGCTTCACTCAGTAAAATGTCCTCTGAATGCATCCATGCCCTGCGGCAGTTAGCAGTTGCATCATCATTCTTTCACGATGCATCGTAGTCTGACTTTGTGTGCATGAACCGACGTTGGTTGATCCATTCTTGCTCTGGTGGGCACTCAGGATGCTTACACCTCTGTGCACCTATGACAGTGCCGTGATGAGCATGGGTGCGCATGTAAGGTGTTTGTGACACGTGTTTACTTCCGGGAGGTCTATAGCAAGCAGCACTCCTGCTGGTCACTTGGTACTGGCCCAGTCTTTTTGAGGCAGTGCCATGCCGCATCCCACAGTGGCCGCCCGTGTTACAGTCCCGCCGCACCCCTTCCAGCATCTGTTACTTTCTGCTTTTGTGAACTTGGCCATGGATGGCAGGGGCGAGGCAGTGTCTTGTGATTTGCAGCTCTCAGGTGGCTGGTGATTGTGGGCTTCTCTTCATACGTGGATTGACTGGGGGAATGTCTTCTTACTGTTCATGTCCTTTGTCCATTTGTTAATTGGGCTATTCATCTTTTTCTTGTTGAGGCGTTGAAGTTTTCTTTGGACTGTAGAGATTAATCCCTTGAATAATATATCACTGTCAAACTTTTTTTCCCAGTCTGTGGGTTCCCTCTTTACTCTTGTGGTGAAATCTTTTGATGCCCAGAAGTGTCTTACTGAGTTCAGGAGGTCCCAGTCATCTATTCTGTCTTCAGCTGTGTGTGTTTTGCATTGTGCTTGATCATGTATTTAGGTCATGTAGGAGGGTTCCCAAGTTTGTTCGTATGTTTTCATTGATGATCTTTACCACTCTAGGTTTTATATTTAGGTCTCTAATCCATTTTGTTTGTTTTTGTATATGGGGTTAGGTCTGGGCCCTGTTTCAATCATCTGCAAATGGCAATCCTATTCTCCAGCCCCTCCTGTTGAAGAGACCATCTCTTCCCCATGTAATTTGGCCCTTTGCCATCAATTAGTTGTCTGTAGGTCGGTGACTTATTTGTGAGCATTCTAATCCATATCATACCCACTCAATTTTGAAATTTTAGTTCAAAAGATTGTAAAGTATTTCAAAAACATTTTTGTATGGGTTGCATACTGAAAGAGCATTTCAGATATATTGGTTTAAATAAAATCTATTATTAAAATTAATTTCACCAATTTATTTTCACTTTTTTTAGGAAAGCTATGTTCATCTGAAATGATTCCTTTTCACATGTTCTGTGAAAGAAGCACACAAGCTAAATGTATACAACATGTAAAATTACACCTGTAACTTGTATTTCTAAGGGATAGCACTACTCTACAGGCCAAGTTCTTCCGGGTTGTTTAATGTGCACCATGCCCCCTTTGACCTTGAACTGAGCAGGGTTTCCTTGAATTGTGTCCTCCCAAGACGTGTGCTAAAATCCTAACCTGTAAATATGTTCCTGATTAGAAAGAGGGGAGTTTCTTCTTTACATTGATGATGTCATACCAGAGTTAGGTGAATCCTAAACCTAATCATCTCTGAGTGACAAAATATGCAGACTAGACATGAGATGCCCACGGTGGCAGACAGACATCAATGAACACCAGGCATGATCAGCAGATTCCAGACATCAGGAGGGGCCCACAAAAGAAACCCCATGGTCAACCCTTATTTGGACTTTTAGCCTCTAAAACGTGAGCAAAGCCACCTGTTTCTTAACGTCCCCCGGGGAGCACTTCAGAACGAAGGCAGAGCGGGCGCAGTGGCACCCTTTGCCTCTCAGCTCTCCCCGGGAACTTACCTGAGGATTGCATGGGACCCAGGACCACGGGGACTTCGGTTTACCTGCTAAGAGGTCCAGCCATGGGTCAATAGGGTAAACCCAGCATAGGATTCACCTAAGCCCATCTCCAGTTTGAAAATTACTCTTTCACAATGCAATGTCTTTGCCTGATTGGTGGGAACTTGCATCAGTTCAATGTGTTTGCACACACAAGGAAAGCAGTCACTATGTCTGCTAGCACAGTATTCATGGCTCACAAAAGTCAGCAGTTGCTGTAACGTGGCTTTGGAGGAGACGGAGGGGCGTGCCCTGGTCTGCCCTGCACCTCAGCACAGTGCTCCATTCAACAGTGTCACAGGTCTGCCTCTTTGCTCGGTGGTAACAAAAACAATTTTACCCGATGGCTAAAGCTATGTACCATGCACGAGAAGACGTTCTAGTGGTAGAGAAATGCTGCATTGGTCGGCACAGGAGACCAGGGACAAGGCAGAGACCCTCTTCACCCTTAACCTGCCCAGTGTTCCTAAAGTCAGCCTATCTGCTGCCATGAGTCCGCTCTGAGCCAGGAGACCCTGGTGTGTGTTTGGACACAACCGTGAGTGGCTGAGTTCAGAGTTAGATGGCCAAGCCTTTCTTGCAAAGCAGTTCCAGGTGGACTCGACCCTCCAACCTTTCAATGAGTGTTAACCCTTTGCACCAGCCAGGAACCCTATTATTTAGACTTCAACAGAGTAGGGAGACACCGGAGTTAAGGTCAATTGCCACCTAAGGCAGGACTCCCCTCCACATCACTGTGGCTACCAGCCCTCAGGTCTCTACTTGAATCCCTCGTGTGCTGGGACCCTCACCACCACTCGGGAAACCCAGGTTGCCTTTTTGAGCAGTTCTGAGATAGAACTCAGTGGTCAGACGTCCATTCTGCCATGAACTTCATTAGCTCTAGGATGTAAACAACCTCCCTCCCCCTACCCGGTGAGCCTGCAGGCAGGCGTGGCTCATAACCTTCATTCACCTACAGGTGGGGAGAGGGGATGGGCTGAGCTTACAGAGCCACACAGCCCGGAGGGGAGGAGAGGGAGGCAGGGAGCTGGAACTGGGCCAATGTGGGTCTCTTTTGTTTCCATTCAGAGGGCTTGTTTCCTTAAAACAGGTACAGGCGCCCTCCCAGCGCCCAGCGAGGAGCTGTGTTTCACAAAGATGCCTGGGCAATTACTCCGAGCCCTGTTCTCCTCTAGGCATTTACAAATTGATTTGTTCCCGTGTTTCCAGGTACAGGAGGGTAGGCCGCTGAGTAATGATCCCTGGGAGAGGACTGGGAGTCCAGAGTGGGCTTTGTGTCTGCAGGAAGAGGTGCAGACGGTGGCGGAGGCTGGCCGGCGCCCCGGGGAGGAGCTGTGAGCGCGGGGCAGCTGCAGGGTCGAGCAGAGCCCGGCTTTGAAATGAAATCAACGTGGGTGACCCTGTCTGCCACTTCCCAGCTCTCAGATCTCGGAAAAGTCATAGCATCTCTTTCCGTTTCACCTTTTCATCTATAAAAGAGGGGTGATGTTAATATTGACCTTGAAGAATTAACTCAGCTCATGCCCAGTTGGCTCTAACTCATGGGGACCCTGTAGGACAGGGTAGAACTGTCTCCGTGTGTTTCTGAGCCTGTCACTCAGTGGTTCTCAACCTTCCTAATGCTGCGACCCTTTCATACAGTTCCTCATGTTGTGGTGACCCCCCAACCATACCATTACTATTTGTTGCTACTTCATCACTTGTCATTTTGCTACTGTTATGAATTAGGCAACCCCTGTGAAAGGGTCGTTTGACTCCCAAAGGGGTCACGACCCACAGGTTGAGAGCCAATGCTGTAACTTTTTAAAATCGTTTTAGTAGGGGCATATACAACTCTTATCACAATCCATACATACATCAATTGTGTAAAGCACATTTGTACATTCATCATTCTCAAAACATTTGCTCTCCACTTAAGCCCCTGGCATCAGCTCCTCATCTTTCCCCCTCCCTCCCCGCTCCCCCTCCCTCATGAACCCTTGATAATTTATAAAGTATTATTTTGTCATATCTTGCCCTGTCCGATGTCTCCCTTCACCCACTTTTCTGTTGTCTGTCCCCCAGGGATGAGGTCACATGTAGATCCTTGTAATCGGTTCCTCCTTTTCAACCCACTCTCCCTCTACCCTCCCAGTATCGCCACTCACACCAGTGGTCGTGAAGGGATCATCCACCCTGGATTCCCTGTGCCTCCAGCTCCTACCTGTACCAGTGTACATCCTCTGGTCTAGCCAGACTTGCAAGGTAGGATTCGGATCATGATATTAGGAACACTGCTGGAACTCTTCATGGCTCATCATAAGCCTTCCCCAGAGCCGCTGGCAGTTTGAACGGCTGACCCGACAGTTAGCAGATCCATGTGTAAGTCAGTACTTCACCAGGGCTCTGGAAGAATCAAGCAGTGGCTGTACATTTAGCATCAAGAACTGGACTGATATGTGTTAGTGACAGTACCTTTTGTTCTTAGCAGCCATTGAGATGGGCCCCGGATAGCTGTCGAGGTGGCCCTGACCTGTGGAGTCTCGATGCATAGGCTCAGACCTCTGTGAACGATAAGGTTTTCACAAGCGGGTTTTCGAAAGGTAAATTTCTAGGCCTTTTTTCCTAATCTGTCTCAGTCTGTGAGCTCTGCTGAAATATGTTCAGCATGGCCGTGCACACAAGTCCTGACTGACAGCTGGCTGCTGACTGCACTTGAGGTCCACGGGTCACAAATCGACCACTGCGCCCTGTGTGTGTGACTGTCGATGATGTGTCCATCCATGTGTTGGTTTTTTCGCCTTCTTTATCTGTGGAATCATTTAATTGAAGGATGTCCGTCATAAAATAACCTGGCGGGGTAGTGGTTACGACGTGGGCCGCCGTGATTCCCAAGGTCCGCAGTTTGAAACCACCAGCCTCTCTGCAGAGAAAGACGGGGCTTTCTACTCCGGGAAACAGCTCTAGTCTCGGGAATTCCCAGGGACAGTTCTACTCTGTCCTGATGGGTCCTAGGAGTTGGTATCGACTCAACAGCAGTGAGTTCGAGTTTGGGTTTGCACATGCTCAAAGGGTATGTTCTTAAAGTTGTGACTGATGTGAACACCCCATAATGAACACATCTCCTAACTTTCCTCCTGCCCATAGAATCTCCCCAGGCTCCTCCCATTACCAGACAGCCACACAGACAGGTTTTCATCTTTCTGTGTGTGTGTGTGTGTATAAGAAAGAGCTTTATATAAAAGAACAAGTATATTAAAACATCCCAGTCCAGATCAAATGCATAAGTCCAATATTAGCCTTTATGTCCAATACCAGTCTATAAATTCCTCTTAAGACTCATGCAATGATGCTGACTGCAGGAAGCTCACAGGCCAGTGGGTGGAAAGCCTTGTGGATCCAGTGGCAGTGGAAGCATCTCAGTGCTGGCAGGGGTCTCCACATGGCTCCTCCAGCTCCATGACTCTGAGCCCATCAGCGTAGCTCCAGGTGGCTTGTCCACAGGAATGTGTAGCAGGGAGAGTGTGTCTGCCCGCCAGTGAGTTCTCATCTTTTAGAATGTCTTCTCTAATAAAACATTCCATGCTATAGCTTCCCCTAAGTACTACTTTATTGCAGTTCTAGCAGGTACACTAGCTAGCAAACTCACTATCTGTCGGTTTGTCCTACTGTGGTGGCTTGTGTGTGGCTATGAGGCTCAGAGCTATGCCAGTAGTATCTCAAATACCAGGAGGGTCACCAGGGTGGGCAGGCTTCCATGGGATTTCCAGATTGAGACTAGGAAAGTGGACTGGAGAGCTGGATCCAAACACTCGCCCATGAAAACCTTACGGGTCACTGTAGAATCGAGGGCTGGAAAATGAGACCTTCAGCTTGGAAGACTTTCACAACAGAGCTCCTTCCCTGGAGAAGGACACTGTGTTTGCTAAAGTAGAAGGTCGATGGGAAAAGGGCGATGTGTGAGGAGATGGACAGACCCCGGGCTGCAGCCGTCTCTCAAGCACAGCAATGACTGTGCAGGACCAGGCAGCTGCTCACGTGGTTGTCTGCGGAGTTGCTATGGACCTAACAACAATGGTGGGTGCAGAATGGTATCTCATCGCAGTTCTGGAATAGCATGTACATTTTGCTTTTTGAAAGTCTTCCCACAAGTCCTCATGTTCTGTTCAGGTTCAATTCTCTTCTGTCCTTAATTTTGGGAGTTTCTATTGCTGCATCATCAAGACCAGTGGTCTTTGCTTCTCAACTGATGATTCTTCTCAACCTACAATTGTTTCCTCGGACATTACCGTTTTCTGCTCTAGAACTTGCATTGGGGTTTGCTCTTTTCTTATATCTTCCACATACCATTGAACATGTCCGACCTTTCCTCTAGCTTCTAGAATGAATGCTGTTACTATGACTGGTTTTTTTTCCCATGTCTTTTATCTGCTATTGTTGAGGTGTAGCCCATGCTGAAAGCTCTCGTCTTTAAACCCACCAGTGTTTCAAGTCCTCTCTGGCTTCAGCAAGCAAGATTGTGTCATCTGCAAACTGAAAGCTATTCAGGAGTATTTGGATCCTGGTGTCATGTCCTTCTTCAGATAATCCAGCTTCGCAGATTATGAGCTCATCGTACAGATTCAATAAATATGATAGACGGATACAACCCCGATGCACAACTTTCTGGATTTTCAACCACTCAGTAATCACTAGTGCTGTCCAAAGGACAACCTCTTGGTCTGTGTACAGGTTCCACATTAGCATCGTGTTTTTCGAGTCCCATTCTTTGTGATGCTAACTGTAATTTGTGATAATCCACATAGTTGAATGACCATACAACCAACAAATCATAAAACATCTTTGTGTGAAAATATTTTGAAAATGATAATGGCAACATATGTACAAAAGTGCTTGACACAGTAGATGGATGGATTGTAATAAGAGCTGCAAGAGCCCCCAATAAAGTGATTAAATAAAAAAAAACATCTGTGTTGTTTTCTGCTTTGGCTAAGAGCCATCTGACATCAGCAATGAGATGTCTCATTTCATATCTTCTTCTGCAATCAGCTTGATTTCGGGCAGTTCCCTATTACCATCAGCAAGACTCTATTTGCTGGATGCTAATGCTGTTCTTTGATGTTGTCCTCATTATGCTGGGTCACCATGGTTTGGAATGGGCATGCGTCCAGGACAGGTCTCTTTCTTGCAACTCTCTTGACATAGACAAGTGAGTGTTTCTGGGGTTGCACCCATTTGTTGAAGCCTCTCCATGGGCATTCCATCAATTCTTACAAGTTTGTTTTGGGCCAATGCCTTTGATTCAACTTGAACTTCTGCCTCTAATACCATCGACTTTTGCGCATATGCTACCTCATGAAGTGGATGATGAACATCAACCAAATACTTTTGGTACACCGATTCTGGGTATTTCTTCCACCTTCTTTTGAGGCATCTTGCCTTATTGAGGGCTTTTTCTGTCCATTTCATCCTTCAATATTTTAACTTGAGGTTTTTTTTCCTTTAGTTCTTTCAATTTGAGAAATGCCAAGCACATTCTTTATTTTAGGATTTGAATTGGTCATGGATTTCATATAACTTGGATCCACAGGCACACCTTAAAAATAAGGATGGTTTGGACATCCCCTCACAGAGGGGACACAGGGAAGAGATGAATCAGTCTGGGGGCAGTATAGCACCAATGAAACACACAACTTTCCTCTAGTTCTTTGGTGCTTCCTTCCCCACACTATCATGACCTCAATTCTGCCTTACAAATCGGATTAAACCAGAACATGCGCACACTGCTATAGATAAGAGCCCACAACACAGGGAATCCAGGATAGAAAACACCCCTCTCCCCAGCCAGGCCAACAATGAGAGTGGAGATACCAGGATGATTAGGGGAGAGTGGTGGGAGAAAGGGGAAATCAATCACCCGGATCAACCAGCAGGATGAACAACGGAAAAGTGAGTGAGGGGTGATGGAGGATCATGTAAGATATAGAAATAATAATCTATAACATATCAAGGGTTCATGAGAGAGGGCAGGGAGGGGGGATGGGCAAGAAATGGGGAGCTGTTATCAGGGGCTCAAGTGGGAAGAGAATGCTTTGAAAATGGCATTGATATTTCAGGGGGCTTAAGTGGAGAGCAATTGCTTTGAAAATGATGAGGGCAAAGAATGTACAGACGTGCTTTGTACAATTGATGTATGTATATATATGGATTGTGATAAGAGTTGTATGAGCCCCTAATAAAATGTTTTAAAAAAAAGAAAATGATGAAGGTAGCGTATGTGCAGATGTGCTTGACACACTGGATGAATGTATGGATTATGATAAAATATCTAAGAGCCCCCAATAAAAGTATTTAAAAAAATACATTAAAAAAAAACAAAAACAAACAAGGATGGCATGAATTTGTCTCATGTATTTCAGGCATGTTATCCGGAGGGACCAGTCCCCAGAGAAGGGCCTGCCACTTGGTAATGTCGAGGATCAATGAAAACAAGGAAGACCTCAGTGAGATGGATGGATACAGTGGCTGCTGCAGTGGGGCAGTTATGAATCAAAGTCGACTTGATGGTAGTGGTTTGGGTTGGAAAATAAACGCATGGATGTTTGAATCAAGACAATTCCAACTTTTGTACTTGTCGCCAGAAATAATTAAATATATAGACTTAAATTTTTCGACACATTTAATCCATCAACTTAAAACTGTTGTCTAGCCAGGTCACACTTCCACATTTCCAGAATATAGCTTTGGACGTTTCTTCTGGGAGGTGGTTACGTTGCTGAGAGCAATTGGATCTTTTCAGGGATTCCTTTTCCAAACTTTGTCTGGCAGGTTTTTTTTCTTTTCAGTCTAGTGTTAATTTTCCCCACGACTAAGGCAATGTGTTTCTTTGCCTTCTAACGAGAGCCCCAAATAGGATGAGATTTTATTTTTTTCTCTTCAACTGTTGGAGATAGGCACTCTGGGCACTGCTCCCGCTAATGCTTGGGGTGAGGAATTAGTCAGTGAGCCTGTGCAGAGCCCCAGAGGCTCCCTGGCTGTGCAGCTTCTTCCCTCCTCTCAACCCTGTCCTACCTTTTCCTCACCACCCAGGTCTGTATCCTCAACTCCTGGGCCATGCAGGGACCTGCCACAGCCTCACACCTGCCTGCACCGTGGATGGGGACATTCTCAAGGCGGTGAACTCCGCTCCTTTGCTGCTCAGCTCTCAGCGAAGGAACGCTTCCTCACTGACTGGTGTCCACGTCGGGAGCGTTGACCTTTCCGGAGGGAGAATAAATCTAGTGCGTCTGACTCCATTTTATTGAGAAGCAGAGGCAGAAAACTTATTATTTGGATTGTTTATGCCTCAATGTCCTAACCTTTAAATTGTGAGTAATAATAGAACCGATCTCATACCGTGCTCACAGGATTACGCGTTATCTTGTGAAGCCTTCAGACCAGTATCTAAAAACAAACAAGCCAAGAACCAGTCTCAGACAGTTGCCTTCGAACTAATTGGAACTCAGCCAGGGCAAGACCCTGTGTTTCAGCGTCAAAGGGCTCATGGCAGTGAGCTTCCAGATCTCCTACCACAGTGGCTTTCTTCCGGGAGGGATTGAGTTGCCCATCTTTTTGTCAGGAGCTGAGCGTGAGCCCCTTTATCCAGGGACTTAGTACCAAACCAAATGCCCAGAGCCATCGAGCCATTTCCTGTCACAGCAACTCTGTGGGATTTCTGAAGCTGAGATTCTTTATGGGAGCAGCCACTTTGTCTTTCTCCCCAGGAGCTTGAACCCAGCTGGGCTGGAACGGCTGACAGGGGCTTGCTCAGTAAGTAGAATGATGAAGATGTTGTCGTTACTAGCAATAACATGAGGGACCCTGGGACCTGAGAAACTTCCACCTGTTTAGTACCCAGCCCCGTGCCCAGCACTTAGTGATGGTCATTTTTGTCCCTGCCTGTCTCAGCTCCCAGGCCTGCAGCCGAGAAGCATTTGGCCTCCTATTCTGGAGCAGGCAAAGGATGACCTTTGAGATTTTTAACTGCCATAACTTCAGTTCCATGCCTTGGAACTCTAATTGATATTCTCCCGGAGCAGATTAGCATTTTCAGCAAACACAGTTCGCTCTAGATTTATTATGCTCCCTAAATTAATTGAACAAGGGTGTCCTGAAGAGCAAACCAGACCTTCATTCAGGGAGTCTGAGTGAGCGATAGGCAGGCGGGGCAGAAAGAGGAGCACATTACATCCCTTCCCTGGCTCACCATGCGGCGAAGAGGACAGAGAGACAGCCCTTTTCAACAGCGGACGGTAGAGCAAATGGTTTCTCTCAGCCCCTCAAGGGTCACAGTCAAGGAAACCCTAGGAAGCAGATCTACTCTGACATTAGGCACCGCGTGCTTTGGAATCCACTTGTTGGCAGGGGGTTGAAAAAAGAGAAAACAGTCATGAGACCTCTTCACCCCTTTTGATTTCCCGCCCCTGGCCTTCAGACCGCTTCCCTCAGGGTGGATGTGTGTGGCATTCCATGTGCTGTTCACAGCAGCACCTGACAGGCTCCTTCTGAAGGACCCGGGGAAGCCGGCAGTGTGAGGCAGGCCCCAATGTGCCACCTGAACAAACTGCCTATGGCCCACAGCAGCCTCAGACGAGGCCGGCCTTGCAGTCTTCTGATACAGCCTCTTCCGTCCTCCCGCGTCCACCCTAGGAAACCAGGCCGGCTCCCGCTGGTCCATCTTTGCCCAAGTGGAGCAAGAACATTTGTCTCTGTGGCTTATCAGTGCCTCACTCACTCTCAATCAAAGCAGGGGCCCACTCTTGTTGACCCCACTGCTCTGTCTTGCTTAAGAAAACCAGCCTGTTTGTCAACAAGAACTACAAGTCTGTGCTCGAATCGGCAGTGACCACTTGGCACAGTGGCTTCGTATCATGGCATTTGCAGTTCATTAACTGCAAACTGGCAGATGCTCCTTTCTCATCTGAAAGTACATCAAGATGCTCTACAGAATTTTCACAAATATCTCTACACTACAGAGGATTAAGTCTGATCTTTGAGAAATCAAAGAATACCAGGAGGATGTTGACCTGCGTTTTATCGACTACAAAAAGGCATTTGGCTGTGTGGATCATTCCACATTATGGGGAATCTCGAACACCTGATTGTGTACATGTGGAATCTCGACACAGAGCAAGGGCACACTGCATGGTTTAAAAGCAGGAAACTTGAACATCAGGTTGTTTCTTTTACCGTACTTGTTTATTCAGTGTGCGCTGAACGAATGATCCTAGAAACTGAGCTTTATGGAGCAAAGATTATTCACAACCTACGATATGCAGATGACACAACCTTGTTTGCTGAAATCAAGGAGGGCTTGAAACCTTGCTGATGAAACTCAAAGACTACAGCCTTCTATATGAATTTCAACTCCATGTCGAGAAAACCAAAATCCTCAAAACGGACCAATAAGCAACATAATAATAAACAGAGAAAAGGTGGGAGCTGTCAAGGATTTCATGCTACTTCGATCCACCATCAATGCCCATGGAAGCAGCAGCCAAGAGATCAAATGATGTTTTGCACTGGGCCAATCGATTGCAGCTAACCTCTTTAAGGTATTAAAATGCAAAGCTGTCGCTTTGAGGACTAAGATGTGCCTGACCAAACCCATGATATTTTCAATCACATGCATTTTCAATGTGTGGAAACGCTGGATAATAAATAAGCTAAAATTAAAAGGAATTGAGGCTGATGAATTCTGGCATTGGCAAAACAACAACAAAAAACCTCTTGAAATGACCATGGACTACCAGAAGAAGAAACACACCCATCTTTGAAGTACAACCGGAATGCCCCTTGGATGGGAGGATGGTGTGACTGTCTCAAGTCCAGCCCCTGGAGAAGGCCAGCATGCTGGGTAAGGACGAGGGCCAGCGGCACAGGGAAAGCCCTTCACAAAGATGGATTCGCACAGTGCCTACCGCAATGGTCTACGACACACCAGCCATTGTAAGGATGGTGCAGGACTGGCCGGTTGTATGTTGGGTCCCTATGAGTCAGAACCAACATGGAGATACCTAACAACAACAACAACAACAACAAAATGCTCCGTCAGATCTTTGAGGGGATACTAGGGCCAGTGGAGTGAGAAAGAATCTGTGAAGTTAGGGTGCAGGTCTGCCCTTAAACCGACGGTATTCATTTGAAGGAGCATTCTTTTTCTTTATTCAATAGTCAAGGAAAGATCTGCAGTCCCCACAAAGAGAGGGGCTGCGTGGAGGAGAAAATGCATCCAGGGGGCAGTTTAGCACAGACGAAATACACAACGCTCCTCTAGTTCTTTAATCCTCCCTCCCCCCACTATTATGATCTCAGTCCAGTCTCGCAATTCCCACTAGACCGGTGTACAGACAGCGGCACAGACGAGAGCTTCCAGTGTACACAATTCAGGAAAGAAAAAGCCCCTCAGAAACAGTAATGGGAGCAACGATTCCAGGAGGGTCAGGGAAGGGAAGGGGGAGGAAGGGAGGGGATGGAGGGAAGAACACCAGCATAGTAGGTGGAGGGATAGAATGGGCGGTGTAAGATATGTATAAATAGTAATAACAATACATGATATATTAAGGGTTTGAAGGGGTGGCAGGGGAGGGGAGGGAGGGGGGAAAGAGGTGCTGATATCAAAGGGCTTAAGAAGAAGATAATATTTAGAAATTGTTGATGCCAATCATTGTACATGTCCACTTGAGAAAACGGATATGCGGCTTGTTATAATACATGTAAGAGCCCCCAATAAAATGATTTATTTCTTTAAAAGGATGAAAAAGAAACAGAGGGAGGAGGTGGGAGAAATGATGCTACATTGAAGGGAATCACAGTAAACACAGACAAAACAGAATGGATATGAAGTGTTCAGTGTGAAACAAATGATCTATCTGCTCTGTGAACCTTCTTCTAATGCACAATTAAAGTTTAAAGCTGGGGCGGGGTGGTGGGGGAAGAGAGCTGCACTTCAATAGGGGGTATATAAGACAGGGACATAAATCATTGGAACTCATGGTAGAAAATGCTTAGGGCCAGCAAAGTGTATCATATCAGGATTCAAGATTTAGAAATTTGGAGTCAAGCCTGTGTTCAGCTGCAGGCTTTGACTCCGACTAGTTGTGTGACCTTGAAAAAGTCATTTCAGTTCCCGAGCCGTGGTTTTCTCATCTGGCAAAGAGAGCGGGTCGTGTACTATTTAAGAGCTCTGTGCATTCTTTTGAGTCAGGAGGCAGTCAGTGTTAGCTATTATTATTTGTTTCTTCAGTTCAGAGGAAGACAAGATCTCAGGTTTCCCATGGGGTCCAGTCCCTTATACTGGCCCCACCAGAGGCCGGGGCTCTGGCAGACGGCTCATTCTACCACAGTGCAGGGACAGTTGGAGATGGCTCTCTAGGTAGTTCCCAACTGAGCGCAGGGTTCCATTCCAACCACTCCATTATTGTGTCAGTTCTGACATAAGTGGAATAAGTTTCCTCCTTTTTGTTTTCACTATGATTGCCTTCTATGCTCAGCATTTTTTTTCCAAAATCATTTTATTGGGGGTTAATACAGATATATCATTCCATAGTGCAATCACATCAAGAAGTATTGTACAATTGCTTCTATGATCAGTTTCTAAACATTCTTTCCCTTCCTGAACGCCTTGACATCCGCTCCCTTTTAACCACCCCCACCCCACCCCCACCACACTCCCCGGAACCCCTTATTCTACTTGCTGTCCCTATAGGTTCATCAATCCTGGTTTTCATAAACAGAAAAACCATGTAACAAAAATTCAAGAGGGGGACCCCAATGACATAAAACATCTGAGATAAACCCCAATATGAAGAAACAAAAACCAACCAAACAAAATATTTACAGAAAATGTTGAAAACCAGATTGGGCCCAATGTGCATCAGAGGGGCGATCAACTGAGAAGGCTTTTTTAACTGCTCAAGTCAGGTGTACGTCTTTGAACTTCTAGACTCATCTCTCCAAGACTCTGTTTAGTAACCACTTTCCTCCATCCCTCTATTCTGCAGAGAGAGAAATCACCAGAGGCTTCTTTCCTGTGTAAATCCCACAAATATACCTTGGGCTCCCACGGTCATCCATAGCCTTCTGAAAACCAGATTCTCACAACGGAGGCCTTGATAGTACTTCCTTCTTTGGATTGTATGATTTACCATCCTTCAGTCACTGAGGTTGGCATGCTTCTTCCATGGGAACTGAAGTAACATCTCACTTAGATAGCTGCTTGTTTGGAAACAAGCCTCTAAGACCCCAGACGCTATTTGATCTGATAGCTGGGCACCATCTAGCTCCTTCACCACACTTTGCTATAGCACCATATCTTCTGAGTTCCCTTACTGAGGGTGAATTTCGATCTGGACCATGATGTAAGAGCTGATTATTCTTAAGTTGGAGCTAGGAATCAGTGCGAGCCCCAAACCCATTCCTGGATGTATGTTTGTTTGATCTGCCGTTGGCTCGCTTTCAAAGCCCCTTGTTAATTTGTGGCAGAGGGTCTTATGGATCACCCTCTGGGGCATAACGATCTTCTGTTAATATTGGCTAACTTCATATTGCAGTAGCTGGATTATTCTCTTGTACAGAATCTATTCTTTCGGGCTGGACACTATTTACACAAACATTGGGAGCTGATTGGCAGGGAAAGTTTACAATAACAGTCACTGAAAATATCAGTCACACATTTGCCAAAATAATAGATATCTTAATAGAGCAAATAGGGCATGGGTGTAGCAAGACCAAATTTGTCCGCCTGCCAATAGTTCAATAATTTTGGTTCAGCTGTCTTCTGCTTCCTCAGACACCATGGACTTCCAGTGTTCAGTTCTCAGGTTACAGGTGTGTCTGAGGTAGAGTCCAGTTCACCCAGTGGAGATGCTGCATCGGATCTCCCTGATAACATTTCCAATATTTCCTCTGGAGCATGCTGCACGCCTTGAAGACCCAGGATTCAGTGCTCCAGCCTTCCATGGCACTCAGCCTGGGTCCCCAGGATGCACCCAGAGACTCAGGTCAATGTGACCCATTCAGTGCATATCACCAGGGACACTCCCCCACCAGGGACCCCAAAAGCAGTTTCAGTCATTCTTCCCCCAACTGGAGGTCATTCCTCCCTCTAGTCCTACCAACAGGCATGCATTTGTGTTCCCCAGACGTGTTTGCTCCCTTTCCCCTCTCCTGACTTGTTTTCCCATCAGCATCCCTCAGCCCTGTGATAGGGCTGTCCACCTGACTGGGGACCTCATCAGAGCCTTGCATGGCATCCACACAGTAGACACCAGCCCCTTCTTCCCCTCTTAACAATCTGCTCCCAGCTGGCATGAGGTGGGTGACCTTTAAGATACACACCTGGAGAGGATGGCGTATCGTTCAGCATCTTTATAAATCCGATCTTTGTCTTTGGAGATTGGAAATATTACACATTAACTCATGGGTATATTTGAATGTATGCATATACACATAAAATATACACCGATCATAAAAATTTACTGATGAAGACAAGTTGGATTTTGTCATTTGCGGTGATAACACCACGTGTGGAAGGTTCTGGATTATTCCTGGGAATGAAGATAATGTTTCCAGCTAGAAAATTACTGAGAGTTGCCTGGGTAGGCCCTCTCGTGTTTCTCTTCAACTATTGCTGGGCCGCATCTCGGTGCCCCCAAATCTGCCTCCTGACTTTAGCAAAGCGATCAGGGCCTGGGTCCATGCTTTCCAGCTGTGGGAGCGCCTGGTTTCATTTGGAACAAACTTCAGCGAGTCCTTGCAACACAAACAGTTCTGACAACTTCCGTTCTTCTTCCTCATTCTTGCTCTCTCCTTCAGCATTTCCTTCTTCTTCTAAATCCATTCAACTCTGATGGGCAAGTGACCATCTGGGAATGATAGCATCAGCAGATTATCTGCTGCAACATTATATGAAGGACATATTACTAACAATACGATCCACCCCCCCACTCCCCCAAAAAATCTCATAAATACAACAACAGCAGCAGAAGATGTATGTGAGTGCAGTTCCGGTGCTGGTGCCGTAAGTCAGAGGCTACTTGAGCTGCCACCTGGAGACCCAGGCCGCCGATGTGTGGGGGCTCTGTCCTTTCTTGGCCTTTGGTTTCTTGACAATCATATTCATCAATGTCATGTGAACGCTTCGCCTGAAATACTGAGAGGTCAAGTTTCTTGGCCCAAACTAAATATTCCTCTCTGTGTGACTCCGATCTCCAGGGTGAGGTGGCACCAACCTCTCAGTGATTAAAACCAGAAATCTCACCGACTTCTTCCATGTCGCCCATGTCTTTTCTTCTTTCTTTTACCTGCTATTGTCCCCATTCCCCCGACTGGATTTAAGACAACCTATTCTTGTTCATTTTACTGTGAGCTATTTGTGGACTCCATCCGCACACCCCTGTCTGGATCGTCACCCCGATCACCACATTGGATGCAGCAGCTTCCTCTTGGCCCGCTGTTCCTGTCCTGTCCACTCTCAAGTCATTCTTCGCCTGAAGTAAGGATGCTAGGAATTCACTCATGGGTCTGCTCTTTAAAAGACTTCCACAGTTTCCAGTACAATCTTCTTCCTCATAATCTAATATTTCATGTCTTCTTCGCTTTTCTTATAGACTCTCAATTTTGCTTGGGTTGGCAATGTGCTCAATAACAATCTTACTTTCCTGACAAGGAAGAGACAAGCCAGTCAGGGTGCCATAGAGCACCAATGAAACATACAACTTTCCTCGAGTTCTTTAATGCCCCCGCCCCACTATCATGATCCCAATTTTACCTTACAAATCCAGCCAGACCAGAGGATGTACACTGGTACACATAAGAGCTAGAAACACAGGGAATCCGGGACAGATAGACTCCCCTCAGGACCAATAATGAGAGTGGTAATAACAGGAGGAGAAGGGGAAAGTGGGGGGAGAAGGGGGAACCGATCACAATGATCTACATATAACCCCCTGCCAGGGGGACGGACAACAGAAAAGTGGGTGAAGGGAGACATCAGTCAGTGTAAGGCATTAAAAAAATAATAAATCATAAATTATTAAGGGTCCATGAAGGAGGGAAGGCTTGGGAGGGAGGAAGGGACGGGGAAAATGAGGAGCTGGTACCAAGGGCTCAAGTAGAAAGCAAATGTTTTGAGAATGATGAAGGCAACAAATGTACAAATGTGCTCGACACAATGGATGGATGTGTGGATTGTGATAAGAGTTGTACGAGCCCTCAATAAAATTATTTTTTAAAAGAAAGAAAGAAAAGATTCCACCAACAACAAATGTTACTTTGCAGACTTCCTTGCTGCTTTATGGCCGATTTCCGGTCAACGGGATGGAACCAGAAGACCATGAGGTGGGGCTTCCAGGGAAGCTACTGTTTCCCTGCTCTAAAGGGATGCATTCAACTGTACAACATACTCGATGTCCTCTCCTCTTTCTTCCTGTCTAAGACAGGGACTGATGGTCAGCGGAAGAAGAATCCTCTTGACACCAGAAAAACGGAAGTCACCTGTGAAGGTTGGGAAAGCAAAATCGAGACTGTTTTCTTGACAACTTCACAAAGCATCTCCAGTGACCCAAGATGGTCTAGCTCCAGATGTTTTGTTTTGTTGGGAAAATTAATCTCTATTTGGTTAAATCTCAGTTTCCGTTAGAGAAGGCAGCCATAATGGCACACTTTCCCACCAAGGATGGGAAAAATTTGGAAACTTTAGTGAGCATCCAAATTACCTAAGTGACTTAATATAAATGCAGAGTTGGGACTCCACCTCCAACAGGTTCTCTCTTAAGCAAATTTCCAGTCTGGTCTGAAGCTAGTATGGTTTAAGAACAGTCCTAAGTTTCTGATCCGACGATCCTAGAGAGGACCCTCAGATAAATATCAGATTTTGGAACTTAGAAATATGTATGATTTACAAAGAATTTTATGAACTGACCTCTGCAGCTTCACTAGCTGCAGCTCTGCCGGCACCAGCTCAGAAATCATCTTTCTAAGGCTTAGCTCATTCTGCTCCCATGCCCAGAAAGCTCTTCCGACCTCTCCTGATCTTCAAGATACAGCTCAGGTACCCTCCTTTCAACCCCCCATCCCTTCATCTTGGAAGCCTTCCATTGCTTTCAGACTGTGTTTGTGGCAATGGCATTGAAAGGCTGTGTTAGACAGGGTTCTCTAGAGAGATAAAACCAGGTTGCTGATAATTTTATATATATATATAAAAAGTTAGATATATAACACAAGAAATGAAGTTAAATTATAAACAGATAGATAGAGAATACAAGAAATGAACAGCTAAATTATAAAGCAGTACAAATGGCTCAGTGCGACTCACTCCTGTGAGAGAGTTGTGAGACACTGACAGTTCTTCAAGTCTTGAGGGCCACCAAGTAGTCCTCTGTAGAGAGAGCTAGGCTATCCCAGCACAGGCAGCAAACACCAAGGCAGGTCACCAACCAATGGTCAGCCAGGTCATCAACTGTCAGTCCTCAGCTCCAGAGATGTAAATTTCATTCGTGTGGCCTTAAAGGGACCTCAGTTTACAGCGACACAGTCCACAGGCTAGGCGTCCCACAGGTAGTGTAGCCTGTAATTGAGTCACAGAACAAGCAAGGCAGCTGCACACTGGTCTGATGATTAAAGAGCGAGAGACAAGAAAGGTGAAGCTTACCGAGCCACTTATCTCTCTGCCCTTCAATTAATCCCACTTGTGTTTATAGGCCAGGCTGGCACAATAAACTATCTCAAAGGCCATTGAAAAGTGCTGGCTGGTCCTCATTTTCCCCCTCGCTCCCCATTCCTCCCTCCCTCATAAACACTTGATAATCTACAAATTATTATTTTGTCATATCTTGCCCTGTCCAACGTCTCCCTTCACCCACTTTTCTGTTGTCTGTCCCCCAGGGATGAGGTCACATGTAGATCCTTGTAATAGGTTCCCCCTTTCCAACCCACCCTCCTTCTACCCTCCCAGTATCGCTACTCACATTACTGGTCCTGAAGGGATCATCCTCCCTGGATTCCCTGTGTTTCCAGTTCCTATCTGTACCAGTGTACATCCTCTGGTCTAGCCAGACTTGCAAGGTAGAATTGGTATTATGATAGTGGGGGTAGGGGGTGGGGAGGAAGCATTTAGGAACTAGAGGAAAGTTGTATTTTTCATTGTTGCTACATTGCACCCTGACTGGCTCATCTCCTCCCTGAGACCTTTCTGTAAGGGGATGTCCAGTGGCCTACAAATGGGCTTTGAGTCTCCACTCGGCACTCCGCCTCCCTCATTCACTATGATAAGATTTTTTGTTCTGATGATGCCTGATACCTAATCTCTTTGACACCTCGTGATTGCACAGGCTGGTGTGCGTCTTCCATGTGGGCTTTGTTGCTTCTAAGATAGATGGCTGCTTGTTTACCTTCAAGCCTTTAAGACCCCAGACGCTATATCTTTTGATAGCCGGGCACCATCAGCTTAAGTGGAGAGCAAATGTTTTGAGAATGATGAGGGCAATGAATGTACAAATGTGCTTTACATAATTGATGTATGGGTGGATTGTGATAAGAGTTGTATGAGCCCCTAATAAAACAATTAAAAAAGAAAAGAGCTGACTGGAAAAAGCGTCCTGGAAGAGGGGAGAGGATGACCACAGATGTGGTCACATTTGGATCACACATGCTTCCAATAGTTTGCTTGAGGAGAGTGTATTGGCTACTTGGGACTGCCATTATCAATGGCCACAACCTGGATGACTTAAAACAACAGAAATTGTTTTTCTCATAGGTTGGAGGTCTCAGCTGGGTCCTATTCCCATCAAAAGCTCTAGGTTAGAATCTTCCTTTGCCTCTTGCTAGCTTCTAGATGCCAAACATTCCTTAGTTTGTTGCAGTATCACTCCAATCACTGTCTCCATCTTCACCTGGCTGCCTTCTTCCTGCTTCTCTCTTCCGTGTGTCCAAATTGCTCCCTTCCTATTTAGACACCAATCTGGACTTAGGGCCCACCCTCCTCAAGTATGACTCATCTCAACTCGATTACATTTACAAACAGATTCAAAGGCCATTGGGGATAGGACCTCAGCATGTCTCTTCTGGGGGACAAAAATTCAACCCACAACTGGGGTAGAGCAATGAGAATTGGCCTCTGGAGGAATTTTACTTTTTATTGGCTTTTTTTGCTTCAATTTTCCTTTTATAATAATGCCTAGAGTCTATAATCTGTAGCCAGAGTTGAATAGCTAACTTTCCCGGAAATTCATTCTTTTTACCGGGCTGTTTTCTCCTCGCACTTTTCACTTACATTCAGGAGCTAGCGTCAACAGCAGATAATCACACAGCCCCGATGGAAACCAGAACATCACATCCAATCTTTCTATTTGCAGCGCTAGCTCTCAAGAGAGGGGAGGGCATTGGCCAGTTTTATTTTTATGGAACTCATTAATTCGATCATTCAAGCAGCCATTGATTTATTTACTCACTCAGCACTGATAAGAGTCTGTGGGTTACAAGTAAGAGAAGCCCATTTGAAGTGGCCTCAGGTCAAAGAGATGGAATTCCTTGGCTTGTGCAACTGGAAAGTACAAGACTATAACTGGCTGGACACAGTGGGGGCTTAAATGATGACCCTGAGTGTCTTCCCCCACCTTCTTCTTTATCCCTTACCTTTTCTTTAGTCTCCCTTTCCTCCTCCTCCTCCTCCTCTTTCCTTCTTCTTTCATTTCCCATCTTCTCATCGCCCAGTCAAGCTTTCTCATCGCCTACTAGCATCTTCGTCTTCCTGAAGAAGAGAGCTTGTCTTCAGCTGGTACTAGCCACGAGGGCCCAGGGAGGACTCTGCTCTTCCTTGTTTCACATGCTTTTGCCTGGCATCAATCTTTGGGACGAAAACTTTGGGGGTGGTCTGATTCGCTAGCCTTTGGCCACATGGACAGGTAAGGGATAGAGAGCGTGAGGGGGTCATGTTCAAGCCCACAGGGAATATTAAAGGAAGGCTCTATTTCCAGCAAAAGTATCCAGACGAAAGGGCACTGCAGAGATATAGCCAACAGATTCTACCATTCTATCCATTTGTCCCTCCAGCCGGCATTGACTTAGAGCTTTGCCATGCTACGCCCTGGATAGTCACGCATGTAAAGGCTACTTCTCATCAAGCTACCAGGCAGGATCGGGCCCGGCACCAAGTCAGTACCCAGTAAGTGCTTGAGTGAATGAGTAGATGACTTTGAGTCTTGAGCCTGGGCCACTAGAGCCATAAAGATGCCCCTGACCGGAAATAAGAAGATGGACAGGAGGAGTGAAGAGACTGAGCTTTTGCATGTTACCCTCACGGCTGATGGGACCATCACTTTTTGGGTAGGGAGGGGAATCATCTGCTGTCATCACTTGTCATTCTCAGAGGCTGGGGACTAAGCAATTATTCAAATGAATAAATATTTTGGAATGTAATGAGAGCCAGCAGGGACATGGGATGGGATGGAAATAGTGACACCATATGTTGGACTGCTCTCAGGGGCCCTAGTTCCTGGGCAGGATGGGGGGATTTGGAGAGCCAAGCTTGTGCACCAGGGACCGGCTAGGCCAGAGAGTTCATTCCTCATAAACCGTCTTCTCTTTCAGAGGATGCTCCCATAGAAGGGCACAGCACTCTGCCGCCCTCTCTCTCGGACCCCAAAGTCCACGTGCAGCTGGATCAGGTCAGTGGGCATTCTGCACATCCACCAGTGATAGGAAGCTTCCTGGTGAGGGAGAATTGGACCCCACACACTGACAACCTTGAATTAGTGTCAGTTTCTCTTAGTTGGCCTTTCATTTGAGAGCCCAGGGTGATTGCATGTTGGTGGAGATGTTCTTTCTCTCCTTGAATGAGAAGTGGGGAGGGACTCCCCCAGAGGGTGGCTGCCAGCTGCCATGTATTTACAGCTCCTTGACCCCCATTCGACAGCGCTCACTTGCTGAGAGATCACTTGGAACATCCTTTCTGTAAGCTCATAAGAAAGTTGGTGATAAAGGTGGAGTCCCTGGCATCCTGTCCTGACTCTACACCAAGGCAGCACCCTGACAAGAAGCAAGCAGCGTCCCTGCCACGGGGATTCCACTAACCCTCAAACCCAAGATAAGTTAATTAAGAACAAATCTTTGTGCCTTTACACGTGAATCCATGAATGTCTGCAGCAACTGATTGTACAAAGCCATTTTTTTAAGCGCCTTTAATTTTCCGTGCGTGGTGCAGGGGCGTGAGTTTGTCTCTCCCTCGGGGCTATGTCTAGAGATGGCTCCGTTATTTGCAGAGGAAGGGCCCTAGGCCCCAGAGTGTGAGCTCGGGCAGGTAGGACTAGCCATCGTAGCTCGCTGTCCAGAGCAATGACCCTGTCTTCACGTAACCCCTGCACTGCCAGAGCTCCCTGAAGCCAAGACTCACAGCAAGCTCCCCTTTTTGCTTGAGAGAAAGAACGCCAGGCAAACGGGGACCCAGAGAACAACTTCTCCAAGCGAATGCAGAGCAGTCCTCTGGGGACCTTGTTAACAGGCAGAGTTAAGGGTGGGACGGAGGCTGAAGTTCTGTAGTTTTAATGACTTCCCAGGCCATGCCAATGCTCTGGACCACAGTTTGGATAATTTAGAACCTGCTGCGGAGGCAACAGGCCCTTAGAGTATCTCAGACCAGCTGCTGAGGTAACAGGCTTTAGGGTACCTGAGAACCAACTGCTGGGGTCACAGGGCCTTGAGGTACCTAGGAACCAGAGACTGGGGTCACAGGGCCTCAGGGTACCTGCGAACCAGCTGCTGAGAACAGAGGAAGCCACGGTCATCCTTGTTGTTGTCATCAGAATCACAGTCACAGGCTGTTAGTACCTGGAAGCGGAATTAGAAGTTATGTCAGATCAGATACGCGCTACATGGGGGATAGCATTAGACTTGGCCTCCTGACTGGCTCTGGCCAGCAGGATGCGAATGGGGTCACTGGGGTAGAGGTCTTCAGACTGCTATGCCCACCTTTCCTTCAGCCATAAGGCTGGCAGTGCCAGCATGACCTCCAACTTCCCTTCGGCGCTGACTCTGCGGGGCCGGAGCTCCGCCGCCAGCTGGCAGCCTTTGGTTGGTAGGAGAGGCCACTCAGAGGGGCTGCAGGGCTGGAGTTGGAGGAAGGGCCTTGCCTACTTCCTTCCGAATGCCAATGCCATCTGTGTCGCCACAACAACAGCCTTTCATCCTGGAAAGAAGAGTCGGCTCCAGCTTCTGGCTTCTCCCAGCCCTACCACAACCAGCTTCGTCACAGCTCCCAGGAGGTGCCAGCCCCCACAGAGCAGTAGCCCCTCCTCAGAGCTCCGGGGATCGGTTGTGTGGCACCCCCTCTGCGTTGCTAGGCTCAGAGCTCCAACCTCTTTGCTTTGTGCCCTGGCTCCTGTGAGTGGCCTTTGCTTTCTGCAGCTAGGCTCTCTGCATTACATCACAGCTTCCTTTTGACTTTTTGCGCCTCAACAATTGGTTAAGAGGATTCTGAGTGGCGCCAACCGTTTGCAATTTAACCGAAGTTCGGCAGTCTGAACCCATCCAACGGTTGTTATGTGCCATTGAGTCGATTCTGACTTAAGTCCTCCCAGGAACAATCCCAAAGGCAAACTCCCTGCCATCTGGTCCATGACGGCTGATAGCAGCCCTACGGGGCAGGGTAGGCCCGCCCATGAGTTTCTGAGACGGTGACCCTTTATGGGTGTGGAAGCTTCTCATCTTTCTCCTGAGAGTTTCGATCTGCCAACCTTGCAGTTAGCAGCCTAGCATGTTAACCATTACACCATCAAGGCTCCTTTAACCCTGTAGGACTGTCAGGGGAAGCCAGCCCCTAACACATCATTACGGGTCCAGTAGGAGCAATTGTACAGCGATAATAAGATCATAGTAAAGTTATCGAGAGCATGAGAGATAGAAGTATTAAAATAAATGAAGTCAGACGCAATTCATGGTAGCATGCTCACCTCAGCCCTGCTTGGTGGTCCACGTGGAGAGAGAGAGAGAGATCTTTAATGCTAGCCCAGGCTTTTTATATTCTCTGGGGACATGCAAGTCCCCTAATTACAGGTGAGGACCTACGTCACAGGAAAGGGCGGTGCTATAGGTAATGCAGTAATGAGAGGGGGTGGTCTAGGGACATACACACAATAGGAAGAGGAGGGATTGGGGGTATACATGTGACAAGATGGGCAGATCCTAGACTTGGGATGGCAACTTAACCTTGGATGCCACAGAGCCAGTTTGGCCTGTTCCCTGGCTCAACTGATAGAGACCGCTACAGGTGGGGTGTGAACTCCACCTACAGGAACCAAGCTAATGGCTGCAGGCCCCCACCCCTGTGGTGTGGGGAGGCAGCAGTCTGGCAGAGACTGCCTTCAGGGAAGCTGCCTGTGAGCATCTGACCTCCCCCCACATAGGTCAAAGTAGAATTTCCCCGTAGAGTTGATTTCCTAGGCTATGGTCTTCATCAGAGCAGATGCCCAGACTTTTCTCCGGCAGACTGGCTGATGAGCTGCAAGGACTGACTTCTCAGTTAGCAACTAAGTGCTTAACCACTGTACCACCTGGGCCCCTTCGCCTAGGAGCGGGCAACGGACCATGGCGGGCCATGGACTGGTGGTCTGCTTCTGTTAAGATTATAACTGTGGATCAGTTCTACTCTGTAGTCTCTGTGGTCGATCTGATTGGAATCAACTTGATGGCCGCTGTGTTAGGCCGGGTTGATGAGAGAAGCAAATTCATTGCCAGTCATCTATGTGTAAGAAAGAGCTTTGTATCAAAGAGTAATTGATACATCTCAGCCCCATCCAAATCAAGTCCATAAGTCAGATATTAGTCCATAAATCCCTCTTCAGATTCACACAGCCACACGCAATGATGGAGAACACAGGAGGATCACAGGCCGGTGGGTGCAGTGTCTTGTGGATCCAATGGCTGTGGAAGCATCACAAGGCTCTGGCAGATCTTTGAGTGACATCTTGGCAGGAAGGTGAAGGCAGAGCGAGAGAGAAAGTTCCCAGAATCCTCCTTATGAGAAGGCCCTGCCCAAGAGGTATCATCAGGCAGTGACCTGATTGACAGGCTAGACTCCACCCCTACACTCATATCTTCAAGTTGACACAAAATTATGCAACTACATAGCTAACAAGCTCTCATCCAAACAATTCTCTGTGTTAAATTCCCTCTGTAAAAGTACAGCATGGTTCTGTTTCCCTCAGTGGATCCTGAAGTCCAAGACAGGAGCTTTTCCAACTCCTTGGGTCTTTGAATAATGACGGGGAGCAGATGTTGGCCAACCTGCCATGGACCTGTGCAGTGTGAGCGAGAAATAAGCCTTTGTTCTGTGACCCACCCAGCATCTGACTTTGTTTTTATAAACGTGTCTGCTGTGCTTTGTCTTGATGAGTGCAGAAGCCACACAAATCACAATGTCACCCTCTATGGACTTGGCCCAATGTGCTCGCACCCTGCCAGTGTTCAGAGTGCTGGACCCGGGGCACGCCACAGCCTTGGGCGGCTTTTACCAATCCACCAAAATCTAGACAGCACCTACTATGTTTGCAATTGAGAGGAAGGGGGGGGGGCAGGGGGCATAGATCTGAATATCTTTATGATACTAAGAAAACTCTAAAACTCACTGCCACCAAATTGATGTTGACTCATAGTAACCTTATAGGACAGGGTAGGACTGCCCTTTGAATCTGTGAGACTGTAACTGCTGATGGGAGTAGAAAGCCCTGTCGTTCTCCAGAGGAGCCACGGGGGGTTTTAAACCGCAGACCTTGCGGTTAGCAGTCCAACATGTAGCCACCACACCACCAAGGCCCCGGGGTATACAGAGTGCTACATTGATAAGGAAAGGACAAGTCCCCTGTAGAACAATGGGCTAAAGTGCTTGAGTAGAAATGTTCAATTTTATCAGTGACAAAAAAATAAAATAACCTAATACTATTATTTTCACTTATCACATAAAAAAAGAGTAAAAACAATAACCTCTTTCCCAGGTTACCGAGACATTCCTGAAGGGGTACTTTAACGGCGCTCATTTACACGGCTGATGGGCAATTACACTGATATCATCTTTTTGAGAAGCGAACAGGCAACATGTCTCAATAGCAGCCTTTAAAAATGAATGTAGCCTTTGACCTAGAAGTTCTATTTCTATGAAGTTATCAGAAGGAGTAATCAAAGGTTCACAGATGTGTGTTATAACTGCGTTGGATAGTCAAACAGGAGTAAAATGAATAAATTGTGGTGGCCTCCTTATTTTGACAGATTTATTGGGACTTCATGCACATACCATATAATTCGAAAGTTCAGTCCTATCAAGAAGAGTTGTACAATCACCACAATCAATTTTAGAACATTTTCTTCTTCTTTGTACTCATTGTTATTCGTGTAATTATTTTTTCTTAATTGTGGCAAAAATACACAAAACATTCTCCAATTCAACGACTTCTACAGGTATAATTCAGTGCCAATGATCACCCTCTTTGTGTTGTACAATCATTATTGATCTCCTTTTCTCAATGATCCCGCCACTATTAACATAAACTCGATGCCTCCTTAAGCAAGAGCGCTTCCTCCTTCGCTCATGGTAGCCATCGGTCAGGTTTAGCTTCTTTCTGTTTTAGTGGTTTTCTGGGTATGATATTCACACACACAATAGTCACTTACCTAGTTGCATTGCTTTTTAAAAGAGTTGTCTATACATCATCACAATCTGTTCTAATGCTCCCTGGCCCCTCCTGCATTCATTGTTTGCCCCCCAATTCCTATTACCCTCCCACCCCATCCCTAGTCCCAGTAAGCCATCACATCAATTATCCACTCCTTCTGAGCTTCACAAACTGGGAAACCTAACAGAAACAATAACAAACAACCACACTGAAACAGAAAGAAGAAAGTAAGAATCATATAAAAATAAAGAGTAAGAAAGAAATGACCACCAGCCATATTTTTAAAGTGAGAGAAGAAATTTCTGTTGTGGAACAAGTGAGTGATACTTAAGCCTAGAACAAATTCAGGTTGGGTCAAGAGAGATTATACCATGGTTGGATCCACCATAATCAAGTGTACAACCGTCTCTGTCTGATAGCAAATTTGTTCGAGTCCCTGGCCCGTGGCTAAAGCGGATCTTCATCTGACTAGACGCTCTGCAGATGGTGGGGGACTGTGTAAGGCAACCTTGACACATTCTGTGTGGTCACCCAGAAAGACGTGTAGATCGACCAGCACTGTCCTAGAAAGGATGTCGATCATATTGTTAGAACGGTGGATAACTTAAAAGGATAAAGTGTCTGCATACCTCGTTTAGTTTTAGGAAGAGATGTATGCCTTCACACACGTACATATGCAAAGAAAAATGTCCCCAGAGGCAAGTAAAGTACCCAGCCATTAGCAGGCACACAATCAACATTTAATAAATGAATGCGTGAATGAGTTAAATGAAGAAAAGTTATAAACCAGACTATTACTGAATGCTAATGTGGGATTTTCGTAGGTGCTGACATTGGGTGAACCTTTTCAAAGTATGCTTTATTCTTTTAGAATGGTCTGTACTTTCAAATGTCTACGCAACGAGCATATACAACTGCTCTCATGAGGGGGAAGGGCGAGAAAGGAAATGGAACTCTCCTGCTTCAGTTCTGCCCTCAACTTTATTTTCTGACTGGCACCACTGCATGCCTCCTGTCCTGCCTCAGGTCCTCAGAAAGACGAGGGGCAAGAGTGACATGATGTCCAGGCCGGCCCAGTGGCCTGGTGGCAAGGGCTAGGGAAGGCTCCGCAGCAGAGTGAACCAGAGTGATATGGAACGAGGAATGGAAAAGATTTTCCCTGGGCCTGATGAAAGTGGGGAAGGTGTTGTGTATACACCTTGACCTGGGATTCGGAGCCCAATGGGAGGCAGTGGCAGAGCTGCTAGAACATCATGAACTTCATAGGGCCTGGATCCACAGCACATCGGAAGCCCGGCCCGGGAAAACCTGGGAAACAGCAGCAGCAGCAGTAAAGAAAGAACTGGAAGTTACAGGAGCAGGGTTCACTTACAAAGCCCCAAAAGGCTGACTCTTGAGGCTAATAAAATGCTATGACTTAAGCACACCTTGAAAGACAGTCTATAGATAACAGAGTCACCACATGACCTAGCTGTTCAACTTGTAGGTACAGATCCAGGAGAACAGAAAGACACCTGTTTGTCCATAGAAAACCTTGCCAATGAATGTTCACGGGGTGTTGTTCATAGTAGGCAAACGTGGAACCAATCCAAATGCCCATTAACTGATGAAAGGCTACACAAAATGGTGTATTCATACAATGGCACATGATTCAGCCATAAAAAAGGAATCAAGAACTGATACCTGTTACAATGGGATGGACCTTGGAAGCAATATGCTCAGTGACAGAAACTAGTCACCAAAGAGGACCATATACTGTAGGCTACCATCTGACATCAAAGCTACAGAGGCAGACAGGGAATTAAGAGATGGAAATTCCAGCCCTTGGTTGTGCTCCTGCAGAACTCGTCCATGGATCGAGAGATAGTTGCAAGAGTACAACAAGGGACTGCTGGGTGCCTTAAAGTCAGGAAAGGTGTGTGCCAGGGTTGGATCCTCCCTATTATGTCTGTGTGCTGATCAACTATTCAGAGAAACTGGATTAGATGGAGATATAGCATCAGGATTGGAGGAAGGTGCATTAACAACCTGCAATGTGCAGATGACACGACCTTGCTTGCTGAAAGTGAGAGGCGGGCTTGAAGCACTTGCTAATGAAGATCAAGGATTCCAGCCTGCAGTGTGAATTACAATTCAATGTCAAGAAGATCAGCATCCTTACAACTGAACCAACAAGGAACATCATGTTAAATGGGGAAAAGGTTGATAGTGTTAAGGATTTTGTCTTGCTTGACAAGACACAATCAATGTTCACAGAAGCAGCTCTCAGAAGATCAAAAGATGAATTACAACTGGAGGCACAGTGTGGAAATAGTGCCCCAGCTGACCCCATCCCACTGGGGTGAAACACTCAGGGCGTGCAACAGAGCAAGGGGAGCAAAGCAATGAAGTCCCTGAGGAATCCCAAAAATACACTTTGGGCACAGGGCGTGGCACCCCATCAGACTCTATCAGAAAACACTCATAAAGGTCAACAAACAGACCTGGAACTATTTATGCGTTTTTCTTTTTTGTTTTGTTTTTTCATTTTGTTTTTGTGTTTATTATTATTTTTGCATGGCTATCTAGATAAGATAGGTGGGTAAACAATCCAGAGGGGAAAACAATCCAGGAGGGACACAGGAGAGGGGAAGGTGGAGGGACGGATAGGAGGAGACAACAAACCCAGGGACAAGGGAACAACAAGTGATCTAAAATCAATGGTGAGGAGGGCATAGGATCCCTCGTGGGGCCTGATCAAGTACAATGCAGCCAAGAGGAATCAATGAAAGCTGAATGAAGGTCAAACATGATAGTGGGACAAGAGGAAGGTAAAAGAAAATAGAGGAAAGAACTAGGAGGCAAAGGACATTTATAAAGGTATAAATACAGGCATGTATATGTGTAAATATATTTATATATAACGATAGAGAAATTGATCTATGTACATATGTTTATATGTTAAGTATTAAGGTAGCAGATGGACATTGGACTTCTATTCAAGTCCTCCCTTAATGCAAGTACATTTTGTTCTAATAACTTGGTATTCCATGATGCTCACCTTCCTGACACAATCGCTGAAGACAAAATGGTTGCATAGCAAATGTGGTGAAGAAGGCTGATGGTGCCGGCTATCAAAAGATATAGGTCTAGGGTCTTAAAGGCTTGAAGATAAACAAGCGGCCATCCAGCTCAGAAGCAACAAAGCCCACATGGAAGCACACCAGCTGTGTGATCATGAGGTGTCGATGGGATCAGGTATCAGGCATCTAAGACCCAGAACAAAAAACCATATTGATGTGAACAAGGGGGAGGGCAGAGTGGAGACCCAAATCCCATCTGTAGACAATTGAACATCCCCTCACAGAGGGTCACAAGGAAGAGACAATCCAGGCAGGGTGCAGTATAGCACTGACAAAACACTAAAACTTTCTTCTAGTTCTTTAATGCTTTCTCCCCCATTGCCCACTATCATGACTCCAATTCTACTTACAAATCCAGCTAGACCAGAGCATGTACACTGGTACAGATAGGCGCTCACAACACAGGGAATCCAGGACAGATAAATCCCTCAGGAACAATAACGAGATTGGCGATACCAGGAGGATAGGAGGAAGGTGAGGGGAGAAAGGGGGAACCGATCACAAGGATGGACATATAACACACACACACCCCACACACATCATGGGGATGAACAACAAAAAAGTGTGTGAAGGGAGACAGCAGATGATTGAAGACGAAAATAATAATAATTTATAATGTATCAAAGTTTCATGAGGGAGGGAAGGTGGGAAAGGGAGTGGGGAAAATGAGGAGCTGATACCAAGGGCTCAAGTGGAAAGAAAATTTTGAAAATGCTGATGACAGCATATGTACAAATGTGCCTGACACAATGGATGGATGGATAGATTGTGACAAGAACCGTAAGAATCTCCAATAAAATGATTTTTAAAATAATAAATAAATACCTTTAAAAAGCTAAGCTGCATTAGGTAAATTTGCACACAAGGCCTCTTTCGAGTACTGTAAACCAAGGGCTAAGGTGCACCTGACCCAAACCACCACAGTTGTTTTCACTTGTTTCATAGGTATGTGAAAGGGGGACATTGAATAGAAAAGACCCCAAAGGAATAGAAGCATTTGAATTGTGGGGCTGGAGGAGAACAGTGTAAGTACCATGGTCTGCTAAAAGGGCGAATGCTTGGAAGGAGCTCCGCTAAAAGGCCCCAGGGAGGCAAGGATTGCAAGGCTTAGTCTTAAAGACTTAGGACACGTTGTCAGGAACAACCCATGCCTGGAGAAGGACATCATGCTTGGTTAAGTGGAGGGGGCAGGGGGAAAGCGGAAGGCTCTCAGAAATGTACTGACACAGCGGCTGCAGCAACGGGCTCATGCATAGGAACAATTGTGAGGATGGTGCGGGACCAGGCAGTCTTTCCTTCCGACGTATCAGTGGAACGAGGGAACACGGCATGGTTTAAACTCCGGAAAGGTGTGTGACAGGGCTGTGTCCTCTCAGCATACTCCGGTGACCTGTGTGCCGGGCAAGTAAGGGTCTGAAGCAGCTGCATGGCACTGACAACAGCACAGCGATGGGCCACTCTCGGTCCTCCTGTGGCTTGCATGTGTCCCTCTGTTAGATGCCTGATGCTATGGCACTGCTCTTCCAAATGCCAGGAGCATCACCCATGGTGGGCAGGTTTTAGCAGAACTTCCAGCCTAAGATGAGGAAGAAAGCCCTGGTGATCCACTTTTGAGAAGTAGTGAATGAAAACCTCTGTAACAGCAAAGCCTCCAGGCCAGTGCTCGGATAGGAGAAGATGCCACAGCACGGGACCACACACTGCGTATATAAAGTCACAGGAGCTGGCGCTGCTTTGAGGGCAACTTCAACTACAGCGGGGGGAGAAGGTGGTAGGAAGTAACATGAGGCAGCTGTGGAAGCCCCCTGGGTCAGTTCTCCTTGATCCTGCTGTGTCTTTGAGTCGGAATGGGCTCCACAGCTGGGGGTGGTAGAGGATGGGGGTCGGGTAATGGCTAAAGAATTTCTTTTGGGGTATTGAAAACGATCTGACATGGATTGGGGAGACAATTGCACAGTCCCGTGAATATATGAGAAGACATCAACTTGTATACTTTTAAGGGGTAAGCTGTGCAGTATGCAAAAGAATGGCTCAATAGACCTTTTCTAAAGAAAAAAACAAAACCCGAGAGACGGCCCTTTTCCAAGCCATGTTCTCAGTTCATCCTGCAGACCAGTGGGTTGCTAGCTCTTGTTCCTGGCTGCATGGTGAACATGACCTCCTGTTGGAGAAGGATGAGTGACAGGGGCCCTGGTGCTCCTGTCACCTCAGCCAATGGTCAACATCCATCAGACTGGTGAGGGCGGCCATTCTAGGTCATCCAGCTGCCAGCTAACCTTCCACCTCTTCATAGCTGCTTTAGATTGCCCAGTAGATGCCCATCAAACTGGGCCCTCTCCGAGGACTTACCCAACTGCCCCGTGAAAACATGAGCTGCATTAATTCTTGTTGTCTTAGCTCCTCCGTTTTGGGGTGGTTTGTTACACAGCACAAACTAACTGGTGCGCTTCTGGACAGGCGCCTGGGTGAGAGTTCTCCCAGGGAAGACAGCAAGATATAAGCTGCTGAGTTATCCAGTGGGCGGGTCTCCAACGCGACTGGACTTTGCCACGTAGCTCCTCATGCTGGTCATGCCAATCACACTTCCAACAGCTAGGTGATTCTCTGTTGCGCCATGATCTTGCCCAAATTTGGGAAGATCAGATACTGATTTTTCCTTACTTGGTGTCAAATGATATTTCACCATTGCTTTCATTTGCAAGTCCCCGATGTTAAGTGAGATTGGCTATCTTTCCTGAAGTTCCTTGGTTGAATGAGGTTTCTGCAAGAGAAAGGTCCGGGGCCACAGACTTCGCTTCTCCACCTTCCTATCTGGCAAACACCCAATCATTCTTGAAGAAGCATGTTGGACTGCCCTTCTGAGTATTCTGCCCAACACAGCTCAGGCGGGGCTACGTGTCCCTGCCACATCCCAGCTGCCTTCTTCTATCTGAGCTTTCACAAGCCCAGGTGACATGTGAAAGATGCAGTTCTATCCAGCCTTAACGATGTATGCTTTCAGCAACCCCCAGGAGCAGTGCTACTCTGGATTTGGGCAGGATCTGGGCATCAAAGGGGCCCTGGTATCACAGTGGATTAAGTGTTGGGCCACTATCCAAAGGCACAGTAATTTGAACTCCTCTCTGGAGAAACACTGGGTGACCTGCTGCCCATAGAGAGTCTCAGCTTCCTCCTCTCGTCCTTGGGAATGATTCTGGGATTTGGAAAGTTGGCCTGAGTGTCAAATGAAGAAAGGATCATAATGCAGATACTGCATGAGAGAGACCATTACGATAAAAAAGAGATGGTTTTCATATTAAAAGAAGCAGACTTTGATGGTTATAGAAAAGTCGGGACTGGGGAAGAAGGCTAGGAAAATAAGGAAATAAAAATTATTCTTTAAATAATACATAAATAGTACCCTGCATAGGCAGAAAAAATAATAAGAATGTCACCATTCCATCACCAAATCTAGTCGGTTTGATGCCAGGAGGGAGGGAAAAGACCAAAGGAAAGAGCACATTGCCCCTGCGGTAGGTGATATTTAAAATCGGGGCGCTCTCATCCTGTTGCCTCCTTGACTACAGAATCCAGAAGAGTGATACCCTCGTCTGTATACATAGTCACCACATCCTGCTCAATTCCAGGAAGTTCCAAGGAACTCTGAAAACCACAAGCCCCAGGTTAAGAAACCGTAATTAAGGCACACATATAAATGTCAGTTACTTTTATTATACCATCAGCAGCCCCTAATGATTGCTTAATAAGAAGGTGCTGCTGCACAAGTTAACAGTGGAGACAGATCAGCTGTGCCTGCAATGTCTCAGCCCATGACCTTCTCAGGGTGGGGCCAGGCCTTCCTAGCATGGAGGGCTGTAAGGATGGAGGGCTCCCAGCCAGTGGGGGAACCTGGGCTTTTTCTGTCCAGCAAGAACAGTGGCATAGAGCCTTCTCCACATGACGAACAAAGGCCCCCACCTCCTCCCCGGGCCACCTCTCCCAACCCCCTCACAGTTCAGTTTAAAATAAAATCCTCTTTTCCTCCAACTCCAAAACCAGAACAACTGATTCTGAAATGGAACTGCAATCTCTTTGCTACAGTGCCTTTTAATTAGGCATCAAAACGCCCTGGAGATCAAACTGCTCCCATGTAAGAGGGTGTTCTAGAAAATTACTGCCATCGGATTAAATTAAAGGAAAGTTATTCAACTGATTCGTTATGCATATTTCAAAGGCGCTGGCTTGGCATCAGGGCTGTTGTTGCTGCTGCTGTTATTTACAGTGTAAGCAGCAGATGCATAGCCATCCAGAACAGCGGTTCTCAACCTGTGGGTCGTGACCCCTTTGGGGGTCAAATGACTCTTTCACAGGGGTCCCCTAAGACCATCGGAAAACACATACATATTTCACAATATATAATTACATATTGTTTTGTGATTAATCCCTATGCTTTAATTATGTTTAATTACATTCAATTTATAACAATGAAAACACATCCTGCCTATCAGATATTTACATGACGATTCATACCAGTAGCAAAATGACAGTGATGAAGCATCAAGGACATTAATTTGATGGTTGGGGGAGGTCACCACCACATGAGGGACTGTGTGAAAGGGTGGCAGCATTAGGCAGGTTGAGAACCACTGCGATAGAAGCTTCTGGGTGAGACGAACTAGCTTTCACAGAATCCATAGAATGGAGGAGGTGGAGAAATCATGCCTGGAGCCAGGGCAGAGCATTTTGGCTGGAGGAAGAAGAACCCGATGTTAGTGGAGATATGTATTTGTTGCCAGATGAGGGTGTGGCACATCCAGTTACCTGTAGTCTTCACTGGAGTCTCTGTGGGGCTCCTTGGCCAAACGCTGGACCGCTAGCTGAAAGGTTGGGGTTTGCACTCACCCAGAAGTCGCTTTGAAGGAAGATCCCATGTCATTGCCTTGAAAAACCAATGGGGCAATGTCCTCCGCACACCAGTGATCCTCCTGAGGGGGAGTGGGTACCATGGTAACTGACAGCAACAAGCTCTGTTGAAGCCCGTATGATTTCTGATTTCCGTTTAACAGAGGAGGAAACAGAACCAGGTGGGTGAGTCACTTGCTCCAGGTCTTAGCAGTTGGCAAGTGGCAGAACCAGGAAGGGAACCCAGGTTAGACCAATTCCAGTGTCTAACACATGTGGTCAAGCTGCATCAGCCCAAGGTGAGAAGAACGGTCATTGGCCTGTATGATCTTCGAAAGTCTCTTACCAAGTTCAATAGGCTAAGGTGCAGGATCTATTTTTGAGAAAACTTTGGTGTCTCTCAGTCTCTTGAAAGAGAGGGTTCTTCATGGAGCATAAGAACTTCTGTAAATCTTTGAAAGCTGTTTCAAGAAGGCGCCTGATGCTTCTCCGGGAAAATGAGAACTTTCACCTGCGATTCCATGGCTCTCTGATACTCAAAGAGTAACCCCCAACTGCCTAGCTCACCACTTGAGATCTGCCACGATTCAGCCTGCCTCCTTGGCAGTCCAAGCTGGCCTCACACAAACTGGATCCACTCTGCAGAGTGGCGTGGAGTTCCCGGACCACAGTGCACTCTCTTGCCTCCGTGTCTTTGTGAGTGCTGCTCCTACTGCCGAGGGTACCCTTCCACCTTGCCCACCTGGCGACCCCTCCTCATCTAACAAATGTAAGCCTTTACGAGCAAATCTTCTCTGCCTCAGTCAGCAGAATCAGGGAATTTCTTCTGTAGTCACGGTTACAATTGGTCCATCTTCGGAATGGTGGACCCATCCTAAGATGATCAGAATACTCATTAATCATGCCTTTGTATCATCTCCCCACCCCCTTCAATTCAATTCAGGTGATTTGCTTCTAGCCAATGGAATATGGTGAAGGTATTAGGATATTATTTGGGGGGCGGGGAGCTAGGTTAACTTATATGTCAACGATGTGGGATGATATTCTTGTGATTATGTCAATTCTATCTGACTTCCTCATAGCTGACTGGTTTTGAAATACCCCTACTGATTTTGAAGAAGTCAGCTTCTAGGTTATGACCATGTGTTAGGGCACTGAGAGCAGTCTGTGGGGTCAGCGAGCAGGCCCCAGTCAGCAAAAAGAATCCTCAGTCACGTCTGATGAACTTGGAAGCACATCCTTGCACATCCAGCCTCCAGATGAGAACACAACCTTGCTCAATCCTCAGGGTACATACCAGGTCTCCCTGAAAATAAGAAATTTATTTTTCCTCCAGAAGACACGCTATGGCTTATTTTCAGCCATGTCTTATTTTTATGAAGTATGGTACAACAATCTACACTTATTCAAACATAGTGAAGCGGTCTTCTGGAACCTGGGCCCACGGAGCGGAGTCAACGGCAGCCACAGCTTTCCTCCTTCCCCTGAGGACACACGACTCCTAGAGCAGCGCGTCCTGCCTGTGTCTCCCTGTGCGCCTCAGCCGGCAGCACGCACAGAACGACCGGGACCCGACGGGGCGACCTTGTGGGTGGGGCTGCCGCACCTCCCAGTCCCTCCCGGACAGCAGCTGTCCCGATGGGGCAGAGGGGAAGGGCTGCCCGTCTTTGACCGCTCTGCGCCGGCGCGCTGCAGAGCCAAGCCCATCACGGTGTCTTATTGCCGGGGGACGGCTTATATTGAGCAAATGCTTACTTTATGGGTATGTCTTATTTTCAAGGAATCACGGTCGCTAAGTCATGACCATACTCCTGATTCATGGAAATGAGATAATGAAGGTGTGTTTAAGTCTGCATATTTCTGGCAATTTTTTATGTAGCCAGAAAGAACTGGTGCACTCTGCTAATAGCATACCGCCAGTGTCATGCTTCTTATGTCACTCTCCTCTACATGGGAGCTACGACAAGGTGCAGCATTCGACTCCGTCAGCCTATCCGCAGCGCCCTTCCATTGCTTTTGTCGGGAGATGCCGTCGAGCCGGCTCTGATGCAGCAGCCCCGTGCACAACTGATCGAAACACCACAATTCTTCTGTTTGAGCCCCTGTGTCCGTCTGTCTCACCGAGGCCCCTCCCACTCCCTTTGCACGTTACCAAGCATGATGTCCTTTTCTAGGGACTGGTCTCTCCTGACGACGTGTCCAAAGTACCTGAGATGCAGTCTCGCCATCTCGTCTTTAAGGAGCATTCTAGCTTTACTTTCTTCTAAGTCAGATTTGTTGGCTCTTTTGGCCGTCCACGCTGTTTTCCAGATTCTTCACCAGCACCACCATTCACCTTCACCAATGCATCAGTCTTCCCTATGCAGCGTTCAACTGTCGCATGCATGTGAGGCAACTGAAAATGCCATGGTTTGTATCAGGCACACCTTAATCCTCAAAGTAGCATCCCTGCTTTGCAACACTTTTAAAGAGGCCTCATGTAGCAGTTTTCCCCAATGCAATGCATCCTTTGGTCTCTCGACTGCTGTTTCCATGAGCATTGACTGTAGATCCTAACAAGATGAAATTGTTGGCAACTTCCATCTTTTCTCCACTTCTTGTGAGGGTTGGTCCAGTTGTCAGGATTTGGGTTTTCTTTTTTGTTGTTATTCTTGTTTTAAACATTTTATTAGGGACTCATGCAACTCTTATCACAATCCATACATACATCAATTGTGTAAAGCACATCTGTACATTCTTTGCCCTCACCATTTTCAAAGCATTTGCTCTCCACTTAAGCCCTTGACATCAGGTTCTCTTTTTTTCCCTCCCTCCCCACTCCACCATCCCCCATGAGCCCTTGATAAATTATAAATTATTATTTTGTCATATCTTGCCCTGTCCGATGTCTCCCTTCCCCCACTTTTCTGTTGTCCATCCCCCAGGGAGGAGGTCACATGTAGATCCTTGTCATCGGTTCCCTCTTTCCAACCCACTCACCCTCTACCCTCCCAGAATCACCCTTCATACCCCTGGTCCTTAAGGTATCATCCGCCCTGGATTCCCTGTGCCTCCAACTCCTAACTCCTATCTGCACCAGTGTACATCCTCTGCTCTATCCAGACTTGCAAGGTAGAATTCGGATGATGATAGTTGGCAGGCGGGGCGGGGGGTGGGGTGGGAGGAAGCATTTAGGAACTGGAGGAAAGCTGTATTCTTCATTGGTGCTACATCGCACCCTGACTGATTCATCTCCTCCCCTAGACCCCTCTGCAAGGGGATCTCCAGTGGCGGACAAATGGGCTTTGGGTCTCCACTCTGCACTTCCCTCTTCATTCACTATGGTAAGATTTTTTTTATTATTCTGATGATGTCTTATACCTGATTCCTTCGACACCTCGTGATCGCACAGGCTAGTGTGCTTCTTCCATGTGGGCTTTGTTGCTTCTGAGCTAGATGGCCACTTGTTTACGTTCAAGCTTCTAATACCCCAGACACTATCTCTTTTGATAGCCGGGCACCATCAGATTTCTTCGCCACATTTGCTTATGCACCCGTTTGTCCACAGGGATCATAGCATGGAGGTGTGCACCCAATGATATGATTTTTTTGTCCTTTGATGCCTGATAACTGATCCCTTCAGAACCACGTGATCACACAGCCTGGTGTGTTCTTCCATGTGGGCTTTGTTGCTTCTGAGCTAGATGGCTGCTTGTTTATTTTCAAGCCTTTAAGACCCCAGACGCTATATCTTTTGATAGCCGGGCACCATCAGCCTTCTTCACCACATTTGCTTATTCACCCACTTTGTCTTCAGTGGTTGTGTTGGGAAGGGGCGCATCATAGAATGCCAATTTAATAAAAGAAAGTATTCTTGCATTGAGGGAGTACTTGAATGGAGGCCCAATGTCCTTCTGCTACCTTAATACTAAACCTATAAATATAGGCACATAGATCTATTTCTCCATCCTCATATATAAATATATTTGCATATATACATGTTGTGTTGGACAGGGTTCTCTAGGGAGACAAGAGCAGATTGCTAGTAATTATATATATTTATAAAGATATATATAATACAAGAAATGAACCGTTAAATTATATACAGATAGATAATACAAGAAATTGTTAAATTATAAAGCAGTGAGACACTAGCAGTCCTTTAAGGCTTGAGAGCCACCAGTTGCCAATCCCTTTCTGTAGAGAGAGCTGGGCTATAATACACCCAGGCAGCAAACAGCAAGGCAGGTCCCCAACTGTCATCAACTGTCAGTCCCCAGCTCCAGAGATGAACATTCCAATTGTGTGGGCTTAAAGGGACCTCAACTTACAGTGACACAATCCACAGGCTAGGCATCCCACAGGTAGTGTATCCCCTTTAAACTGAGGCACAGAACAACCAAGGTGAGGCTCACTGAGCCATTTATCCCTCTGCCCTTCAGTTAATCCTACTTGTGTTTATCGGCCAGGCTGGCACAATAAACTATCGCAGATGTCTGTATCTAGACCTCTTTACATGGAGTTGTAGTCCAAACTAAAGGCTGCAATCCTTGCTGTTCATCAGGAAGTGCTTCAAGTCCACTTCATTCTCAGCAAGCAAGCAAGTTGTGTCATCTGCATATCTCAGGTTGATAATAAGCCTTCCTTCAATCCCAATGCTACATTTTTCTTCATACAATCGAGCTTCTCTGATTATTTGTTTAGCCTACAGATTGAGTAGCTATGGTGAGAAGATACAGCCCTGACACACACCTTTCTGGATTTCAAAGCATGCAGCGTCCCCTTGTTCTGTTGGCACAACCACCTCTTGATCTGTGTATAAGTTTCATATGGTCACACTGGAAGACCCATTCTTCTCAAGGTTATCCATAGTTTGTTATGAGGCCTACATTCAAGGGCCTGGCATAGTCAATAAAGCACAAGTAAACATCTTTCTGGTGTTCTCTACTTTCAGACAAGATCCACATGACATCAGCAATGACATCTCTTGTTCCATGTCCTCCTCTGAATCCGGCCAGAACTTCTGGCAGCTCCCTGTCAATGTACTGCTGCAATCATTGTTGGATGATCTTCAGCAGTACTTTACTTGCTCATGATAGCAATGATATTGTTGTATGGTTTGTACATTCTGTTGGGCCACCTTTGGACTATGTACAAATATGGATTTCTTACCATCAGTTGACTAAGTAGCTGTTTTCTAAAATTCTTGGCATAGACCAGTGCTTCATCAGCTGATTGAAACATTCAGTTGACATCCTGGGGCCTTGTTTTTGGCTCATGCTTTCAGTGCAGCTTGGACTTCTTCCTTCAGTTCCAATGGGTTTTACGTATATGCTACCTCTTACAATGGTTGAGTGTCAACTAGTTGTTTTGGGTATAGTGACTCTGGGTATTACTCCTCTCTTCTTTTGATTCTTCCTGCCTCCTTAACTATTTCACCCATAGAATCTTTCAATATTGCCACTTGAAACTCAACTTTTTTCTTCAGTTCTTTCAGTTTAAGATATGCTGACAATGTTCTTCCTGTCTGGTTTTCTAACTCCAGGTCTTTGCACAGCCTGGCACACAAGAGGCACTTAAATACTTGTTGAATGAATGGATGAATATGAGCATCAAGGTTCCACTTGCCTAAAAAAAAAGACAATAATTGTAGGGTGTGTCTGGTTATATCCACGCCTCATACTTATTCCATCTGTACACCGAGCTAATTTAAGAACCTGGACTATAAAAGAATCACATGACATCAGGATTTGAAGAAGACTCATAAACAACCTGTGATATACAGATGACACAACCTTGCTTGCTGAAAGAGAAGACTTGAAGAACTTATTGATGAAGAACAAAGACGACAACCTTCAGTATGGATTATATCTCAACACAAAGAAAACAAAAACCCTTACAACTGAACGAATAAGAGGCATCTGATAAACAGAGAAAACATGGATGTTATCAAAGACTCCATTTGCTTATAGCCAGAATCATTGGCCATTGAGGCAGCAGTCAAGAAATCAAATGACATAGTCATTGGGCAAATCTGCTGCAAAAGATTGCTGGAAGAGTTAAAATAAAGTAAAGATGTCACTTTGAAGCTCACGGTCCCCCTGCCCCAAACCATGGTATTCTCAGTCTCCTCCGATGCACAGGGCAGCTGGACAATGAATAAGGCCGAAGAAGAATGCATGCCTTTGAATTTTCGTGTTGGTGAGAAGTATTGCGTATACCACAGACTGTCAGAATGCATGTGTCTGTACAGGAAGACGCTCAACGAGAGCGCTCCTGAGATGTGCAGACAGCGAGACTTCATCTCACACACTTTGACAGCGTTGTCAGGAGAGAGCAGCGGCTGGAGAAAAGCATCATACCGGGGACAGCAGAGGGGCAGCAAAAAAGAGGGAGGCCCCTCCCAAGATGGACTGACGCAATTACGGCAACAAGAGGTTCAAATGCATCCGTGATTTGGTGGAGGCACCAGACCAAGCAGCATCTTGTTCTGTGGTCCTAGAATTGCCCTGAGTTGGAACAGAATCAGGGGCCCCTAATGACAGAAACAACCAGGTTGTTTGTCACGGATTGGTTTGTGTCCCCCCAAATTTGTATCAATGTGGCCGGGCCATGCTTTTCAGTGGTTATGTTATGATGTAGTCTAGTAGTTGTGTAATAAAGTAATTATTCTTCAGGATGTGATCAGCCAATCCATTGTAAGGAGACGACGGTGTCCCTTACAAAACCCGTACTTAAGTCACAGCCCTGATCCTATGTAAGAGGAGTTTCCCTAGTGTGTTAGTCTGAGTTAACTAAAGAAACAAATCCAAAGAGACTCTTATGTGTGTAAGAGAGAGTTTTATATTCAAGAGTAAGTGTATATTAAGAAAGCATCCAGGCCCAGTCCAGATCAAGATTGTAAGTCCAATATTAGCCCATATGCCTGATACTAGTTCATACATTCTTCTACAGACTCACTCAGCACATACAATGATACCGAAAGCAGCAGCATAGCTTCATGTGGCTTGTCAACAGAATGTGTAGCAGGGAGAGTTTGTGTCCTGCCTCCAGGGAGGAAGACAGGACTTCCCAGAATCCTCAGAAGAAGGGCATACCCACACAGAGGCATCACGGGCTATGATCTGATTGACAGGCTAGACTCCACCCCTTCAGTCAAGTTAACAGGAGATTATATCATTTCCACACCTAGGGTGTGATCTATATTACCTTTCATGCAACAAGAGATACAAACAAAACGAGAGAGAAGTCGAGAAGGAGGGACCTGGCCAGCTGGCTTGGGAGTGGAGCACAGCTTTTTGACTTAAGGTCCTTATGCTGAGAACCTCTTATACCCCAGGAGAAGACTGGTGGTACTACACATGGAGCTTGCCAAGGAATACGGGGTCCACAGATGCTGGAATGAGACAGGGACCTCTTTCCAGAGCCCACACAGAAAAAAAGTCTTTCCCTGGGGCCAGCTGTCCTGAGTTCAGACTTTTAGTCTTTAAAACTGAGAGAGAATGCGATTCTGTTTCTTAAAGCCAACTGCTTGTGGTATTTATGAAATAGAAGCACTAGAGAAACATTGAAACTCCCATTTACTGTTACCTTCATAGAAGGTCAATGACAGTATCACATTTCCAAAGGATAAAGAAGAATGCAGAGAGCAAGCATTCCTCTGAAACAGCTCTAGATACACGTTGACACAATTTGCCAAGTGGTTGGGCACACAGGGCCTGTGCATGTAATACCAATGGCTGCCAAGTGACTTTGAAGATGGTCAAAGTCAGAGGCAAATCACAAAACCTGCCGGAAGGCGGCTAGGACCATTAGCTCTGATGTGAAACCCCGAGGCAAAAGGACATTAAGAGCCTGGAACCATTCAGAGGAGGAGCCAACAGTCAGACACTACCTTCTGCACAGAATCCTGATTCTGTATCCAGCCAGAGGCTCAGGGAAGTCTCCATGCCTCCCCACTGTCCTGCCTCTCCCTCGCTTCCTCCTCTGCTGTAAGTACAAAAACACAGTTGACTGTGTCCAAGCCCTTCGCTGTTCAGACGGGAGGATGGAGGCTGGCAGAGAAAGGACTTGGCTAACAGTACACAGAGGGTCCCAAGAAACATATTCATGATCAGAATCCCTTGAAGCTAAAAATCAAAATAAAAAGCACATCGGTGGTTGCCAAGGCTAAGGAGAACAGGAGAGGATGGATTGGTGGAAAATGGGCATTTGGGGGGGGGGGCAATGAAGCCAGTCTGTGTGACTCAGTCATGGGGGCTGCATGGCATTAGGTGTTCGTGAAAACCTGTAGACCTTAGAACCTAGAATGCCCCAGAGGTAATCCATGAGCTTTAGTTCACACTAATGTCTTAGCGTTAGGTCATCATTCATAGCAAGTGCATCGTGCTCATGCCAGGTATTAATAACGGGAGAGTCTGTGAGCAGGGGCAGAGGGGTGCCTGCGAAGTTTCTGTAAACCCAAAACTATACTCTGAAAAATAAAAGTCTATTACCATGAAATGAAATAAACTCAAAAAACTTCCTTGAGGACCAGGGAGGAAATGAGGCAATTATACAGCAATTCAGAACGTCACTAATTGAAAATAAATTAAAAGCTTTATGGGACCTCTATGGAGAAGAGAAGGAACGCTGTCATTTTTCCGCAAGTACTGGGATCCCTGGAAAGCCCAGGGCTCCTTCCTGCAGGCCAGGGCTGTGCCGCGTGCTTAACCCGTGTTTCTCCTTTAGCTTTCCAAACACTCTGGCTCACCGCCCTTTTAATAGATAGAGGAGCCCCTAGTGGTGCAGGGGTTAATGCGCTTAGCTGCCAATCAAAATGGTTGGCATTCTGAACCCATGAGTCACTCCATGGGAGAAAGACCAAGCAGTCAGCTTCCAGAAAGATGTGTAACCCTGGAACCCTGCGGAGCAGTTCTCCGTCCTGTAGGGTCAATATGGATTGGAAGTGACTGGTCAGCAATGGGTTTGGTTTGGGTTTGAATAAAGAAACTGATGCTCATAGAGGTGATGTGGTCCTTTAAAGGTCATATCCAGAAAGACCCAAATCCATTGCTATGATCCATTTGTGGATCATAGTGACCCTATAGGAGTAGAACTGTTGGTGGCCTCAAACTGCCCACCTTTCTGTTAGAGTTAAATGCTTAACCACTGCGCCTACCAGAAACCCCAAACCAAACCATTGCCATCGAGTTGATTCCAACTCATAATGATCCCTTAGTCCAGTGGCTCTCAACCTTCCTAAAGCCTCGACTCTTTAATACAGTTCCTCATGTTGTGGTGACCCTTAACTATAAAATTATTTTTGTTGTTACTTCATACTTTAATGCTGCTACTGTTATGAATCATCATGTAAATATCTGATATGTAGGATTTATTTTCATTTTTACAAATCAAACATAATTAAAGCATAGTGATTAATCACAAAACAATATGTCATTATATATTGTGAAATATTTATTTCTGATTACAAATAAATGAAATTTTGTCTTGAAGCATGGTGTAGCATGGGTAACAGTCTTCAGTCAGGTACTCATATGTGGGCGTATCTGCCTGTGGGCGGACTCACCTGGAGACGGATGGAGGAGCGGTGTCTCGGTTCCTAAAACCATCAGAAATATGTGTTTTCTGATAGTCTTAGGCAACCCCAGTGAAAGGGTCGTTTGGCCCCCAAAGGGGTCACGACCCACAGGTTGAGAACCGCTGCCTTAGCCACTCTTTAGGCCAGAGTAGAACTGCCCCATAGGACTCAGATCTCTATGGAAGCAGCTGACTCATCTTGCTGTTGCAGAGCAGCACAGGTGGGTTAGAATCACTGGCCTCTGAATTAGCAACCAAGTGCAGTAAAGGCTGCCCCTTTAACATGGCACACCTTGAAGACCCATGAAGCTCTGCTGCCAAAGGAGTGGGTATCTGGGGTCCAGAGAAAGGGCTACCAGATGAGAAGCCTTGTCCGGGCCCCTTACCTTAGAGCTCAGGAGACAACTACCATGATCACATTTGATCCACACAACTCAAGAGCCCCGGACTGTCCACGCCAGAAGGTCAGGGACTCTGGAGGTCTATTCCTGCTAAATTCCCAGTGTCACAGAGCAGAGAAGCCATGTTAAAAAAAAATCTGTGATGTACATTTTGAATACAAATGGATGATTGAATGGATGGAGTGAATGAATGAATGGATTGTCCCAGTGAACCAGGCTGATATGTGCCTGGCCAGCACATGTTTTTGTGGGGCCTGCTCGGATTTGAACCAAGCTGGTGGGTAGAGGGAGTGTCCCAGCGTAAACCATACATAATCCCTGATTAGGGAAGCGCTCCCAGATTTCGCAGCAATCGAATTGTAGCTCAGCAAGCCTGATAAAATCACTTCCGCTGCTCTGCCTCGTTCCAGCTTCAGATTGACTCCCGGCGATTTATTGCTATCATGATAATTTGCTGCTTCCCCCAAAGCGGTGTTAGACAAATCGGCATCAATCCCATCTGTTTTTCTACAAACTGCAATGAGGATTTACCGTGGGCAGGCACTGGAGAAGCCAGCTCGTTGCCCGGACTCTCTGTCTCCCCATGTATGAAGTGGGGCGTCCCTTCACAGGAATGTTGTGAGGGGGAGAAGTGAAGCCTGTCAAGCGCTTCTTCTTCTGGGGTCCTGTGGGGGTAGATTCTGATTCACTAGTGACCCCTGTGACCGCGTGACAGTAGCACTGCCTCATGGAGGTCGCTGGGTTGGAATCTGTATGGAAACAGGTGGGCTCGAACTCCAGCCTCTCCGCTCATTGTTGAGCACTGGACAGTTGGGCCATCAGGGTGCTTGTGAAGTGAGGGTACCCTGTAAACATCGCATTTATTTGGCTCCCCATGGGACTGTGAGCAAGACAGCAACCTCCTCTGGGCCTGGCTGACACTAGAGTCACCCAGTAACTATTGAGTGCCTACTCTGACTCGTGGCGTTCCCATGAGTTAGAATCCTCTCGATGGTAATTGTTTATCTATCATCTATCTATCTATCTATCTATCTATCTATCTATCTATCTATCTATCATCTAGCTATCCATCCATTCATCTATCTAAACTTCTATCTATCTATCTATCTATCTATCTATCTATCTATCTATCTATCTATCTATCTATCTATCTATCTAAACCAGCAGTGGGTAAAGAGTTGGGTTGCTAACCAAAAGGTCAGTAGTTCGAACCCACCACCTGCTCCATGGTAAAAAGATGAGGCCGTTACTTCTACAAAGATCTTCAACCTTGAAGACCCTATGCAACAATCCAACTCTGTCCTATAGGGTTTCTGTGAGTTAGAATCAGGCTCTGATTAGCTCACTGGGTGGAGTGGCTGACATAAGAGAGCCTTGTGCTTGCTTTCAGTCTGGCAAGAGAACTTTTACGAAGATACCAAGCATTGCAGGGATGCCCGGCAAACACCAGGCATTATGCTAATAAGCATTTGGCATACATGAGCTCAATTCCAAATTGCCACAAGGCCAGTAATAGCACCATGGCCCCCATTTACCGGTAAGGGATCTAGACACAACAGCCCTCTGTAAGATTTGAACCCGGGGAGCAGCACTGTGCTCTAATGCTCTGCCCTTCCAGCACAAACATCACATGAATCTTGGGGACCTTGAGACAGACTCTGTGGATTACAGCCAAGGCAAGATAAATACCTGTATCTTTCCTCTTTCTCTGACGTTTTGTGCATTCTCTTTTCTTCCTGCTTACCTCTCTGCACTGCCATCAATATGGTTTATATTCTCTATCAGGCAGAGGGGAGAACGGCTCCCGTTCCCACTGACACACTGACATTGCAGAAAAGAGGCAGGCTGTGGTCCTGGTGCAGACGTTACAATTCCAGTGGCTTCTGGTCTCTTCCCCCCGCCAATCCAGGGCTGGGAAAGGCTCCCAGAGATTCCTGGGATCTGAGAGCTTTGGATCTCCTGCTCTTTTCCTCCTTCATTCAGGCCAAGAGCCCCTTCCCCCTGGTCCTAACTCCTCTCTGTCTCCATCTCTTTTGATGGCCCTAGTCTTTATGAAAGCCTTCCTCTTTCTGTCCACTACAAAAGGTCAGCATACCACCCAGGGAGCCTTGCAGTGACTGGCTCTCCGCCTCAGGCATTTCTAATCTGACTTTCTAGAGAAAATGTGGTCCTCAGACCATCCCGATTTAGGGTCTTTCAGCATCTCTGCACCAAGCATGCAGGGAGCAGAACAGCACCCGGGGTTGAGAGTAGTAGCTGAAATCCCAGCTCTTCCATGACCTAGCTCAGTGACCTTGATAATTCATGTCCCTGTAGCTCTGCTTCCTATTGTTTAGGGATGATGATGATGATGGCCATAATCAGACCCTCCTTGCAGTGCAGTTGGAGGCTCAGAGGGGTTAAAATCCGACCGTGCCCCCACCAATGCCTGGCACTCAGCAACCGTTGGCTACAGCATTGCATGTGTCCCACAGGAAATGCACCAAGTTAAATTAATCTCTACTGCCTTCTCTGAATACATGTCGATGGAGGAGAGGGGAAGGGGAAATCAGAAATGACTGTGGAACAGAAAACAGTTTTGTTGTTTTAAAACAGAAGAGGACGCCAGCTCGCCATTTTACCTCCGGGCATAAGATAAGGGGCTTATGACTGCCCTCAGGAGAGACAGGGAGGCTCCGAAGTTCCATTCCACAGATGAGCGGTGAAGTCACAGGGCGAGGAAGGCTCTGAGATGGGAATGAGGACGTGCTACCTGAGAGAGCAACCCCAGATGTTGCTTCTGGGCCAAAACAAACAGTGAGAAACAAGCAAAAATCCAGTACAACCAAAAGCACTGCTCAGCTGAGCAAGGCCCACCTTTCTTCCCTTCCGCCTGTCCAATGGCTCCTCTGAGTTCAGGTTCAAGCACCATCCAAAGGGGGAAGGGCATCGATTACTCAGAAGGGGAAGCCGTCATGAATAAAGCTTCCAATGAGCTTTGGCGAAGACACCAAAGAGAAGCCTGCAGCGTCTTTGAAATAGCAAAGTTCCTTCTGAAGAGGGCAGTGTGCAGCCAAGGCCAGGTCTGCTCGGGAATGCAGCACCTCCACTTCCCTATCTTAAAGGCTCCAGGCAGTTCAGCCCTCAGGCGTCCAGGCATCTTGGGTTTCCAGGCGATTCTTTCTGATCGACAAACACAGCCTGAGACGTGAAATAGGATTCCTGGAGTCGGAGCCCTGTTATACACTGCCTTGATCTGAGGGTACACAAGTGCAAACCGGTACAGAGGTGGTTATGTTAGATGGAAGGAAGAAGCCCACGATTGCTCTTCTCTGCTCCTACACGCTGCGCTGCCCTCCCAAAGCAGGCCTCCATGCAAGGAGACAATAGCGCAGCATCCCAGATGGTCTCTACTGTTAGCCGAAGAGAGTGTCTTTCTGTACTGAGACTCTCTGCTGCCTGAAGCAAAATACCTTTTCACAAACATCCTTTGCACAGAAATAAAAGTGTTAGGAACGGGGAGCCTAGCTCCTGGGAGGCATTTATCAAGCCAATCACAGTAATTATAATTAGAACACAAACTCGGTGAAAGCTATGCATGAAATGCACAGCAGAAAACCTGACCTGCATACAATTAAGCCCTGCTCGGTGGCATTTTGAGGTACGGCATTAATGCGTTTTGGGGGTGAGGGAGATTGATTTTTTCCTTAAGTGTCTTGGCTAGTTGCACAAAGGCTTCAAGGGCAGTGAAGACGGAGGAATAAAGACACACTGTTATCTACAGAGCTCAGATGTCCGACGTGAGCTTAACTGGTGAACATCAAAAATGTTGGCTAGATATGAATGTAATAGAGGTTTATTTGGGGGACGTGGAGAAGAGGATGGAAGATTTTAGGGGCAACTTTAGTTTCAGTTTCTGCCTCAGTTTGGAGAGTGCATTTGGTCAACAGTGTTGAAAACCCTTCCCCTTGTTCATTGTCCCGAGAAGAATGTCCTTCCTCCTTAGTCACCTGTAGTTCAGGTGTCAGCTCTGCTGCAAACGCTCCCCGTTATTCTGCTTGCCCGACCCTGAGTTTTCTAAGTCATGTCACATTTAGCATGCTGGGCTTTAACTGATTATTTACCCATGCTGTTTTTCTCTTCTGCTAGACTACAACCTCCTTGAAGTCAGCCTGTTTGTCTCTGACCTAGGACAGAATGTTTGTCAAGTGTTGAATGAAGAGTGAGCTAACAGATAAGTGGATGAATGAATGAATGAGTCTTTACTACCTCCATAGTGCAAATGCAGGCCCCAAACACTGACGCCACTAGTTGATGAAGGAGCTTGGCGCAGCCCAGGCTTCAGATAGTGGCTAAATTCCACTTTCTCAGCACACCCAAATCCATCCTCTAGGCCCCCTTAAACCTTCTCCTTCAGGTAGCATGGCTTCTCTCCCTCCTCCAGGTAGAAGTCAGCTGGCTCTGCAATGGCAACTCCAGACGTTTCTACCGGAAGGTGTCTGGGTTGTAGTTTGAGTTGGAAGGAATGTGTGTGTGTGTGTGTGTGTGTGTGTGTCTGCGTGTGTGTGTGTGTTGGGGAGTGGGGCAAAGATGACTGAGAGATTCCTTAGGAAACACAGAGCTAAAGCACAGAGCCTTTATGTGATTGTATTTTGTCACAAGGGATGCGAGGCAGGAGGCCATTTCTTGGGGTTATGGTGCCAGGATCGCCTCATTTGGCCTCGAATGGAAGAGCAGAGAATCTTTATATATAAAGGGGAGTTGGTGTTTTGTGTGTGTGTGTGTGTGTGTATGTGTGTGTATACGAGGAGGCTTCAAAAAGTTTATGGAAACATGGAAATAAAATATGATGGAATTTTCCATGAACTTGTTGAAAAAAAAATATATATTGATATATATCAACCTTTTTTCTGGAAAATGCTGGATATTCCAGACTTAGTTCTCTACCTTAACATGCTGCTCTTCCCCCTTGCAAACATTTATATATATAAAGGTTGGCATCTTACATAATTGTATACACTGCCATTAAGCCAATACTGAAGCATAGTCCTGGTGGGCTGCAATCAGAAAGGCAGTTGGAAACCCCCTTGGGAGAAAGATGGGGCTTTCTACTCCCATCACTGTGAAACTCACAAGGGCAGTTCTACCCTGTCCTATGGAGTCTTTGTGAAATAACTATATGTAGCACATCAGAATCAGCAAAGAGGCTGACTCTACTGGTAATGTCTGCATGTAATACATAGCTTACATACAGCAGGTGCTCAACAAACGCCCCCCCCCCCCCCCGCCACACACACACATTCACAGCACACTTGAACTTGCATCGCAGTACATGTGCAAGGGAGAAGCGCAGCATTTTAAGGAAGAGGACCTCGTGTGAAGTGCCCAGAATATTTGAGGGGAAAAGTTGATTATTTTTCCCACAGTTGCGAATTAGCCTGCTGGCTAATTGCTCCAGAGCGATCCTGATGCACACGCTCCGAGCGATCGCGGAGGAGCACGTCCTGAGTCCTCCCGTGACACCTCCAGAGCTAGAGAAGTTGGGGTGGGGCTTACAGTGCCTCCAGGGCATCTCCCACCCCTACCCCCACTTTCACCCCTTTCCCCCCCCCAGGGCCGAACTGTTTCACCCCGTCTCTAGGCAACCGCCAGGCGCGAGGCGGGACGTCATTTCCTGAAGAGCCTGCGGGGGGGAGCGGGGGGGCGAGGGGAGGGGCTAGGGGCGGGGCCAAGGCTGGCTGGCCACGGCGACGGCGTCGGAACTCACTGGAAGACGCTGCCCCCGGCGGCTCAACAGTTCCCAAAGTCCGGGCTCGCGTCCGCGTGGCTCTGCAGGCGCCCCATCGGCGCAGGGGCGCGGGGGTCCCCGGGCGGCTGCACCCCGGGCTGCCGCGGACATGCCCCGCACCCCCTGCCGGACACCCGCGCGGCTGCAGCAGCGGCAGCGGCGGCTTGGGGGGTTCTAGGAGTAGAGCGCCCCCTCTCCAACTTCTGGCTTTGGGGTCCCCCAGCCCAAGAGGAGCGGGCAGCCCGGCTGGGGGAGCCCCGGGGATGGTGTGACGGGGCGGTCAGCCTGGCCGCTCCCCCGACTCCAGCCACCGCCGTCTCCGCGCCCTCCGGAATGTAGCTGCTCCCTGCGCGCGCCCGGACGCCGCGCCGCCCTCTCCGCGATCCCCGGGCTCCGGCCGCCACCGCCGGCTCCACGCGCCCCGCGCGCCCCGCGCCCTGCGCGCCCTCGGGACTCCGAGCCGCGGGCTCCGCGCACCGCTGCGATCCAGCCCGGGTCTCTGCGCCCCTCCAACCCAGTCTCCGGCCGCCCTTCCTGCGCTCCCCAGCGGGGATCAGGCTGCCGCGCCAGTGGCTGCAAGTGCAGCGGCTGCCCCACCGCGCGCCCCAAGTCCGTGCGGGCCTCGGCGGGGAGATGAACGCGCAGCTGGACGGCCTGTCGGTGAGCTCGTCCTCCACCGGCTCGCTGGGTTTGGCCGGGCCGGGCGGCGGCGGCGGGGGCTCGGGGCTGCGGCTGCTGTCGGCCAACGTGCGCCAACTGCACCAGGCGCTGACCGCGCTGTTGAGCGAGACGGAGCGGGAGCAGTTCACCCACTGCTTGAACGCCTACCACGCGCGCCGCAACGTCTTCGACCTGGTGCGCACCCTGCGCGTCCTGCTGGACAGCCCGGTCAAGCGGCGCCTGCTGCCCATGCTGCGCCTGGTCATCCCACGCTCTGACCAGCTGCTGTTCGACCAGTACACGGCGGAGGGTCTCTACCTGCCCACGACCTCCTCCTACAGGCAGCCTTCCTGGGGAGGCCCCGACGGCGTGGGGCCCGGGGAGGTGCGCCTGGTGACTCTGCGGCGTGCCAAGGCCCACGAGGGCTTGGGCTTCAGCATCCGCGGGGGCTCGGAGCACGGCGTGGGAATCTATGTGTCGCTGGTGGAGCCGGGTTCTCTGGCTGAGAAAGAAGGGCTGCGGGTCGGGGACCAGATTCTGCGTGTCAACGACAAGCCTCTGTCCCGGGTGACCCACGCTGAGGCCGTCAAGGTAAGACTATGACTCGAGGAGGAACGGTTTTGGGCAGAGGCACTCTTGCTTCTGCACTTCACCTGCTGTGGGTCTGTCCTTAGGCAATTCATTAGCCTCTCTGGGCCCCGTTTTCCTTAACTTTAAAACAGGGCCGTCTACTTCAAGCAGCAGACATGCATTGGATGCAGTGAAGGAAAAACAGACTTGGACCCTGCCCTGGCGGGCTTTGAAGACAAGCATGGGAAATGGATGTTATTAACCAGGCACTGGGGAGGGAGTTGCCTCTGAGAGTGAAAGTGAGGCATATACTAAGTACCGGTACTCAGTGGGTGGCCTCGCGTATTGCATTGCTGTTCGTCCTCCTCTAGGCTTTTGCTGAAAGAAAGTTTTGTTTTATTTTATTTTGCAGACTCTGGAGCTAGGAGCTGAGCTGGGGTCTGGGTGAGGCCGAGGAGTTGGCTTGCTAGGCAGAGCTCCTTCTGACCAGGCCGTTTGTGGGAGGCTGTGTGTGCATCCTGGGGCATGGGGCTTGCCCTCCAGAAGTTCTGGTTCTCCACGTGGAAAATGGGGCACTGGCCCTGATAAGTGGCCCCCAGCTTGTTGGGAGAGGAGCCCCCTGGCCCAAATGTCAAAACTACCCCCCAACCCCCGTGAGAGCAGTTGTCATTTTGTGTGTGCTAATTGAGAAAAATATAACATGCACCTAGGGATCTAATCACGCTGTTTAAAAGATATGTGTTTGTTTGCCAATCTCATAGACCAGGGTCCTGGAAACCCAGTGTGGATTTGAGGATACCCCACCCCCAACACACACAGACAGAGAGAGAGAGAGAATACTAAATAGAGATGCTTAGGTGGGGGAGGCTGCAGGGGGGAGACCCAGTGCATTAGGCTCAGGTTCTGCAGAGAGAAACCTACCCACGGACTTGGGTTGGCCTGTGACTCCACCACTCCCTCGCTTTGCTTCTGCTTCTGTCCATTCTTGGCTTCTTGAAGGCAGGTGTTTTGAGCTCCAGCCTGCTGGCTGCTGGGTAGTAGGGACCTGGAGCAGCTTCCCCTTCCCGTGGCCTGATGGTACCCTACACGCCCTGACTGCACCTGGGACACCTTCATCTCATCTCTGGCCTCGGCTTCCTTCCTTCATTTTCCATCTTGCCAGGCCCTCTGGGGAGCTCCCCTGAAAGCAGGCTGGTCGGCTTAAATTGTTGGGGAGGGGGGTGCAGCCAGCAGAGCTCACTGTGGGAGCCCAGGCCCCAGCCCTGCTGCCTGCCTTCTCTCTCGTTGTATCTGACATTCTCTATTGATAAAGGAGCAGGCCATTAACCCTGGCCCTAAGAGGCATGGAATTCCAAGATGATAAATGCACACGCTAAAGATTCTTGATCCAAATGGTGACTTATACATTTGGACTCAAATTGAGAAGCAGTTTTAAAAGACTCATAATTTAACCACCACAAGGTGCCGAACTCCCAAAAGGCTGACAGGTAACCCGGGCATTAAAAATGCTGGCTCTTTCCATTCCGGCCCAGACTCAACCTGCTTGGCTGTGAGTTCCAGGTTCCCAGGAGGACCTCCCCTCACTGACCCCTCCCCACAGGTCCCCTGTTGGCTTTCTGGGTCTCTGTCAGACCCTCCTGGAGCAGCCATTCCTTGGGCTTGTGGTGGCTCAGAGCAGGGCCAGGCCTTAGCTCTGTGTTTACTCTTGTTACTTCCAGTGCAAAACCTATACTCTCCATGCAGACTTCTGAAACCTGAGAACTAACACTTGCCCCTAGAGGAGAGGTAGGTTTGAGCAGATATGTCCTTGAAGTGTGGGCCTGTGGCCCAGGAGCGTGCATGGGCTGGGCGGCCTAATTCATCACTGACCGTGACTGCCTTTGCTTCAGGAGGCCTCGCTGGGGTGAGAGTGCACCGGCCTCAAGTTTGTCCTCATTCCCACCACCTGCTCCAGACATAGAGCCTGCTCAGCATGACCCCCTTTTGGATCTTGCAGAAGCAACAGGCAAATGAATATTGCTCTGTGTCACCTTAACTCCAAGGGAAAATGAGGACGGAGTGTCCGGGAGGTGGAATTTAAACCGGAGGAGGCGGAACTCGGTCTGGGAGGCCCCTGCGCCTCAGGGTAGCACGAGGGACAGGTATTTACTGCGATGGTTGGGAAGAACAATTGGAGAGCTATTGATACCTTTCCACAAAATTCGGGGTCTCCCACCCTCAATCAAAAAGCTGGGACAGGGTCCCCAGCTTCTCTGGAGGCACCCTGCTGCTTACCAAGACTTCTCTGCCGGCGCTCCTGTCTATAAGCTGCAGTGCCGTAGGGCAGCGCGCCTGGGGTTTTATGGCAAAGGTGACCAGTTCTGATGTTTCATGCTTTTGCAGGATGGTGCTCAGTCTCTTGGGGAGGACCTGCTTTCCTCATTTCCCTGATTTCGCTCTACCCCCAAGTAGGAAGGGTCAACACAGACATTTGTGGTTCTTTTATAAAAGATGTATTATTTGGGGAGGGGGCACTGTTTTATTTGTGTGGGGTTTTTTTCCCAAGTAAAACATTTTTTTGGTGTATGTACATTTTTCTTATTTTGGAGTAATTTTAGATTTACAGGAAAGTTGCAGCAATAATGCAGAAGATTCTCTAGATACTTAATGCAGCTTATTCTGGTGATACCCAAACCAGTGCAGTCCCCCATGGTCGAGTCCATTCCCAAGCTTGGCAGCCCCTTAGGACAGAGAGGACCTGTCCCTTTGGGTTTCTAAGGCTGTAAACCTTTATGGAAGCAGACTGCCTCATCGTTCACCCATGGAACTACTGCTGGGCTAGAACCGCCTGCCTTTGGATTGGCAACCACTTGCTTTACCACAGTAGCACCGGGACTCCTCCCCTAATGGTAACATTTGCATAACCATGGTACATTTGGTTAAGGCATTGACCTTGCTCCAGTGCAATGGACTGAACCTTAGACCTCATTCGAATTTCCCTCTGTTTTCCCCTTCTTCTTCTCTTTCCTGACTTGGGATACTGCCCCACCAACATTTGGTGACAGGTGTATTTCCAACCTTAACAGCGTTTTTTCTTGTGCAGGTGGGAGGAGGGGCACAGATTCCCAAAAAAGAGATTGATTAGTTGATTGGTTTTGTTGTGGACTAAAAAGTGTTAGAAGTCCGGTTATCTAGGAGAGAGCTTATGAACCAGGAGCGACACCCCCTTCTCAGTGGACCGCAGCTCCTGCTACCCAGAGTAGTCCAGAGAGGATTTTGTCCAATGTCTGGTGGCTCCAGGCCTCAGTTGATGCCTGTTTGCTAAATCAGTAGTGACAGGTCTAGATAAAGCAAGCCATTTATGCTTTTCAATTATGTTGAAACCTTTGATTCTTGGAGGGGAAAAAAATCTATCTTGAATGACTAGGAGCCCAAGGGGGGGGGGATAATAAAAAATAGTTGACCTTTTCAAAGTTTTTCAGCAAAAATAAAACCTTGATCAATTAGCCAAGGAGTCTACAGACCCAGGTACTGCATTGGATGCTGTGTTGCATGCTTGCTGTGTGAACTTGGGCAAGTTACTGCCCACCTCTGTGTCCAGGACGGATCTATGCTGGTCTCTGTAAAGTCCCTTCCAGCTGCGAAGGCTTGCCATTTGCTCATCGTGTGCTTGATTCACAGAAGGTTAAAGCGTCTAATTCAATGTTTTGTTTTGGTTCTGTTCTGTTCCTTTGGGATTTGCTTTCCTTTAAGGCAAGTAAGGAAAAGTTGGCGAAGGATTGGGAGACCAGAATCTTGGCACGACTGTGCAGCCTCCTACTAAATCAGGAGATGGGTAGGTTACACACTGTACTGGTGGGAGCTTGACGGCCTCCCCTGACCCAAGAACACCACCCCCAAATGCAATTCCAGGGTACACTTGAGAATGCCCCTAGGGTTCTGGCACCAGCAGCACCTCCCTGGAAGCTCTCAAAATCGAATCCACTTACTTGATTGCTTTCTGAGTCCCTCGATTCGGCAGGGAGCAGCGCAGGGCATCCAGGTGCTGCCGGGACGTGTGTGTGTATGCCTGCGTACATTTCATCTCAATACAATTAAACAACTGCATTACAGTCTCGGCATTCCCATGGGCAAATCCAAGGCCCGCATGAAACTTGAAATGCTCTTGGAGTTAAAAAACAGTCGCTGGTCCTTTCATTTAATAAGGGTTATCGCAGCCTCCCTTCCTTTGCATAATAAGCCGAGAAGAATCTGTCCGTATTAATATAAGTCATTATATTTGGTCTGGCAGTTTCTAAATGATACGTTTGTCATTTCCCCATTGTACATGGTTAGCCAAAGCCATTACAAATTATTACCACTTCCAACTTTGCATCCGAAACGTTGCTTTTCCACCCACCCCTACTCCCCTACCTCCGGTCCCGTTCCAGCATTCCACTCTGGAAAGGTGGGCCATGTTTTGGTGGACAGACACATAGGACACTCCTCTGGATTCATTCTGGGGTCCTGTGAGCCCCGCCAGCCATGACACGCTGAAAGCCCATTACTAATAAACCTTTTATTGAGTCGGTTTTTGGTTGCTGCATACCCAAGCAAGTGCGATGCAACATGCTGGGTCCATTTCTTTAATTTCGTCTGGTATATTTATTTGGCTCAAGCTGAAACTCAACGTTTTAGAAAATTACGGTGCTTTTGCAAGGAAAGGGGCAAAAAAACAAAAACCAACCTCTCGACTGGTTATGTACTGTTCGGTTCAAAGGACATTTTGTGGAGCAGAAGAGAATGCATGTGCTATTTGGAACAGTGATATTTGTATAGCAGCTTCTGGACTTCATGCTGGACACGGAAGAGGTCTAGCATCACCCTGGCTCTCGCTGTGCACTGTCCGGCCACGCCCCTTGCTGACAAGCCCAACGTGTATCACCTGTCATCAACTCCTCATTTAGATGGAGCTGCAAAGAGGAGTAGACTCCTTTAACCCCCAGTCAGCTGGAATTTGCTGTGTGCTATTGCTTCCCACTTCTACCTGCCCGCAGCCGCGCAGCCCACCACCTGCAGGCAGCTGGCAAGAGCACACGGCCCTGCACATGCCTGTCGGCTCACACTGCACGCATGCACACTCCCCGAGCCATGATCCCACCCCTTCCCTGCTTGGGGCTGTGTGTGCCTGAAGCGGGCGCTCCTAGGGAAGTAGGCAACCTTTCTAGCAAGGTTCTTTTGTGACCTTACAGGGCAGCGCTGGGTCTCCACTGCTTGGGGACACCCTGGACTGGTGCACAACAATGGCCAGAGAATCCGTCTAGAAGGGATGACATTTGGTAGCCGGAGGTGGCTGGAGGCTGAAATATGTAAATCTTTCAACACCCCCTTCTTTATTTCCCCCTTTTTGTCACCCTCCAGCAAGATGCTAATTCTTACACCAAGCTTACAGACTTCTAATTGTGCCCCCAGGTGGAGGGAGGGCTTTTAAAAATTCCTATGCTGCAGATGGAGCCTCGATGCCCAATAATGAGTGGAAGGTCAGTGGTTCAAAACCACCAGGTGCTCCTTGGGAGGTTTATGCAGCTGCTTCTGTAAAGATTCCAGCCTGGGAAACCCATTGGGGCAGTTCTCCGCTGTCCTGGAGGATCGTTAGGAGACCGAAGCGACTCCACAGCTACGGTGTTTTGCATGCTGCGGACACATTTTATTTTTACAGCGTGGCAGGTGGGCAGGGTGCAAAGAGCAGGGCTCACTCTCTCCCTGGTCCTTTTCCAACACACCTGGTGTCCGCTGCAGGGGCAGCAGCATGGGGCCAATGCATTCACGTGTTAGCTCTGCTTTTGTGTAACTGCTCTGAAAGGAAAGGAGGCAGAGACCAATGAGGACCCACTCCATGTTGCCTGCTCTGTCCCTCCTGTCCCATTCAGTCTGCCCAGGTCAGGCAGGGAAGTGAGGGCCATGCTCCAGGGTTGAAGTTCACCAGCCCATGGTCACCGTAGGGATTAAGAGACTTTACCTCCCTGCCTGGAGCCCGGCCCAAGTATTGCCAGACAGCCTCCTGGAAGAGCTGCCAGCCCCCTGAGCACACCCACCCCTGCTGGAAGGTGGCAGACACCACCTAGCTTGTGTCTGGCACTGGGGGCCTTTTAAGCACCATCAACTTCCAGGGCTTGTCTTACTGAGTGGGGAGGCTCCGGCTTGCCCATCCAGGGAACGTGGAGCAAGGGGAAGGGCTGTGTATTTCTTTCTGCTCTTTCCAGTCCGGATGGGGCTGGGCCTGGGGAATCAGAAGCGACTGACATGGGGCCTCGCCCTGGAGGACCCCGGAGCCCAGTGTTCTACGAGCCTCCGCCTCCCTGCCAGCCACGTCACCTCAGTACCCGCACTCACTTCTGGGTGAAGGATTTGTTCTGTTTGTTTGCCGGCCTCCCACACGTCCAACGAGCTCCAGGGACCAAGACCTGGCTTTGTCTGCCCACAGAGCTCCAGCGCTTCTACAGTGCATGCACATAGTCAGTCCTCAGTGAATCTTTGCTGAACGAGTAGAATCCTGTTTCCACCCTAATCCTGTGCTGGTGCGGTCAGAATGCGGCGGTTCCTATCTGGTAACTGGTAAGAGGTAGAGGGTCAGGAAGGGGGTGGGACAGGGGTCGGGAAGTAATCCCGTGTGATGCAGAGTCGAAGTAGACCCTGGATGGAACATCGGAGGGAAGCCATAGGCTCAAGTGCCCGCTCCTACCACTGTGTGGCTTCGGGCGGATCACGCGACATCACGGAACCTCTGTCTTTGCATCTGTGAAATGGGCATGAGGGATTCGGTGGGCGACTAGGTGTGCAGGTGCCTGGCATGCAGGAACCCCCCAACTGCCGCGTCAGTGCAGGACTTGTTAACGCAGTTGGTGCCTGGGTGGGCCACAGCCGTTCACACTGACCCCTCCAAAGGTTTCCTTTGTAACTTTGCTCTGCATTTTAAAATCACCTTCCCAGGCGGTGGGTGATTTCCACAGCCCGTGCGTCTGCCATTCCAAAATAGAACCGTTTATGCAATCCGAAGCAATCAGTGAGCCTCGTTTGGATGTGAGAGAGCTCCTGGCTTTTCGTTTGTGAAGACGCGGTTGGGTTTCCTGCAACCAGAATGTCTCAGGGGAGGGCGGGGTGCTGCTAATCAGACCCGCATTTGAGAACAGGCTGCGTTTCATTCTGTACCAAGAACGTGGGAATGCATGGATATTTTCCAGCTCCGGGTCGAGCAGCCCCTCTGCTCGCTGCTTCCCCCCTTTGAGAACGTGTGTTCCTTCTGCTACATTGGCCGCGGTCTTGCTTCAGCTGGCAGCCAGTTTCATGGTTCTCCCTCCTGAGTGTCTGTAATATCAGCATCCTCTTGACTTGGGAGTGCAAAGCAAACATATCCGCCTCCCGAAGTCCTGACTTGTCCACCTCCCAGGGCTCTAAAGCCACAGATTGTGGCAGGACATCATAGCGTGACACATGGAAGGGGGTTTCCTTTGGCCAGGCGGTGGCCTCAGCGTTGGTGACTGTCAACCCAGAGCTTGCTTGAGCGTGCACAGGCTCCCCAGGCCAAGCCTCACCACCACCAAGGTTGGAGAAGCGGGCTCTTCCCTTCGCGTGCCTTCACCCCAATGTCTCTCCACGGGAAGACTTGACCAGAGAGGCTGACCCACCCGCCCCTAACCCCTCCTCAGCTCTTTTGTAGCACCATCCCAGATGTGCAAGGTCACCTGACACATTGCAACGATCCAAGAGAGGGAGGCCCATACCCAGGGGGCTAGAGATGCTTTTGTAGATAGAACCCCTTTCATGACCTTGGGCAGGTCCCTTTGCCGGTCTGTGCCCCTGTCACCGCACCTGGGTTGCAGCAAGCCCCCACTAACAGGTCCTGGTCACTGTCCCCCAAAACCCCCAAATAAACCAAACTCGCTGCCATTGAGTCGATTCTGCCTTATAGCAACCCTATAGGACAGGGTAGAATTCCCCCCCCCCCCCCGCCCCGGGTTTCTGAGACTGTGCCTCTTTATGGAAGTAGAAAGGCCTGTTTTTCTCCCATTGAGCCAGCCAGTGACTTTCAAAGTACTGACCTTGCATTTAGTAGCCAAGAATGTAATACACTAAGCCACTGGGGCACCCTGTGGCCATCACAGCACGTGAAGTTTGCAGAACTCCAGTCGCGGGGCTCCTGCTTGCAAGCCTTCGATGAAAACAAAGGCTGGCGGCATTTGCGTGGGTTTGAGAGGCTTCTGTGTGTCTGTTGAGTGGTTTTTAAGGGGCCATTGGGAGAACAGCCCAGGACTGGGAGCCGCAGATCTGCCGTCGTCGTTGGAATTGCAGTCATTTGCTAAACGGAGTCAATACTCCTGTGTAGACAGAGTTTCTTTTAAAACCTAATTGCGCCTATCTGGGTTTGGGCGTTTGCGTTTCCTCTTCACAGCAGCCATAAAGCCTGGTGGTTGCGTGGGATTGTTCCCCCCCCACCATACCCCCACCTTTCCCATTGACTGTGAGGGCTCAGAAACGCCAGGAGGCAGACAGACAGATGCATGGCCACACTGCAGCAATGTCAAGGGGCAGGAGGGCAGAAGCTGGGGATCCTCGGGAAGCTGTCCATCTGACTCCCAACCTCTGGTCTGATGGGCTCCCCAGGGCCCCTGATGAGGAATGGGAGGCTGCTTCCTGGGGCCGATTAAAGCAATTAATGCAGGTGAAGTGGTGAGTTGCTTGCATGGGCACCTGCACTTACAAACAAACAAACAAAATCAACCCTGCAGTTTATTTGAACCCTATCTGAGATGGAGCGCTTGGCCTCATGAAGGGGGTTCTGATGAGGAAAGAGAAGTGATCTCACCTTCGGAGTTTCAAGAGCCCTGGTGGTCGAGCTGGCTAAGGACTTGACTGCTAAGCACACAGGCCGGCAGTTCTAATCTACCAGTTCCTCTGGGGGGGGGGGGGAGACGAGGCAGTCTGCTCCCCTAAAGACTGACAAGCGGTTGGACACCCATTGTGGTCAGTCTGCTCTGTCCTGGAGGGTCTCCATGCGTCGGTATCCACTCTGCGGCCTTGGGCTGGGTTACAGTTGTCAGAGTTTAACCTCCCAGGTAGGCAGGGCTGCTCTGAGGAGAAGCCCCTGGGGTGAAAGGTTTCCCCTCTGCCTTTTCCATCCCCCTGGTGTGGAAGGGAGGCAGTCCTTGGGTGGCACAAACAGGTAAGCGATCGACTCGTATGTTCGGTGCACTGCCTGGAGAAGCAAAAACCGGGTAATGTAGGCATCTGTATAAGCAAGAAGGAGAGGCTCTCACTGTCTCTAGTAAAAATGGCCACCCGCCGCCCCCCTCCCCAAGAGGGTATCAGGCTGTGACCTTACTGATATATTGGACTCCACCCTTAGAGGTTCAAACAAACTCAAGTTGACGTAAAACTACCACAACTAGTCATCCAAAGCTTGATATTTCAAGACCACCCTGTAGCCCCTCAGGAAGGTGGTATGTGTCTAAAAGGTCCCAGTCTTGAAGACTCACTCCCTAATGCACAGTTCAAATCTGTTCGCAGGGAGTCACCAGGAGTGTCGATCAACTGTGCCGTGACTGCCTGACTGGCTCTCAGTGTTGGACTAGAAGGGAAGTGAGCTGCCCTTTGGTGGGTCTGGCGACAGTGTGACCTTTATTTTCTTCATCCCCTTTGTGATAGGTAGGTTTATTGTGCCAACCTGGTCAATGAACACATGTGGGCTTAATTGAAGGGCAGTTTAAACGAAGGGCAGAGAGAGAAATGGCTCTGAACCCTCCCTTTCTTGTGCCCTGCTCTTTGAGATCGGACCAGCCTTAGCTGGCTCTCTGTCTCAACTTGCAAGCTAAACTACCTGTGGGACACCCAACCTGTGGACCGTGTCGCTGTAGTTTGAGGTTCCTTCAACACGTGCTTCGGCACGCTACTGGAGTATAAATCACTTGAGCTGGGGACTCTCGGACCCTGTCATCCGGCTGACTTGGTGACCTGCCTTGCTGTTTGCTGCCTGTGGCCGGATTGCCTGAATTGCTCTACGGAGGACTCAGCTTCCTTGACTTGCACCCGGTGGCACTCGTGACTTGCAGGACTGCCAGTGTATTAGCTGTCTCATGGAAGTGAGCTGCACTGAGTCATTTGTGCTGTTCTATAGACTAATTAGCTGTTTATTTCTTATGTTGTATCTATCTGCCTGTCAATCAAATCATAAGTGTCCTGGTCTTGTTTCTCTAGAGAACCTGTCTAACGCAACCTCCTTCCATCTTCTTTTCTCTACAAGAGCCCCGAAACCTTCACTAGACATCTCCCAAGACTCTTAGACTTCCTTCCCAGTCTTCCTTGAAGATTCTTCATGTTCTAGTGATTTGAAGTCTACCTCAAAGGCCAGGATGTACAGAGGACCCTTTCCTCCCATCCTCCGAGGGTCTAGCTTCATTCACCACTAGCCTTTCTGTCTCCGAACAGATTGGGGTCTCCTTCCATTTGGGTTTTCACTTGTATTCTTAGCTCCTCCGCAGTATTCCACACCATCCACCTCTCCCCAACAAAACCATACAAAAACCCCACCAAAAACCACATCACTGCCACCGAGTCAAATCTGACTCATAGTGACCCTATGGGACAGGGTAGGACTTCCCTGTGGCTTTCTGAGGCTGTGAAACCTGGTCTTTCTCTACCTCCCAGAATCAGGAATGATTGGTCTTCGGTCGGGAAACCCTGGCTGGTCTCTGGCCCTCAGCTGGCCCTCCCTCTCCTCACTCTCTTCCTTACAGCATGGGGATTTTCCAAGTCTTGGTCACTGTTTACTCTCCATGGTCTCCCCTTGGGGGGGTGGGGTCCCTGGAGTCCAGTGAGGGCAGGCTCTGCAAAATGACTCTCCGCTCGAGTCCCAGGCTACCCTCACCCTTGCACCCACCATCGCCACTCCCCACTGGTGCTGCTGGTTCCCTTTTCATGGAGAGAAGGGTGCTCTCCATCTGGGGGTGGGGGCAGCTTTTCAAAAGTGTACTGAAGCTGTACTGAAGCTGGGCCCTCCAGGACCTCAGCCTGGGACCTCAGCTCACCTTTGGGCTGCTCATCCTTGTTTTCCCTTTACCCCCAGCTAGCCCTTCTCTCTGCCTCCCTTCCCTGATTACCAATGTTGCTGTGTCCAGGCCGACATAGTGGTGTGTGTGTGTGTGTGTGTGTGTGTGTGTGTGTGTGTGTGTGAATTTTCCTTCTAGATAATAAATACTCTTTCTGCCACTGCCAATTGGATTCTGACTCTTCATAACTTCCACCAGACACAAGATGCCTCCAAGCCCAACCCACTGACATCAAGTGTCCCGTAGGACAGAGCAGAACTGCCCCCTGGGGGTTTCTGAGAGTGTCAGTCTTAGTGGAAGCAGACAGCCTCATCTGTTTCCTGGAGGAGCAGCTGGTGGGTCTTGAACCATGGACTTTGCACAGTGTAGCCAGGGCTCCTTTCCTGAGTTCCACTGACAGAGAAACTGAGTCAGAAAGGGGAAGTGAGCCGCCATGAGTGTCGGTGGGCACCGGAACTTGGCATTCATCCAGCCTTTCCTGCCTCCAGAGCTCTTAGCCTGGTCCCGGCTGCTGCTTGGTGAGCAGCAGGACACGGAGGCCAGCCCAGGCCTGGCCAGGGCAGGTGTTTCATGGAGATGTGGCTCTGCACTGCCTTTTATACATGTGGGAACAGCCTGGCAGCCCTTTGATGGGCAAACTTGCAGGGAGTCTGAATGCCAGGGCTGCAGATGCAGTGCCCTGTGCTGAGCAGAGTGATGTGCATAGCATTGGACTTCAGGGACCAAGATGCCCTGGGACAACCCCCCCCCCATTCCCTTCTCTTCTCTCTTATCCCTCTTGGCATCCTCTGGCCTTAGTCAGATTTTCATGGTGTACATCGCCTATGGATACGCCCCAGACCGGGAACTGGGACCACACTCGGCCCTGTCAGGACAAAGCAGTGACTTGTGAACTCATCTCATCAAATGGCTGAGCTGCTAGATCCGTCCACACAGTCTGAGGGCAGAAAGAGAAACTTTGTGAGACAAGGTTGGCGTCTCTCACCGGCCTTGTCAAAAAGGCTGGTGGGAATCCACCCTGTATGTGTGAGAGGACAAGCTGAAGGGCTCTCAAAATTGTGTGTGTGTTGGGCCTTGGTAGTAAGCATTGGGCTACTAACTGCAAGTTCAGTGGCTTGAACCTGCCCCCTGCCTTGCAGGAGAAAGATGAGGCTGTCCTTTTCTGTAAAGACTTAGTCTCAAACGCTATGGCGCAGTTCTGCTCTGCCCTCTAGGGTTGATGTTGTTGTAACAGACTTGATAACAGTGTGTTTGAATGTATGCATGGACATGCACACATGCATATATTTGCATAGATCTGCATGCACTTATGCACCTATCTGTGTGTATATGTATAGACACACATGAAGGGGCTTCAAAAACTTGATGGAAAATCTCCATTATCTTTTCATTCTATTTTCTCAGTAACTTTTTGACGCCACCTATGTAGTGTGTGTGTGTGTGTGTGTGTGTGTGTGTGTATAAACCCAAAAAACTCAACTGCCATCAAGTCGATGCCGACTCAGAGTGTGTATATATGTGCTTCGATTATACAAATTATGTGTGTGTTTGTCTTGTGGATACAAGTGAGACCCTCCTGGGTGTGAAAGTAGTGAAGGTGGGAGGTTTGCGTCTACCTAGAGGTGCCTCCAGAAAAAGACCTGGCAATCTCCCGAACAAAGTGGACATGAAAGAGAGAGCCCTCAGGACAGGGGTCTGCTCTGACACCCCCGGGGTCACTATGAGTTTGGCATTAACTCAGTGAGAGCCAGGAGCCGGACACACACACAACCACTTTTTAAAAGGTCCTAAACTATATAGGTGTAGTGGTTGTGCATTCAGCTTCCAACTGCAGGGTTAGCAGTTCAAAACCAGCTACTCTGAGGAAAAAAGACAGGGCTTTCTACTCCCATAACGAATTACTGTAAAGTCGATTATGCAGATGAAGTTAGGTCAAAATGTTGTATCTTCACATGTGATCTCCCGTTTGGCCCATTTTAAGGTATTTACAAAACAGTGAACGGGAAATTAGACTTGGATTAGCCTCTGATGAACCCCCACTGACTGCGGACCAGGCAGTGACTGGCTTTGCTCTCGTGCAGAATGCCCTGGAAGAGGGGATCACCGCACATGCAGTTAGGTGGACATTTAACTCCTTATCATTTGATCTCCCTTTTGACCCATGTTAAATTTGTTCTTGTTGAGTGAAGTTTTTATCTGTTTTCCCTTGTTATTGTTGTTCATATTTTAGAAAATGTCTCTCTGTCCATGAAATATGGGATAGATCGATCTACTAAGACCGTAGCTGGATTAGCGGTTCCTTGGGGGAGTGAGAGGGGAGGTGGGGGAAATGGGGAGCTGACAAGGGCCAGCACAAGAAGGAAGAAAATGTTCTTGAGTCGATTGTGGTGGTAATTGTAATTCTTCTTGATGCTGTTGAAGAGTGGAATTGTACGACATGTGAATTATATGCCAACAAAATGGCTTGTTTCGCTGTTTACGTGTTACAGTCTTGGAAACTACCCTGTCCTGTAGGGACGCTGTGACTTGGCGTCAACTTGACGGCAGTGTTTTGTTTATTGTTCAGGTAAGATATATAGGCCCATTTAGAAACTGCGGGAGCCCCACAAACACACAAAGGAAATAAAATTGGTCATCCCTTCCCCTCAGAACGAATCCCCACGGGCAGTTTGATGCCCATCATGTCAGTACCTTGTGTGCTCTGAAACTGCCCTTCTGAACATGGTTCCCTAGCCTACTACCTTCACCCCGTACTACATCATGGCAATTGCCCACCTTGATAAATGTTTCTAGAACATGAGTTTGGATGACAGGATGAAATGCCATAGCAAAGAGGTTCATGATTTATTTTACCGATTTCTTCTTGTTGAATAGTTCTCTTTTAATGTTATCAATATTGCTGATTTACACACTCCTGCACATTAATCTTTGAGCACATCTCCGATAAGTCCTCGGGCCATCATGCAGGAGGTGGCACTGGCTCAGAGAACACATATGTATTTTTTTCCACTTTGATCTTTTGTTTTTTAAATCGTTTTATTAGGGGCTTATACAACTCTTATCACAATCCATACATACATCAATTGCCTAAAGCACATTTGTACATTCATTTCCCTCATCATTCTCAAAATATTTGCTCTCTACCCAAACCCCTGGCATCAGCTCCTCATTTTCCCCTCCCTTCCCGCTCCCCTCTCCCTCATGAACCCTTGTGTATTGGACAGGGTTCTCTAGAGAGACAAACCAGATTGCTAGTAACTATATATAAATATATTTATAAAGATAGATATATAATTCAAGAAATAAACCGTTAAATAATATACAGATAGATAATATAAGAAATTAACAGTTCAATGATAAAGCAGCGAGACACTAGCAGTCCTTCAAGTTTTGAGAGCTGCCAGTTGCCAGTCCCCTTCTGTAGAGAGAGCTGGGCTATATATCCCCAGGCAGCAAACAGCAAGGCAGGTCCCAACTGTCATCAACTGTCAGTCCCCAGCTCCAGAGATGAACATTCCAATCGTGTGGGCTTAAAGGGACCTCAACTTACAGCGACACAGTCCACAGGCTAGGCATCCCATAGGAAGTGTACCCCTTTAAACTGAGGCACAGAACGACCAAGGTGAGGCTCACTGAGCCATTTATCCCTCTGCCCTTCAGTTAATCCTGCTTGTGTTTATCGGCCAGGCTGGCACAATAAACTATAGCACCTTGATAACTTATAAATTATTATTTTGTCATATCTTGCCCTGTCCGACATCTCCCTTCACCCACTTTTCTGTTGTCCATCTCCCAGGGAGGAGGTCACATGTAGATCCTTGTAATTGGTTCCCCCTTTCCAACCCACTCTCCTTCCACCCTCCCGGTATCGCCCCTCTCACCCCTGGTCGCGAAGGGATCATCCGCCCTGGATTCCCTGTGTTTCCAGTTCCTATATTTTGAAGGTTTTTGATAGCTGTTGTCAAGTTGCTCTTCAGAAAGTTTTCTCTGTTTGAAAGGTTATTGCGGTTTGGATGAACATTTACGCCAGTACATTGGTTTCCCACTTCAACAATTGGCGCACATTTTCTCCTGTGACATTAGTTGTGCTAACGCTACGATGTAACAGCACTCTATCTGGTTTCTCCCCATGTTTCGGTTACTGTTCCCCTTTCTGGCCACATCTTGGCGGCTTTGTTTGGGGGCGAGCGTGGCCGTTGGGATGTGTGTGGTGATTATTCTGAGGAGTGCCTTGCTCACCATGTGACTGTTCACTGTAGAGACCTGTCTGTTACTTGGCTGAAAGGTGATCCCCGGGCATGAATTAAGTTCCAGGCTTTGCAAGAGTGGCCAAGCCCTAGTCTCAGAGGTTACACTCTCTTTGCAGACTGACAAGTCGGTTTGTTCTTTTATGATTTTGAATCCTGCCTTCCTGTTTTCCCCCTACTCTGCCCAGGACACCTTCTCTTGGGATCCCCAACAGAGGGTCCTCAGTGGGAGCCGGGCACCATCCAGTCCTGCTCTCAGACTGCAGTTCACGTGATCCATCAGGACTCAGTTCCTCTGGTCATTGATTTTCTTCTTTGTTGCATGCTGGATGCAGAGAGAGCAATAGCTATCGTATCTTAGAGAGCTGCGCCCTAGCTTTGAAGACCCCATTCCCAAAGAGTTCAGTGTTCACAGCCCCTCTTACTGACATGAACTGTGTAGGAGGACCCTCGGTTCCCGCCAGACTTGACAGTTTGTTTCTTCTCTATGTTTGCCAATCTGATGGACTGAAAACGCTTCAGTTACTGACCTTGCGCTTCTCCATGGTTTCACTGGCGGTGCGTGTGTTTATGCCCACGTAGAAGCCATCCCCGTTCCTGTTGGCATTGATCCCGATGCAGGGAGAAGAAGCCCCTTTGTTACAGAACAGCACTGCCCAGCATTGGGCTCTCCTGTCTGTGGTCGTAATGGAAGAGGATGGCAGCCCTTTCTCCCCAGGCTCCATGGAATGGGTTTGAACCGCCAGTCTGCTTTCCCTTGGAGTGGTTAGGAGGTGAGCGCTGAACCGTGTGCACCACCACCCCCGCGGGGCCTGATTCCATGTAAGTGTGTGTGCATGTATCTTTGCATGTCTGTGGTGTGTGACTCGTCTGGTGCGATCCTGTGCCCATTCAGTCACACGAGTGTCGCAGTCCGATGCTGTTGGATCCATCCATCTGAGTGTGTTTTGAAGGGATGATGGATTCATCTGCCTTGATTTCAGACGTCTGCAGTGTGAAGTTGAGGTACATGCAAAGCCCCTCACCCTTTCAGCTGAAAGTGGGCAGACTGAGGCGGGCCCGGGATCTAATAGAGGCATAGAGGGAGGGTAAAGCCCGTCAGCGTGTCTGCTCCCGGCCCAGCACGGTGTCCTTGAGAGAAGCAGAGTCTTCTGATGGATGGTGGGTGTGCGCATCCGTTCCAGACAACAAACCCATCGAGGTTTGGCTCAGGCTGTTATATTTATGACTCCTAGGATCTCGTTAATTCTTCAGGGGGTGGGGAAGAATAGAATAGAGACAAAATTCAAAAGAACATTTTTAAAGCAATTTACGTAAATTATAAAAGACTCAAAGCTGGGCCTGGTGGATAATTGAAGAATTGCATTAAAAAGGAATCGATATCTTTCTGGAATCTGCTCTGTCCTCATCTCCTAAGATGCTGTGGAAGGACGGCCACTCTTTCCTGGCACTTTCTTGCGGCTTTCTCTCCAAGGCCACCACCCTCCCTCCCCTTCTGTGACTGTAGTTCTGTTCCTCCTCACGCAACCTTAACTAACTAACCGTAAATTAACGTGCAGAGACATCTAGGAGCAGCAGCAGGGGAGAGGAGGGCCTTTGAAAGGTCAAGTTTCTGTCCCACCCTCTGAGTTGCCAGCCTTCCAGGGCCAGGAGCGAAGTTCTCCTCTGGGCCCTTCAGAAGGTCAAAGTCATAGAGAAGAGGGAGGAGGAGGGGGGTGGTGGTAAACAGTTGTTGTTCCAGAGCTACTTTGTTAAGTCCCTAATTAAATGCAGATTTAAATAGCATTCAAGGACCAGGAGAAGGAGAGAGAAGTTGGCAGTACTCGCCTACTCTCCTCACCAGCCACGGGCCCTCCCTCTGCATCTCCCCTGGCCTTTCCCCCTGGGGTCCACATCGTCTCAGCTGCTGCTCAGCCTCCTTGCTTGGGCCCATGTGCATGTGCGGCTCCCTTGTGTTGTTTCACCCCCCCTTGTTTGGAGCCGCACTTTCAGGGCCTGGGGTGGGGTGGACCCTCCTCTCACAATCCACCTGATTTAGCTCAGGTGGCAACAGCGCAAGGGGATGTGCCCGCCGGACAGGCCACTGGGCCACTCCAAGCGGGCAGCATCAGGACAGGGATTCATCCTGGACCCCAGCCCCCTGAGGGCACACAGGTGGGGGTGGGGGTGAGGGTGGGGGAGGACAACAGGACACCACAGAGCCACGCTTCTTAGAGAAACAGTGAATTCTTACCTTATTGTTACCCACGACCACCATCGTTCCAGTGGAATACAGACTGTCAGGTTTTGAACTCGTATTGAAAGGAATGTTCACCAGCGGTGCACATCTGGGGACCAAACCAGCAGCAGCAGCAAGGTATTTCAGAGAGCGAGAGGAAAGGTAGATGAGAAACAGTTACTGCCTAAGGCAGCGGTTCTCAACCCATGGGTCTTGACCCCTTTGGGGGTCACACGACCCTTTGACAGGGGTCGCCCAATTCATAACAGTAGCAAAATAACAGTTATGAAGTAGCAACAAAAATAATTTTATGGTTGGGGGGGTCACTACAACATGAGGAATTATATTAAAGGATCCGTGCATTAGGAAGGTTGAGAGCCGCTGGCCTAAGGACTCTGAGAAATCTCAACCCGCACCACGCCCCCCACCCCTCATTGCACATCAGACTCAGCTCAGTGTCATCCAGTTGGCCCCCCTCCAGCAGCCCCTAGGACAGGATAGGACTGTCTCTGCACGATCCTGAGACTGTCAGACTCTAAGGAGCAGAAAGTCTTGCTTTTTTCCCCATGGAGTGGCTGGTGGGTTGGAACTGCCGGCCTTGTAGTGAGCAGCCCAGCGTGGGAACCACTGAGCCACCACCAGCTGCACGCAGAGGGTGTCTGACTCAGAGGTGGACATTTGGTGCCGTGTGTGTGTGTGTGTGTGTGTGTGTGTGTGTGTTAGTCCTGCTGGGCTTCCACAAGCACCAGATGACTTACCTTAAAAAGTGCATTGCTTTAAAGGCAGAGGCATCAGGTGTGGACGAGGGGGTTTCACCAAGTGCACGGACAAATGCAATGAAAACAGAATGCAAATGTCCACCAGCTCTCCAAAGCCCCATCCTCTTAGTCGTGTTTGCGGTACCTTTAACAGGGACAGTATTTCATCTTTCAATTATGTTCTGAGCTTCTTAGCAACCGAGATGAAAGAGAAATGAGTGGATGAACAGGTTATTTAGATTTCACCACAGGTATGCTTCCTGCTTGGAGGTAAATTCTGAAGAAGGCATCCCGACCTTTCCTCCGTGTCTCTCTCTCCGTCTGTCTGTCTGTCTCTGTGCAGAGGCACCCACCATTCCTTTCTATGTTCCATACTCACTGCTGTGTCTGCAGCCAAGCCAGGTGGGCTTCCTGCCTCCTGAGGAGATGGGATGACTGAATAAACAAGCCGGTGCAGAGGTGCACTTTCAGGGAGGGGGAACAGTACATGCAAAGGTCTGTGCTGTGGTGGAAGAGCACTTGGAGCCCGGGGTCTGTTAGAAAGGCCATTGTGGCAGGTGGCGGTTGGGGAACAGGGCAGGAGATGAGGCTGTCCAGTGGTGCAGGCCTGAGACGTGGCTGCAGAGTGGGGTTTACACTCAACTTGGGGAGCAGCGGGGTAAGGGAGGGTTCAGTTGTATTTTACCAGGATCCTCTGAGAGGAGGTACTGAAGCGGTGGCAGTGAGTGGCCCCTGCAGGAAGTAATTAGTATGGAGAAGAATGCAGTGCAGATGAGGGAGCACAGTGGGCAGAGCGCTGACTGGGGCTTTCCTTGTTCACGTGGAAACGTGCCACCAGGGCGGAGAATTCACAGCTGCATTGGGGGGGGGCATGTCCAGCCCATGTGCCCATGCCTGCTTGGGGCCCAAGAGCCTGCCCAGTTTGCAAATCCCATGCCTTCTTTCAAGTCCCTCTCCCGGTTCATCCTGTGGCCTTGTGTTCTCGGAACTCACTTGAGCTGCCACTGAGCTCGGACATCCGATAGAGGGTCATGGGGAGAATGGGTGGGTATGCCTTTCGAGGGTCCAAGTCTCACATCCATTCCCCCACTTTGCGACGTTGCCCCCTGTCTCATTCCTCATCGGTGCAATGGGGAGAATTCCACAGGTGGCCCTGATTGTGGCTCTCTGGTACCACTGTCGTAATTTGGACATTAGCCATGCCTGGCCCTGTGTGCATGAGCTGGTCTGTTCCCCACAGCCCTAGTGGCAGCGCCAGCTTCCCTTGTTAACAGTGTGTTGGGGAGGGTAAACTGAGGCCCAGAGCGGATACAAAACTTGCCGCCTATAGCCTCAGAGCTAGATGAGATGGGATATTGTTTGGGAATGGCTTTTTAGTGAGTAAATGTCCAGTCTCCCCTCCCACCCACCCCCAGTTCCCTAAGTGGCTACCATGTTGTTCCCCTTTTTATTTTGCTGCTTTTCAAATCCTTTGGAGCCCCAATTGAGCTCCCAACAGAAGCTGGAAGATGAAGTCAACATTTGCCCACAGGAGATTTCTGCAGCCAGGACCAGCAAGGGTGAAGGATCGTGAATCCTTGTCCCAGACTGAGTGAGAGAGAAGGAGACCTTGGGAGAGCCAACACACGTCTCCTTCCAAACCCTCCTGAGACCGCAGGGCTTCTCTAGGCTGGGTGTCATTGTGCTGCCCCCTCCAGGTGGATACAGGAACTGCAACCCCTGGAAGGGAACGTGTTCTGGGAGAGTCTCTCACAGAAATGTGATGGTGTGTGTATTGGACAGGGTTCTCTAGAGAGACAAACCAGATTGCCAGTAATTATATATAAATATATTTATAAAGATATATAATTTGATAAATAAACTGTTAAATAATATTACAGATAGATAATACAAGAAATTAACGGTTAAATTATAAAGCAGTGAGACACTAGCAGTCCTTCAAGTTTTGAGAGCTGCCAGGTGCCAGTTCTCTTCTGTAGAGAGAGCTGGGCTATATATATACCCAGGCAGCAAACAGCAAGGCAGGTCCCCAACTGTCATCAACTGTCAGTCCCCAGCTCCAGAAATGAACATTCCAATCGTGTGGGCTTAAAGGGACCTCAACTTACAGCAACACAGTCCACAGGCTAGGCATCCCACAGGTAGTGTACCCCTTTAAACTGAGGCACAGAACAAGCAAGGTGAGGCTCACCGAGCCATTTATCCCTCTGCCCTTCAGTTAATCCTGCTTGTGTTTATCGGCCAGGCTGGCACAATAAACTATAGCAGTGTGTGATAGTGTCTACTCTCCACTAAGGCCCTTTAACTCCACAGCCATAGAGTCTGTTCCACTCGTCATGACCCTGTCGGGCTTTGGGGTTTCTGAGACTGTAAATCTTTAGGGGAGCAATTAGCCCATTCTTTCTCCAGGGGAGCGGCTGGTGGGTTTGAACCACTGACCTTTCTGTTAGCAGCCCAACACTCACCCGGCAGTACCATCGGGGCTCTGCTGAATCCCTCAAACTCACTGCCATCTCATTGGATCAACTCACGGTGCCTCTATAGGACAGGCTAGAACTGCCCTTGTGGGTTTCCGAGATTGTTAATGTGTTAGTCCGGGTTGACTAGAGAAACAAATTTGTAGACACACTTAGGTGTATAAGAAAAAGCTTTATGTAGAAGAGCAATTGTATGTTGAGAAAACACCTCATCCCAGTCCAGATCTAATCTATAAGTCTGATACTAGCCCATAAATTCCTCTTTAGACTCACACAGCACATGCAATGATGCTGGATGCAGGAAGCTCACAGGCCGGTGGGTGGAAAGTCTTGTGGATCCAGTGGCAGTAGAAGCATCTCAGCGCTGTTGTGGGTCTTCACGTGGCTCCTTCAGCTCGAGGGCTCTAGTTCCATCAGTGTAGCTCCACATAGCTTGTCAACAGGAACGTGTAGCAGAGAGTATATGTTCTGCCTCCAGGGAAGAAGACTGGAGTTCCCAGAATCTGCAGGAGAGGCCATGCCTACACAGAGTCATCATTGGCTATGTCCTGACTGACAAGCTAGACTCCACCCCTTCACTCAAGTTGACAGGAGATTATGTATCTGCCACAGACCACCCCTTGTCAAATTGATGCTTTTACACAACTCTTTAACCACATATACTTTTAAAACCAAACAATAAAATCATAACTGTACCTAACAGGATAAAACTAAAATGTATACAATTCAGTATGTGCCAACCTCATTTAAACATAATAATCTATATGTGAACAAAACAACATTCTATGCCTAACAATTACAGTTAAGCCTAATAATTACCTACACTTTTATCCTATGAATATATTCCCCCACCTATGAAAATTTGTAAGCCAGCCACTTCATGCCTTTATTCTCCCAATTTTGGGTATCCAGTTTCTATAATGCCCACTTATGTCAACCCAGTTCTCTGAGGAGACAATCATGTTCTTTGATGTGAAAAATCATTCCCGTTGGAACCTTGTGAATCTGCATCCATAAGCAAAGTCAAATCAGGACAGGCCATCCATAAAGTCAGCAGCAATATGCACCAATTCACAGGCTCAAAAGTATTTTCTTCGTTTGGTCAGGTTCTGGTCAACTCAATGTGGGCGGCCTCACTTAGCCTGACCAGGGTGCCCATTGGTCATCGCCTCACCTTAGACCATGAGCCCCATCACAAATTCTCAACAAGCTTAGCCCCCTTGTGCTAGGTCATTAACTTCATACCAGTCAACCCACACTCATCTTCTCTAGTCCCTGTGAACCAGGTCCACGGGTGCCAGTGACCAGACTCAACCTGTCTCTTTATTGCTGCATTTCTCTCACTCCCACTCAACGAGTGGATCCAGGTGGTCACCTAGCAAGCATTTCAGCCTGCCTGCAGTCTCCCTTTAACGTTCAGTCCTAGAGAGGAGAGTTTCTTCATGGCTCCAATTTTTTCCAGCTTCTGGCTCAAACCACTAGTTCAAAATTCAAAAACCAAAGGCTTCCCTTTTTCCTTTGTTTTTCTTTTTGTTTTTCAATCTGTTATTATCCCCCTAGACAAGTCTCTCCACCTTCAAATATCCTGGAACTCAAGACATTGTGGAGGGCTTAGTTTTTCAGAGCCTTCTTTGCAGGTGTGTTCTAACCCATTTAAAGATTCAAATTAATGGCAAGTGGGCTTACAAGCTCTCTATTTTCATACTCCCCAATAATCATTTCTATCAATCATTATATCAATAACAAGGAGAAGAAAACAGTACAAACCTAGTACAGCCAGATCCTATATTCAATTTTTAAAACTGTCAAGTTCAATTTTTTTCTATCCTATCTTAATCCTTATCTAAATGATTCCATTGATATGGAATATGGTCTTAGGCATCAAGCCAGGGCCTTCTGTCAGCCATTTTCACTAAGCAGCATGATCTCTGAGAAATTTAAGGGCGATTTTACCCCCTGAGCTCAAAGTAAACATCAATCAAATCTAATTTTGCTGTTTCAAAGAGGAATAACTAAAGATAACAATCAAACAAAATAATCAAAACTTTAACTTCCCATATTCTTCCCAGAAAAAACACCAGGACACTGCATGGCCATAGCTGACCTCTGGCTAAGAAGAAAAACTACCAAGAGGCAGAGGTCAAACAAGCACCCACTCTCCGTCTTTATGATTTATTTCTCTGGTACCCCACTCCTGGTACCATCATGTATTAGTTTGGATAGACTTAAGAAACAAATGCATAGGCACTCATGTGTGTATAAGAAAGAGCTTCATGTAGAAGAGCAATTATATATTGAGAAAACACCCCAGCCCAGTCCAGATCAAGTCCATAAGCCAGATATTAGCCCATATGTCCAGTGCTGCTCCATAAATTCCTCTTTAGACTCATGCAACACATGCAATGATGCCAAATGCAGGAAGCTCACAGGCTAGTGGGTGGAAGGTATTGTGGATCCAGTGGCAGTGGAAGCATCTCAGCACTGGTGTGGGTCTCCACGTGGCTCCTACAGCTCTGAGTGACTCAACATCAGGAAAGGGAAGGCTGAGAGAGTGTGTGCGCCTGCGCGGAGGAAGACAGGAGTTCCCAGAATGCTCAGGAGAAGGCCATGCTCACACAGAATCATCATTGACTGTGGCTTGATTGACAGGCTAGACTCCACCCCTTCGCTCAAATTGGCAGGAGATTATATAACTGCCAAAGGAACTTTTTTTAATGAATTGTTGAAAAAGCCTTCTGAATCATCTCCTTTTTTTTCTAGTTATTTTTAAAAATTGTTTTATTAGGGTCTCATGCAACTCTTATTACAATCCATCCATACATCAGTTGTGTAAAGCACATCTATACATTCATTGCCCTCATCATTCTCAAAACATTTGCTCTCCACTTACGCCCCTGGCATCAGGTCCTCATTTTCCCCCCTCCCTCCTCACTGCCCCCTCCTTCTCATGAACCCTTGATAATTTATAAATTATTTAGTCATATCTTGCCCTGTCCGACATCTCCCTTCACCCACTTTTCTGTTGTCCGCCCCCCAGGGAGGAGGTCACATGTAGATCCTTGTAATCGGTTCCCCCTTACCAACCCACTCACCCTCTATGCTTCCAGTATCACCACTCACACCACTGGTCCTGAAGGGATCATCCGCCCTGGATTCCCTGTATTTCTGGTTCCTATCTATACCAGTGTACATCTTGTGGTCTAGCAAGACTTTCAAGGTAGAATTGGGATCATGATAGTGGGGGTGAGGTGGGGGAGGGAAGCATTTAGGAACTATAGGAAAGTTGTATTTTTCATCAGTGCTACATCGCACCCTTTGTGGCTCATCTCCTCCCCGAGGCTTTGGGCTTTGGGTCTCCACTCTGCACTCCCCCACCCTCATTCACTATGGTAAAAATTTTTGTTCTGATGATGTCTGTACCTGATCCCTTTAACACCTCACCATCGCACAGGTTGGTGTGCTTCTTCCATGTGGGATTTGTTGCTTCTTAGCTAGATGGCTGCTTATTTACCTTCAAGCCTTTAAGACCCCAGACGCTATAGCTTTTGATAGCCAGGCATCATCACCTTTCTCCACCACATTTGCTTATTCACCCGCTTTGTCTTCAGCGGTTGTGTCAGGAGGGTGAGCATCATAGAATGCCAATTTAATAGAAGAAAGTATTCTTGCATTGAGGGAGTACTTGAGTAGAGGCCTAATGTCCTTATTCTGCCTAATACTAAACCTATAAATATATGTACATAGATCTATTTCTCCATCCTCATAAATATATTTGCATATATACATGTCTTTAACAAGATCTGTATAAATGCCCTTTACCTCCCAGCTCTTTCCTCTATTTCCCTTGACTTTCCTCCTGTCCCACCATCATGCTCAGTCCCCACGAGGGTTCCAGCAATTCCTCTTGGTTACATTACCCTTGGTCATGCCCTACCAGGCCTCTCACACCTTCCTTACCACCAATTTGGATCACTTACTGTTCCCTTGTCCTTGGGTTTGTTAACACCACTTCCTTTCCCCCCACCTCTCCCCAAAGGAACTCTTTATGGGAGTAGAAAGTCTCATCTTTTTTCCAGTGAGGTGGCCGCTGGTGGTTTCAAACTACCAACCTTACTATTAGCAGCCCAATAAATAACTGCCATGCCACCAGGGCTCCTCTAGGTGGTGCAAATATTTCATGCATTTGGATGCTAACCTAAAGTTAGAAGTTCGAGTCCACCCAGAGGTGCCTGGACAGAAAGCCTTGTGATCTATTTCTTTAGAAAAGACATGAACAGTCTTCTGGATCTCAGTTGGCTCACCAACACGAGTTGCTATGAGTTGGAATAGCTTCAACAGCAGTTGGTACCCTGCCTCCTTTCCTTTTGGGGGAAGTTAGATATATACAGCATCCCAGGATGTCCAGATAGGGATCTTCATTGCAGCATTATTTGAGCTGGCAAAAATAAATAAATAAACCATGAGAAGCAACCCAGTGTCCCACTGACCGGGGAGTGGGCACTATTGGGTAAGCATTGGACTGCTAACCACTAGGTTGGTGGCTCAAACCCAGCAGCTGCTCTGAGAGAGAAGGTTGAGGTTAGGTGCTTGCATAAGGTTTACAAAGCTTTGAAAACCCGATATAGGATCACTGAGGGGCAGAAATGACTTGATGGCAGTGGATTTGGCCTTTGAGTTTTGGCTTGAGTTCTTTTGGGATCCTCACACTGCAGTGCAGAATGAGGTGAATAGGCTGGCGTGGAAGAGGCCTCCAAGTAGGATTTTCACCTGGAAAAGGACGGTGGGGAAAACTGCTCCGTCTGAGTCAGCTTATGTGGGCAGCAGTAACGAGGAGGTGGCTTCCAAACGCTCAGGGGAAAGTTTTTCTCCTGTCATTCCATTTTCCACAAGATCCCTGAAGCCCCCATGTCTCTGTGTCCATGTTTGTGAACAAGCCAAGAAGGACAGACACTGAGGGTAACAGTCTCGGCACTAACAATGGGTTTGAGACTGCAGGTTGGGTCTGTAGATCAGCATTTCCTGACCTAGTCCCATCTCTCACCTGTGTCCCAGTCCCTAAGCACTCTCTATGTATCAAGTAATTTAATTCTCACCAGCCTGTGAGATAAAGTCACTATTATCCCATCTTCCGCCTGGGAAACTGGGACACAGATTGGTTAAGTACCTTGCCCAAGGTGGCCCTTGGCAGAACTAGGAATCGCAGCAGCCTGGACCCAGAGCCGGGGCTCTGAACTGTGAGCTCTCTGCTCCCCTCTCCAGGTTCTGTGATGCTCACATACCAGCACCGGAGAGCGTAGAATGGCAACTTTGGGCTGCCTGGCACCCGTATGCGCTGCTCAGTCTGTGGCCCAGTGTGAACAGCTTCCCGGGGACTGCATGGCTCACAGCGAGCACCGTGAATAGGGTCTGGCTGGATAAAGGAAGGCGTGGGTCCATGGATGGATGAGAAGGAACAAGGAGAGGTCATAAAGAACACAGAATATGGAGTGTGTCTCAATGGACCTGCCTCGCGGCCTGAGAGGGTGGATGTGCGAATGTGGACCTGTAGCCTGTGATGACTTCATGTGCGTGCTGGGTGCTCTTGGAGAAGGAATGAACCAGTTATCACCCAGGAAGGCTTCCTGGAAGAGGCGGTTCAGGAGCTGGCCGCTGAAGGTGGGGAGACAGACAGAAGACGTGGATTAAAGGGGAAAGGAGGGTGTTTGTAAAGCAGAGGAACCTCTGAAGGGCAGGTGGCGAAGGCTGCTCATGTGTTTGTGTCCTGTCGAGGAAAGAAGTTTAGAGAATTTCTAGAGCTTGCTTTGAGGAGGAGGAGCTGGCAGTCTGAAGAAGGGAACTGAGGCGTTGCATCCCTACTATGTGCCGGTATTACATCAGCTGTTCCCATGATCTTGGCGGTGCTTGCAACACTTGCATTTTAAATGCAGCAGCAGGCACAGCCTGGGCCACACAGCCAGTGAACCATGGAGTCCAGACTGGGACCCACTGTGGCCCAGCCCCAGCCCCGGCTCAACAGCGGGGATTCAGGAGGAGCCCATGTGCAGCTTCCCCCCACCCCACGCCTTCCAAGAACTGCAGAGCGAGAACCAGCTCTCTGCCTAAAGTTGATCATCGGTTTCCCAGAGGAGAGAGATGGTCGGTCGATGCCCCAAACTACACTAAACGCGGGGTGACTCTGCAGCTCCTCCCCATCGCAGCATCCCGTGCCCCGACACGGAGCTTCTGTGTGCGTCCCTCAGGATGGTGGCCCAAGAGCCCGTGACCTGGGGTCACCTCGTGCTTCTGCCTGAGTGGGTGTTTATGAGCACAGGTGTGGGCGCACATGTGCTTCGTCCACACAGCTCCACTTCCCCGTGGTCCTTGCCCGTTGGTTTCTCTGTCGCCTGCTGAGCCGAGAGTAGTCGCGGCGGGTGGCTTTGGGGATTTGAGAATCTGTGCTCAAAAGCCGAGTGTGGCAAATCTGCCCCCTGAGAGCATTAATCCAAGTAGCAAGTTATTAAGTTTGAAGACAGACACATACAATTTACATTTCCGTCGCCCTAACGCGCTGCCTGGATGGTTGTCTGTGATTGATGGCCTCCTCGCCGTGCCACCTGCTGGGTCAGGCAGGGAGGTTCGTGTGGTCTGGCGTGATGGAATGGAGACAGGGCCCTTGGTGGCTGGCGTGTCACGGAGTATACACACACACAGGGCAGCAGCGTGGTGCTCTGAGGAGCACCCTTCCTTGAGGAGGATCCAGCCTTGATGGCCCATTTGTTTCTTTGGAGCACTGGAGGTGGCGGTGGTGGCAGTGGTTGGTGGTGGTGGAATGTGCTGTCATGAGGGGCTGTCACTCATCATGGCCCCACGTGTCTCAGAAGGAAGTGCTGGCCCTGCCCCACCCTCACGCTTGTTCTGTTTTAGCTACTCTGCCGATCTGCCCTGCAGGGGGTCTTCCTCTTTTTCACCGCCCCTCAGGCATGGCGCCCTTCTCCAGGGATCGGTCCAAAGTGTGTAAGGCAAAATCTTGCCCCAGCCCACGCTTCCCGGGGGCAGTCTGGCTGTACTTCCCGGTGGGGCAGGTCGGTCTGATCCCTGGCAGTCCGTGCTCCGTACAGTCCTCTTCGTCAGCACCACCATGCAGATATCCCGGTCTTCTCCTGTCCCCCTCACCCATGTCCTGCTCTCCCAGGAGGAGGAGGCCGACTCCTGGAATTCTTAAGGAACAGGCAATGTGCTCATAGGGCTCCCCCCTCTCTGAATTAGGATTTCCATAGAAAAAACCCTGATGAACAGAGAGGGTGGGTTACTTCTCAGGGTCAGGAGATTGGCTGGCCCTGTAGGGTTGCCCAGGGGGAGAGGGAAGCGGTTGACAGCAAGTCTAACGTGCACAGGGCATGCTGCCTGCCCTACCACAGAGACTGGAGGTGGCTGCTTATGAAGAGCAGGGACATCGTGGCAGTCCCATTGCAGGGGTGTCCACTGACCCTTCCATGGACTTTTACGTCTGATGGGAGAGACCTGGTTGGGGGTATGCCACTTGCCACCTCCAAGATGCTCCATCTGCCCTTCTGGCATTTCTTAAACCCCCCGGCCCCTCCCAACTGACACAGAACCTCAGAGCCCCCAAGGAGCTGGTAACAGCCCCAGTACCTCCTGAGCGTGTTCTGGGGAATGCTGGGGACCGTTTGTTTCCCAGACCAAGCGTTGGGCAGAGGGCAGGCCCCAGCTTCAGGCTGCCTGACCCCACGCTCCTGATCTCTCCCCTGCTGTGACTCAAGCGCACTGCAAGCAAGCACAACCTTCCCTGCTTCTTGCAGCTGTAAGCCAGAGAGACAGAATGTCCCTTTGGGCAGGACCTTAATCAGCCAGTCCACCCTGCTCCTGCCAGATGGTAGAACTCACATGGTGGAGAGAGGGGAAGCAGCCCCAGGCCACCCAGCATGCCTGGGTCTAGGTCTCCCAGGCCTGACCCCTCCTGCACTTGCCCTGTGGCTGATGGCAACCTGGTGGGAGCCGGCTCATACCTGTGCAAACGGGGGTTGCCAGAGGTGGCCCAGACCTCGGGGTCAAGGTCTCAACCTTGAGTGAGTTTGGGAGTCTGGCAAGGGGAGCACCAAGTGGGCAAGACTCCTCACTCAGCTTCCTTGGAATTAACTGTCGGGTGAGGACTGCCCATTAAAAGGAGCAGGCGGTTGTTTGTGAACACAGCAGCACCAGCCCCTTCCTCTCCCTCCTCCCCCATGCAGCGCGCACCTGTTTTAGTTAAATTCAGGAGCGGTGGATGGAGCTGCTCCCGCAGGATTCTAATGGCCACTGCACCAAGATCAGATTCGGAGAGCCTGCGCCGCGACGCAGGAAATGCTGTCTCAGGAACCTGGTTCTTGTTAACTTGGCCAGAGTAACAATGGGAGGGAGGCAGAGGACAGAGATGTTGGGGGGCTCTCTAGGATCCCTGAAAAGGCCACCGCTCTTTCCCACGTGGAAGAGCCTGTGGAAGAGGGCCTGGTACAGCCTGAGCTTGGGTGGTCATCACGGATTCTGGCTGCGGTGGGGAAACTGAGGCGCGGGGAGGGGAAGGGCCCTGTGGGGCCCACCTCCAGTGCTGGGGCTGTACTCTCTCACCTGTGCTCGGGCTGCCCCTTCCCCTCTCAGGGGCCCTGAGTGCAGCGTCTGGGAGACATGGCAGCCTCCCGGGCTCTCAGGCACTGGCTTCCACAGTAACGTTCACACGGAAGGCCTTCACCGCCTCTCCCTTCTCAAGGTTGCTGCCTGCCTATTTATAGAACTGACCAGGAGAATTCAATAAAGAATACAAATGGTGCTCTTGTGCTTTTAAAATGTATGTATGTTTCCTTTTTTCACCCTCCCCCTCTTCCTTATTTCACTCCTGGGCCCATGCGTGTCCACCCCTCCCGATCTTCCTTCTCGATGCAGACCCTCCGGTAACCGGAGGGGAGTGGGCTCTGCCGTGTGCCTACTGTGTGCAGAGACCCTGAGCTTTCCACCATTTAAGCCATCCAACCCCGAAGTGGATCTATATTGCTTCTCCCCAGTGTGTGTGCACTGCTGATGGGGTGGGGGAGGGGTGCTGGCCCTTGGGCACTCGGCCGACAGGAGCAGAGAGGCGATGGAGTTCAAGTCCTGCCCGTCTCCACCAGCTGTGTTCTTCCACACGCGTCCCTCTGCTCCTAGCTCTCCTTCAGGCTTCCGGTCTGATGGAGCAAGGCTTTGGTCAGGTGGATTAGGTGCCTGCGAAGAAGGTGCCACCACGGACTGCTTGGCTTTTTTTTTTCTGGGGTGAATTCACCGCTCAGGGTCCAGCTGTGCTGTAGAAGGTTTTCTTTGTTGTTGCTTTTTCCCCGTCTTTTTAATGTTTTTTATTTGTATTTGTGAGTGACGTGGGGGGTTACATTTCAGATTTTGTATTCCACTTACACTACTGATCTCTGCCCCACCCCCTGCCCTCCACCCTGGCCCCTCTTTGATTTCTCTCTTCCCTCCTGAAGAAGACTGTTTGCCCTTCACCCCGGGTTAACAACACCTATCCGTCCAGCTCTGGGAGCCGCTCTCCACTCCCCTCTGGCAGAAGCCTGCCTGCTCTGGGCTCCCCTCCATCATGCTTCTGGGCTTAACAGAGATTTTATTTTCCTGACTGTTCTGTCGGGAGAGCTTGTGGGAATCGGAAAAGAACACCATAAATCTTCCCCTGCTTGTCTTACCAGAAATCATTTTTAAGCTAGAATTTTGGAGACCTGCCACTCTCTGGTTACCGCTCCACCGGGGGCTGGCAGTTAGCGGTGGAATTAGGGACCAGGAGCCTTCTAGTCCACTTCTCTCTCCCCTGGTAGGGCTCCAGTGTCACAGGGCTGGCCGGGCAGGGAGTTCTCCCCTCTGCGCAGGCTGCTGCCGGCCTTGTCTGCTCATGGTGTCTGTTGGGGGTGTGGGGGAGTCCGTGGAACCGAGGGAGCAGCAGTCTCAGACAACCTGGGGGAGCCAGAGAACCCAGTGTCCCCCTCTTCAAAAGGAATATTATGACTTTTTCCCATCATGAAAGCAATCGCCCTTAAAAGCAAACGAACAAGCTCAGGGCCATGGAGTTGATTCTGACTCCCAGTGACCCTGTGGTGCTGAGGCTGTCACTCTTCAGAAGGGTGGAGAGCCGCCCCCCCTTACTGTGGGACATTTGGGAAATACTCAGAAGCAGCCCCTAACCCACTGCCATTAAGTGGGTTCCTGCTCAGAGTGACCCAACAAGACAGGGTAGAGCTGCTCCTGAGAGTTTCCAAGACTGTACGTCTTCACGGGAGCACACAGACTCGTCTTTCTCTCAAGGCACTGCTGGTGGGTTTGAACCGCCAACTGAGGAGCCCGAGAACAGCCACCCACAATGCAGACCCCTCAGAGGGAAGCACCGCTAGCACCCGGCTGCCTTGCTTCTCAGTTTCTGTTTTTTCTGTACGACTTTTCTCTTAGCGTGGCTTTGATTACTGTAGGCGTGATGCATCGCCTTTTGACCCCACTCAACATAATTCCACATTTTCGTGACGTTACAAACTCCTTATAAGTAACGATTTTAATGGCAGCGTAAAATTTCTGTTTGTATAAACACCATCACTTACTCAAACAGCCCCGAGTTGTGGGGCATGTCGGCTGTTAATCTTCTCATTAAAGGTTCCCTGAAGAATAATAAAACTTGTCATCAAGCTGGTTCTGCCTCAGGGTGACCCTGTGTGTGTTAGGGTACAACTATACTCCATAGGGATTGCAGTGGCTGGGGTTTTTTTGGGGGGGTAGGGTGGAGGTTGTTTTTGGATGTGGCTTACCAGGCTTTTCATACAAGGAACCTCAGGGTGGACTTCAGCTTCCAGTCTTTCTCTGAGCAGGCCGGTTGTTTGCATACCCAGGCACTCCTGTCTCCTTGAGTAAACACCTGGATTTCTGCTCTAGGGGCATTGTGGGAAAGTCAGAGAGCTCATCTCAGTTTCTCCCAAGGCAGGGGGTGCAGGCTGACCCCTCTTTGAGTACCTGCTTTCCTTTGGAGAGTCTGGGCTGCTGGCTCAGGCAGAGGGTGCCTGGGCAGGCTCCTTCCTCAGGTGGGAACATACAGGGTGAAGGTTAGTATCTACACTAAAAAGTACTTCCTGGGGTAAAGGAGCCTCTAACCAGCTGTGTGGGGAGGGGATTTCTCTCCATTGCTAAACAGGGTCCTGCCCACAGGATTGGCTTTCAGGAGCATTTTGTGAGCTCCTGCATGTCTGCGTGCAGAGCAGAGGCCTGACACCTGCTGCACGTCCTCTATGAACACAACCCTGCTGCTGTGATCAATACTTTCATCTCTTGGCTCTCTCGTCTCGTATTGTGCCAGGGTTCCCAAGACCACCCCCATGTGCAGTGAGCTCGCAGGAGTCAGCATATAGTGAGGTGTCACTACCAACAAGAGCATTCAGATGTATAGCGACCCTCTACAGATAAGGTTCCTGGGATTGAATCTTCATGGGAGCAGAGAGCCTCATCTTTCGTCCAAAGAAAAGCCAATGGACTTGAACCACCACCCTTGTGGTTAGCTCCACACATGCTGTAATAGGTAGGATTATTGTGCCAACCTGGCCAATATGCACATGTAGGGTTAATAAGGTTGCAGTTTAATTGAAGAGCAAAGAGATAAATGGCCCAGTGAGCCTTGCCTTTCTGTCTCTTGCTCTCTGATGATCGGACCAGTGTGCGGCTACCTTGGCTAGTCCTCTGCCTCAACTTGCGAGCTACACTACCTGTGGGACACTCAACCCATGGATCGTGTCACTATAGTTTGAGGTTCCTTTGAGACCTGCTTCGCCACACTGCTGGTGTATGCATCACTGGAGCTGGGAACTGTTGGACCCTGTCATCTGGTTGACTGTTGTTGGTGGCCTGCCCTGCTGTTGGCTGCCTGTGGCCGGACTGCTTGTATTGCTCCACAGAAGACGCAGCTGTCTGCTTCCTGGACTTGCACCCAGCAGCTCTCATGAGCAGAAAGACTGCCAGTGTATTAACTGTCTCACAGAAGTGAGTTGAACTGAGCCATTTGTAGTGCTCTGTGGACTAATTAGCTATTTCTTACATTGTATCTATCTATCTGTCTGTCTGTCTATCTATATAAAACCATAAGTGCCCTGGCTTTGTTTCTCTAGAGAACCCTAACACACATGGCTAGGATTTATACCAGTCAAAGGCCACAGGGCAACATCAGCAAGAGAAAAGATGCCTGGGTTGAAGGCTCGGGGGACACCAGGCATGAGCTTCCAGGAGTCCCTTCCTGGCCAAGTGCCACAGGATGCCCCTCGTAGCTCCAGCTCTGCCTGTGACAATGCATGCCAAATGCTTTCTACCAGGGAAACTTGCTGGAGACACAGAATCCAGGCTTTTACTGGGGGCGGGTCACCTCCGCCCCTATTGCCGGCACCTTTCCTTCACAGCAGGAGGACAGGTGCTCCCCGTACACGACACTGTTTGTATAGTCCAGGCACAGCAAGATGTTTTATTAAGGGGCGGCAGATGTGCTTTCCATGTCCAAGCGCCCAGATGTAAGCCATGGACCTGTCTTGTAAGCAGCAATAGCCCCAGGCCTGAGAGGCGAACTGTTTCCGCACAGGACACTTGGAGACCAGACTTCTTGTGTTTGCATCATTTCAAGACATGGGTGGGCAGCCCTCCCTGTCTCCATAGAGCCAAAGCTGGGGGCTGGATAAGGGAGGGTGCTTCGGGACTGGCCTCCTACTCCATGTGTGGAGCCCTTGGAGGAAGCCAGGTGGGGTAGTAGACAGGTGCCTCTCACCTCTCCCACCTCCCACTCACCCGCGTGCCCCTGTCTCTGCAGGCTCTAAAGGGTTCCAAGAAGCTGGTGTTGTCTGTGTACTCAGCAGGGCGCATCCCAGGGGGCTACGTCACCAACCACATCTACACCTGGGTGGACCCACAGGGTCGAAGCACCTCCCCACCCTCGAGCCTGCCCCAGCCCCATGGCAGTTCCCTGAGGCAACGTGAGGGGGACCGGAGGAGCACCCTGCACCTCCTGCAAGATGGGGACGAGAAGAAGGTGAGTTGTCTGACCTGGGCCAGGCAGGTGGGCGGTGGGGCAGAGGGCTGGTTGGAGGACCGGCCCCCTCAGACACCATGCTCTCGTCCAACCCAGAACAGGGCAGCTTCTGAGAGGTTGGAAGAAGGGGCTTGTTTCTCTTGGGGCCATGCACCCCTCCCTGAAGTCCCCCACGAAGGCTTTCGCATTGTTCTGTTTTTGACGAGGCTGAGGTGCTACAATAAAAAGTGATTTCAATAGACTAGGTGATTTCTGCCTCATATGGCCAGATCGAGGGGACAGTGAGTCTGCTGGGGGACAGCTCTGCTTCCTGTGTTACTGGGGCCAGGTCTCCCTGCCCAGTTGATCTGGGGTCATTCTATGGAAGGGCTCCACTTCCTACAGAGGAAGTGGGCCCAGCCCATAGGAAAGGGGGAGAGAGGGTACCCCGGCTGCTCTTTGTATTCGAAATGATTTCCTTCCTGCGGCTCTGGACCCAGGTGCACAGGACTCCCGACTCCATGCACCATAGGGAACCTTCTGCCGTGGGGGGATTTGGGTTGCAAGCAGCAGAAGCTGGCCCTGGCCCACTTTAGCAGAGTTAGAATATCTGCTGGAAGGGGGTGGGCAGTGGGAGACTCAGAGTGGAGACTGTGATCCCCCCACCCCCAGACATCATATCCATCCTCTCAAGATTCATAGTCCAGAGCAAGAGCACCTGGCAGGCCGACAGGGAACCCCCTCCCTCCCACCACCTTTCCCCAGGCACTTTGATTGACAGCCCCAGTAGGGGTGAGGCAGGTGGCCTCAGTCTCACTTCCAGTGGTCAACCCATCCACAATGCTGACTGCTGCTGACTGCTGGCGACCCCACATGTGTCTGAAAAGAACTCCATAGGGTCTTCAGTGGCTGCTTTTTAGGAAGTACATCTCCAGGTCTCCCCCCGTGCCCCAGTTGATTCTGGGTGGATGGGAACGTGTCCTGCCTTTCCATGGGTGGCTGAGCGCTTTCACCACATGCACCCCTGGCACTTGCAGGACCTTGAGGAAGAGGGACGGGTGCCAGCAGGCTGCACACACTGATGCCCCGTGCCCTGGCCGAGTGGGTTGGGTTTGCTCTGGCCCCACTGATGTCTTGGACTTGCCCTCTGTTGGCGGCAGACGCACCTTGCCCATGGCTCCTCCTGAGAGCAGGAATATAATCCCTTGGATCCGAGCTCTGGTGTTTTAGGATCTTGACACGGATGCCAGGAGGCCAGGGCCTCAGGGGCGCCGGGCCAAGCCCTGCCTCTGGAGAGCCTTCCTGCGCCGCTCGGCCTGTCGATAAGACCGTAACATTTATTTAATGTGTTTGTGTTTCTTCGCTCAAACGTCAATATGCAGGACGTGGCTGAGAGCACAGCGCCGGGCGGGCGGCCTCATTGGTATGCTCTGCATGCCCCGTGGAGCCTCTGCCCGCTGCCAGGGCTGGGCTAGGGCCCCTCCCCTCCAGAAGTCTTGAGAAAAGAGGGAGGAGAGAGGAAAGCTGGCTGTGGTACTGAGTGCGTTTCAAGGCCTGCTCTCAAGTGCTGGGCCAAGAGCGGGCTTTGTCTTCCTCTGGAGCCCTGCCCTGGGCTTGATGCGGTAAACTCAGCCTTCTGAGCCCTGAGCGCCCAGTGTCCTACCGAACCCTCCCATTTGACGGATGAGGAGCCAAGGCTCTGCCCCGTGGGGCTTTTAGACTGAGCACATATGCTGTGCCTGCCTGGAACGAAACAGCAGACACAGCAGTCGGAGCCCCTGCGCTGGGGAGCTCAGAGCTCTGGGGAGGCCAAGCCGGCCCAGGGATGAGCATAAATGAGCGAGAGAATTAAGTGGTGAAATTTTGTGGAAAGAAATAAAATCCAGAGAGGCCATAGCAGGTGAAGGAGGGAGGGGCTGCTTCCCACGAGGGCCTCTCAGAGAGGGTGGCTTCTGAGCTGAAGCCCAGAAGGTTCCAGAGCCCAGCCAGGATGATAGGGCAGCGTGTGCAAAGGCCCTGAGGTAGAGCAGAGGCTGGTCTTCCAGGTGAAGAGAGGAGGACCCTGTCACTGGAGTTGAGAGGGTGGGAGGGGTGAGCTTCCATGTGGGAATCATGGAGAAACCTGTAAAGAATGCAGCTGGTGGGGGCTGGGGGTCCTGCTTGGAGGACGGCCCAGGCAAAAGAGGTATCTTTAATGGCTCTTCACATGTCTCGGCTCCAGACCAGGGCTGCTGCCCTGCCCTCCCTCCCCACCCAACCTGGGACCCCATTTCCCTCTTGGCTAGGCATGTGCATGTGACGTCTCTGGGAGGCTCGCCTGCTGCTGGCTCCTGGAGCCTGTGCCCTGGTCGGCCCGACTCCCACATGTCAGACGCCAGTGCTGATGCTTCATCCACAGTGGGGCTGACACACATCCCGGGTGAAGTCCCCAGGCTTCTTCCTTCTTAAGCTGGGGCCAAGGTGGAGGAGGAAAAACACTGGGGCCCTGTTTGTGGATTTAATTTCCACTCCCCCAGCCCCCTCCCACACAGGTCGGTCAGCTCAGTCCTGATCATAGCAGGGACGCAGCTGCACCAAGAGAGGATTTCAGGAGAAGGCGTGTGTCCGTCTCTGGCGTCCACTGTTCTGTCATCCTGACGGATGGCCTGTGTGCAGTGGGACACAGAGGCTGTCAGGACAGAGAAGTTGGGGGCGGGGGGTGCAGGTCAGGCAAGATCTCACAACTTGCTGTGGGGCCTGGGACTTTTACTCTGAGTGAGACGGGAGCCATGACAAAACCATTTCAACAGGCTCGCTGTGTTAGTCTGGGTAGCCTAGAGAAACAAGTCCACAGAAACTCGTATGTATATAAGAGAGAGTTTTATATAAAGGGTAAGTGCACATCAAGAAAACATCCCAACCCAGTGCTGCCCAAGCCCACAAGTCGAACATTAACCAATATGTCCGACACCAAACCACAAAGTCCTCCTCCATCTCACAAAATACATGCAAGGACGTCAACTGCAGGAGGAAAGCCGAGTCAGTAAGCATCTCAGCACTGACAGGGATCTCCATGTGGCTGCTCCAACACCCAGGGTAGCATTGGGGTAGGTCCATGTGGCTTCTCCTCAGGGATGTCTCACAGGAAGTGAGCCTTGCCAGCTGAAGCAGGGAACTGGCTAAAGCAGCTGCACCCTGGTCCGACCATCAGAGAGCAAGAGACCCAAGAACCGAAAGGCGAGGCTCACCGAACAATTTATTATTGGCACAATAAACCCTAACATTCTCAATCGCTGTGGCTGCTGGGTGGCCGTTGGACTGCAGGAGCAGGGCTAGAAGTGGGGAGGCCTATCTTCTCAGCTCTTGCAAGCAGCCTGGCAGGAGGTGCCCCAGTCAGGAATGCTCTAGGCTGCAGCGAAGAGAAAGCCTTCGTTCGTTGCAGGAGCTGTAAACCGGTGGGGGGGTTGGTTATTTTCTTATGGCGCCCACCAGGCTCCAGTGCTCCGTTGGACTGCCAGTCCGTGAGTCTGTTATTCGTTCCCGCATGGTAAGCTTTTGCCTCCAACTCGTGCTTTCCCGCGTGAGGATGCCAGCTGCGGTTCCAGCCCCTGGCCTCGTGCCGAGGGGAAAGCTGGGTGGGTGGAGGGGCAGGGTGGGTGGAGGGGCTCTTCCTGGACCTCTCTTTTTTCAGGATTGGGACTCCTCAGAATAATCTGCCAGCTGACACCTCCCACTACCACCCCCTGCCCCAAGGGCTCTCGGCCAGAACTGACCCCTGGACTATCCAACCCAAACCTGGCAGAGGGGGATGAGATGAGTGGACTGCCAGCCATCTCCTGGGGCTGTCCGTGTTGCTTGCAGGGCAGTCAGGAGTGAGTCTGGCTGCGAGCGATGAGGCTTATCCCTGGGTTGTCGGAGACAAGGGCAGAACCAGGTGGTGAACTCTGGCCTGGGATTGGGGCGGGGACAGCATGAGGGGTGCAGCGTAGTGTGCCGGCTAAATGCCCAGTGCCTGCAGTCAAGCCAGCCTGGCATAAGAGCCCAGCTCTGCTGGCTGCCAGGTGTGTGAACCTCTGAGCCTCAACTCTACTCATCTGTAAAATGGGCCCCATAGCAGAAAGCTCATGTAAGGGGATGCCTGGGGTATAGGAGAGGAACCCAGGGGCCTCCAGGGTTAGGCATTGGTCTGCCAAGTCAGGAGTTTGGACCCCCCAGCCATTTCTCAGGAGGAAGAAGAGACTGCTTTCTGTCATTAAGTGTTAGTCTTAGAAACAGAAGGTAGGTCACAATGAGCCAGGCTCAACTGGATGGCAGTGCTTTTTATTTTTTAATTTTGATGGTTAATGTTATTGACCACCGTGGCATGGTTGCACCGTGCTGGGCTGCCTCACTCAGGGAACACACCGGAAACCTTCATTTGCTTTTCCGTTGGTGAGCTGCATTTCGCACCAAACACCAGGAGACTTTCCAGCGAGTGATTGAGGCAGACTGCCCTGTGGCTGATAGGACGGGTATTATAGTGCGGTGATCCAGACTCCACTTCACTCCGAGGTAGAGGATCTATGGGGAGGTGGCGGGGAGGTGGGAGCTTGTTTTCCTCCATAGGATTCAGGTAGCTGCTGCAGAGCCGCGGCCGCCGCCATGCCATGTATGTGCCCCTGGGCTGCAAACACTAGCCCCTTCCCACCACAACCTGAGGGGTCCGTATCTGGGAGAGAATCAGGGGAGGGGGTGGGTAGGACTGACTCCAGTTCACCCAGTGAGCTGTGGAAGACCCCACACAGACCTGTTCCTGTCCCTGAAGGTGCGTGGTAGAGGAGGGAGCCTGCCCGGGGGCACAGTGGAGCTGGAGGGGAGAGTTGCCCGCCACCCGGTCCCTCACCTCCCATTGTCCCAGGGCATGCACATGGTATGCGGGACCCAGGCCCTGTTTAGAGACTGCTAGCACGGAGCACCAGTGGCGCGCAGGTTGCACATTTGGCTGCTAACCGGAAGGCCGGTAGTTTGAACCCACGAGCAGAGCTGAGGGAGAAAGGCAAGGTGTCCTGCCCCTGTAAAGATTTACAGCCTCAGACACACAGAGGGGCAGTTCTGCTCGTCCCTGCCCTGTAGGGTTGAGGTGTGTCTGAATCAACTCTGCAGCAGTGAGTATTGGGGTTTATTAACATCATCATCATCCAGGAGATAGACCTAGCGGCACAGTGGGTTAAACGTTTGGGCTGTGTATTAGTCCAGATATACTAGTGAAACAAAGTCATCAACATTCATATGTGTATAAGAAAGAGCTTTATATACAAGAGTGGTTGAATATTGAGAAACCAGCCCAGTCCAGATCAAGTCTATAAGTCCGATATTAGCCCATATGTCCGATACCAATCAATAGAGTCCTCTTCAGACTCACACAACACATGCAATGATGCTGAATGCAGGAAGATCACAGGCCAGTCGGTGTGAAGTCTTGTGGATCCAGTGAGGTGGTAAGCATCTCAGGGCTGGCAGGGGTCTCCACGTGGCTTCTCCAGCTCCCAGGGCTGCATCAGGGTAGGTCCATGTGGCTTCTCCTCAGGGATGTCTCTCAGGGAGTCAACCTTGTCAGTAGAGAGTCTCCAAGGGAGTGAGCAGAGAGTGTGTGTCTTCCGCCTCCAAGGAAGAATAACGGAGTTCCCAGAATCCTCAGGAGAAGGCCATGCCCACACAGAGGCCTCATTGGCTATAGCCTGATGGACAGTCTAGACTCCACTCCTTCACTGTTAATCCTCGCAAGTCCCAAATTGACTCCAGATTACATAACCATACAGGCTGTTTACCAGGAGATCAGCAGTTTGAGCCAATCGACCACTCCTCGGGAGAAAGAGGAGGTGGTCTGCTTCTGTAAAGATGAGCAGTCTCAGGAGCCCCCAGGAGCAGCCACCCTTGGCCCTACAGGGTTGCTATGAGTCGGGATTATGGACCCCATTGCAGTGGGGCTAGGCCAGGGCGTTTTTCTGGCTGATGGTGTTGTTTTTGTGATGTGTGCTGCCTCTCTTTCACCCCCACTGAATCCACTCCAACTCCTAGCAATACTCTAAGGCCAGCTAGTCCTGCTGCTGAGGGTTTCTGAGATGGTCAACCATGCCTGGGGCAGCTGGCTTCCTCTTTCCCTGGTAGGTTTCCCTGGTAGGTTTGGCCTTGACAGTGAGCAGCCCAACCTACTGCCCCACCAGGGCTCCTTCCCCTCCCACTGGTCGCTCTCAAAGACCAAGCTGAGCCCACCACTCTCCTGCTTAAAGCCCAGGCCCGTCAGCCTGACTCAGGCCTATCTCTTCCTTTCCGTCCTCCAGAGACCTCCAGCTATGCCCAGACCCGATTCCGGCTTCACGCTTGCACTTACCCCCACCCCTGCAGAGTCCCCCATACCCACCCCACCCTTTAGCACTTGGGCTCAGCGGTCCCTTTTCTGGCAGCCTCTACCTGACATCAGGTTTTCTCGAGAATGGGCCTGGAGCCCGAGATTTGCCTGAAAGAGGTGTTGGGGAGTTACCTGTGGTAGACAGGGCCCCCCACCCTACACACATGCACCCAAAGCTGCCCATGGACTCATCCCTAGAGCCTGTGAACATGCTACTTTTCCTGGCCAAAGAGGCTGGGCAGGTCGGTGAAGTTAGACCATGAGCTGGGAAGGGCACCATGGCTTATCCAGGTGGACCTGGTGTGATCACAAGCCTCCCAAGAAGGAAGGCAAGAATCCCAGAGTCAGCAATGGGAGCTGTGAGGACACACACACACACAGAGAGAGAGAGAGAGAGAGAGAGAGAGAGAGAGAGAGAGAGAGAGAGAGACTGAGATTGGAAGACGGACTACTTTGAAGGTAGGGGAAGGGCTCCATCAGCCAAGGATTGAGGGAGCCTCTAGAATGTGGAAAAGGCTCCCCCTTGAGCCCCGAGAAAGAGGACAGTTCTGTTGACTCATTTTTTACTTGACCTCCAGCCCCATAAGGTAACAAGCCAGTGTTATTTTGAGCACTGGGCTTGTGGCAATGTGTTACGGCAGCAGTACCCTGCCTTTGGGATCAATGCTGGCTAATGAGGGAGGAAGAGAGGCGAGGCCGGGAAGATGACATCCCAGCAGCAGCCTCAGCTGACCCTGCAGGAGCCCTGGAGGGCCTGCAGAGTTGTCCCAAATGGATGCCATGGATACTGGTCCTGCCCCATGTACCACTACCTACTAGTCATTGGCTGCAGGATGCTCCCTGGAGCGTGAGGCCCCTTCCAGCCAGGCCAGAGCCTGGAGGCCGCAGCTGCAAGCCAGCCTCAGCCAGCCTTCCCAGCCTGGTCCTCAAGGAGAGTCACCACACCTCCTTGGTCGCACAAGCATGCCCGGGCTTTCTTTTCTGCGTTTTCTTACCACACAGGGATGTCCCTATAAGAGTTTGGAGGGCAAGGACCCAGTCAGGCTCTTCTCTGCCTAAGATGTGCCCAGCACAGAGCTGGCAAAGGTCTGAGCTCCTCCCATCTGCCTGACCTGAAAAGCAGCTCACCTCCTGTGTTTGTCCGGGTTGACTAGAGAAGCAGATCCAGAGACACTCATATGTTTGTAAGAGAGAACTTCATATCACAGAGTCATTGTATATTAAGACATCCCAGCCCAGTCCATACCAAGTCCAGAAGTCCAATATTTACCCATATGTCCAGTACTAATCTATAAATCACTCTTCAGACTCCCACAGTCACATGCAATGATGCAGAATGTAGGAGGATCACAGGCTGGTGGATGCAAAGTCTTGTGGATCCAATGGTGGTGGATGCATCTCCAGGGCTCTGGCTGCCATCAGCCTGTCTCCATTGTGGCTTGTCAACAGGAAGGTGAAGCAGAACATGTGTCCCGCCTCCAGGGAGGAAAAGAGGAAGTTCCCAGAATCCTCATGAGAAGGCTACACCCACAAGGAGGCATCATCAGGCTGTGACCTGATTGACACTCGTAATAACTCAAGTTGACATGTGATTATGTAACTACCACATCTCCCTCCCTGTGAGGAAGACTTTGCCTCTCCTTCCAGGTTGCACCTGTGAGTGCTTCCTTGAAGACTTTTCCCGACAGTGAGGAGGAGGAGGAGGAAGAGGAGGAGGAGGAGGATACTGCAGCCTATGTTTTCCTAGTGCTGCTGCCGGCCAAGCCCTTGGTGTGTGCACTCTGTGCACAGACCCCTGCGTTTCTTAGCACAGACTGGCAAAGTGGTGCCACTGTGTCCCCTACATTCTAGAGAGGACAGCAGAGGCACAGGGAGCTGAGGGCGTTTGCCCAGGGTGATATACCGAGCAAGAATTCAGACCACAGGCTGGCAGCAGCATGGGCACACTGTGCCAGAGCACCTCCTGAATGCCCAGATACCAGGGACCAGGGTAGGCTCTGCCCCACGTCACCTCCACATCTTCCGGAGGCAGTGGGGCCAGATCACAGGGTTGGGCCTCCAGAGAGCTTGCATTTCCAGGGGAGCATCCATCTCTCTGACACTTTGGGGTCCCCAGTCCCCACCTAGAGCTGCCCTACGAGTGCCCTCTGGCAGTCTCTGGCTGTCCTCTCGTCTGAGGAGTGACCTGGAGCTGGCTTCCCTCCCAGCAGCTCCTCCTGGTCCTGCCCCACTCCCGACATACTGCACGATCTGCCTGGGCACCCAGCCCCTTGCACAGAACGGCGTGAGGCTGCCACCTGTCCCACAGGGGGAAGGGACAAAATCAACATCAGCCAGAGGTGGAGGTCAGACACGCCTCTACCCTCCGTCCTCATTTATTTATTTAAAATAAATCATTTTATTGGGGGCTCTTACACATCTGTATGTATGTTGCCATCATCCTTTTCAAAACATGTTCTTTCTACTTGAGCCCTTGGTATCCGCTCACTTCCCCCCTCCCCCACCCTCATGAACCCTTGATAAATTATAAATCATTATGATTTTCACATCTTATACCATACGCTGTCTCCCTTTACCCACATTTCTGTCGTTCCTCCCTGGGGAGACTGTTATACTCTATCATTGTGATCAGTTCCCCCTTTCTCCCCACACCTTCCCCCTACTCTCATGGTATCACTACTCCCGTTACTTTTACTGAGAGGGTTATCTGTCCTGGATGCCGTGTGCTGAGAGAGCCTGTCTGTACCAGTGTCCATGCTCCATGCTAGCCGGATTTGCAAGGTAGAACCCTCCACCCTTGATTACTGTTTCTGACACCAGCCGTCCTTCCCACTGCACCCCTGCTGCTCTGCGGGTTCCGTACTTCACTGCAGGGGCCATGCTGAGTCGGTACTCATGATTATGGGGTTGCTTGGGGAAGTTAATGGATGACAGTTTAGGGTCAGAAATGCCCAGGATATAGCTCTTCTGGTCAGGAGTGCCTCTTCTCAGCTGTACACTCAGGCCCACCCTCTCTGGCCCTCAGCCTCTCAGCCATGCAGTCCCTTGGCCTCTACCTTGCTTGGGCATGTGCCACAAGCTTTCTTTAGTGCCATCAACAGCACTAACTACCCTTTGGGCACCTCACCATAATCCTCCACCCAAAGGTGCTCAGCTCTCGCTCTGTGAGTCGGCAACCCTAACTCCCCCTGATTACATGGGGTGGGGGGAGCCCACTCTGTAAGCGAGCCTCCCACCTGGAGGCCCTCAGTCTTACTCTGTAGCCTGAGAACCCCACTACTGCTACATCTTGTGCAATTAGTCCTGCGGCTACTGCCCCTCTGCTACCTCTCTGGTGCCACAGGGCCAGCAGACAGGGATCTCAGGGTCCAAAGGACACACCCCACTCCCAACTCTTCTTTTCTCATGGTAGTGAGTCTCTGCTTTCCCCTCTGAGATGGCCCCTTTCATACCCGGTTGGGAAGGCCCAACTGGCCCATCCCTGTGTTGGAGTCCTTTAGTTGGAAGTCTAAGCACCTTATCAAATAAGTCTCCACACCTCATCTGTAGGGTCACTCTGTCAGTTGGGCTTTTCCTTGACTCCAGTCTGCCAGCCTACAGGAGGGAGCCACCGTCCGTGGGGGCCTCGAGGCAGCGAAGCGCAAGAGGGCAGAGTTCCAAATTCCCAAGGCTCAAACCTGGCTGGGTTCCAAACCCACCTTGGCCTGGAGTTGGTCTCAGCTGTGTGACCTTTTTCCGCTTCCAGATGCCGAGTTTCCATCGAGTGCAAATGGAATGGACATGGCTCACGTTTTCTGAGTATGCCGTGGTCCTCGGCGACCCCATGTGCTCACGTGTGCTCTCCGTCTGCTCCCCGCCACAGGGACCTGCTCAGACATGCTTTTCCTGATCTTACCGCCAGGGTCTCCCAGTCACCCGCGGAGCTTAGTCACTGGCTCAGGGCTCATGTTCATGAGCCAGCAGCAAGCAGGGTGGACCTGAGTCACTTCTCTCCGCCACCTCCACTGGGGTGGTTGGCTGGTTAGGAAAAAAACTGCTCCTGGTGGCCCATGCAGAGGTAGCACGTGGTCCACCTTAGATGACAGCCATGAGTTCTGTGAAGTGGTTTTGATCTCTCTCACTCTCTCTCTCTTCTCTCTCTCCCTCCCTCCCTCCCTCCCTCCCTCCCTCTCCTCGCCTCTTCTCTCCCTCTCTCCATCCCTCCCTCTCCTCTCCTCTCTCCCTCTCTCCCTCCCTCCCTCTCCTCTCCTCTTTTCTTCTCTCTCTTCTTCCCTCTCCTCTTCCTCTCTCTCTCTCTCTCTCTCTCTCTCTCTCTCTCTCTCTCTCTCTCACACACACACCATCCACCCCCACTCCCCCCCCCCATGCTGAAGTCAGCTGCCCCGCAAAGTGTGCCTGCGTGTGACTCACAGGCATTGAGTGCCGGGTCCTTGCCCCACAGAGCCACTCAGTAGATTTGAACTACTAAGCTTTCCACAAGCCCTTGAATGCTCACTGTGTGCACCCCCAGGACAACTCCGTGGGTCACTGAGTCTCCACATGGGGAAAATGGTGGGCAGGCCCTCCCTCCCTCCAGGAATCGTGGCCTCCCCCGAGGCCTGCGGGCCGCCCACCCTCCCTTCTCCCATGGGCAGCCGCACTGTGTTCCCATGCACTGCTGAGGGTCTCTGATAAGATGTTCTCCGTGCTTTCCTGGTGGGTTCCTGTCGTCCTTCCGGCTCTGTTCTTTTTCGGAAACCCTCCTCTCCAGACAGACCTATGTCACACTCAACCCTCAGGCCCTCAATGGATAAGGAAGCCTTTCAGAATCGGCCCCCACCTCTCCTGTCTGCCCTCCATGCCCCCGTGCTCTGACCTCGGGGACTCACTTCCATGTTCTGTGCGCCCCCCCGCCCAGTGTCCACGGCTGTCACATTCACCTGCACCCCACCCCCCACACCTGGCTAACTAACCACTGTTCGCCCTCCCGTCTCATCTGAGGCACCATTTTCTCCAGCAAGTCTCCCTTCCTGACCTCGCACCACACCATTGCCCCTTCTCGGCCCACGTGGCACCCAGCCCGCCCACCTCATCTCTGCTCACCCTGTGCTGTGAGCAGGCACGTGTGGCCATTGGCCTCTGTGAGACCGTGTGGGCAGGACTCCGGGGGCCATCTGAAGCCCTCCGGGCCAGCTCGGGGTCTGCACTAGTGGGGCCCACCCTCGATTTGTAGAGCTGTGGGCTGACTGGGATACTTAAGGATGGAAGGAGGATGCCAACAGGAGCCCCTGGGCAGTGGGGGGAGGCTGCCTAGAGCCTGCACAGGACCCTGGGCCAAAGGAGGGGATGGCCGGTGGCCAGGGAGGAAGCAGGCACGTGTGACAGCCCCATTCTGCAGCCACAGCAACACCCGGACCAAGAAAGAGGCTTCCACAGCCACCTGGCAGAGATGAGGCAGGAGCCTCAGGTCCGACAGGATCTTCTGGGCTGGGTGCCCTCCGAGCCAAGCCACTGATGCTGTCTCCCTCCTGCAGGTGAACCTGGTGCTGGGGGAGGGCCGCTCCCTGGGCCTCACCATCCGAGGGGGCGCCGAGTACGGCCTGGGCATCTACATCACTGGTGTGGACCCAGGCTCGGAAGCAGAAAGCAGCGGGCTCAAGGTGAGACTGCCAATTCCTGAGGAGGGATGGAGGGAGTGGGGCTGCCCAGCCGCACTGCGGGGACTCCGGAGGGGAGAGTTTTTCATGGACTCTCAAGCGCTGATATTTATTTTTAAACCACATCTACTTATTTTATGTCTGCCTTGGTTTGTTTGTTTTTTTTTAATCATTTTTTTGGGGACTCTTACAGCTCTTATCACAATCCATCCATCCATCCATTGTGTCAAGCACTTTTGCGCATATGTTGTCATCATCATTTTCAAAACATTTTCTTTCTACTTTAGCCCTTGGTTTCGGCTCTTCATTTTTTCCCCCTCCCTTCCCGACCCTCTCTCCTTCATAAATCCTTGAAAATGTATAAGTTATTACTATTTTGTCATGGCTTATACTGGCAGATGTCTCCCTTCACCCACTTTTCTGTATCCATCCCTGGGGAAGGTTATACATAGATCCTTGTGATCGGTTCCCCCTTTCTCCCTCTACCTTCCCCTTATCCTCCTGGTATCGCTACTCTCATTATTGGTTCTGAGGGGTTTATCTGTCCTGGATTCCCTGTGTTTCCAGCTCTTATCTGTACCAATGTACATAGTCTGGTCTAGCTGGATTTGTAAAGTAGAATTGGGGTCATGATAGTGGGAGGGCGGGGGGAGAAAGCATTAAAGAACCAGAAGAAAGTTTTATGTTTCATCGGTGCTATACTGCACCCTGCCTGGATTGTCTCTTCCTTGTGACCCTTCTGTGAGGGGATGTCTAATTGTCTACAGATGGGCTTTAGGTCTCCACTCCACCCTCCCCCTTATTCACATCAATATGATTTTTTGTTCTGGGTCTTTGGTGCCTGATATCTGATCCCATTGACACCTCATGATCACACAGACTGGTGTGCTTCTTCAATGTGGGCTTTGTTGCTTCTGAGATAGACGGCTGCTTGTTTTATCTTCAAGCCTTTAAGACCCCAGACACTATATCTTTTGGTCACTGGCACCATCAGCTTTCTTCACCACATTTGCTTATGCACCCATTTGTCTTCAGTGATTCTGTCGGGAAGGTGAGCTTTATGGAATGCCAGGTTATTGAAACAAAGTGTTCTTGCATTGAGGGAGTACTTGAGTCAAGACCCACTGTCTGCTACCTTAATATTAAACCTATAAATATAAATACATAGATCTATGTCCCCATTGTCATATATAAGTAATTTACATGTGCACATGCCTGTAGGCAGACCTCTAAACATGTTGGGCTTTGATTTTAATCAGACTCTCAGCAGCACAGTGAGCTTTCCCCGCCGGCCCCCGTCACCACCCCTCCCCACACTCAGGATGTCTCCAGAGCCACGCAGCCTCCCACCTGATGCTGGGCAGTGGGCCAGTATGAGCTTCTCGTGGGGCTGTGGCACAAACAGTGCTGGGGGCCTGCGATTGCCCTGACTTCGGGGCTCCCTGGGGAGCTTGGAGAGGGAGGAAGAGAGAAAGCCACAGACCAGGCTGGAGCTACAGTGGGCAGCTGCAGAGCTTGTGTTCAGCCTAGCACACGTACCCAGCCACTACAGAAATAGTATTGTTGGCGTATGTCTTTCAGGGGATGGGCCATGTGTCCGGCACTTGTAACCCACACCACACGTGCCATTGCATTGACTCCTCATGCTAACCGGGGGCATGGGTTGTTTCTGTCCGCCTTTCCCAGTGGGGAAGACTGAGGCACGGGTAAGCCAGCTTACGCAGGGTCACACATCCCGTAGGGGTGGGGTGAGTTGCAGAATAGGATCCGAACCCACGCAGTGTTCATTCTGAAGCCTGTGGGTTGCAGAGGGCTGGGAATTTGCTCCAAGTGTGGGGGAGAGTCCCTGTCCTTGAGGAGCAGTGGGCCCAAGACCCGGGTCAGCTAACCAAATCCAGGTGCTGAGGAGGCCAAGGGAGCTGCCATGTGGCACAGTGGCCACAAGGGCAGGTGGCATCAGACTCAGGCAGTGAGGTGCAGAGGTTGATGGGAAAAGGGCCTGGGGAAGGTAGAGGCTGTGTGAGTCTGATCCTGGGCGACCGGTCCATGAATAAGGCTGGGGAACAACGCACAAGATGGGATTGCCTCACTCCCAGGCCTGAGGTGCTACACTACCCCGGGGTGCCCAGTGTGGGAGGATGCTGACCAGACAGGTGGAGGGGCCAATGGAACTACCTGGTGGGCCCGTGGGAAGCTCAGGGAGGTGGGAGGAGCGCTGTTTCTGGAGATGGGAGAATGGGATTCAAACCCCTGCTTCTGCTGCCTTCCTTTAATAGCTATGTCATGTGGGGGGTGGGGGGGTCCGTGTACCTGTCTGAGCTTCCCTTCTCCAACAATGAGTACAGCAATGAGTACAATGTCTTTCTCAAGCTGCTGAAAGGTAAAAGAAGGTACCAGTGAAACAATACCAACCACGCTGGGTGTCTGTTGGTTGTCCGCGCTCTCTGATTCCACGTTTGACAGATGAAGGAGCAGCGTTGAGCACCTTGCCCGGGTCACACCGCTCAGGAGTTGGGGAGCTGGGTCTGAGCTCCCAGCATGGCAATTCAGGGGTGCTGTTGTACCCCTGCTCCAGCAAAAGGACCCAAGTCATGTCCAGTGGGCCCCAGGGTCCCCTCCTTTCCCTGTCTAAAGTCAGAGCTGGGATTGGAACCCCAGCTTGACAGAAGCCCAGGAGCCTGCCATTGACCACTGGGTGAAGGTGGGCCTCTTTGTCCCTCTGTGGACAGAGGGTAGTGGACCAGCTGGGTCAGATGGTGTGCCTCTGAGGCTTTGCCCCCGGGCTGGGAGAGCCAGAGGATGCCCGGGCCCCAGGAGTAGCCTGCACTCTCCTCCTATGGATTCTTGTGTCCACAGCTTCCCACGCAGGTTGCTGCAGGCTGACCCCTGTTTGAGATGCAGACCATGGGTGTCCGGGACTGGCGCTCCCTCCCTCTGATCCGTCATGATGTAAGGAGCACTCCTGTGCGCTCCACGCCAGGCTGGCCATGTGGCTTCAGAGCTGAGCAAAACCTGCAGCTGCTGTCTCCTCCCTCCAGCAGTTTATAGCCTACTGGGAGGACCAGGCAAACAAGTCAGCAAATTGGACAGCGTGATGAATGTCAAGGTGGCCAGGTCCCTAGAGGGCCGTATGGGGCTTGGATATCCTGGCAGGCTTCCCGGAGGAAGAAATGTCTCAGCGTAATGTGAAACACTAAGCGAGGACTTGGAGCAGGGAAAAAAGGGGGTGCCGAGGCCCCAGGTGTGCCAGCATCTCAATGAAGGTCGGTGGGTGGGCTGGGAGAAGAAGGTGCCCAAGGACACCTGTTGGAGGGACGGAACCGGGCCACACCGTTCACCCATGACCGTGCCTCCTGGAGAAGATGGTGCTGGAGAGGTGTGCCTACAAACGTGAATGGATGCATCATGTGGGACATCACACAGTGGGATACGCAGGCTGCAGCCCCACACACCTGACAGGCGTTGCTTTACATGAGACAGGGCTGCAAACACATGCATGCATGCACAGCAAAGCATCCACGTGCACTGCTACCCCAACGCCAGCCGCGGTCACCTCAGGGTGGCAGGCTCAGGGATGCGCTCCACCCTGTACCTGACACCCGGGCGTCGCCTCTGAATGGAGAAGCTCTCACCTGTGTGATCATGGGAGCAGAAATTTCCACCTTGAAACAGGGCCCAGGGGACATATGCTGGGGAAGCTTGCCCGCTGGGATGCGCAGCCAGAGGCAGTAAGATGCCCACCTTCCATAAAGCCCCTGCCCTCCCAGACCCCTCCAAGGGTGAGCACTTTGCAGTCCCTGCCAACCTTTCCACTCTCTCCTCCTGGGCACCTGCCTACACCCACCCGGGCTCCAGGCTGATGGATTAATTCCATGCATTGCCAGTGCACTCCTGTGGAACTAGGTGTATTGAAGTGGAATAAAGGTCCATGGCTATGTGGGCTGGGGAGCGGAGAACAGGCTTTCTTTGTAAATGGGGCTCCACACTGCTATGCACAGCTTCCTCGGGGAGCAGGTGGCCCTTCACCGAGTCCCGGCTGCTTGGTCCACTCCCCAGGGCCCAGGTGAGTCCTGCAGAGGGCAGGCAGCCCCTGCTGAAGGGGGAGAAGCAGGTAGGAGGCCTGGTAGGCTCCCGGCTGGCTCTGCCCTCAGGATTTATCCCGCGGGCCTCCCAAATTCCTTTGCACCTGCCTGTACTCCCCCTCCCCCAGCACCTACTTCTCATCAACGCGCAGGTCTCCAGCCTTCCTCCCCTGTGTTCCTTTTGAGGCTGGCTGGGGCTGGTTGGTATTCAGAGATCTTCATGATAGCAGTTGCCATGTATGAAGGGGGTCTAATGACTCGGGAGCTCTACTGAACACTACAGACAGCTTGCTGTTGATAGCTTCCCACCCCACGATCAACAGATCAAAACTCCGCCCAGCCCTGCAGCGCCCTCACAGTCCCCGTTGCGTTTGCGCCCCTCGGGTGGGCAACCACTGGGTCCATCCAGGTGGCTGAGGGCCTTCTTCTTCATCACTGCCCCTCCGCTTTTCCAGCCTGCTGCCCTTCTCCCGGTCACACGCCCAAAGTATGAAAGGATGCCCCGCTGCCCTCACTGGGAAGGCGTGCCCTGGCAGTGCTTCACGCAGGACGGGTCGGTGTGTTCTGGCTGGCCAGGGCACAGCTGGCACTCTTTGTCAACCCCGTCATTCAAAGGCATCCATGTGATCTTCCCCATCGCTGCCTGGTGGGCTTCAGCAGAGCCGTTAATAGATGTGAGACAGGGCCCCAGACGGATGCAGCAACTTCCCCAGTGTCACGGAGGGACCTCAAAGTCCACGCGCTTAGCTCGGCACCTCCGTGGAGCAGGCATCAGCAAAGAGCAAGAGCCAATCCTGTCCCTCACAGCCCTTTAGAAATGAGTCGAGAGCCATACGTGCCTCTTTGCAAATGAGTGACATCTCCATTTGCTGAAGAATGCCCTTTTAAAATCATATAAACGGAACAGAGAGCGTTTTGTCTTCACCTCTGTCTTACTTCAGAGCCATGTGGACAGACGGAAAGAGCTCGTGCGTGCTCGAGAGCCGCCGTTAGGACTGAGCTCCAGCCCGTCTCTAGCATCTTAGCTTGACACAATTGAAGGAAGAAACAAAGGGCCAACCTTCTGACACTCCTCATGGTTGACCCAGATCCCATGGGGGCCACCCCTGAGCATCCGCGTGGGCCCAGCTGCCATCCTGAATGAGGTGCCTGGGGCCCAAGCTCTGCTCCTGTGACTGCGGCACCATCATCCTGGTCCCTGCTGGAAGCCTGCTGACGGAGTGGGTCACTCGCTGGGCTGCTCACCACAGCGTCAGCAGTTTGAAGCCACCAGCCTCTCCCGGGAGACGGACAGCCTCGGGAGCCCAGGACAGCAGTTCTCATGCCTATAGGGTCGTCATGAGTCAGAGTGGACTTGCTGGCAGCGGGGTTTGGTTTGAGTTTGGGGGTCACTACTGTGCTGCTCACATCTGGCTGCAGGCCACCATGGGGCATATGTGGGCACAGCTCGGGGTCTTGGGGATGGAAGACTGACCACCATGCTCCAGCTCTCCGGTGTGTGCTGGGCCCTGTGTGCCACGTCACTGGTGGAAGCCCCCTGGCAGGAGCTGCACCAACAATGGAGCTTTAAAGTATCTCCCCCGCTATATGCTGAAGGGAAAATCATGCATTCACAATGGAGAACCTTGCCAAGAGCCCACATCAGCATCTCTGGTGATGGAGTGAGGACACCACAAAGCAGAGCCCTGCCTCCTAACAGGGAAGCTGATACTGGCACAGTCAAGCAGGGCCCTGGTCTGAGTTGGCATTCGATCCTCTGCCTCGCCACCCCCTGCCCAGCCTGGGCATGTGACAATGGGCTTCTTGTATCTGGCATGCTGGGCACATTGGGGCTTGGGAGCCCCCTTGACAAGCCTCTTCCCTGCATGGCTGGACCCTCAGCTTCCCAGGAAACTGCTTGCCTTCCAGTCTGGTTTGCACAACTAACTCTGGCGAGGTGGATGTCTGCCATGTCCTGGTGCTGAGGTGGGTCTGCTCAGGTGCAGATGCACAGACACTGCAAGACTGTCCCGTCCTCCTCCTGGGGGATCACCCTTGACCGTGTGGCTGGACACCCTCAGACCTGGGTGGTCCTGTAGGCCATTGTCTGCTGGTGATGCAAGGGAACATGGGAAGCAGAAGCCATGCAGTGTCTCCTGACTCCCCTCCTGCTGGTTCCTGTTCTTGGAGCCGGGTCTGGAGAGACCTCTGTGTGCTGGGTGGCAGAGGGGGTGGCCGTGGCCCTGCCGGCACCCCAGGGCTGTGGATGGCATGGCTGGAGCGCCACAGGCATTGGGGGGGCAGGTACTGGGTGCTGCCATCTGTGCCACCATGGCATGTGTTTGCAGCTGCTCAGTGCCCTACATGGAAATGAGGCCGAGCGGGGAGGATGGAGGGGGAGACAGAAGCTGCCCGGGCGGGATGTGATGGTGGGAGACACGATGTGGCCACCCACCACCCTCTGAGTGACTCATTCTGGGCTGGGGACTACGGCAAGCATGGGCTACCATCCCTGCAGGAGATGCCAGGCTTGCCTTTATTCGAGGAGGAGCCAAGTTGGGTGCAGAGGGGTTTCCATCTACTCCAGGGCTCCCAGCAAACACGTGGCAGAGCCTGGGTGGGAATCGGCTCCAGATCCACCCTCTCACCCCCGGGCCTTATAGCCCTGCTTTTTGCAGTAGAAGAAATAAACCTGGGCAGGGGGCACCTGGCAGCCTTGCACATCAGTGGCACCTGCCTGATGTTGCCATACATGCTGCTCCTGTGCTTGGACCCTGGAGGATCAGGCCATGGCCGTGGGAAGGTGTGTGAAAGCGTGGCGAGAGGCCAGCGTGTGCAACAGTGCAGGCCGGTATGCTGGAGGGCTGTCACCATCGGCCGTCACCCTGGGCAGCGCCCTCTAGTTACTGCTCATTCACAGTGAGGTAGCGCTGGGTTCCGGCAGCATCTGGGGAGGGTTCCCTCGGAGCCAATGTGTAACCCAGAGAGTGCGGTGCCTGAAGGGAGCCATTGGGTCTTCCCGGAGGGGGAGGCACTGGTACTGTGCCCATTTTAGAGATGGAGCAACCGAGGCCCAGGAAGGTAGTGTGACTTGCCTGAGGTCACGCAGCTAGTAGGTAGGGGGTCTGGTTGCTCTAAGCTTGGCCACAGAAGTCTCTTTCCAGGGTCTTTCCCAGGTTGCCCTCTTCCCTGGCCAACCCCATTGGGCTCTTTAGAGGTCAGATGGGGATGGAGGTTGGGGTTTGGGTTGGGGGGAGAACAAGGGCAGAGTCCTCACCCTGGATGTGCAGACAGAGGGCTCTTTCTGGCCCTGGCCCTGGGATCTGCCTGGAATCTTCATGATAGTAACAGCCCCATAGCACCGGGTACTGACTGCTCCGGCAGGGAGCCCCCGGCCACATGCTGCCTCTGCACATCTGCCGTCATGGCAGCCGTGAGGCCATGATAGAAACACAAGCAGCCACAAACCACAAACCCTTTGCTGTTGGGTCACTTGCAACTCTGGGCGAGCCCATGAAGGCAGTTGAGCAGCTCCACAGGTCTCCAAGATTGGGGGCTTTCCCAAGTCGACTGTGGAGCGGCTGGTGGGCTCAAGCCACTCATCTCTCACTTGGAAGCCGACACTCAATCACTGACCCACCATGCATCCTTCAGGCAACAATAGACAGGTAGCAATAATCACACTCACTGCATCACGGCGAGCCTGACTCACAGCGACCTTATAGGAGAGAATAGAACTGTCACTTAGGGTTTCCGAGATGGTTCGTTTTCATGGGAGTGGACAGGCTTGTCTTTCCCCCGAGGAGCAGGTGGTGGTTTTGAACCGCCAATCCTGTGGTGTTCAGCCCAAAGCTTCACGCAGTGCACTCTCAGGGCCCCCTTGCGGGAGCAGCGGTAGTAGAAGCAAATCAGGGAGGGCCACGATGTGTTCTGAGGGCTGGTCACATGCACAGATCCCCAATCTGACAGCCAGGCGTCCCCATGAGTGCCCACTTTGCCCCAGAGCGCTGTCCCCCTCGGCAAAGAAGCACGGAGCCAAACACGGGCTGTCAGCCACGGCCACCTCGGCCAGCTGCTGCTCAAGAGAGGCCTTTGGTTTGGGTCTTAGCTATTTATTGTGCTTTGGGTGAAAGTTTAGAGAGTAAATTGGTTATCCATTCTGGCATTTTGTTGTGGGGCGTTCACTGCAAGCCCCCTTCCCACGCCCCCATGTGGTCACCACTTCCCACGGCGGCACCTGGGATGTGTGCGCGCATGGTGGGCACCCTCCCAAAGGGGCCGGAGGTGGCCTCTGCAGACAGACCTGGCGCTCGCTGGGTGGTGACTGCTTCAGTCTCTCTTCTCTGTTGGAGGCCCCATTCTCCAGCCATCTTCTCTCTTAGCTGGCTTTCTGAAAGGCCCTCTGAATGGATCTTTAATAAAATGCAAGTGTTTGAGGAGCTTAGTCCCCCTGCCTGCCCTTTCAATCGGCCCTGCTAGGGCAGTAATTGCTCCTGGCATACTGCTGTGTACAGGGCAGCACTCAGTTTCCACAGGGGGGGGGGGGGTGAGTCCAGCTGTGGCTCGCCCTGGCACACACAGCAAGGTGAGCTGGCCAAGCACACTTGGCCATACTGCTTGCTCCAAGTGTGGCCCCTGGACAGTGTCAACCGAGCCTAAAAGCTTGCTAGAATGCAGACCCTCAGGCCCCTGGGCAGGGCTGGCTGCTGGTGTCCCTCCTAATCCCAGGGCTCCTGAAGGACGGAGCGGACACTGGCCAGATAGCTTGGGGAGGAGCATCAGCCAGGCTACCCGGCTCTGGGATCAGCCAGCCATCCCATTTCAAAAGGGAAGTAAGGACTGGTAAGCCTTGCCTCACCCCTGCTGTGGGCCCAGACACATGGGAAGGCTTTTGGGAGGAGTAGATCTTGGGCAGTGATTCCCACACTGGACAAGGTGTACCAGCCCCCTGGGGACCTTGTTCGGGGCAGATCCTGACTCCCCAAGTGTTGCAGTTTTCATGACTGCATAATAACCCAGTGGTGGAAAAGATGCCCCAGTCCCGCTCATGAATACGCTGACAAGCAGGGAATTGCCCTTGCCCCATGACCTCGGGGACCTGCTCTGGGCACTTGGCATCACCTCTGGTTGTCTGGTGGTTGATGCGGGCTGAGGGCTGGCGGCCCCATTTCTCTAGCCCGGCCTCTCCAGGAAGTGCCCCCTCCTGGCTAGTGTGGGCTGGTGCTCAGCATGGTGGTTTAGAAGGGCTTCCAGTGGGGGGCAGGGGGTATCCGAGACTGAGAGAGGGGCAGGTGGAGCCTGTGTTCTTCAGGAACATCTCGTGGTTTGGGTCTGTTCGTTGGAGCAGCTGCAGCCCAGGCAGGTTCTGTGGGAAGGGAATGGACTTGCACCTCTGGCTGGTTGGGGCTAGTGGAGCAGCAGGGTGAACTTGGAATAGTGCAGAGCTCAGCTGGGGAGGTACAGTCTGCCTCAGACAAGCTGAGGATGGGGCCTGAGGATCTGCACTTCTAGCAAACTTTTAGGTTCCGTGGACACTCTGGTCCGGGGGCCACATTTGGAGCAGCCAAGACGCAGGTACTGATTTCCTATGAAATCCACAAAGGCAGTTCTGTGCTGCTAATCTAGTGAGGGAGAGACACGGGACCTGGGTGCTATGGGGGAGGCATTGGATTACTAAACGCAAGGTTGGCTGTTCAAACCCACCAGCGCCTCCAAGGGCAAAAGATGAGCCTGTCTACCTCCATAAAGAATTCACCATGTCGGTCTTAAAGGCTTGAAGGTGAACAAACGGCCATCTAGCCCAGAAGCAACAAAGTCCACATGAAGAAGCACACCAGCCTGTGCAATCACAAAGGGTCGAGGGGACCAGGTATCAAGCACCCCACAAAAAATCATATCACCGTGAATGAGGGGAGTATGCGATGGGGACCCAATGCCCATCTGTAGACAAGACATCCCTTGCAGAGGGGTAGTGGGGAGAAGATGAGTCACTCAGGGTGCAGTGTAGAGTTGATGAAACTCACAACTTTCCTCTAGTTCGTAAACAGCTCCCCCCCCCCCAACTATCATGATCTCAATTCTACCTTACAAACCTGGTTAGACAAGAGGATGCACAGCAGTGCATATAGGAACTGGAAACGCAGGAAATCCAGGACAGGTGAAACCCTCAGGACCAGTGGTGAGAGTGGCGATACCGGGAGGGAGGAGGGAAGGGGGACGGAAAGGGGGAACTGATTACAAGGATCTACATATAACCTCCTCCCTGGGGGATGGACAACAGAAAAATGGGTGAAGGCAAATGTCAGGCAGTGTAAGATAGGATAAAATAATAATTTATAAATTATCAAGGTTTCATGAGAGAGGGGTGGGGAGTGGGAAAATGAGGAGCTGATTCCAGGAGCCAAAGCAGAAAGCGGGTGTTTTGAGAATGAGGAGGGCAATGAATGTGCTTTACACAATTGATGTATGTGTGGATTGTGATAAGAGTTATATGAGCCCCTAATAAAATGATTAAATTAAAAAAATGAATTCACCATGTCAGAGACCCTGTGTAGAGTCACCGTGAGTCAGAATTGCCTCGATGGCCGGGACGTTGGCTTTGGTTTTCAAGGTGTGCCGTAATACTTACCTGATATCACACAGTAATCTGTGATGTGCCAGGTATCAGCGCGTTTGTCCTTCACAACAACCCTGTGAGGGAGGGGACATTCTTGTCTTCTGTTCTCAGGTGAAAGAACCCCAGGGGCGTAGGGGTAATGCTTTGGACGCTAACCCCAAGCTCTGTCATTTGACCTCACTGGTTGCTCTGTGGAAGAGAGGTGAGGCTTTCAGCCCCTGTAAAGACACACAGCTGCCTCAGATCCCCACAGGGGCAGTCCTGCTCTGTCCTGTAGAGTCACTATGAGTCAGAATTTTCTCAGTGGCAGAGTGGGTGTGGGTGTTCATTCTCAGGTGAGAAAGTAAATCTCAGGAAGCTAAGGTCAAATGTCTTGCCCAAGGTCATGTTTCTAGGAAGTGGTAGAGGTAGGGCTGGAACCAAGGCAGGCTGGGTCAGAGCCCTCGTTGCTAACCAGTACCCCACCCTGTGGTGCCAGGACCCCCGCAGGGAGCAGTCTGGTTGGGGTGGCAGGGACAGTTTGGGGGATTGCCCCCCCACACACATGTTGGACTTGCAGGGCATTCCCTTGGCTGGCAGAAGTGAAGGGAGCATCAGCCGGTGCCGCCCACGCTAGCAGGAGTCAACACCTACCTAGTGTCCTTTGTGACGTGCATGGTCAGGTTGGGGTGCTAGATAGGCAAGGTTTGGGCAGACAGTGAAGTGAGAGAGGGGACCTTCAAGGAGTAGCAGGAACAAAGGCACGGAGGCTTGTAGGTGGGGTGTCAGGTGTGGTGAGGTGGGGTGTCCCCAAAGTGGACAGAGAGGAGAGGTGGTGAGAAAGGGAGGGAGAGGGACCAGCTCCAGTGGCCCCAGGGCTCCCCGCTGGCTAGTCCTGCATGCACCTTGCCTGTGGGTTTCCTGGGGTCCTGGCAGTAAGTCAAGAAGGTGTTTGCTGGAAGGCAGCTGGGAGGAGACTGGGTCTTGGGGCTCTGGGCCGTCTGGGCGGGTTGGGGAGCGAAGATGCTCTCCCACAGTTTAAACCCTTGAGGCGACCTTCTTTCATTCTCTCTTTTGTCCAGCTATTAAGGTCATTCAACCCATAATGACCCATGGGACAGAGTAGCGCTACCCCAGAGGCAGGGTTGTTTGTTTGTTTGTTTGTTTTCTGGGCTGTAGTAGTCTGGAAAACTCACGAGGGCAGTTCTCCCCTGTCCTGTAGAGTCACTGTGAGTCTCCTCGACACGATGGGTAACCTTGATGGGGACCAGGCATGGCAGAACCCCTGAATGCATGCGTGCGTGTGCACGTCTGCCTGCAAAACCCCGGTCCTGGCTGCAGCATCCTGAGTGATGTGCCACCAGGGGGCGCTGTGAGTCGAGTGGACTTGTCCAATATCACAGCAGGAGGAGGGTCGGTGCAGGATGCACCTGCTAACATTTGTGAAGCTGAAGGGCCCCCGTTTGCTTCCTAAGAGGAGCTGCTTTCCCCAAATCCATTCACCAGCGTTCCGTCCAGCAGCTTTCAGTCTGTGCCGCCCTCACCACGGAGGTGAATTCCAGAATAATTTCTTCGTCTTCCCCAAACCATAGAGCCCTCTGGCCACTTCCCCCCCAGCCCTCCCTCCCACCCCTGCCCATCTCTGTGAATTTCCCCAGGTGGGGCATTTCCATACTTGAATCGTGGAGTGCGGTGTGACTGTTCGCACTCAGCTTATGCTGTAGCACGCACGCATATCAGTCCATTCCTCATCGTGACTCAGTGATATTCTGCATGCAGATCTATCCTACATCATGCATCGGGCTGCAAGCCGCAGGGTTAGCAGTTCAAAACTACCAGCCACTTCAAGGGAGAAAGACAGGCTTTCGCCTCCCGTAAAAAGTTACATTCTCGGAAACGTGCAGGGGCAGTTCTGCCCCATCCTGGAGGGTCACTGTGAGTCGGCATCGACTTACGGGCAGGGAGTGTGGTTTTGATTTTGCTGGTTCGTTCGTCAGTGCACGGACATCCGTGTCGCCTCCACCTGCCAGCACCTTGTGGGGGTCCCTCCCTCCCCTCTTCCTCCATCTATTTCCTGAGACGCCCGTGAAAGGGAGGGCATGTGCCATGTTGCCTCCCACGCTTTTCACATGTGTCTTCCCGTGTCATTAAAAACCTCTCAGACCCGGTTTGGAATGGCTGCGTCCTCATAGTCCACCTTGCGGTGGAATTGTCAGTGACTGTGCCCAGTTGAAAGGTTTAAAAAGGAGCCAAAATGCAGGAACCTCAGAGGGTCTGTGTAAGGAGTTTATAACGGCCTCCCAGCCTATCTCTGCCTGCAGGCTGCGGGGCCTGGGCGGGGGGGCAGGGGCTGCACATCCCAATGACTGGAAGGCACAGGGTGGGCTGGGTGGCCTAAGCAGATGCTTCTGTCTGCAACCTGGCCCGGCGGCGCAGCGGTCAGAGACCCAGGCCCACCCCGCAGACACCCCAGGTGTGAGGGAGGCTGGGCAAACAATCCCCCCTCCCCCACATCTTTATATTTCTTTTCAGGATTTCCCTCCCCCTCCACTTTGTGCCCAGGACAGTAGTGGTCTCCGTGTACAATCTGGAGTGCTCAGAAAATGGCAAAAGCAGAGGAAAGCGTCAGTGACCTGGAATTCACCACTCAGAGGCAACTCATGTGACCATGACACCCCCCCGCCCCCCAGGCCTTTAAACAAACTGAGGACCATTCCAGACAGGCAGTTTTAAAGAGGATCACGCAGCCGGAATTCAAAATAAAGTCCCTTGGTTAAATACCTTCCTTTCCCACTTCCGCCTGGTGATGCTATTCATTTGAAATAAGTCCTTTGTGTCTGATAGTACTCAGCTTAAGGATTTCTCCTCAGTCTTGTGGGTTTAGTTTTACTTTTAAAACTATATATGTTAGGATATTAACAAATGCTTTTATTGGGGGATTGTTTGCTTATTTGTTTGTTTTATAAACTTTTTTGGTTGGGAATTGACCGAATTAGAGTGTACATGTGAATTTTCCTATCTTGGAGGTCTTTCTAAAGGAGAATTGCTAGAAGTGGAATTTCTGAGTCAAAAGAAATGAAGGCCCACGTAGCTTGCTCAGCGTCGCCCCCACCAGCTGGTGCTACCCAAATTTCCCACCCTTTTCCACATGATAACGGGGAACAGGCATCTCGATAATTACTTTATTTTGGAATTTTCTTTTTTTTTTTTTTTAATTTTAACAATTTATTGGGGCTCATACAATTCTTTTCACAGTTCATATATATACATACATCAATTGTATAAAGCACATCTGTACAGTCTTTGCCCTAATCATTTTTTTCTCTTTTCTTCTTTTACATTTTATTAGGGACTCATACAACTCTTACCACAATCCATACATATACATACATCAATTGTATAAAGCACATCCATACATTCCCTGCCCCAATCATTCTCAAGGCATTTGCTCTCCACTATTTTGGAATTTTCTTATGAGTGAAGTTGAACCTCTCCATGTTGCAAGGCCTTTGTAAAGAAAGATCTTTTTTTGTTTTGCTTTGTGTTTATAAACATGTGTGTCTTTCATGGCTCATGGACTGCTCCTGGGGTTTGGGATTTTTCGACCAAGATAAAGAATTCTTTACAGAAGGAAGAGAGTGCCGAAAAGTCGGTGGGTTTTTCATTTTTAATAATCTCCGTTTCCTGTTATGCACAGTGATGGAACACTGCTCACGGCTCTGAGCTGGCTGGTCCTTGGCCTGTGGCTTGCTTGGGGAGAGTGGACATCTTGGGTCTCTAAGCTATTCCCGAGCACAGGGAGCCTTCTCCCCACTTATGGAGGGTTCCTTCATGTATTGTTAGGGGCCCATCCAGTTGCGTCCACCCTATGGCTACGGAGGAACGCCTTGCCGAGTTCCCTGTGGTCCTCACGGCCAGCCCTAGCCCTCTGAGCCCATTGCCGCAGCCACAGTGCCCGTTCCTCTTGCTGATGGTCTTCGTTCCCTCCGGACTCGCCGCTTTACCAAGCACGGCCTCCCTCTCCCGGGACGGGGCCGTCCTGCTCACATGTCCAAATTTCATGGAAGGAGGTCTTGCCATCCACACCTCGGAGGGGTCTCCCGGCCATACTTCTTCCAAGCTAGTTCTGTTCGCTGATGCTGGCTGCAGTCCAGGCTATGTTCGCTATGACAGAGAGGCGCCGGGGCCCTTGGTCAGCTGCTCCCTGTGTGTTCTATCTGTCCTGCAGCCATCACAGGTGGGTTTCTCCTTCGACCACATGCTCTCACTGATCACTGTTGGAGAACGCGGTGCACGGGGGAGCGCACACTTCTCACACGTCTGTGGAGCAGAAAGAAGCAGGCGAGGACTGGGTTCCATGCTTACCCGGCCTTCAATCACGATGGGCCCTGGTCCTATGACGTCTTTTCTCTGCCACTCATCCAGTTGCCTCGTTTCCAAAATGAGGGGCTGGAGAGATGCGCGTCTTTCCCCAGACGGCAGTTCCAGCTAAAACAACACTCGCGCTCTGTGTCTTCCTGGCTTTGGGATGGGCTTTCCCTGCTGCAGTGCACAAGAGCCAGACCGCAAGCACTCAGCCAGCCTCCCGACATGCCCTGGCCTTGTCAAGACCAACCTTTACATCAGTGGAGAAGGGCTCCAGTCAGCAGAACCCAGCAGAGGTGGCGGTGGGGGAGCTGGGCCTGGGAGGCTGATGAGTCCGCTTGCCTCCACACCTGCTCATGAATTCAGTTTATCCTGCATTAACTCGTGCACCGATTCAGGCAGCCATTTGTTGAATGTCTCCTCCATTGGCTCAGACCATAGGGCAGGGATGGCCAAGGGCTGGGCAGAACAGGGCTCCCAGAAAACGTGTCATTGGAACTGAGACCTGTGAATTACAAGTCCTCCTGGTGAGGAACGTGGGGGAAAGTCGTGAGCAGAGGAGCGTGTGTGTGTGTGTGTGTGTGTGTGTGTGTGTGTGTGTGTGTAAGTCAGAGGTGATACTCTCTCAAGGGTGTGTTGGGCATTGCTAGAGAGCATGAGATACACCAGTGAGACCAGGCCCATCTCAGCCGGGTAGAGCAGGGGCTTGGGAGCCACAGTCGGGTTTCAGGAGGCTGGTGGTCTGGTCAGATGCTCGGTATCAATGGCCTTCTTGGTGGCTGTGTAGGTGTGGACTGGAGGGGCAGCGAGTGTGGGCCAGGGAGGCTGGTTAGGAGGCCGTGGCAGTGGTCCAGGGGAGGGATGATGGTGACTTGAACCAGAGTAGGAGAGTGAGTGGAATAAAGATCCTCATGGATGGAGGGGTAACATCTGGCAACACTGGTGGTGGATCTGCTGTTCCAGGAGGCTGATGGCTTAGACACTGAGAATGGGGAGATGCAGCGAGGAGGGGCTGGTGTGGAGGGGGGTAGATTGAGATGAGGGGTTCCATCTTTGGCGCAAGTATTTAGAGCTGTGCTGTGCCACACTGCACCCCGATCTTGTGCGGCTGCATATGTGGAGCTAGAGGAGCTAAGGGAAGGCTTTTAAAAAAATTCTCATTTCGTGTGAATAAATTTCAATGTAAGTAGCAGCGGCTCCCATGTCCCATGTCCATGACAGTGCAGACATAGGAGGTTGCCCATGTCACAGAAGTTGTTTGACACAGATTTAGAATGCCCCCACGTCATCTGAGTGGGCAACTGGGAGTCTGGACCCTGAAGAGCAGTCAGGCTGAGTCTGTAGCTTGCTCCCCGCTCCTGGCTGGCTGGGTGCCTTTGAGCAAGTGACTTCACCTCTCTGGGCCTCTTCATCAAGTAGGAAGGCCATTCCGTGCGCCTCCTGCGGTGCTTGTGAAGTTTGGAATGGAGGAAGCGCACCTGCCAGTTGGTGGTGACAGGCATTGGTCCTAATGACTGTGTGCCCCCCACACACCTGTGGTTGTTGGCTGCTGTGAAGGTGGCCCGACTCATGGTGACCCAGTGTACAAAGGCAGTGGACCATTGTTAGCCATCGGGTTTTTGTGGGCTGATTGTCAGAAGTAGATCTCCAGACCTTTCTTCCTAGTCTGTCTCAGTTGGGACGCGCTGCTGAAACCTCCTCCCCTGCAGCCAGATGGTGGCTGTGCTTGAGGTGCACGGGGGTTTGATCCTGAGTCTCCTGCATGGAGGGTGAGAGCCGGTGCCTCTGCCCTCGTCCATGCCTGCGACCCCAGCTGTGCCCCCGCTCGCTTGGGAAGGCAGCCTCTCCCGGGGTAAGAACTCGGAATTGGCATCTCAGCTCTGGCTTTGACCTTGACTCAGAGCACAGCCTTGGGCACGAGGCCCTTTTTCCTGGGTTTCCATTTTTCCATCTATCACCAGAAGGGTTTGGGGTGAAGGCTCCCCATCTTGTGAGTCGAAGAGGCCAGGAGGGGCCCAAGAAGGAAGGCAGCAGAAGTGAGCAAGGGCTACCGTGGGGTCCTCGTGCCTTTGCCTCCGCCGGTCCCAGCTCAGCTTTCCCAGTTGGCAGAATTCTACCTGTCAGAGAACTAAGCCAGAGAACGCGCCTCGAGCTCGCTTCAGGAACCTCCTTAGCATTTACCTTCATCCTCTTCTTCAGAAACGTATGGACGAGTTTATTGACTTCTGAACTGTTGGGAAAACTAATGTGGTCTCATTAAAATGGCATCGCTCACTCGTACTTAAAAAAAAAGCCCATTAAAGTCTTATACCTGACATGGAAAACTATGAAAGATTCATAATTGCAATAAAACTCTGTAATGGAATTTGAATTTCCAATTGTGGCAGTGCCGCTATCAGCCAGCGGGCTCGGAGTTGGAGCTGCAATATCCGCTCAGGAGAAGGCTGGGAGGGGCTGCTGGACAGACGCTGCCTTCGGGGAAGGTGGAGCTGCGTCTGGGCTCCGTGCAGGGATCTGGTGGTGCTGGGTCCTTTGCCGACTTCCTCTGGTGGGAGGGAGCTCCAAGCTGCCTCGGCCTCTTTCCGCTGCTTCCGTGGGTCTCAACCTGTGAGTCACAACTCCTTTGGGGGCCAAACGACCCTTTCACAGGGGTCATCTGATTCATCACAGTAGCAAAATGACAGTTATGAAGTAGCAACAAAAATAACTTTATGGTTGGGGGAGGGGTCACAATAACATGAGGAACTGTATGAAAGGGTCACGGCATTAGGAAGGTTGAGAACCACGGTGCTAGTTAATTTCAGGTCCCTTTACCAGGCAGGAGTACAGCACCTACTGTGTGCATCAAGCAAAGCCGAGGCCGAGCCAGAAAGGCCAGGCTACTTTCTCTTACTGGGGGTCTGGTACTACTTAGAGCAGCAGGGGCTTTGGAGGTAGGCAGATCAAAGGTCAAAACCAAACCCCTAGTTCTTGTCACCTCCCAGCCGCAGCCTTCCGTCTGTAAAATGGGAATCATAGTATGGGCTTCATGGGTATGATGGGGGTTGGGAGGTACCTGCAGCTGGGGGTGGGGCCCGAGGATCAGGGAGAGGTGGGGCATGGAATTGAGACACGCTGCAGAGGTGGAGTGGTCATCTTTGGGGGGTGAGGGGGGCTGAGCTTGGGTCCCACTCTGCACCCACCGTGTGTTTGTGAGTCAGCCCTAGCAGCAGCTTTGGAATTAGCGTAGTCTTTTTGAAAACACGGCAGGTGTTTCCTAGGCACTTACTGTATGGGGATGGAACACAGGTGGTGCTGGTAAGTGTAGGGCCGATAGCCACAAGGTCAGCAGTTCAAGTCCACCTCCCCAGGAGAAAGACAAGGCTGTCGGCTTCCAGGAAGACTTACAAGGCCTACGGGTTTGCTGTGAGTCAGAGTGGATGGACTCCATGACCCTGGGCCTGGTTCCCCTGGTTACTGTGTGCTGATGATGCTTCTCAGGGTTAAGTGTTGATACATAATCTCTAAGCAGCCCATGGCCTCCACTGTTCTCAGTACGCGTTACCTCATTGCATCTGTATTCGGATGAGACAGATCCTGGTCCTGCCCGTTTTCCAGAGGTGATAACTGAGGCCCAGAGAAGCCTATGACCCACAGACATCCATTCTGCCAATGGGTGGCAGAATGTGAACTGAGCCCACTGGGCCGACTTCGGGGCCTGTGTGCAAAAGCACAGGGCATACTGCTGGCGCTCCTGGCGTTGCTGTAGCTCGCAGGCAGGGGGTGGTCTAGTTCCCTTTCTGAGGGAAGGATCAGTGATGTTCCCAGGTATCTTAGGGAGTCAGATGCGGGGCGGCATGCCCCATCCGGAGTCGGCTGAGCATTTCCTGCTGCTCCCAGGGTTCCTTCCACCGTGCTCCTGGGTCTTAGAGAGAGATAAATCCCCCACTTCCAGCTGGCCGGCTGTGGTCGGGGATCCGCGTGCTGTGCTTGTGGAAGGCCTTTCCCACCCCTTTCCCCCTGCCCCCTGCCCCCCACCCCCCATCCCTCCAACCCCAAGCGTCTAGAACCGTTTCTCATACTGGAAACGCTCCTGCTGCCTGAGAGGCATTCGGAGGAGGCAGGACACCGGGCTGAGTTTGCTTCTCAGCGTTTGTCAATTCATCTTTTCTTCCCAAACTCCAGCTTGGCTTACCTTGCCCGAGTCTTGCTTTGAAAACACCGGGACAACGCCAAGGGATTGTCATGTGCTGCCCTCTGCCAGGGAGGCTGGGTGAAGGGATGCCAGCCATGGGGAGGCGGCACTCTGAGGTGGCCTCCTCAAGGCTGTGGCGGGGAGTGACCCAGGCCTCAGCCCCCTCCGTGGAAGGGACAGGGAGGTGGAGTGGGATTGGGGTTTAAGCGTGCCACAAGTCTTTGAGACGTGCCCCGTCTTGCTCTGCTTCCGTCGCATTTATTTTAAAGGAGTCTCCTCCTTTAAATCCAAGCAGCTTCAGCAGGAGGCCGGTTTTCCAGTTTGTAACTGTCCTTGTGTGTAATGGTCGTGTTGCTGCCGCCGCTGAGACTGTATACAAGGGACTGTCCACCGGCTCACTGGCGTCTCCATGTGCCGTCTGGTGACATTGATTCCAGGCTTGAAGACACACAACCATCTTGCCCGTGCCTGCATTCCCTCTCCATGAACATAAATCCACCAGCAGCCCGGTTACGTCACTACGTAATAGCGGGGCACTGAGGATCGCCTCCCCGCCAGAGTGGCACAGACTTCGAGAGAGCATTCAGTCTGTGGCACCATCCCGGTGGGAGGGAAATGATTTGCATCCCTCTGGTGCAGCGAGTTACGTGTTGGGCCACGAACTGCAAGCTTAGCACTTTCAAACCACCCACCTGTATGCCCATGAAGGTTGGCACTCTCAGAAACCCACAGTGCAGTTACATCCTGCCCCGTAGGGTTGCTGAGAGGCTGTGCGTCAGAAGTGGCTCGATGGCAGTGAGATGTTTCCCCTTTTGTCTTCTCTTTTAGATATCTAAGGACACTTGGTATCCTCGCATGTGTGTGTGACTAACTGGAAGTTCTCTTGGGTGAAATGGCAACTGAAATCCTATGCTCATACTATGACTAGGCCATTTACCTTTTTGTTAGCACGGACGAGTTTTGTATATACATTGCTGCTTAGATTCTTGTCAGATAGATGGTTCTCAAAAGCAGTCTCCCATTCAACTCAGGAGCTTGTCGTCTTCCTGTCCTGGTGGAGTGGTCTGAGGAACAGAGCCGCTCGTTGTCATGAGGTCCCTTGTATCTCTTTCCTCTTTTGCTGTGCGTGCCTTCAATATTAGTATTAGACAATCCGGTGTTGAAAACGAGACCTGACAGCACCGCCCCTGCTCATTCTGACAAGACTTGTGTGGCTTTCGATCCACATTCGGGTCCTTCAAGCATGTTGTTTTTGCATGTGGTGTGAGGCCTGGATCCTGTTTCATCTTTAGGCATGTGGAGATCCGATTTCCCCAGTACCATTATTTGAAGAGACTCTTCTTCCCCCTTCGAATGGACTTAGCCCTCTTCTCAAAAACCAATTGCTCTAGACTGTCAAAAGGCCTAATGCTGCAGTCGTGGTGATCTAAAAGTAGGCGCTTGGATGGATGGGCAGGCAGGCTGAACATCAGTGGGAGTATACCCACACGCACATATATATCCATACATGCTTGACAGAGGATATTTATGCATGGGTATTTCTCTTTGCTGCAAATATGCCCCAGGAAGTGGCAGAGTATGCAGGGGGCAAAGTTAGGAAACACTCCTTAGGCATCAACACCTTGCAGGAAGGAGTCGCTGGGCCTGGGGTTGACCAAGGTCAAGTAGCATCTTGGCAGCCAACTTCAGTGAGTAGCAACTGGAGTCTGGAAAGCTCGTGAGCAGCCGTCTTCTCTGTAGCTATTGTTCTCTCCCTGTCGGGAGGAGAGAAGTGCAGTGATAGTGGAAAGACACATGGCAACAAAAAGCCCAGAGGACTCGTGGACCACACAAACAGTAGTCTCCCAGCCCCAAACGGGAAGAGCTAGATGGTGCCCAGCTGCCACCATCAGCTGCCTGAAAGGATCCCATTAGAACAGCGGTTCTCAGCCTGTGGGTCACGGTCCCTTTAGGGGTCGAATGATGCTTTCACAGGGGTCACCCGATTCATTACAGTAGCAAAATGACAGTGATGAAGTAGCAACGAACATAATGTTATGGTTGGGAGTTACCCCAACATGAGGAACTGTACTGAAGGGTCTCGGCAGGAGGAAGGTTGAGAACCACTGCATTAGAAGATCCTGGGTTGAGTGGAAGAGACACGTGGGGGACAGCCCTCAAAGTTGGAACAGAGAACTGGTTTACTGGTCAGGTCGAGATTGGTGGGACCCCCAAGACCATGGCCATTCATCACCCTTCAGGTCTTGAAATGAACACCCACCTGAGTTAGAATCACCAGTCATTTAAGATCCAATGGAGCAGCAGCATTTACCTAAGGACAAAGTCCAAGTGGCCCGGGAAGGAGGAGGAACGGGAACAAGAGCCACAGGGAAGAAGCGGGGCACGAGAGGGTGTGCCGAGGAGACTGCAGTGGATGGGTTGAGTCGAAGGCGTGTGAGCTGATGGATGTAGACATGATGGTCCACTCTGGACACCATCCCCTGATTCGCTGCAGAATAAGAGTAAAAGCCAGAGAGAGTTGCCCATCGGTGAAGTGGAGTTCATTCTCTTTTTTCATAAATGGAATTGTTTATGACTTACAGTCAGTAAAGATGCCCAGGCTTGCAGTAAAAGGAGACAACCGCGTCCAAGTGTGAAGGGAATATGGGATTCTGCCTTCCTGCCTGTTGCCTCCCTGCCCTTCACCGCCGTGCTCCCTGTCCAGCCTCGGATGACTGCTGCTTCCCTGATAAGGGGACCCTTAGCAATGTCATCACAGACCTCCTCACAGCTGTTGCCAGGTCGTGGCTCAGGACTGGAAGTGACAGGGGTCTGGCTCAGCCACTGGCTATAACCTGTAACCCTGTCTGAGCGGTGACGACGTCCTTGGCCGGCGGTCCAGGAGGAGGGTGAGATGGTATGGCCCAGGTGACTGTTTTCCCCTGGTCTTGGCAGGTTGGGGACCAGATTCTGGAGGTGAATGGGCGGAGCTTCCTGAACATCCTGCATGATGAGGCCGTCAAGCTGCTCAAGATATCCCGGCACCTCATCCTGACGGTGAAGGACGTGGGGAGGCTGCCCCATGCCCGCACCACCGTGGACGAGACCAAATGGATCGCCAGCTCCCGGATTGGGGAGCCCACCTCCAACACCACAGGGTCTGCCCACTCTCCTCGCTCTGGGCCCCGGGGCCCCAGAGTTCTTAAGGTTTAGAGAGGATCCCTTCCCCTTGCAGCACAGCCGTGGGCACATGGTTGCCCCCTTCTAGTCTCAGTTTCCTCATGACAACCTGAAGTGCATGCTCCCTGGTGACTCGCCCAGGCCTCTCATTCCTTATTCGCCCTTGGGCAAATCACTTACCTAATTTCCTCTCCTTTTTTTTTTTTTTTCACTTTCTTTTTTTTTTTTTTTTAAATTATTTTTTATTTTTTAACAAATTATTGGGGCTGATACAATTCTTTTCACAGTTCATATATATACATACATCAATTGTATAAAGCACATCTGTACAGTCTTTGCCCTAATCATTTTTTTCTCCTCTTTTCTTCATTTACATTTTATTAGGGACTCCAACAACTCTTACCACAATCCATACATATACATACATCAATTGTATAAAGCACACCCATACATTCCCTGTCCCAATCATTCTCAAGGCATTTGCTCTTCACTTAAGCCCCTTGCATCAGGTCCTCTTTTTTTTTTCCCCCCTCCCTCCCTTTTCCCCCCTCCCTCATATGCCCTTGGTAATTTATACCTCGTTATTTTGTCATATCTTGCCCTATTCGGGGTCTCCCTTCCCCCCTTCTCTGCTGTCCCTCTCCCAGGGAAGAGGTCACATGTGGCTCCTTGTAATCAGTTCCCCCTTTCCAACCCACTCACCCTCCACTCTCCCAGCATTCCTCTCCTTTTTTAACACACACACAGTGGTAACTGTGTAACAGGACATTTGCCATTGCATCCGATTTCCTGTGGACAAATCAGTGACATTAATTGTGGTTGTCACATTGCACAACTCTCTCTGGGCCTCAGTGGCTTCATCTGAGGAGCAAGGCTCCTAGTCCCTCCCCTCCCCAGATCAGAGGATACTGGGGGCTCTTTGGGTGCAGGGCTTACAGTGGGATGGAACTGTTATGTGACTGCATTCAGAAGTGTCCTGCCTTTGAGCCAGGGCTGGCTCCTAGCCACCCGGAGGTCAGAGCAGAACTGGCCCTGGGGGGTTCCAGGACTGCAACTCCTTACGGGAGTAGAAAGCTCCATCTTTCTCCCATGGAGATGACCTTGTGGTTAGCAGCCCAACATGTAACCCCGACACCACCAGGGCTCCTTGCTCACGTGACTGCACAGTTGCTGGTCATGTAATGCGCCACTTTCCAGTTACCATCAGAGTCTCAACTGCTGGTCTGCTGGTCTACTGCCAAGCACTACCCAGAGCCAGTTCCCTCTCCTCCTCCCCTTCCCGCCCGCCGTCCACCTGCGCAGTATTATAAATGTCAAGAATGTAGCTGCCAGCATTTAAAAAGACATTAGACTTCCTGTGGAAATCTGGGTTTCTGGCTTTTGCCTAAAAAAGCTGGAGCATGGCCTGAGCCTACCTTTCCTCGTCCAGAGAAACTGGAGCTCAGCCACACCCTGCAGTGGCACTTGGAGATCTCCAGTCCCCTCGAGCCCTCGCCCACCCCAGGGGTGGCCTGAACCTGAGGCCACCTGGCAGACCACCTGCTCCTGGGGCTGGGACGGTGCAGGGGCCACCGCGCACGGCGCCAGAAGTCCTGTCTACATACTTGAGGGAAGCCCGAGGTGCCCTGTCTGTCCAGGGGTCCTATCCCCCCAGACCTGAGCTGGCAGCAAGTGAGTGGCCATGAGGGTCATGCATCTTTCAGGGACATGGGGGAGCAAAGGCCCTCTTGCTCTCAGAGCCTTAGCACCTCCCTCGCTCCTGCCTCGTGGGTCCTCGCAGACCCGCAGCTGACTACGCCTGTCTGTCTTCATAGGTTTCCTGGGGATCTCTCAACAGAAGGGACGAACAAGGTAGGATGTTCCTCGCCGTGGGGTACCTTCGCCTTCTTCCTAGCTCCCCTGATGTAACTGATGAAAGCGTGTATGTCACTCATGTCCTCTCTGCCCCATTGGGCGCTCCCTTTGCCACGTGTCTGTGAGAGCTTGCCGTGCCCCGGGCGTCGCCCCAGGTCCCAGGGTAACAGCAAGGAACAGAACCCAGCAGGTCCAGTGCCCGCCCTTGTGCAGAAGCCCCATAGAGCAAAACAAGCCCATAAATAGCACCGAACCAATTACAAAGGATGCATGTGCCATCGAGACCCGGGGCTTGGATGTACGAGAGATTACAGGTGAGATACCTACTCTAGATGAGGTCAGGGGAGAGTTGGAGAGAGGAAGAAGGCCACTATGGGGTCGTGACATTGGTATTTGTGCTCCAACTGATTGTTTACCCCAAGTCAGTGAGGTCAAACTGGGGGAGGGAGGGAGGGGAAAGGCTGTGGGAGAACCCTGAGGCAGGGGAAGAGCTTGACCAGTTGGGAGGAAGGAAGGAGAGTGGGTGGGGTGAGGAGGTAGGAGCAGGGTGCTGACCGAGGTAGTCCAGGGCAGATCTCGGGCTCTGTGGGCCATGGTGGCTCTGTGGGGCTGGCTGGGCTCTCTGCAGGGGAGGACCAGAACAGGACAGGCGATGCACAAGATCATTTCCACCACGCTCTGCTATGGAATCATTGTGTGGATGGCACAAAGGACCCTCAGGGCCCGGAGGGGAGTCTGCAGGGCATCTCAGACCAGGCTGCGGATGGTAGAGGCAGTGGCGGGAAAGGGTGGGCAGTGTCCATGCAGGTTTGAACTGTACTTGGGAAAGAAATCCAGACCCAGTCCATTCTGACTGGTAGCGGCCCTGTGTGTGCTGTGGTTATCCCCAGAGTCCCCGAGGGGTGCAAACGCGCAGTGCCTTCGGCTGCTGACCCCAAGGTTATAGCCGGGAGTCTGCTCAAAGACTTGACAGTCTGCTTCTGAAGATTCGGATGTCCAATGCCTGCCGAGGCTAGTTCTGCCTGGGCACACCCCGGGGCTCCAGGAGTTGCAATCGACTCGACGGCACCTGGTTTGGGCACCTGTCATTTCAGGCACAGGAGACACTGATGTTGAGAGATGCGACAGAGCCCGTGATGCTAGTAGTGTCTGCCCTCCTCACGGTTCCCAGGGCCTGGGAGGTGGCATATGAAGAGGCTGTCAGGGTTGAAGCAAACACTCCTCGGAATTGTGTCGTGGGGTCCCCTCCTGTCACATGGCTTCCTGTGTGCACCGGGACCGCTGAGTGCCTTCGGGAGACCATCCATCTCTGAGTGTCGGGCCAGGTTGCTCAGCATGCCGGGGCATCTGGCTTTCTGTCTTGCAGCCAGGATTCTACAAGGGGCCGGCCGGCTCCCAGGTGACCCTGAGCAGCCTGGGAAACCAGACGCGCGTGCAGCTGGCGGAGCAGGCGCGACACCTGCTGACGGAGCAGGAGCGGGCCACGATGGCCTACTACCTGGACGAGTACCGCGGGGGCAGCATCTCTGTGGAGGCGCTGGTCATGGCTCTATTTGAACTGCTCAACACCCATGCCAAGGTGATCTGCGTCCCTCCTCTGGCAAGGCCGCGGGGGCTGAGCTCTGTGCCCGTCTCTGCCCTCCTCCCCTCTGCTGAGAACCTACTAGGAGTCACGCTTGAACCCTGGGTAAAGACCAGTGATACGGGCAGTCCCGTACTCCTAGGGGAACAAAGAGCATACCGTGGGAGTGGGGCTCCAAGGCTTTACTGGGCGCCTTTAGAATGACCTCAGTCGCCTTTAAGGAGCACTGCCTGGGCCCCGTCCCGGCCACGATAACCCTGCATGTCCTGTATGGGAGCCGGTGTCCGTCCCCCCACCTCTTGATCCCCCCCCCTCACCCCCTGTGACTGACCTGCTCTGCCGGCTCTGAGGACCGGGCTCTAGTGGAGGCCTGTTTGATGAGGTTCAGAAGCTGAGCCAAGAAGGACTCAACCGGCCGGGAGTGGTTACAGTGGGAAGACAGCTGAATGAGGGGGCACGACTTGGAGCCAAGCAGGGAGAAGGCTGTTCTAGGCACAGTGGAATGGAATGGACAGCCAGGCGCTTAGGTGTGATAGTGTGCTGAGGGAGCTCCATCATGCATGGGCAGCACAATTGCAGAGCAGGTAGAGAGAAGAAAGGAGGAGTTGGATGACACTGGACCCAGTGTGTAGGGCAATGAGGCAGACAATAGGGAGCCACAGAGGGTTAAGGAGGGAGGGTAGCAGCAGAGCTAGTGTGCAGGCCACTTGAGGGTAGCGAGTGAGACTGGACCCTGATCAACACCTGCTTGTTCCTGCCCCAGTTCTCGCTCCTCTCGGAGGTGAGAGGCACCATCTCCCCTCAAGACCTGGAACGCTTCGACCACCTGGTGCTGAGGCGGGAGATTGAGTCAATGAAGGCGCGGCAGGCCCCAGGCCCAGCAGCCGGCGACACCTACTCCATGGTCTCCTACAGTGACACAGCCTCGTCCACGGGCAGCCGCGGCACCTCCACCACCGTCAGCTCGGCCAGGGTGAGTCGCCTCTGACTTTGTCCCTTCCCTGTGTCCCGCAGGACAACCCGGTGGGTAAGTTCAGAGACTGGTGGGGTTTAAATCCCAGCTCTACACACACCAGAGCCTGGTTCCCTGGAGCCTCCATGTCTTTGTATAAAATCAGTTATCAACAGAGTGTCCACTGCATGCCAGGCACGGACCCCAAGGACAGCTGACCAGGGAGGTGGGGCTGGGGGAAAAGCAAATGAGAGAGGGCAGGGGCAGGTGCCGTTTGCCCATGCTTGGCTCCCAGAGAGCACTCAGTGGGTTGGTCAGTGGTGGTAGCAGTGGTGTGTGCATTGTGATGATGCTGTGTCCCCTACCTGACTTGTTCTCCAACTGCCAGCCCCTGGGAACGCACCTGGTACAGTCCAGGGTTCAAACCTGCCCCCAGGATGCTAAAACAAACAAACTCCCTGCCACGGAGTAAATGCTGACTCTTAGCACCTGTATAGGACAGGAGAGATGAACTCTACAGAGCTAGGAGGACATTAGCTCCAGGAGGCCTTTGCTAGAAAGGGACAGGTGGAAGGCCTTGCCCCCCATGTGGGCACGGTCATTCGTGGACGGGTGTTGTGTGGTGGACGTAAAGAGTCTGGGCTGGGAGTTAGGGGCTAGCACTCTGTGCCCACACCGTCTCCCCAGCTCTGGTTTCCTGCATCTGGGACCCTTTTCACCACTTGGCTCCAGAGAAGCCTCTGGGCGGGGCGAAGCCCCACCTCGGGCTGTGTTTGACTCTATGGGAGCAGTTCCCCCTGCGTTTCCAGCTCCACTGAGCCCGACCTTGGCTGTGTCCGCGGGGCCTTCTGTGGCACTTCTGTTCTCAAACCTCAGAGCGACTGCCTATCATTCTGTTGGGGCTGCTTTAGAATTGGGGGTGTGAGCCAGCAGGTGGAGGGGGGGCGGAGTGCTAGCCTCAGAGGCCTCTCTGAGCCTCAGTTTTCCTACCTGAGAAAGGTCTCAGGTTCCTGGCTCCTGCAGGCAGATCAGGTAGGAGGCTTGGAGGCAGGGTACCTGTGCCAGGAAGGGGTTGCAGGCAGGGGCACGGGTCAGAAGTCCCCAGAGTTGACTCACGTGACCCCCTTGTTCCAGCCCAGGTCTGTCCCTACCTCAGACCCGCTGCTCCAGGCCAGTCCAGGACCAGCTCAGTGTTGGCCTGCCCTGCTGAGGGGCCTCTGCTGGGGCGTCTGGGGCAAGGCAGACTTCAGCAAGGCCATGGGGTGTTTAGAGACCGTGGGAGGGGTGGTCCCGGAGCCCCTTCTCCCACTTCTGCTGAGAGGGCAGCGGGCGGGCCCCAGGTAGCACGTTGTCCCTGGGATGGGCTGGAGGTGGGGTCTAGGAGACATCAGGACCAGCTGCAGGAGCAGCATGTCAACAGAAGCTACAGCTTCATGCTGTACCTCAGTTTCCTCACCTGCCTTGGGGCCTTACCACTGTGCCCACAGGTGCTGGGGGAGATGGCATGTGAGCACACCTGTGTTCCAGGCTAAGGGAGCACCAACAGGTGCCAGGCTATCTCCCTGTTGTTGTTTTTAAGTCATTTTTTGGGGGGGGGGGGCTCTTACAGCTTTTATAACATTCCATACACCCATTGCATCAAGCACATTTGTACATACTGCCATCATCATTTCCAAAACATTTTCTTTCTACTTGAGCCCTTGATATCAGCTCTTCTTTTTCCTCTCTGTCTCTCCCTTCCTGTTCTTTCTGACCCAACCTGGCTGGGGAAAATCCCTGGGTATTTATGCTGCTCACATGGAGACTTGCGGAAAGCATTGGGCAGAGGGACTACCAGACCCTCTCTGACCACCACTGTCCCCTCCCTTGCCCCCCACCTGGTGCCTTCGGCATGCACAGCCCCCTGGGGTGCACTGTCAGACTTTGGCCTGCTCTGCCCCTTTGGGCGTGCCCCTCCCTGCTAAGCTCCGCCCTTCTCTGGTGGAGGCCCCCTCTCTGCAGACACCACATTGGGGGCACTTCATGGGGGGGTTGTGATCTTGCACCCAGTCTCTCTCCTGCTCTGAGCCAAATGGGAATCCAGTCCCAGCTCTGCCTGCCAGGCAGCCCCAGGGTGGCCCCTAGGTGGTTGACCATGCTCCACAGCCCTCCTCAGGGACAAGTACCATTTCTTCAGAGGCGCTGGGCCCCCAGTGTCCTTCCAGGGGGCAGGCAGAGTGAAGGCGCTGGCTGGGGTGCCAGGGTCTTCTTGCCCCTGCTACGGTCACAGAAAACTGGAAAGGGGCTTGGCACGGTGTGTTCATTTTGCCTTTGTGTGCCAGTGTGTGTGTGGGGGGGGGTAGGTGATGCCCTCACCCCCATGTTTATTTTATGTACTCTTCTTTTTGCCTTTTGTGCCCACCCTTCCTCCCCAGGAGCGGCTGCTGTGGCTTATAGACCTGATGGAGGTACCGTCCTTCCTGCTGGGGCGGCGCTGTGGGAGTTCCCTGGCTAGGGGCAAAGGTCAGGGGCTGCGGCCCACCCTGCTGCCCCTCCGTCTGTCCCCAGCCTGCAGAGGGGCTGGGCCCTTGGGGCTCCCTGCTTCGGCAGGTGTTTTCAGGTGTCAGGGTGAGCCTGCACCATACTCAAACCCCAGAGCTTCCACCCACCGCCACTAAGATCCATTCCAACTCATGAAGCAAAGCCACTCACTGCCACCCAGCCCATGCTGACCCACAGCCACCCCATCGGGCATAGGTTCCCAGACTTGTTTGGCCTGCCGCTCCCTTTTCATAAAACTACTCAGCACCCCGCTGGCAATTAGAAACATGTGTCCCACAGCCCATAATCGAGGGTCAGATGAGGTGCCTGCTGTGGCCGTCCCCCGGAACATTCCAGAATTCCCCAAGGGGTGGATCTGCCACTTTCAGGAAACACTGCTATCTATCTAAGGTTTCGGAGCACGTAAAGCAGACAGCCTCATCTTCCTCCTGCAGAGTAGCTGCTGGGTTTGAACTGCTGACCTTGTGACGGGCAGCCCCGCACATAACCTTATAGAGCCACCAGGGCTTCTTGTACGACCTTAGGCAGTGGATTCACCTCTCTGAGCTCCATCTGAGGTTGGCCATTTCTGTGCCGTGGAGACACCTGGTCATCACCTGCGTGTGTTCCAGCCCTCAGCCACCTCTTCCAAGCACATGCCCCTCATCCTCTTAAGTGGGTGACTGTCAGTCCCAGGCTCCCCTTTGCTCATGGCCCCCATCTTATGGTGTTCTATACTGTATGTCGTCTGACTTCCTGAGGGCAGGACAGAGTCTGTAGGCCCCATGGAGTCCCTACCACCCAGCAGAGGGCCTGGGCGTCACGAACGGCCTTCTGAGCAGTAATACCAGCCGGCTTCCTATCGACTCTCTGTGGCACAGGGATAACGCTTTGCAAATGCATCTGCTTGAAGGAGCCCCGGTGACTCGATGGTTAAGCGCTTGACCGGTAAACAGAAGGGCAGCGGTTCAAATCCCCATAGACAGTGTTTCCCAATGTGGGCCATCTTGCCCCCCTTGGGGCTGCAATGTCAGGGGGTTCTATACTTTATCCTGGACTGTGGGCTAGAGCACAAAAGTCTTCCACTGCCCAGGGAGAGACGTTCCAAGAAATGCTTTCCTCTGAAAAGGGGTAGAGGCCACGGGAGTGAGACAAGCTGTGCACCAGGTGACCTGGGGATCTGCTCTCAGAGTGGGGGGGGGTGGGCGGCCTGTTGGGAGTCCTGCTCTGTCGGGGAGGGTCACAGTGAGTCAGGATTGAGCCATGTCCCCGGGACCCTGTTCTTTTGTTTTGTTTTATTGGGGGCTCCTACAGCTCTTATCACAATCTATCCATCCATCCAGTGTGTCAAGCACATGTGTACATTTGTTGCCATCATCATTCTGAAAAAAAATTTCTTTCCACTTAAGCCCTTGGTATCAGCTCATTTTCCCCATCCCCACCCCCCTCCCTGATGAACCCTTGATCATTTATCATTTTTTCATGTCTTTTTTTATATCATTTTATTGGGGGCTCATTCAACTCTTATCCCAATCCATACATACATCCATTGTGTCAAGCATATTTGTGTATTTGTTGCCATCATCGTTCTCAAATAATTTTCTTTCCACTTAAGGTCTTGGTATCAGCTCCTCATTTTCCCCCTCCCTCCCCCACCTCTCTCATGAACCCTTGATAATTTATCAGTTATTTTTTTCATGTCTTACACTGACTGATGTCTCCCTTCTCCCATTTTTCTGTTATACATCCCCCAGGGGGGAAGTTGTATGTAGATCATTGTGATCAGTTCCCCCTTTCTCCCCCCACCTTTCCTTTACCTTCCTGGTATTGCTACTCTCACTATTGGTCCTGAGGGTCTTTATCTGTCCTGGACTCCCTGTGTTTCCAGCTCTTATGTGCATGCTCTGGTCTAGCCACCTTTGTAGGGTAGAATTGGGATTATGATAGTGGGAGGTGGGGTGTGGAGGAAGCATTAAAGTACTAGAGGAAAGTTGTATGTTTCATTGGTGCTACACTGCACCCTGACTGGCTCTTCTCATTTCCCCCGACCCTTCTGTAAAGGGATGTACAGTTGCCTACAGATAGGCTTTGCATCTCCACTCCACACTCGCCCTCATACACTATGATAATGATTTTTTTTGTTCTTTAATGCACAATACTTAATCCCATCGACACTTCGTGGTCACACAGGCTTTTGTGCTTCTTCCAGGTGGGCTTTGTTGCTTTTAAGCTACATGTCTGCTTGTTTATCTTCAAGCCTTTAAGACCCCAAACAGTATATCTTTTGATAGCTGGGCAACGCCAACTTTCTTTACCACATTTGCTTATGTACCCGCTTTGTCTTCAGCGATCGTGTCAGGAACGTGAGCATCATGGAACGTCAGGTTAATAGAACAAAGTGTTCTTGCATTGAGGGAGTACTTAAGTAGAAACCCAATGTCTTTCTGCTACCTTAGCATTTAACCTATAAATATATGCACTTATAGATCTATTTCCCCATCGTCATATATAAATATATTTACATATATACATGCCTTTATTTAGACCTCTATAAGTGCCCTTTGCCTCTTAGCTCTTTCCTCTATTTCCTTTTACTTTCCTCTTGTCCCACTATCATACTTAGCCTTCATTTGGGATTCAGTAATTCTTCTCTGTTACATTGCCCTTGATCAACCCCCCAGACCTCCTAAACCCTCCTTGCCATCGATTTTGGATCACTTATTGTTCCCTTGTCTCTGGGTTTGTGAACACCCTCTTCCTTCCCCCACCCCTCCCATGTTCCCCCAGAACCTTGGGTCCCATTGTTTTCTCCTCCAGATTGTTTATACTGCCTATCTTATCTAGATAGACCTGCAGAGATAATCATATGCACAAAAACCAAGACAGAGCAAAACAAAGCAACAAAAGAAAACAAAACAAACTAACCAATGACAAAAACAAAGAAAAGCCTGTAAATAGTTCACGATCTGTTTGTTGACTTTTAGGAGTGTTTTCTGGTCCAGTCTGATGGAGTGTCACACCCAGGCCCAAAGTCTATTTTTGGTATTCCCTGAGGACTTTGTCGCACTGTTCCCCTTGCTGCTTTGTTGCTTGCCCTTAGTGTTTTGACTCAGTATGGTGGGGTCAGATCGGGCACAATTCCCACACTGTGGCTCCAGTGTTGTCCCCTGTAGTGTTAGGGGTCAGTGAGGGACGTCGTGTCTCATAGTGGGTCCGGTTCTTTGGGACACTGTTTGACAGAGAGGAATCCCAGAGCTCAGAGAGGAGGATGACTTCTCCAAAGTCCAGCTAGTAAGTGATGGGGGGCGGGGTCAGGATTGGAACCCAAGTCTCCTTGTGGCCCTGAGGCTGGCCATGCAGCGGCTTTGATCAACCGAAGCCAGCTGTTGCCTAGCTATCGTGGCTGGAAGTCTAAGCTCATGCCCTCTCTTGACTGGGGTGGGTTTGGGGGTGGACTTTGGACTTAGGGATGCCCCAGGATTTGGGTACCCCTTGGTTGTAGGTGTGCCCTCACAGGCCCTCTCTGCTTCTGTGACTATGACCTTTATAACACACCAGGGCAAAAAAAAAAAAAAATAACACACCAGGGCTTACTCTATGGCCCTCCCTGCTATTCCAGTTCCTCCCTGTTAACGTAAGGGATACACCTGCCAAGAACCTCCTTGGAAAACGAGGGCCTCTTCGTAGGACAGGGTTTCAAACTCCAACAGAGCTCTGAGGGGGCACAGTTCACCTCCATCCACCCACCCGGGTCTCCATCTCTTCATCCCCCTCCCTCCCCGCTTTCCTCCGTACTCTGCAAAGGGTATTCGCTGAGCGTTTACTGAGCGCCGCGTGCACTTCTAGACGCTGGGGACGCAGGCGTGAACAGCAGCAAAGAGACCTTCCCAGGCTGCAGTTTCCAGTCGAGCAGGATGACAGGCAATAGCACAGTGCCGTAACTGTGCATGTCACTTAGTTAAGAGGTGAAAGGCTAAGTTGGAAAATAAGCCCGGTGGGGGGGGGGGACATTAGGAGATGCAGGGGCAGGGAGTGTAGGAAGAGATTGAATGGCCAAGAAACAACACTGAGCTCAGACCTGAAAGAGCTTAAGGAGGAACTATTTTTTTTTGGGGGGGGGGGAGCTTCGCAAGCTTGGGAACAGCAGTTGCAAGTGTCCTGGGGTCAGTGCATGTCAGGGGTGTCTGAGAAGTAGAGGCCAGTGAGGCTGCATGGGGCTCTGGGGTTCACATGCTGCAGATGTCAGTTCTCGATGAGTGGGGTGGGAGCCACTGGCTCGTTGGAGCATTGGTGGGCGTGGCTGTGTTGTTGCAGGGACCCGGTTACTGTAGAGAGGAGCCAAGGGTGGGTCTCTACCAAGATGAAAAGATTCATGCACACGAACCAGCCCATCTCGACTGTGGGCTGCGAGGGGCCTGGGGGAAGCTGCAGCCCAGGCTGCTAAGAGAGGTGGTGGCAGCCCCTGCAGCTGCCCAGCTCTGCCTGCTCAGCCCTACCTATGCACCCAGCAGGCCTCAGCCTGAGACCCAGTCAGCCTCACTACCACCCAGGAAGCCACCACCCCACCCCAGCCCCCATTCTTCCTCCACTCTCTCTTCCATGCACTGGGTTCCCCCGCCCACCCCCACCCCCCGGAAAGCCCCTCTACTGCTCTTGGCCTCTGTCTCCCCATCTGTACAACTAAAGCAGACTACCAAGGCGCTGCCAACTCTGTCGGTTGGGAGTTGTCAGCCTAGCGGGGCTCTGCGTGTTCAGACAAGGGCCGCAGCTGTGTTCCCCCAGAGAGCTTGCATAGAGGGAAAGTCCTGATCTGCACCAAGTGCCAGGTGACAGTGCCACACACCCGTCAGTTCTGGCTGTGGCAATGCTGAGTCACACGTGGTTCCCCAGACCTCGGACAATCACCAAAGGTGCTGCTTCCTTACGGCCACAATGGCTTTGCTGATGCTGCTCTAAGGCCCGTCCTACGGCTCCAGCCTGCTCCGGCATCTGCCTTCCCCAGAAAATGGGGAAGCTGCCAGGACACAGGAGCCACCTCCTTCCCTCCCGGGGGCTCAGGAATCAATTATGAGACAGATATGGAGATCACACCACCCTCCCCAGCACCCTCAGGAGTGCATGCAAACATTGGTCGTCTGCGTGGTAGCAGACTGCTTGGCTCTCACGTTCCGGCAGGGTGGCATCAGGCATCTGGTATCAGTGACCCAGATGCCCCAATTGGTAGCCCCAAAGGGAGCCAGTTTCCACTTAGCCCAAGTTGCCTGTCTCGTGCTGTGTGGGCTGCAGTCCCAGGTTAAACCTGTCCCCAGCGCTTCCTTCAAACCAGACACCATCCATCAAAGGGAATCAGATGCAGCCGCCCTGCTGACAAATCGTGTTTATTCTCCATTTGTCGAATACAGGGCTGGCCCTGGGGGTGTTTTTCTACCTCTTTTATGTCCCCATAAAACTGTTGGCCAGGGGAGCAGCCCCCATGGCATGCGGGGCCAGAAGCAGCAGGTAGGGCTGCTCTGTGAATCCCTCACCCCGGGCAGCCCACCCACCTAGGTGCTGTGTGACTGTGGGCAGGTGACTTGAGCCCTGAGCCTCAGTTTCCACATCTGTACAATCGACTGGTAAAACCGGTGGTGGTGAAGCTACAGTGAGGTGGGGGGGCCACAGAGGGGCCGATTCTGTTGTCAGGGCACCACTGTACGCATTGTAGAGCCAACCTTGCGCCCACAGAGTAGATGCCACCCACAGAGGGCAGGCGTTGGCAGCTAGGGCTTGCCCTGGTTGGTGTCATTTCTACCTGGCTCGGAAGGATTTTGTACGCCAGGTTCCGATGTATCTGAAAAGGTCTTCTTCTTGCCTGCCCAGGGATGCTTGAGGTAGGGCCCTGTCCTGCAGGTTCCCCCTCGGCATTAGGGTAGGAAGGGGCGCTGGGTGTGGTTGCCCCCTTGGTCTCCAGCCCAGTGACATGGTTGGGGGGCAGGGGCTAGGGCCTGTCTTGAAACTTCCAGCTGCAGAGAGCCCAGGTGGCCAAGGCAGCTTTCCCCAGAAGCCGGGCACACACTGCCCAGGGTCCTCGTTTCTTCCTGCTGTAGTTCTCCCGTAGGTCCGCCCGGGGTGGGCTTAGGGAATTCTCTCCTGAGCAAGACTGCCCGGGCCAAAGGTGAGCAGGAAGGACAGTTCCCTGCCCGCAGTCATGCGCTTCTCCCTCTGCTTCTTCCTCTACGCAGTTCCTGAGACCGCACGTGTGCCAGGCTTGTACCTTGACCACCAGCAGGGCCAAGCAAGAGACATGGCTCTCCCAGAGAGGCAGCTAGAATCAAATGGTGGGAATAGCTATGTGGGTCACACTCTGATTAGTGGGCCAGAGGGTGGGGTGAGACCAAACAGCAAGTCCAGAGTGCATGCATGTGTGTGTGCGTGCATGCATGCATCTGCCAGCAGGAACCTATCATACCTTTCGGGGTCTCTCCCCTACACTGTGGAGGGGGCTCTGAGGAGCAGGGTGATAGGGTGCCCCAGAGGGGCTGCTGTAGATGGAGCTGTCCAGGCATGCTCACAGGTAGATTGGTCCCCTGTCTGCCATCCAGGAGTGGCCAAGTGGCCATGGGGCCACAACGAGGCTCATACTGGCACACCCCCACCGCACCTCCCCAGCCCCTGCCGGATGTGTCCTGTTCCACCCCCTGCACCCCCAGGACCAGACATTCTCTGGAAGCACCAAGGGTCCGCAGAGCGGCTACGGCTCCACCTAGTCCTGTGATATGGGCTCCTCCCGCCCGCCAGCCTTTGCCTGCCTCTGTAGCTGTAAGTGTGTGCCTGGGTGACTTGGGGTCGGGTGCTAGCACTTCCCACCCAAAAAAGTCACGTCCTCAGGGGCCGGCCCCTGCACCTTGAGCCCGGATCCTCCCAGTGGGAGAGGGGAAGCCGGCCTAAGGCCTGGCTTCCTTCTGAACCTCTCTCCAGTGAAGCCTGGGGCTCCTTCTGAGAAAATTGACCTGTTAAAGCATTTAAGATACATGTGATTACAGAGGAAACATTACACGTGTGAGGAGGCTTCATCACATTGGTAGAAAAATCCCATTCTCTCTTCATGCTACATCCTGTAACAAAGTACAGTTTTCAGCTTAAGGAAACATACTCTCAGAACAAGTGCTGCTTTATTACAGCCTGTGGACCTCCTCCCTCCTGACGTCCAGCATCCCTGCAGGACAGAGAATCCTCAGGGTTTCAGGCTGCCATAACGGGTCTCCCATGAGCAGCTGGTGGATTCGAACCCTCAACCTTTGGGTTCTCAGCCAAGAACCATAGCACAACCAGGGTTCCTGCTTGTTTATAAGTGTGCTCAGGTGGAGGCCTGGCAGTGGGCCAGGGACTGCTGCCATCACCAGGTGAGATGTGCACAGATGGCCGGGGGGAGGCTCACACACCTGGCCCGTGATGTGAAAAGTCCTTGGCCACAGTGTGGCTGTCACAGATACTGCTGCTCTGTGTTCATGATGGGAGTGGGCAGGGGGTCGGGGGAGGGGGCTGCAATTGGAGGTTTGATGATGAACCCTTTGCCCAAGCCAGGCTCACCAACACCCTGCGTGCCACCAGGGAGCCCTGGCAACTCATGCCTGCACCTAAGGGCCCCTCCAGTCCTATCTTTGGAGTCCTGGGCCACCCAGCCATCAGGGCCCAAGTGCTCTCTCCCAATGCACTCTGAGCCTGTGGGGAGGAACGGCAGGGAGGCAGGGACTGCTGGAAAGCAGCATCACTTCCCTGGGACCCTCCTCTAGTGATCTGGTGGTCAGACGTAGCCTAGCAGGAGTGGATGCGGTAGAGAGGGGTGAGGCGCTGGCCTAGTACTGGGGGGTCTCACGATCTCAGCCCACCAGTGAGCATGGGCTCTCCCAGCCCACTCCTCCCACCTCCCCTCCAGCCCGCAGCCTTCTGCTCCTACCCCATGCTGGGAGAACCGGAGGGTCAGACCCCGCCTGTCCAGCCCAGGATTGCTCTCAGCTCAGGTTCTGGAGCCATCACACCCCACCCGGCCCACTGGGCCCACCCCTTCACTCTGGTGAGCACCACTGCGCCAATTCCTCACCCCTAACACTGCCTCTTCTTTCTGGGGTCGCTGCCTTCTCCCCACCCCCAGGGCTAGGCGGGGCACTAGGATTTCTTTCTCTGTCCCTCTGGCTGATTGATTCTTTCCTTGCAAGGCTTTCTGGGTCTTGTCTTCCAAACCTCACCTGCTGCCCTTGACCTTGTCTCCCTCTTTCTGGCAACCCCTTGTGTGGAAATCTGGTGCCCCGCTGATCACCTTCCAGAAGGGTACTCGGCCCCCCAGTTTCCCTGCAGAATGAATGGGGCCCAGGTGGCCCCATTTGGGGCAGGGGCCCGGGGAGCCTTTTGGGTAACAGCAGTGTAAAGAACAAACAACAACGAGCTGAAAATAGCACCTTTACTTAAGAGCAAGTGCCTCCTTTGTAATGAGCAGGAGAGGCCCAGAAACCTGGAAATTGGGCAGGAGCAGGAAGGTGGGAGGAGACTCAGTGAGGTGACCCAGGCCCCCAGGTAGCAGCTGGGCAGTGTCCTAAGGCCTGAGCTGCCTCCCCCACCCCTCTCCAGCAGTAGGAGTCTACCTGCCTGTGTTCCTTATCTCCTCCTGGGCTGTCTGGACCCTGATTGGGCCACCATGGGCCACAAAGAGATGTTCCTTCCTGTGGGGATGGGGTGGGGTGGGGGGGTTGTAGCCCGCTGGAGATGGGACTGCACTGGCAGCAGGTCTTGGAGGTAGGCTGGCTTTTGTGGGAAGCAGGGGTTTTTTTTCAGGGTGGGGGTTGGGTGGCCTGGCATATGAATGGATTCAGATCTTGAATGAGGTTCTGCTTCCTGCCCCACCATCGCTATGTGACCTTCGGTGGATGACCTTCCTCTCAGCCTCCGTAAAGTGGATGAAGGGTCCCATGTGTGGCAGGATTCATGGAGTCACCTGGCCTACGGAGGCTATGCTTTGACCTCAGTGGGTGCAAAGGGTAGCGGTCGCCCCAGGCTGGTGGGGCGGGGAAGTGGCCAGACTGTGCCGTCCAGCTAGCTCCCACCAGATCCCTGACCTTGATCCTCCAGGCAGAGCTGTTTCTGCTGACGCATCCCCGGGCTTCTTAGCCTGCTGTCTGCAGCTATTTCCAGGGCATGTGGAGCATGGCTTCAGGACTCTGCGCCCAAGCGTCTGGGTTTGGCAGATGGAGACGGGTCTGTGCCGGCTGCCTTTCGCTCTACTTCAGGCCCCCCTCCTCCAGCCCCACTCCCTCCTCCAGCCCCACTCCCTCCCTCCTCCAGCCCCACTCCCTCCTCCAGCCCCACCCCCTCCCAGCCTCCTCTCTCTGCTCCAGGCCAGCATTAATGTCAGAGAATGGCGCCTGTGGAGGTCAGGGGACAGCAAGATCTGTCTTCTCTGAGAGCGTGCCTCTGGGAGCCCTCTGTGTCCTAGTGTCCTGGGGTCAGGCTGCGGCAGCAGGTTCCCATGACCCAGACCTGCGTGAGAATTCCAAGCTGCCATTGAGTGGTCAGGAGCTTGGGTGGTGTAACGTGTTGGGGGGCTGCTAACCACAAGGTTGGTGGTTCCAACGCACAGCCGCTCCATGGAGAGAAATGGAGCTGTTCTTCTCTGTCCCTTCCTTCTGCCAGCCCTGCCATTAACCCTGAGCAAGGCTTTGGGAGCAGCTGCGGTGTGCATGGCTCTGACCCCTTTGTCTTTGCATCCCCACCGAGCTTCCCCCCAAAAGCCATGGCTGCCTGAGGAACACGTGTTGATTCGCTCAATGAATGACCCAAGCTCCCTGGTCTTGGTCACACTTGAGCCCCACTCCACTTCCCCAGGGCCACCTGCAGGAGGTGGGGAGAGGCAGTAGCCAGAGCTCTGAGGCCTCTCTGCCCTCTCTGTGCCTCCTGTGGAAGCTGGAACTGTCACTGCCCAGTCCCAAGCTCCTTGGCAGGCTCTGCTTTTGCCCCCATTTTACAGCTGGGGGAAGATGAAGCACAGCTAAGTCCCTACCCTCACTCACCTGTGAGTTGCAGAAGTGGATGTGATCCCACCGATGCCTCAGGTGACAAAGCCAGAGCTGGTGCGACTGTAGCAATGGGTGAGACTCCCAGGCTCCAGTCGCCCCCTCCCAGGTCCCCCACTCTCCCAGGAATCCCAGGAGCTCTCAGCAGCAGTGTCCTGAGAGGCAGGAGATGTCACCGCCATTGTCCTAGCAGCCTCTTGAGGATGGGATCCGAAGCTCTGGGTATGAGCAGCTCTCCCAGAAGCCCGAGGGCGAGGCATTTTGTCGGTCTCATGGATCTCCCTGCTTGTGCATCGAAGACACGAATACTCAAAGCTGCAAAGAATACTCAAAGCTTCTCCAGGTTTTGGGAGAAGGGGGTGGGTGTGTGGTGCCTGAGGAGTATGGTGGGACAGGGAGAGAGTGAGGACCAAGCAGCCGGAAGTCCTGCTGCTGTGGCATGTAGGTCCTGGGGGATAAACGGGAGAAGCGCACAGTGTGACATCACATGATAAAGGCTCCAACAGAAAGCTCAGCAGGGGCACGGGAAGAGAGGTGATGGGGTGCTGTGTAGTCAGCGCAGGCAGGCCTCGGTGAGGGTGCTCCTCAAGAGCAGCATATGCAAAGGCCCTGCGGCTGGAGTCATCCAGGTGGAAGCTCAGCTAGAAGGGTCCCATCCATTTGGAAGCTTGGTGAGTGCACCTAGAATCTCCACCAAGAGAGAAGGGGGGTTCCTGGAGGCTTAGGAGTGGGGAGAGATGTTCTGCGCCTGGTATTTCAAGACGGACAGAGAGAGAAAGTCAGGAGGGTTGCTTGGCTGGACCTAACGGAGAAGGACATGTCCGAGTGGAGTGGAGAAGGAGCTGATGGGGGTGCAGCCTGGCCCGTAGGGAGGGACACGGGCAGACTGCTTGAGGCCAAGCCAACAGCAGGTCTTGGGGCTAGTGTGGCTGGGGAGGGAGTGAGCACCGGGAAGCCTAGAAGGCAAATTCAACCACATCTCTGACCACATCTCCATGGCAACCTTCCGCCCTCAGGCTGAAGCCCAGTCAGCTCCAGTTCTTCTGCCCAGCTGCCCGGAGAGCCTTGGGCATCCTCTGTCTCTGTCCTGGTTTACCCAATCCCCTCCCTCTCAGGGGTCCCAGACACCCATCTGCTTTGCTCAGCTCGTCCACCCATCAGCCGAGCGCCGGGCGGTATGCACTCGCCTGTATCTGCAGGCTCTGGCCAGTCAGGAGCCAGAGCCTGCTCAGTGTTGATCCCTATCCTGGGGAAGGGAGCCAGCTGTGGGTGATAGAAGTGCATTGCAATCCTAGGCCCACAAGACAGCCCAGCTCTGAAGGGAGCACTGCGTGTCCCCCGGTTGCTATTGCTGCTGCAGCTGTTTGGGCTCCTGGTGGCCTCCTTCTGTGCCACAGTGGGAACATTCTCTGTAGAGCATTGAGGGGTTGGGTTTTTTTGTGACTTTAAAAAAAATTTAAGTAGATTCACCAGGACTTTCTTCAGCGGTACCTCTGGCTGGGCTTGAACCCCCGGCTGCTCAGTGGGCAATCAAGTACATAACCATTTGCACCACCCTGGGAAACTGACAAACATTGGATTGATAACCACAGAGTCAGTGGTTCCATCCCACCCACCACTCTGCCGGAGAAAGAGGAGACTGTCTGCTCCCTGTCATGATTTACAAAGCCTCAGAAACCCGTCGTAGGGTTGCCGTGAGCCGGCGTCAACTCGGTGGCAGGAGGTGGCGGAAGGCTGATAATCTCTCGATGTGGCATTCGACATACACATCGGTTTATATATGAACACATCGTCTGCAACTGTGTATTTTTTCCTTTATTTTAAACCCTGCAAATCACGATTGAGTCCCTTTTGTGCAGAGACTGTTGAGGGGCCCCTGTGCCACTGAATGCCTGCCCCTCATCCCCACTCGTAACAGCAGTGACCATGGTATCTCAGCCGCCTCCCCAGAGCAGCTCACTGCCCATGGGGGTGGGAGGGGACTGTGCACATCAGGCTAGTCCCAGGGGTTGAAGGAAGGAAGAGAGGACCAGTTTGGGGAAAATCATGCCCCCTTAAGCCCTAAACCACCCATTTAAAGATTGAAACCATAAAATGAAAACGAGAGAGATGTTTTTCCATCCTCTCCCATTTCCACCTAGGCATTTCCACACCTCCCCTGAATCCCATCGGCTGGTGGTGGGGAGGCAGCTGCCAGCAAGGTTCTGGGCTCAGCTCCAGGGGACCAGAGACAGCCCACGGCATTTCCAGCTAATTCCAGGGGTGAGGCTGGGGAGGGGGAGGGTCTAAAAAAATCATCAGAAAGCCGCAGGCACAAATGAGTTTCCAAATGACTGTCAGGACTTGATGCCAGTCTGAGCCAACAAGTGAGGTGCGGGGTGTGCCCAGAGTTTCATGCCCATGTGAAGGGGTCGCCACGTCCCATAGACGCAGTAACCTGGAGAACAAGCCAGTTTTCACCTTTGGGTTGATGCATACTCACCGTGCTTACTGCTCCTTTTCTAGAACACTCTGGACCTGGAGGAGACTGGCGAGGCTGCCCAGGGCAGTGTCAACCCCCTCCCAGATGTCTCCCTGGTAAGACCCGCTCTCACCCCCTGCTGGGTTCCGCCCTTCAGGGCCAGCCTGGAGCCTGGGGGCATGGACAGGAGGACAGAGCCTCTATTGGGGAGTTCTCAGCCTGTCGGCTTGGTCACCTCCAGCTGGGCCCCAGCCAGCTTGTTCCTGGTGCACTTAGGTCGCACTGCCAGGCTGTGTACCTGTTTTCTGAGTCTGCTTCCCCTGCTGCGATGTGGGAACGTTCTCCCAGTGGGTGCTGACGCATAGTGACCAGTGTGGGAGAACTGGGGAGGCAGAGAAGATGCTGAATGTGCCTGGAGCAGTCACTGGGATGGCAGCACCCAGGCCCCATGGACACCCACAGCCAGGCTGCCCAGTTTCAGACCCTCCCTCTGACATACACTGTGTGACTTTGGGCAGGCTACGTAACCTCTCTGTGCCATATTGTCTCTGTCCATGGCACGGGAGTGGATGGCCAGGGTGTGGCTGCCTGTGGTGAGCACCAAGGGGTCACCAAGGGGGCGTATGTAGAGCACATAGAAGGGAGGCCGAGGGGCAGGAGTGTTGCCATCGGCAGAGGACAGGTAGGCATCGCAGCCCTCGCCATGCACCTGCTAATGGAATCCCCACATCACTCTGCTGGGGAGGTGCAATTTTCCTATGGCCCAGAAAGGTGGCGTGCCCTGTCCAGGGCCACACGGCAGCCTCGCCTGCCTCTCCACCGTGGCCCCCAGCAGACAGTGATCCCCTAAGCAGCGTGTCTGTGTGAGATGAGGCTGACCCTGGCAGCTGAGAAGGTTGGAGGGGAAGCTGGGGGATGAGTCACGGACACGGATGGTAGGCACTTTGGAAAAGGAGAGGGAGGATCCCATGGCATCCATTGGAGGTTGTCATCAGTCCCCTGACAGAAGCATGAAGAAAGGCTTCAAATGCTGTCCCTTTGCCTCTGTACTCTCTCACCAAAAAAAAAAAAGCCAAAGAAATGCCCTGTCCCCATCTTCGTCCACCCACCTCTAATTAAGGCGTCCTCCCTGGGACAAGCCCTAGCCCATGCCAAGAACTTCAATTCCCAAAGGGAGCAATGCCTTCCCCCAGAGACCCATGCCAAGATCCTGACGCTTATCAGCTGCCGAGATGCAGGTGAGCCGTTTTCCACTGGGGCATTGCATTATTCAGAGCGGCATGGCCACACGCAGATCACGGGGAACCGAATTCCAGCCGGGCCTGGCTGTGCTCGGGCCCCAGGGGCCGCCCCTCGCCCAAGCCACCATGAGCTCTGACTCTTGCTACTCATGTTGGGTCTCTTGGCAGGATGATATCAAGTCCACCTCCAAGGGGCTGCTGACCTCCAAGCCACCGCCTCCCTCGCCACCCCTGGCCCCAAGCCATGGCCACTCGCTCGCCCAGCCAAGGAAGCCAGGGAGCGAGGACCTCCAGCCACCCCCCTGCAAGTCGTCCCACTCGGGCATCATCTTCTCCGCTCCGAGGAACCGCAGCCCACCGGCAGGCATGGTGCCCTCCCCGGGGGCTTCCTCCACACAGGACGCGCCCTCCTCCCCCATCTATGCCTCCATCTCCCCTGCCAATCCCGGCGCCAAGAGGCCACTGGATGCCCACCTGGCCTTGGTCAACCAGCACCCCATCGGTCCCTTCCCCCGGGTCCAGTCGCCCCCCCACCTGAAAAACCCTCCTGTAGAGGCCACAGTTCCTGGGGGCTGCCTTCCGCCGCCCTTGCCCTCCAGCCCCCCAGAGCAGACGGGCACACACCAGCACTTTGTCATGGTGGAGGTGCACCGCCCCGACAGCGAGCCGGACGTGAACGAAGTCAGAGCCCTGCCTCAGGCCAGAGGTGAGTAGGGGCCCGGAGGGCACTGAGCCCAGGTCCCGGGGTCCCGGGCTGTGTCATCGTAGGCTAGTCCTAGCCCCTCTCATGGTCCCTCTTCTGCCTGCAAGAGGGGTCAAGCCAAGGGCTCCCCAAGGGGTCTTCTGGCTCAGGGTCCGAGCAGCCAGGAGTCCGTTAAGGTGGGCCTGGAGGCAGAGCCGCAAATGTGAATGAGATCCTGCTGCTCACAGCTGTGACTTGGCCACATTGCTTCCCTCACTGAGCCAGCTTTGCCCCTGCTCTGGGGAATCCACTGCAACTACCCTGCAGGAGTGCTAGTAGGGTGGGGCTCCCATACTGTGACCCCCCTGTAGTCACCCCAGCAACACTGGAACTCACTGGGGGTGGTGGACAGGGGCGTCTGCTTTCTCTTGTCTCAAGGCCTGGCAGTGTACAGGCATAGGGCACCAGTGAGCATTGAAAGCGCAGTCCCTGCGCCCTTGGCTCCTCTCCTGACCTGGGGTTGCAGGGTCTGATTGCAGGATGAACCTTCCTGATACCTGGTGTGACCCCGCCAAAGCCATGGCCCCAGATTTCCCAGTAGATGTCCAACTGAGGAGATTGGGGTGGGGGGTGGGGGCAGGGGAAACCGAGTGAGTGTGTTTTGTTGGCTTCTGCTGCCATCTTGTGGGCAAAGTAATATGTGGGTGTCCCTGTGACCCCAGAAGGAGACCCAGCAGGCCCAGGAGCAGATGAGGGCCTGCTCTGTGGCAGCAGGCAGACTGAGATTCCAGCCAAGGCCAGGACATAAGGCCCCTGCGCGCAGTAGCTCAGCAGGAGGAAGCAGGGTGGTACAGAGGCCCGGGACGATCAAATCCCCACCACTGCCTGCTTCTCCACCAGGCCCTGCTCGGGGTACACACACACACCAGGCCGAGCCAATAGCTGTGCAGCACCAGTATTGCCAGCTGTCTGTCTGTGAGAGCTCAGTTAGTCTTCCAGCCACCGCCGCCCTCGTGAGACTAGTTGACTGTTGACAAGGGCCCGGCGCTCACCTCACTTTTAAACAGCCCCCCCCCCCCCTGTGGAAGTGGCTACGCTCTTGTAAACGTTGTTTGTCCATTGTTGGGTGAAGGCCTCCCAAGTGACTTGTGCACATTTGTTCTCCGTGCACGCATGGCAGCCCCTCCAGGTACCACCACGTACCCGACTCCTCCCTCTACCCGCTTTCCATCCCCCGAGCTTTGTCCTTGGGTAACGCGTCCCCTTTATCGTCTTCCCTGGCTGATGAGCGTTACACAGGTGGCGAGTTCCTTTCCAGACCTGAAGGGTGATGAAGGGCCCTAGACCTGAGGACTCTACCCGTCTTAGTCTGACCCTGCTGGGTCTCCATAGCGATGTTCCTCCCCTCCATCCAGGCCCGTCTCGTGGGAACCTTGCAGAGTGGGCACCGTCCAGTTCTCCTGGTCTCATTGTTGTGGAGGCTGATGCTCGCCTGGTTTGTTAGTCCACGGGACAAGGTGCCTCCATATGTCCTTAAATGTCACCACTCTTCTTTCATTTGGGCGGGGAGAGATTGATACTTGCAGCTTACATGGCTATTGCTCATGAGCTTCGTTTTATTAAAAACCATTTTTAAATCATTTTATTAGGGGCTCTTGCAGCTCTTATAGCATTCTATACATCAGTCGTATCAAGCATATTTTCTACTTCAGCCCTTGATGTCAGCTCCTCTTTTTCTCCCTCTCTCTCCCACCCTCCCATCCTCGAGAATCCTTGATCAATTTGCTCACGAGCTTTTAATACCCCAGGCACTTTCCCCCGGAAAGTAGCCTGTAGTGCATTGGCGTTGTGGACTTCACGTGTCCTCGTGTCCCCCAAGACTGTAGGCCTGATCCCCCAGGCCCAGTGACTCATTAGGTCTTAGGTTATGTGTAAGAATTTCTCATAACTTTGCACTACCGAGTGCTCCATCGTGTTCAGGGATATACAGGGGGATTTGGCAGTGTGAGCATCCCCATCTTACAGGTGGAAACACTGTGGCACAGGAAGTAATTGTGCAGCCAAGGAGTCTGTGCCACTCTGAACCATGTCTGTTATTCTTTAGGACAGTCCCTTGGATAGTCATTACTGGCCCTGGGTTAGAACAAGAACAGAGAGGCCGTGCGTGCACCTTGCTCAGAGCTACGCAGCCAGTCCATGGAGTTGCCGCTGACCAGGCCAACTTACCTGACTCTGTCGTGTTCGTTCTCAACCTCGAGCCTCACACGCAGGTGCACCAGAGAACCCACTCCCGCCCCTCGCTCAGGGGGCCTGCGTGGAATCAGGCCTGACTTTGTCTTTTTTAGTTTTTTGAGAACCTTAGGCTTTTCGTGGTGATATGAAACCTAAACTGACTGTCTTGGCTGATGATTGAAATTCAGCAGCATCCTGTGTTTTGAGCAAACACCCCGTGGGCCGCGTGTGATGTCTGACATCCGGCTCAATCACTGGGAGGAGGCGGAGGACTGGGCAGTCCGGGCAGCAGTCCCATAAGTGACCGGCTTCTGGCAGGCCTGGTTGAGGGGGCGGGGCTTTAAGTGGGGAGAGGGCTGTCTCCTGTCACTCCTGCTGTCTCTGCCTGTGAGCTGCTCGCCTGCCCAGCCCTGCTTCTAAACTTTAGCTCCATCACTGCCTCCTGGAAGCCCTCCTGGACCCAGCGGCATGAGCCATTGTTTTCCCCAGCAGCCTCCACGCTCTCACAGCTGTCCGACAGCGGGCAGACCCTGAGTGAAGACAGTGGAGTGGACGCCGGTGAGACGGAGGCCAGGGCGCCCGGTGGAGCCAGGCAGATGGCGTCCACCAAGAGCAGGAGCAGCAAGGAGCCGCCTGGGAACGAGAAGACCACAGAGGGGGCCGCCAAGCCGGTGAGCGGGGAGGCTAGGGGGCCAGGCTTCAGCGTGGCCTGACTCCCAGGGGAGGTACTAAGCCTCCATCCCTGGAGGGATGTGGGCCTTGGGAAGAACCCTGGATTAGGGGTCGTAGGGCCAGTGTAAGTCCTAGCTCTGCCACTAACCCTGGGTGATGAGGCTGTGAGATTGGGGGTGGGCTTTGCTCAGGTCCCATCGGTTCTCACGTTTTGTGGTGGCTGACAGTGTCTGGAGGTGGGCAAGCCAGGGCGGGAGCCCTGGAGCCATCACCAGGCCAGCTCAGACAAACCTCTCAGACCCCAAGCCTTCAGGGTTTGTCTTGTAGGGGTTACAGGGCCCAGCAGGAGAGCAAACTAAAAGCTTGGTGGTTCAAATCCCCTCTGGAGACTTGGAGAGAAAAAGACCCTGCAGTCTGCTCCCACAAAGATCCCAGCACAGCAAAGCCCCCCACGGGGCCTCAGAAGGGATGCCTCAGTCCCCAGCAGTGCCCACAGCACAAAGCTGGGGGCCTGGCGCATCCTGGCACTCCCACACAGCTCTGTGGCTAAGCCCTGGTGGCCCCAGGGAGAGTGTCATGCCCAGCCCAGCCTCCCGGGCAGGCCTGTCCATCAAGGCAGCCTCGTCCATGTTCTCCTGCTCACATCCACAGCCTGGTCTCCTGGATCCTACATCCACCCTGGTCCGTGTGAAGAAGAGCGCGGCCACCCTGGGCATCGCCATCGAGGGTGGTGCCAATACCCGCCAGCCCCTGCCAAGGATCGTCACGATTCAGGTGTGTCCCCATGGGCCCTGCAAGCCCCAGAGGTGGCTCTGGGCTCGTTGCACCATTGCTCTTGCTGGGTTTCAGTTTCCTAATCCAGGCAAAGGTGCAGATCATAGCCGCCTGGTCGGTGGGGTTGGCCCTGTTCCCAGCCACCCACAGACCCCTCCCTGCTTGGTGTCTCTTCCCTGCAGCGAGGCGGCTCAGCTCACAACTGTGGGCAGCTCAAGGTGGGCCACGTGATTCTGGAGGTGAATGGGCTGACACTTCGTGGCAAGGAGCACCGGGAGGCCGCCCGCATCATTGCTGAGGCCTTCAAGACCAAGGACCGAGACTCCATTGACTTCCTGGTCACCGAGTTCAACGTGATGCTTTAGGGCCCCAGGTCCCCACGCCGCTCCACCACTGCCCGGCCCCCCGGCCCTGGCTCCTCTTCCCTCCCACACTCAGAAGGCCTGGGGCTGTGGCCAGAGTAGCAGGAAGACATTGTCCATCTCAAGGCCCATTGGAGCCGAGCTGGGCAGCCGAGATCTAGCCAGGCCCTGATGCGTGCCAGTACACAGTAGGCACTCCGTCCCCATGTGGACTGTGAGATGGGGTTGTAGGGGTGGATGAGGTGTGGCGTCTGGATCTCAGCACCTCTGGTGGAGACCTGCCACAACCTGGCCCATTCAGGTTAGGCAGGGGGTATTCTGGGACCCAGGCCACCCCTCTCTCTGGAGAAAGGTCACAATGAAACTGTGTGGACCCCATCCCCAGGCGAGAGTGGGGGGCTACAGGACCTTTAGTGCCACAAATAAGTATCAAGCACCTCCCTCTTCACACCCTGCCCCCGGCTCTGGTATCAATACCCCGTGGCATTTATTATTTATTTCCTGCTGCCCCACCCCCACCCCCCTGCCAAGAGCCCCAGAGCGCCAGCTTCCCCCAACCCTCCACCCATCCCAGAGGCCTTGCAGGTGACCAGCAACATCAGTGTATTTATATACAGAGCTTACAACTTTAATTTTTCAATAAAGAAACCTGAACAAGGTTAGGAGCCAGTGTGCTGTGTGCAGGGGGGACTGGGGCTGCTCTGAGTGTCACATACCAGCTCCCACTCAGTGTGCAAGGATACAAATCTTGCCCGCATCTCGGAGCACCTTCCCTGCAGGTCTGAAGGCAAAACCTAAGTGTGAGCAGCAAATACCTTCACAGTATGTGATGGGCGTGAGATGGCAGAAAGTGCAGGGATGTTTGAAAAACATAGGGAAGTGTCTGCTTTGGTAGATTTCCCAGCAGCTGGTCCAGAGATGACAGGACTCACCTTAAGGAGCAGGGGCAGGACAGGACAGAGGAGGACGCCCAGGTACAGGCCTGCAGAGGGAGCTTTAGACTGGCGTGAGGGGGCCCTGGGGTACTGTCCGCTTAAGGCCAGGGGTCCGGTTGGGCTTTCATTCACCTGCCAGCCTTGAAACAAGGTCTTGGGACCAGGAGTCCAGTGGTTCTGCCGTGACGCTTTAACACAGTGCCTCAGGTGATGGTGACCCCTAACCATAACATTATTTCCATTGCTACTTCATCCCTGTCATTTTGCTACTGTGATGAATGGGGCGAGCCCTGAGGGGTCGTGACCCACCGGCTGAGAACCGCTGGTGTAGAGGGTCTGAAGCAAAGGCACATAGTGGTGGGCAGGGCAGGTTGTGGCAGAAAGCGGCCACTGTGTGGCCCCAGTGCCAGGCCAAGTGCCATTTCCTTCTGTGCCCAGGTCTCTCAAGCTTGAAGAGCTCTGGTGAAGCCAGTCCCATGCCCATGTGCCTTAGGCAGAGCTCTCTAGAAAAGCTGAAGCGGTGAAGCTTGTGTGTGCGTGCATGTGTGCGTGCAGAGCCATACTCCTTGCCAAGACCATTCTGATTCGCACGCACTCTATAGGAGGTTTCTGAGACTTGCAGATCTGCATGGAGCCGGCAGCCTTACCTCTCTCCCAGGGAGCAGCTGGCGGGTTTGACGGTTTGAACTGCCCAAATATATTTATACCGATCGATTTACATTACGGAAATGGCCCACACAGTTGCAGAGGAAGGCTCGTTCCAGGTCCATGGGTCAGAAGTGAGGCTGGAGGCTTCTCCTGATGCTCAAGATTGGCGGGTCAGAAGATAAGCTTCTGGCTGCAAAGGTGCATGAATCCAAGGTCAACAAGTAAGATGGCCAGCTGCTGCTGATGCCCAGGGTAAGCAGGCGGCATGGCAGCCTCGAGTCCCATGGACTGGAGGTAAAATGATGAGCTTGGTGCAGGCTTCGGACCTAACAAAAGGCGAGCAAACTTTTCTATGTCTACATGTATTGGAAGCAGGCTATTTCCCTGAGGAAACTTTTGTTTCAGTTGATTGGCTGCTCATAGCAGATCTCATTGTGAGAGTGATTACATTATATTAGAGCTCATCATTGGGGATTACTAGGTCTTAACTATCAAACCACTTAGAATCCTGGCCCACACAAGTTGACTGAAAACTCTGCTATCATACCAGGGGACTATCAAGGTGCATTGGGGAGCCCCTGATTCCATACCTGCCTTAGATCCTGCTCTTAGCTGCTGCTTCTCCTCCTTCGCCTAAGCAAACAGGGCCGTGGGTTCCTCTGAACTTCAAAGGCAGCTGGTATCCCCTCCCGGAAGCCTCTAGACCCTCCAGGAGATCTCTATACTCTCACCTTGTCCCGTAGTTGCCTTCCTGGCTTCAAGAGGTGTTTGTCAGGGCCTCAGATCTCTGAGATCAGACTCTAGTTCAATTGCTGTGTGGTCCTGGGCAAGCATTTGCACTTCTCTGGGCCTCAAGTCCTCATCTGCAAAATGAGGATATTGCGAATTAATTTGAACAGCCGTTGAGATGGCAGCTGAGGGTTAGTCCACCATAGCCCTCGACTACCTGGGGCAACCATCTTTGCAGTTCCTTTTCATTTTTGATAACTTGCTAGTTTTCCCGGATTCGTACTTTGTAGATCCACCTTCCAATTGCTAATTGCCACTTGCAGCTGTTTTTTTGTTTGTCGTTTCTAATTTTGAGTCATGTCCCAATCAGCAAACGAAGGTCCTGAAAGCGTTACTCCACCCAGGTTGTTTGGAAAGACAGCTCTCCCTCCGCCATCCAGGTTGACTGTATGGTGAGGGGGCAGCTCTTCCTCAGTCATATTCGGAATGCCTTCCAACCACCGAGGCTCCACTGAGGCGCTGCATCAGGCAGTGTTCTGTTGCCCTTCACGGTGTTCTCTGTGGCGAATCCCTGAGAAGTGGCCTTTCCGACCCTTCTTGTCTCAGGCTGGAAGCACCATAGTGGCGTTCCCTATTCTCTATAGGATCACTAGTGGCATTTGAAATGCCAGCGATACAGCTTCCAGCATCAGGACATCACTAAAGCCACCACAGGACAGCATGACCGATGACAGTGGCTCTTCAAATGAGTTCTATTTCTGTACTGTGAGCCTGGCACACATGTTAATTTATTTATTCAGGGGGCATAATGGTGATGTGTTGGGCGGCTAACTGCAAGGTCAGTGGTTCGAAACCATCCGCCTTACCGAGGGAGAAAGATGAGGTTTCCTTCTCGGTATAGAGTGACCCTCTCTGAAACTCACTGGGCAGTTCTCACTGGGCAGTTCTACGCTGCCCTCTAGGGTCGATGGGTGGCAGGGAGTTTGGTTTGAGAGCAACCCTAATAGGGGGCGCTGTTGGCTCCCATTTTCCTGAAATTCAGTGGCACCAAATGGCCAAAGTGCCAGGTGTCCAGGATAGACACCCTGAGGTGCCTTTCTTCAAGGTGCGCAGGGACGACTGCTGTCCGATCTCTGCCTAAAGAAGCAGCAGGTCAGTCTTCAATACAACCAGAGTGTTCTTCAGAAGCCTGGCTAGCAAGACTCCCTCCTGATTGCCACGAAAGGGAAGACCGCTCTTCAGAGAAGGGCGTTGTAATGGGTGAAATAGACAATGAAACGTGGGTAACCCTCGAATCGTGCATGGACGTCATAGCTGCAATAGACTCAAACCTGGACGACCGGGAAGCTGGCTTCAGTGACACATCAAGTCACTGTCAGGCAGCAAGGCAGAGTGGTGTCACTAGGAACAAGGGTTCGTTCTCTTTTGCCTCAGGGCTTTCCTGCTTGTCTAATGGGGGGTTGGACTAGAATAGGCTTCCCACCCTCTTAGGAAAGGACCTGGTGGCACAACACTGAAGCGCTGGCTGTGAGCAGGAAGGAGCCCACCCTGCGCCCCCTGCCCATCTCAGCCTAGACAACCAGATGAGGCAGGCAGCTCCACTGCGTGACACGGAGTCGCTTTGAGTCAGTCTCCTTGTGCCACCGAGCAGCAGCAACGTCCGACTGCAACAGTGCCTAACACTTAGTGCTCAAGGAAAGTTTATTATTACTGTTAGTAAGCAGTTCGCTCAGGCTATACAATGGTGCTATTTCTCCCTCTCGGTGGCTCTGGGCCTTCTTGCACACACTCCTTACCCTCCCGGCCTCGTCTGCAGTCTCGCGGGTGCAGGTTCGGGACGCATCGCTCCGTTTGGGGATTTTCAATCCTGCAGTTTGGGAGCCCGCTGCCCCGATTTAGAGTCCCTGGGGGCGGGCCGGAGGCCGTTGCCTCGCTGCGATTGGTGGATCTGACTAAGGCCCCGCCTCCCCGAGCAGCCCAGCGTCAACCACAGCCGGGTCTGGAGGATTAGGCAAAAAGACTGCCGCCCCGCCCCGCGCCCCGATTGGAGGCCTTGGTTTGCCCATCAACTCCAGGAAACCACCCGCGCGCCGCGGCCGCCAGCAGGTGAGGCGCGGGGAGGGGCTCGCGGTGGGCTCTGGCCGAGTACTGGTACCCTGATCCAGCTCGGTTTCTGCGTCCGGGCAAAGGAAAGCAGGATGGACGGAATGGATGGGCTAGTTCTGCTGGGACGGTCTCCCCCACGTGGAATCCCCACGCGCCCGCGAAGGATACGGGTCGCAGTGCCAGGAATGGGAGGGAGCCCTGGGCGCGCGATCGAGTCCTAACCCAGATTGCATGGACGCTGCGCACTCCGGTCTCAGTCTGCATCTCCGTGCAATGGGGACACTGGCCTCTTCTCTTTCTAGCCCGAGCTGGGCGCTGGGTGGGGAGGGGTCCCCAGGGAGACCGGGGGTGGTCCTTGGCGGGGCCTATGGTTGTGTTTGGGCCGAAGGCGTGGCTGAGTTGCTGTGGTTACCAAGGGAGGTGGGGCTCCCTCCTCCAGGATTTGTGTAAATTTGGCTCACCGGGCAACAACACTAGCCGCGTCGAGGCTCGGAGCCTAGCGCCTTCCCCACGACTCCAAACGCAAGTTTCTTTTCCTCTTTTTGGCAGGGGAAGGGTGGATAGAGCGAGGGCCAGCGTGGGGGTGGACAATCCGGGCTCTAGAATTAGTCAATCTCTTCTTGGTCTTTAAATGGGCGACCGACTCAGAGAGGGGGCGCACAACAAGGCCAAGGGCACAGAGCTTGCCTCTCCCCAGGTGACTGGCGCTGGCAGAGTATGAACCTATTTGCTTTGCGACCTTGAAGGAAACTCATCTCCACTGGTTTCCTCCGCGTTTGTTGAAAGGGCTGACAGGTTGGGAACGGTCATTTCCTAAGCTGAAACACTGTGTATCTGAGTGAGAACGTTGGAAAGGAGAGTTGTTGATAACATGCCCTGGGTATTTGGAACTGAGACGTGTTCGCTGAAAAGAGACATTGTTCCTGCCCTTTAGGACAGAGGAGATGGGTTGCAATTGAGCAGGAAGGACTGAGGTTAGATACTTACAAGGACTTCCTAGATTTCACCCCCTCTGGGGTTGGTAGATTTTCTTTTTAAGCTGTTAGTTTTCCTAGGCAGGAAAGCAGAAAGCTGCCCACCTGTACGGAAGGGTGGGGGGCGGGGCTACGTCTGGCTTAACTTACAAGAAGAACACGGAACCCATACTATTTAGGGTAAACTCTTTATGTGGCTTGTTGCCAGGCCAGCCCATGTGGCATTGTGCCTCTCAGAGTCCAGCCGGTTTGCATTTGAAACATGTGATGTGGGTTATTTCTTGCGAGGGGATTTCATCAGCTCCCACGACTCCCATGGTCTGAACACTCCACTGGAGGCGCCAGAGTTGGGGCTCCTGTACAAACTAGGAACCCCTCCAGCACTGTAGGGGCCCCTGCTGAGATGGTATGTTTGGAAGCTGATGCCGTCTTGAACATTCTGATTTACCCCCATTGGAGGGGCGACAGGGAGAGTATTTCCCACGTGTTCACGTCATCCGTCATCTGCTGAATGACAGACCCTTTTTGTGCTTCATCAGTGGGAAGACCTGGGTTCTTGCCATCCGCCTGGCTTCAGTTCTCAGAGCCTCAGGGAGAAGAGGGAGACGCCCCTCCGGACTGCCAGTGAGGTGATGTCACAGAGAGCCTTTGCTCAGCTCACAGGCTCAATTTGCAGATGAGGAAACTAAGGCCTGGAATAGCAACAGCAGAAATAATAATCATCATAACACTCACTGATCATATTAGCCACCGTGCCAAGGGCTTTCCTGCCTGGGAGAGTGAGGTCTGGCAGGACAGGCACCTTTACCTGTTCCTTTCCCATTGTTGAACCCAGAGCTCAGTACCCAGCGCACAGTTGTTCATCTCGATTTTATCACTTAGCTTTCACAATCTCGCCCCCAGGTGGGTGCTGTTGTTGTCTCCATTGGTTTACAGGCGAGAAGACTGAGGCCCAGAGAGGTTCAGCCACTCACCTGAGGTTACACAGCTCTTATTGGGATTAGCTAGTGCTTATTTTGGGATATGCAACAATGTGTGGGTGTCAGCCCAAGTGGGCTGATGGTGCACATCTCTTCCCAATCCTGTGTTTAGTGACATCGGTGGAAGTTTGAAGTCGGCCACAGTGAGACTGTTTATACATGGACATTAGTAAATGCCAGGCTTTTCTGTTTGTCTGTTGACCCTTTTTATTGGGGGTTCTTACAGATAGTAGTATAATAACCCATAAATCAGTTAAATCAAGTGAACTTGTACAGATGCTGCCCTCATCATTTTCAAAATACTGTTTTTCTACTGGAGCCCCTTGGTATCGGCCCTTCTTTATTCCCTCCCTCCCCCACCCTACCACCTTCATGAACCCTTAATGAATTTTATATATATATATATATCATATATATATATATCTTACACTGTCCAATATATCCCTTCACCCACAGTTCTGTAATTTGTCCCCCTCGAGGGGGGGTTATACATCCATCATTGTTGTCAGTTATCCCTCCCTCACCTCCTTTCTGTACCCACATGGAATTGTTACTCTCATTACTGTTTCTGAGGGGTTATCTATTCTAGATTCCCTGTGTCCAAAGCTGTTATCTGTACCAATGTATATACACCCATCTAGCAGGATTTGTGAGGTAGACTGAGAGTTGATAGTGTGGAGAGAAAGCATTAAAGAACTAGAGGGATGTTGTGTGTTGCATCGGCACTACACTGCACCCTGGATATGTGGTCCCTTCTGTGAAGGAGTTTCCGATTATTAACAGGTGAGCTTTGGGTCTCTAATCCCTCTCCTTCACAATGATATAAGTGTTTGTTTTTGATCTTCTGATACCTGATATCGTCAACACGAACACCTCATGATCACACAGGCCAGTGTGCTTCTTCCATGTGGGCTTTGTTGCTTCTCAGCTAGATGGCCTTTAAAACCCCAGATGCTGTATCTTTTAATAGCCGGGTACCGTCTGCTTCCTTCACCACAATTGCTTATGCACCCATTTTGTCTTTGGCGATTGTGTTGGGAAGATGAGTATCACACAGTGCCATGTTATTAGAACAAAGTGTTCTTGTGTTGAGGGAAGACTTCTGTAGAGGCCCAAAGTCTATCTGCCACTTTAGTGCTTTACCCTATAAATATATATATCCATAGCCCAATACCCCTACCTCTCTATATTAATATATTTACATAGATACATATCTATATGTATACCTCTATTTATAGATTTTGCCTCCTAGTTCTTTCTTCTATTTCCTTTTACTTTCCTCCTGCCCCACCATCATTCAGCTCTCAGTAATTCCTCTTGACTTCTGTACAGTGGATCAAACATCACCAGGCATTCTACACCCTCCTCACCATCGACTTTAGATCCCTTGATGTCCCCCTGTCCCTGAATTTGAACCATACAGCAGCTCCCCTGCTCCCCTTTGCCTAGAGTGAAAAGGAGGAGCCTGTCAGGAGATGAGGCTTAGAGGCTACAGTTTGAGTTGTGCAATGCAGCCGACCTCTGGCTTGGGAGCAGGTCACTCTGAGCCCGAATCCAGGCCAAATTGTCTGGCCTTTCACCTGATCGTGAAGGGAGCCTCCCATGATCGATCTTGAGTTCTTGGGAACCCTGTCCCATAGGGTCACTATGCATGGGAATTGACTCCGTGACAGTGAGATAACGCATTCATACCCCTGCCTTGCCCCCTTCCCAGGGCTATTCTTAAGCTTCTGGTATAGTGAAGGGTGAGAAAGCTCTTTGGAAAACCAAAAGGCTCTTCAGGGGACCAGAGCCTCGTCGTACAGAGAGAGCATGGGCCAAGGGAACAACAACTTGTTGGTAATAAGCTCCGGGCAGGGATAAACTGTTCTGAAGGGGTGCAATGGGCTGAACACCAAGCACAGGTATCCAGACCCGGCTTTGTCCTCCACTCACTAGCTTTGTGTCTTTGGACAAGTTGTTCAGACTCTTGAGGCCTCTGTTTAGGGGGCTCTTGTGAGGAGCACTGAGCCAGGGCCAGGTGGCTGCCTACTGTGTTCATTGAGCCTCTGCTGTGTGTACACCCAAGCCTGTGCCGCATGCTGGGGATCCGATGGCAAGGGTCACACTGAGTTCTGACAGCGACCTCAGCCAAATATTCATGCATAGCAACGCTGAATTCTGAATGGAGATGAGTCACCAAGGAGGGGCTGCTTACTGGAACCAAGCTCTGCAGGTTGTCTGATGGTTCATGGGTAGACAATGTGCAGTGAGTGATGCCTGAGGCAGGTTGTACCCATCCAAAGAACAGCCAGGGGCTGAGTGAGGGCAGAGAGCGTGTGGGGGTGCGGAGAGGGTGCGGGCAGCAGAGCGCACAGCAAGCAGGGCGGCCAGAGGAGGGGTTAGCACAGCAGGCTGAGTGTAGGAGCTTCTGTTTGGGGACGATCGCTCCAGTGCAGAGTGGGAAAGGGTTTGTTGCAGACGGCCATGGGGGAGTCCAGCAGAGACGTGCACAAAGGCTGAGGAGGGCTAGGAAGCCAGACCAGCAGGAGCCGAGGATAGATTGATTATCAGGCACAGGGCAGAGGGACAGGCCCCGAGTGACAGTGAACTCTGGCCTATGCACCTGGATGGCAGAGGGGCCAAGCTAGGGAGGACCTGGTATGGCCGTGATGGTGGGAGGGAGGTTTGGGCTCAGTGCTGTGGGGCAGTCAGAGTTGGCTTGTTGGTGAAGTTGAGGGGAAGGCAGGGAGGTGGCTAGTCTGGCTTAAGGGTGGTAAGAGGGTGGTTCTTCTTGGTGCTAGGCAGCTGCCCCTAAAGAGGGGTTTGGGGTTACCCAGGGCCATGGGACATGCCCAGCAGTGGCAGCCACCTGGCGTTGATGGCAGCACTGCCTGAGTTAATGACCAGGGAGAGAGGGTGACTGAGTGACAGGGTGTCAGATGAGCCCGCCCCTCACACAATGGCCCACATGGTCACCAGAGCTGGCAGGGACCGGCTTCATTAGGGTTTGGCTCAGCTGCACATTGGAGAGAGGGCTGCAGATAGAGCCCCTCTATCACCCAGATGTAGGCGGGGGAAGGCAAGGGGGGCCGCTGGAGGGGTGGTTATCCAGGACACTGGTTCTAGTCACTAAGTTAATTCTGATTCCTGGCAGCCCTGTAGGACGAGGAAGAACTGTCCCTGTGGGTTTCACAGACTGTGAATCTTTAGGGTAGAAGAAAGCCTCATCTCTCTCCTGATAAACGGTTAGTGGTTTTGAACTGCTGACCTTGTGCTTAGCAACCTGATGCATTGGCAACCTGTGCTTAGCAAGCTTGAAAAGCACTTGGTACAGGTGAATGCATGGGCCGGAGGCCTGGGAGAGGACGGCTTGCCCACTGGGATAAATCTGAACACTGCCACTGCCCCCTGATGAACCCTGTGAAGGCATTTTACATCCAGAGAAGTCCCCTCCCCGCAAGATGCCTGGAAAACTGCCCTATAGCTGGATGCCCAGCTGGGAGTAGAGCCAGCAGGTGGGGTGATGTGGATCAATGCAGCCATCAGGAGGTGAGGGGTTGCCCAGGCGGGCAGGTGAGGGCGGGAGCTGGAGAGACACACAGATAACACTGAGCTCCCACTGCATGGGTGGCCACAGGGTCTGGGGTGGGGGTGGGGGGAAGGGGCCTGGACGGAGGGAGGCCTCCTGCCAGGTCAGCATCCCTGTGGCCTTGGCCAAGCTGCTCCATTCATTGGGAGGTTGGTCTCCTCACCTTCCCTAGAGGGTCTTAGCTGAGCCGGCCCCACGTCCTGGTGTGAAAAGTTCCTCTCTTGGCCTACACAGACCCACAGAGGGTCTGCAAGGGGTTAAGTGCCTCAGTCCTGCTTGGCTCTGCCGCAGACACTTGTAGGAAATCAGGCTGGGCGCTTCCTGCTGCCTCAGGGAGGCGGGGCGGGGAGAGTGGGGAGCGATGCTTGTCTGTGAGCAGCTCGGGCTGGCAGAGAGGCCTGGAGGCGCGCCAGGGCGAGATGGAGGCAGGGGGCTCCCCAGGTTGGGAACAAAGACCCTGAGTCTGGGCCCGCAGGATGGTGGTGGAGGCCCGGGAGAGGTAAGGGCGCGGAGGAGGGCAGGGGTGGCCGCCTTCCCGCTGGACCAACCACTCACAACTCGCTGGGACAGTAGGGGCAGCCGGACCAGCCCAGCCAGGAAGTCGTGGCTGCGGCAGCTGGATGGCGTCTCCCTTGGCTTACTGGAGCCCCACTCCCCTTGTGGGCGGGTTTTTACTTTGTCAAGCCGTGGGCCTGCTTGCATTCCCGTCCCAGTTCTGGCCTGATCTCCATGTGAACTTGGACAAGCCTGGCCCCTCTCTGGCCTGGCCGTCCCCAACTGCAGCTGCAGACCTCTTCCATGACTGCTCCGGGCTTCGGAGAAGATGCCGGGCGGGCAGGAGGTTACAGGCTGGTCCTCAGGAAGGAGTGGCCCACTTTGACAGCCCCGAGGCGAGGAGAGGCTCTGAGGAATACCTTTCAGACTGGTGGGACAGACTAGGGGCTTCAGGAGACCCTCGGGAGACCAGCTCTGTGTCCTCCAGGGTCTCCGAAGGCGGCTGAGCTCAGGATCTTTCTGGAGGGTCCAGCTACTTGGTGTCGGGGTGTCTCCCCTCCTTTCCCTCCCAGCCTCACTAGCTTGACGCCCTTGGGTACAGTGTCAAAGTGCCCCGGGTTGAATCCCAGACGACACTTCCTGTCGGGGAGCTCTTTTGAAAGCCCTCCACCTCTCTGCACCTCAGTTTCTTCATCCAGGAGATGCCAGGGGGGAGAAGATGGTCCTACTGTGTGGGCAAAGGCCTCAGGAGGTGCGAGGAGGCACAAGGTGGGCTGTCTGGCTACTGTGGGCACGGGAGGACCCGGAGGCTGGGTGATTCTGAGAGATGGAGCCACGAAAAAGAGGACAGAGAAGCCTGGTGGGGTGCCAGAGAAAACGAGGCAGGGCACTGGAGAAAGTGGCCAGTGGGGGTGGCAGGGCGACTGAATTTAAAGGGGCTGTCCTGGGGCCAGTTGCCCTTCCCCTCCCCAATGGCTGGAGCCTTCACCAAACCCGCACCTTTCAGCACCCGAAGTCCTGCTGCCTGCAACAGCCTGGCCTTTGCCTGACATGGGAGGCTCGCCTTCCTCCTAATGATGTTCGGGCTGCTGGACCTTTGCCTGTGCTGTTCCCTCTGCATGGGATCCCTTCCTCTTGCAAATCCCCCTGAAAGCATCTTCCATGCGTAAGCCCTGCATGGTGGTACACCCCTCTGAGAGGCTGGAGCACTCTTACTCGTTTCTGTACTCCTATAGCTGGTACCGTGCCTGGCACACAACAGGAAACCACAGAAATTATTTTAAAAGTTTAAAATTTTTTTTCAAAGTTATTTTCCTGGGTGACCCAGCTAGTTAACCACTAGAGTACTCATTGGAACGTTGGTGGTTCAATCCTCCCTCAAGAGGCTCCTCCAAGGACAAGCCTGGCTCGGCTGCAGAAAGGTCGCAAGCTGAGAAGCCCTGGAGCAGTGCTGCTCAGTGAAGCTAGGCACCCCATGTGTGTGTTCCTGGGAAGTGTAACCCCAGGGAGGAGGAGGGGGCGGGGAGAGGGAGGGTGACAATTCTGAGGCTGTTCTTCTAAGAAGCCAATGGGGTCAACTAGTAATCAGATTCAGGCCCAGCCTAGTAGAGCGACACCCCTTGTGGTGGAAAGAGCAGGTGGCCTTGCCCCCATTTAATAGTGAGACTCCATAAAGCCCGGAAAGGCAAGGGGAGAAGCCAGAGAGTAGCAGCCATACCAGGGTGGGGCCCAGCCTAGCTCTCTCTCACTCAGCAGCCCAGGGAGCTGTCTCCTCATCGAGTGTGTTTGTTGACTGACTGACTGACCGACCTGAGTGTGCCCCGCTGCTGGTGCAGGGCTCTGTGACACCCTGGGCACTGTGTGGAAGGCAGAGGCCTTGCTCAGCCAAGGCTCACAGGCTCAGGGGCCTGAGGGGCATTTGCAAAAAACTCCAGCCTGTGACCGCAGCTGCCTGTGACGCACAGCTTCCTCTGGTCGCGCAGTGAGATTTCGGCGAGGACTGAGTCACTCCGGGAGACAGGATGTTCCCCTTTAGGCACCCTGAGGCCTCTGTGATTGGCCAGGCTGTTCTGTGGCTGGGCTGCAAACGGGCCCTGTAAAGGTCTAAAAACCACAGGGGAGAGAAAAGGTAACTGCTCACCCAGCCCCCCTCCCACACCTGCCCACACAGCAAGGCCGGAAGGCGCAGGGCGCACACTGGGGGCCTTGCCGGAGACCCAGGCTTCAAAGACAGTCCAGGCCTCACCCAAGGGCCACTGAGACACACTTTACGGGGAGCCCCAGAAAGGTGACTTCCCTTTCCTTCTATGTTTTCTTCATGTTGTTGTCGATGAGAACACACCCAGTCAAACACACACCGATTCAACAGTTTCTACACGTACAGCTTGGCGACACGGATGTTGTTCTTGGGCTTGGTGGCCACCCTCATCCTTCTTGTCTGAGTTCTTCCTCCCGCTCAGTGTAAAACCTCCCTGAGGTTTCCCGTCTAGTCTTTTGAGTTACTGTTATTAATCTGGTCTCATATAGTTAGCTCTTAAAAGAGTGTAAAGTCCACAGCAGGCATCTTTTTCCTAGGTAGGGGAAACGATTGTTCGGTTTTCAGGTGACTTCAAGGAATATTTTTCAGTGTAAGGGTAAAAGACTTATCTCCAGGCAGTAGTTTCAGGGCTTCATGCCACCTTCATGGGCCTGGAAAGTCTGGAGCCCATGAGCATTTGAAAATCTATTCCATGCTCTCCTCTTCTTGATCAGGATTCTATTATGGAATCTTTGATCAAAATGTCCCATGATCCTGACGGCCTACCAGCTGCAGCTGCAAGCCGCCAGCACCTTCACGAGCCTGGTCAGGACGGTTTGCTGACTCTCCACCCGGTCCTCAGTCTATTATACCCCTGTTCCTTTGCTGCCACCCCTTCAAGAATCCTCTATGGTTTTTAGTTTAAGTTAAAGGGGTCATTATTGTGGCATGAATAGGAAATAAAATGGAAGAAAAGATGTTCAGTGATCACAGCCAGGCACCATCCAGTTCTCTGGGTCTCGTGACAAAGCAGGCAGTTGTTCATGGAAGCAGTGCTCCACACTTTCATTTCATGTCCTCCTCTCATTCCTGACCTGCCTCCTCTGTGCCTCTGGTGGAACGAGACCTGTTCTTGTGTCTCGGATGGATGCTTGCAAGCTCTTCAGACTCCAGGAGCAGACGAGGAGGGAGAACAGACACGCTGAACGTGACACTAGCCAATGAACTGGGACAGGATGTCCCATGAAACCCTGACCCCAATCCCCCAAATCAAGGAACCAACCCCCATGAGGTGTTTGATTGGACATAGGCAGCATCAGTCGCTACTTTTTCTTTTTTGTGTGTCATTGTTACCAATGTGTCTGTTTTCATATGTTCGAAATGAGCTTGCTTGTCACTAAAGACACCACATCTATTTCAGTCTTACTTTTCCTTTTTTTTGGCCACTCAGACCAATATGTAGGTCCAAGGGATAAGGAATTTGGAGAGATTTTGTTTGTTTGTTTGTTTATTTTTAAAGAAGCACACTTTATATAGTTATAAAAATATTTATAACACGACTGGTGCCAAATTTGTGTTTTACTTCTTGATAGCAATGATAATCAGCTGTGCATATTCACCTTAATCAATTCTACTTTTCCTTCACTATTATTAAGCCTCCTTTCCGCTCCCCGAACCCCCTCCCCATACCCACTGCCCTCACCACGGATCCCCTGACTGTATCCACTGATGTACTTTGGTCTCTATACATTTACCCTTTCTTGTGTTTTTATATGCATGAGGTCATACAACACTCGTCCCTCTGTGATGGGCTCATTTTGCTCAGCACCGGGTCTGCAAGTTCCACCCACACTGTCCTGCCCGGGGTCAAGACTTGATCTCTCCTTCTGGCTGAGCAGTGTGTCTGCACCCCCTTTTGTTCAATCGGTCGATGAGCACTTAGGGCGTTTCCACTGTCGGGCTGTTGTGACGAGTGCCACTGTGCACGCTGGTGGCAGGTCTCTGCCTGAGTCCCTGGGGTTCTCTGTCTTCAGGGAGTTTGTGTTTTCCAACCACTCTCCCATTTTGCATTCCCACCGGCATGGGTAAGGGTTCCAGTTTCCCTGCACTCTTGACAACATTTATCATCTTTTGTTCAAATTTTTCTCTTTTTCAACTTTAGCCATCCTAGTGGGAGTGGAAGGAGAGCTTAGTGCCGTTTGGGTTTGGGTTTGGATCTGTGATGGCTGACGACACCGCACGCTGCTGCTGTTGGCTTTTTGACTGTCCTCCAGTGACATGTCTAGTCGAGTCTTTGGCCCATTTTATCTTATTGATTGATATTGGGCTGCTCACAAGCTATATATATATAATTTCTTAAGGGCTCTTACAGCTCTTATAAGAATCCATACATCCGTTGTGTCAAGCACATTTGTACATAAGTTACCATAATCAATTTCAAAACATTTTCTTTCTACTTGAGCCCTTGGTATCAGCTCCTCTTATTTCTCCCTCCTCCCCCACCCTCCCGCCCTCGGGACCCCTTGATAAATTATTATTATTTTCATATCTTACACTGTCCACTGTCACCCTTCATCCACATTTCTGTTGTTTGTCCCCCTGGGGAGTGGTTATGTCAATCATTATGATCAGTTTCCCCTTTCTCCCCCGACCTTTCCCCTATCTCATGGTATCAATACTCCCATTACTGTTTTTGAAAGGTTATGTGTCCTGGATTCCGTGTGTCAAGAGCTCTTATCTGGGACAGTGTACATGCCCAGTCAAGCCGGATTTGTAAGGTGGAACTGGGGTCATGATAGTGGGGGGCAGGAAACATTAAAGAACTAGAGGAACTTTGTATGCTTTGTTGAGGCTATACTGCACCCTGCTGACTTGTTCCTTCCTTGTGATCCTCTTGTGAGGGGCTGTCCAACTGTTTACAGATGGGTTTTGGGTCTCCACTCCAACTCCCCTTGTTCTCATTGATATAATTGTTTGGTTTAGGCCTTCTGATGCCTGGTACCTGATCCTGTTGACACCTTGTGATCACACATATATTTAAATGTTAAGTATTAAGGTAGCAGATGGACATTGGGTCTCTACTCAAGTACTCCCTCAATGCAAGAACACTTTGTTCTAATAACCTGGCATTCTTTGATGCTCACCTTCTTGACACAATCACTGAAGAAAAAAATGGGTGCATAAGCAAATGTGGTGAAGAAAGTTGATGGTGCCCGGCTATCAAAAGATATAGTGCCTGGGATCTTAAAGGCTTGAAGGTAAACAAGTGGCCATCTAGCTCAGAAGCAACAAAGCCTACATAGAAGAAGCATACCAGCCTGTGTGATCACAAGGTGTTGATGGGATCAGGTGTCAGGCATCAGAAGACATTTTTGCCCATTTTATGATTGGTATTTGTCTTTTTGTTGGCAAGTTGTCGGAGTTATATATATAGTTCGGTTATTAGGGTCTCATCAGATAAATAGCTTCTGAAGATAGTCTACCAGTTAGTAGCTTATCTTTTTCCTTTTTTTGGTTTTGGTAAAGTCTTTAGATGAACAAAACTTTTTCATTTATATTAATTTCCATGTGTATTTATTTAATATTTTGCATTTTTATGATTTTGTTATTATATTAAAAATCTCTCATTGAAAGCTAGGCTAGACAGCATTGCCCCTGTTAGTTCTTGTAAGAATTGTGTGGTTTTCTATGTCACAGTTAGGGCCTTGATCCATTTTGCTTTGCTTAAGGTTTTCATACCAAACTCAATTAAGGCCCTGACTGTGCCATCTAAAGCCATACTGTGTTAGTCTGGGTAGACTTGAGAAACAAATCCATGGACACAAATATGTGTATAAGAAAGAGATGCATATACAAGAGCAATCAAACATTGAGGAAACATCCCAGCCCAGTCCAGATGAAGCCCATAAGTCTGATATTAGCCCATATTTCCAATATCAATCTATAAAGTCCTCTTCAGACTCACGAAACACAGTCAAATGCAGATCACAGGCCAGTGGGTAGAAAGTCTTTGGATCCTGTGCCATTGGAAACATCTCAGTGCTTGCAGGGGTCTCTCTGTGGCTTCTCCAGCTTCCGAGGTCTGGTTTTGTCCATGTGGCTTGTCTTCTGCAATGTCTCCCAGGGAGTAGCAGAGAGAGAGAGAGAGAGACAGGCGTCTTCCACCTCCAAGGAGGAAGTACCAGATTTCCCAGAATTCTCCAGAGACCGCCATGCCCACAGAACTTTCATTGGCCATCTCCAGATTGACAGCCTAAACTCCACCCCTACACTCTTAATCCTTAAATTGACACCAGATTACGTGACTACCACACATGCAGTTCTTGTAAGAACAAACGGGGGCAATGCTGACAGGTCTCATCTTCAACAATAGTTGCAGCAGTGGATTGACAGGGAGCTGCCAGAGGTTCAGGTCAATTTCAGAAGAGGAAATGGAACAGGGATATCACTGCTGATGTCAAATGGATCTTGGCTCAAAGCAGAGAATACCAGAAAGATCTTTACTTGTATTTTATTGACTATGCCAAAGCATTTGACTGTGTGGACCAGACCAAACTACGGATAACCTTGAGAAGAATGGGACTTCCAGAACGTCATTGCACTCACACGTTGCTTGTGCACGGATCAAGAGGCAGTTCTGTGAACAGAACAAGGGAACGCTGCATGGTTTAAAATCAGGAAAGGTGTGTGACAAAGCTGTGACCTCTCGACATACTTGTTTAATCTGTATACTGAACAAATCATTAGAGAAGGTGGATGATGTGAAGAAAAATGTGGCATTGGGTTTAGAGGCAGGCTTATTAACAACTTGCAATATGCAGATGACACAACCGTGCTGAAAATGAGGAGGGCTTGAAGCACTTGCCAATGGAGTTCAAGGATTGCAGAGAATCTATAGATCATAACGTTTTGACAATATTAAGTCTTCCAATTCATGAACATTCATTTCTTTAAATCGTCTTTAATCTCTCCCAGTGGTTATTTTTATTTCTAGACATTTGATTCTTTTAGACACTATGATAAATGGAATTATGTCCCTGATTTTCCTTTCAGATATCTCATTGTTAGTGTGTAGAACTCAAATGAGTTCGTTTGTTGACTCTGTACCCTGCAACTTTGCTGCATGCTTCTATACTTTGCCTTGCGGACCTTAGGGCTTTCTCTACATCGGATTGCATCCTTTGAAAATAGAGATACTTTTGCTTTTCCATTCAGGATACTTTTGTTTCCTTTTCTTAGACAATGTTGAAAGCACCCAAGATGTGACAATGATTGCACACTCCTGCATCTGCTAGCAGAAAGGTTGGCATTGAAACACGGTCTGGGACTGCGGGAGAAAGACTTGGGAGTCTGCCTCCATCAAGATCACTCGCCACCCTCCAGTCAATGCCAACTCACAGAGACCCTGTAGGGCAGGGTGGGATCACCACTGTGAGCTTCCGAATTGTAACTCTACACGGGAGTAGGGAAATCTCCTTTTGCTCCCACAGAACTAGCTGGTGGTTTCGAACTGTGGCCCTTGTCATTAGAAGCCCAACACGTAACCACTAAGTCACCGGGGCTCCTAGTTCCACTTTCTGCTCGGGCACATGGGCTCCCTGTGAATTAGAATCAGCTCAGTAGACTCTACAACAATATTCTCCTAAGGCTGCTGAGTCAGTGCTGACTTCTCCTAACTCTACAGGACAGAGTAGAATGGCCTCTTTGGGTTTCTCAGACTGTAACTCTTCATGGGAGCAGAAAGCCTCATCTCTCCCCTGAGAAGCAGCTGTGGATTCGAACTGCTGATCTTGCAACACACCGTTCTAACTTGTAACCCCCTGTGCCACCAGGTCTTCTTACTTACGTGCTCACCAGGTGAGAGCCATGGTAGGGATTTTAATGAGTACAACTTCCACCTCCCCTGCACCCCCCCAAGGATATGGGACACAGAGATTAGAACTATTTATAATACTTACTATTTATTTTCCACTACAGCTTAAATTTTTTGTTGTTGTATTTTTTTCTAAAACCTATCATCAACTAGGGTAGACTATGCATGTGAGCATGTGAACAAACAAGGTTTTCGTGATGGGCAGCTCTGTAATTAAAAATTTTTAAAAATTAGAACTGGATCCAGATGGATAATTCCCAGGCTGGTCAGCGGGGTGATGTCACACCGTTGCATGCTATAGTTTTTCTGTGAGGGCAAATCCAGCACAAGGATGTTTCTAGCCCAAGCCAGCCCTGACTGGATGCAGCCTATGTGAGGGGATTGTGGGTTAGAGAGAGGTGCCGTGGGCGATGATTCTGCGGAGTCAGAGAGGGCGACTGGGCAGGAGTACAGACATGGCAGGCCGTTGGGGGAGAATGTTGTGCTCCCGGCTCCTATCCCAGCCCTTCCCTGACTGGACGGTTCCCTGGGGAACTCTCTGTCCAGAAATAGTTGCCTGCTGATTTTTCTCAATAAATCAAGGTTCCAGATTAGGAGCCAAGTGCTCACGAGGCTGAGACACAGACGCCTGTCCAGGGAGGCCTGCAGTTTTGCTCCATTGTCCATTGTTGCTATGGTGCGTGGAGGGACGGGAGGCTGGCCGTTTGCCCCTGGCTGTCCTGTGTACATCAGAGCCCCGGTGGCCTAGTGGTTACGAGTTGCGTTGTGTTTCTCAAGGACACTAGTTCAAAACCACCATGGAGAAAGACGAGGCTTTCTGCTCCAGTAAAGAGTTACAGTCTCGGAAGTTCACAGAGGCAGTTCTGCCCTGTGCTACGATGTGGGCTGAGGGTTTCCCCATAGTCAAACGTGATTGTGGAAAATATTAAAGGCTAACAGACAGCAGGGCACAGGGGCTCTTCATTCCATGCCAGGACCAAGCGTGAAAGTATGTTCCAATGAGCATATGTAATGGGGCTTACGGATCTAGGTTCCTAAGGCACGCGCGTCATGTAGCCAACATTACATAGTCCATGGGGAATATCATAAGCAGGTAGCACGATAAACCAGCAATGAGGGAGGCGAGTCTTCATCTTGACCTAGGGTTAATTGTCCTCGGATGCCCTGAGCCCTCCCCAGGGGCGCAATCTGGGATCAGTATCAGCAAGAGAGTCTTGGGTTGGCTATAGAATGTGATGGCTCTTATCTACAGATAACCTTTAGGCACAGTGAGTAGGCAGATGCAAGTATGAGATGTCACTCATGGCAGCTCCTTTAGGCTTTTGAATGGAGGGCTATAACGGGTGGGGGGGAGGTGAGGGAGGGGGAGGCACACCATTCGGCCTGGAGAACGTGTATTTGAAAACATTTCTATCTCGGAACACTGGAGATCTTTATCAAAATCGGGCTAGTTTTCTATGCCTGTGGTTACGAGTGTAGAAATGATGCCAAACACATTCTACCATGTGCTCAGTTTACCACCTTCAGGGGAGCTATGAGTCGGCATCCACTCAAGGCATTGAGTCCTGTGTGCAGTGTGGCTCTGGGCATGGCCCCTCAACTTGCTGACCTGCATCTGCAGAGCCAGGACTGTGGGTAAGCTCACCCCCAGGTCCCTGCTGGCTTGTTGAGGCTCTCTGGGCCCTCCCAGACTGGGGTCTCCTTTTGAAAGCGACCTCGGTTTCCTGGCCTGTGGGCTGTGTGCTTCTGGGGACTGGCAGCATGTTTGGGGCATGTCTGGGCTTGCAGGAGGGCGGGAAAGGAGCTGAGTGGCTGAAGAGGAAAGAAGCAGGAGGGGAAGGGAGGCAGAAAGGAGTCTCCTAACGGGTCTCTTTGTCCTCCGACATCCTAGGCAGATCCATTCTCCCTGAGAGCGCTCCGCAGTGTGCCCAGCGCCAGTGGTTCCTCACACACTCTGGTGTCCTCCTCATCCAGCCCCTGCCCTCAGTACTGCGGCCAGCGGGGGCCGCCTCCACATCCAGGAAGGCACCTGGTGGGGCTGCTCCCTCCTGCCACCAGACTGCATGCCGGGCCTGAGCCTGGCTCATGGCTCTTTTTATACCCCCTTCCCCCAACTCACTCCAGCTCCCAGTCTGAATTTGTACTGTGGGCAGCTCAGGAAGGCTTCCAGGGGGAGTGGCGCCTAAACTGGGCCCTTTGCTGTCTTCTGGGCCTCTTGGGTGACAGCCCAATGTTGCCCCATCCCCTAGGACCTGGATTTGTAGTGACCTGGTTATTTGTCTCTCTCCTCTCTACATTAAGGGACAGGGCTCCCACGCCCAGTGCCCACCACTGGGTCTCTGTCCAGCACCTAAAGCTCTTGACAAACTCATAGAGGGAGAGAGGAATTATTTTCCCAGTTTTACTGCGTGGACAACAACAAGGCAGGGTGACATGCTCACGGGTGAGCCCATGGCCGTCTGGTCCCTGTGATAACTTTTTGTTTGGAACAAAGCTGGGGACTTGAGGGTTAATGCTCTCCCCTGATTGTGTCTCAACAGGTCATAGCAGGATGGCAGGTCTTGAGAGGAGCCACTTCTGACTCTGGTCCCCCAAGGATGAAGTGGCCCAGGTGAGGTGTGGGCCCGGCCCAATGGCCAGCTCAGGAACTGAGGTCCACTGGGCAGAGCCGAGTCTGGGGAAGGGGCCCCGGCAGAGGCGGCGCTGGGCCTGGGCAGCGGAGGAGAAGAATGTCACTGGGAGTGGTGCCCCAGGCTGGGGAGACGAGCCCTCCCCCGATGCCGCCAGCCCCGAGCTCCTGGAGGACTTCCGTCTGGCCCAGCAGTGCCCAGTGGCCCCAGAGTGGGACCCACAGGCTGGTGGGTGTCAGGATTCCGAATCTGAAGAGTCTGCAGAAACAGGTGAGACTGATCCTTCCCCCCAACTCCCAGTAGGCCCCCAACTCTTGCCCCCCCCAATACCTGACTGTAGGGGGGAGGTGGGTGGGTGTTTGTAAATGTTTTAAATTAGAATCTTTGCTTGAGCTTTTAAAATTAAAATGGGAAATCTAAAGCCATAAACACTTCTAACTTAATGAAAATTAAAATGTCAGCAAAAATAAGTGATAATAGTGTTCACTGTGGAAATCATCAGCAAATAGAAAAGGCGAGAAAATGAAACATGATGTATCAGCCCTCCCTGCTAAGCGCTCCCCAGCACTCCTTTCCTTGCGTATAGATACGCAGAGGTGCCATGAAGAGGGAGTGGGAGTCTCTGCACTACATTGTCGGAGCCCTGGTGTCGCAGGTACGAGTTGGGCTGAGATCTGCAAGGTCAGCAGTTCTAAACCAGCAGCCACTCCACAGGAGAAAACCCGGGCTTTCTATTCCTGCAGCGACTTAGGTCTTGGCTTGAAAGAGCTGCAGCCTTGGAAACCCACAAGTAGTTCTTCTCTGTCCCATGAGTCGGCATCAACTCGATGGTAGTGAGTTTGGTTTTTGCCTTATATTGTAACCTGCTTCGGGTTGGCTTGATGGACAGGAACATTTACCCCCTGTGGCCCAATGTTCTTCCCCAAGCTCTTTCTAACACCTGCATGGTCTTGACCGGCCTGACTGTGCCATTGTTTCTTGGCATGAGGGCGCTTTCTGACTTTGGATAGTAAGTAGTATTTAGCAGTACAATTTTGTGTACTTGGTCATTTCTTTGGTACTTTGAAGAGCTAAATACAAGAGCGTGCCCCCTTTTTTTTAGTTTAATCAGTCATTTTATTGGGCGGCTCTTACAGCTCTTATAGCAATCCATACATCCGTTGTATCAAGCACATTTGTACATATACACATTTGTACATATCATTTCTAAAACATTTTCTTTCTACTTGAGCCCTTGATATCAGCTCCTCTTTCTTCCCTCCCTCCCTGACCTTCCCACCCTGGTGAAGCCTGGATAATTTATAAATTTTTTAAATTTTCATAATTTACACTGTCCGCTGTCTCCCTCACCCACGTTTCTGTTGTTTGCCCCCCTGCAGGGGCGAGGGGGGTTGTACGTGGATCATTGTGATTGGTTCCCCCTTTCTCCCCCTTCTCCCCCACCTTTCCCCTATGCTCATGGTATCGCTACTCCCATTACTGTTCTTGAGGGGTTATCTGTCCTGGATTTTGTGTGTTGAGAGCTCCTGTCTGTAGCGGTGTACATGCTCCGGTCTAGCCAGATTTGTAAGACTGCACTGGGGTCATGATGGAGGGTTGGGGGGAAGGAAGCCTTAAAGAACTAGAGGAATGTTGTGTGTTTTGTCGGTGCTATACCGCACCCTGGCTGGTTCGTCCCTTCCTTGTGACCCTTCTGTGAGGGGGTGTCCAATTGTCTACAGATGGGTTTTGAGTCTCCACTCTGACCCCCCCCCTTGCTCACATCAGAATGGTTGTTTGTTTGTGTCTTCTGATGCTTGATACCTGCTCCCCTCGACACCCCGTGATCACAGAGTGTGGCCCTTTTTCCGGTGTTTGACATTCCAGTTCCCAATGGCAGAGTTGGTGCCCCTTGTCCTCTGCATTAGCCGAGTTCCTTTTGCGCTAACACCAGCAAGGACGAACATCCTAGTTTTGCTTGGCAACACTGTTGGTCTTCCTGAAGCGCTGGGCTCCCGTCTGCGAGACAGGTGCGATGCTTCTGACCTTACAGGTCGTGCCGGGCTACATTGATCAAGTGTGCGAGGAGTGTCGTTCAGAAAGAGCTGGGCGGGCGGTGGCTATTGTGTGTGCCCATGAATGAGGCGCCTGTCCTGCATGAGCCTCGCTTGGCATCAGACAGACCCCACGTGAATGGTAGAGGAGCCACTGCCTGGCCTGTGTGAGCTGCCTCAGCTGCCCACTCCGGAAGTGTTCCAAGCTGGCAGAGGCCTCTCTCCCAGGGGTCACATGGTAACCCTCTGCTATGATGTAATAGCTGAGACCACAGCCCTGGCCTCACTGCATGCCAGGCACTGGGCCAGGCAGGACCCAGGCCTTCCCTCCCGCCCTCCTCTTCACCATCTCTGCCAGGTAGGAGGGGCTAGTCAGTGTCACATCTGAGTGAGGACCCTGCGCTCACAGAGGCATCGCTTTCCCAGTAAGGGACCAGAGGGAGCAGTGTTGACACCTGGGCTTCCTGACTGCAGGGACCGCGCCCTTCCCTTCCACTTCACCACCGCCAGCAGCTGAGCCAGACTGGCCTGCGGGGCTAGGGCCCTGGTGGGGTCAGGATGGTGCTGACCACCCTGTGTGATCTTCACTGGTCCAGGCTTCAGGTGTGCTGCTGTAACAAGCCAGACTTGCTGGGTGGGGGGTTCTGAAGTTAAGGGGAAGAGCCCCGTGGAGCAGAGAATGGTCCAGGTTAGTACAGAGCTTCATCTAGCCAGAGTAGAGACGCATCTTTGACTCGGCTTGTGACTTAGGAGGCTTTGAATATGTCCCAGAGACTGACTCGGTGTCTAGAACAGATTAGGTGCATTAATTCACAGTGACTGGCCAGACAAGTGCTGTAGGAGTAAGGGGCAGTGGGTGAATGGACAAGAGGATGGATGGGCCAGGGGCTGGATGCACTGATGGAGAGATGGATGGACAGGTGATGTGAGTGGATGAATTGATGGAAGGCGGAATAGGTCGGTTGGCTGGCAGGTTGAGTGGGTGGATGGATGGCTATTTCTTGAGCCCTGACTGTGCAATGATTACAGCGCCTCTCTATTTCTTGGGAACTCTGCATAGGAGCATTGGTGGAGCTGTTGGGTACACATTGGACAGTAACTACAAGTGTCCATGTTCAAGCCCTGCAGCCACCCCTCCAAAGAAAGAAGAGGTTATCTGCTCCCATAAGTATTGCCATCCTCAGGCTCCCTGTGAGTCTGAATCGGCTTGATGGCAGTAGGTTTGGATTTGCTTCCTTCATCTCCCTCTTTTTCTTCCCATCTTTCCCTTCAGTCAGGCACAAATATGCAGCACCCACCGTACCAATAACTGAAGCAGATACTTGCCCTCATTGAGCCTGTGGTATAATGAGGGATGTATATATATATATATATTCATTTTATTGGGGGCTCTTATAACATTCTGTAAATTCATTGTCTGTAAATTCATTGTATCAAGCATATTTGTACATATGTTGGCATCATCATTTCCAAGACATTTACTTTCTATTTGAGCCCTTGGTATCAGCTCCTCTCTTTCCCCTAACCCCCGCCCAAATTTATGACCCCTTGATAAATTATAAATTATTATTGTTTTCATAGAGGGCAACAAATATCAATGAAACTATCCTACAAACAAAGAGAAAACTGTAGCAGTGCTAGTGATGTGAGGCAGAGGTATCCAGTGTTGAGACTTATCAAAGGGAGGAGGATTTTACTTACTTTGGAGGAGCTAAAAAGACTTCCTTCAGGAGGTAAAGATCAAGCTAATGCCTGAAGGGCCAATAGGAGTGAACTACCTGAAGGGAAGCAGGAAGGATCACCTGCACGTGCAAAGCCCATGGGGAGGGGGAACCTGGTATGTACTCGATGTGGCTGAACCAAGGAGAGGCTGGGGGTGAGGGGTGATGAGAAATGAACCAGAGAGCTCATGGGGCTTGAGTGGCAGGGACCTAAGAACACATTAGAGCAATGGTTCTCAACCTGTGGGTCGTGACCCCTTTGGGGGTCAAATGACCCTTTCACAGGAATCGCCCAATTCATAATAGTAGCAAAATGATAGTTATGGAGCAGCAATGAAAATAATTTTATGGTTGGGTGCTCACCACAACATGAGGCACTGTATTAAAGGGTCACGGCAATAGGAAGGTTGAAAACCACTCCATTAGAGGGTGAGCCCTCCTACTGGGAACAATGGTGAGCTATCAGTGGGTTTTAAGCTGGTGGTTGAGGAGGACCATTGGAGAAATGGCTAGGGAGCTTCAGGAGTCATCCTGGTGAGAGAGAATGTTGGAAAGGGCTCGTAATGATGATGATGGATGGGGTAGCAGTGAGTCTGAGCGGTGGGTACAAAGTAGAATGGACAGGGCCAAGTGATGGATTGGACTGCAGGGGCCGGAGGAAGAATAGTGTCAAGGTGGCTCCTAGGTTTCTGGTTTTCAGGGGCAGCTGGCGGGGATTGTGTTGGCTTTGCTGAAATGGTGAACACTGGGTCCAGGTTTGAGGTCGGGGCGATCATGAGCCGGGGTTTGGAGCTTAGAGGATCTCCGGAGGCCAGGCAAGCACTTGGCCATAGAGATTCTTGGCCTCACCACAGGAAGCACCCATGGAAGCTCAGGAAGGTGGAGATGATTTCGGTAAGCCCAGTCAATGTCAACCTGTCTTTCCAGAGATTGAAGCCGAGGATGTGGACAGCCCAGAAAGTTCCAACTTGCCGCTGTACTGGTTCCCCCAGCAGGACTCTCAGCAGGACATGACTGAAGAGGAGCCGGATGATCCTCAGGAAGTTGAGGAAGCTGGAAAGCACTCGCCCAGGCGGGGGGATGAGGATGATCTCCACTCAGAGGGCAATAGGAGCCCCAGCTCTCTGACTCTGGGGAAGGGCCAGGCCAGGGGCTGGGTGGCCTCTGACAAGGAGACTTGTGGAGACAAGCCTGCAGAACACTCTGAGGTCAGCCCATCCGTTGACCTCTACTCTACAAGGGCCTGGAGCAGTGGGACCGTGAGCCTCAGCCATCCCAGCGACAGCCTGGATTCTGCGTGGGAAGGAGAGACCCATATCCCTCAGCCCACTCCCCCAACAGAAACTTTCCCACAGCCCCTCAGCTGCCACCTCGATCCAGTTGACAGAACCAGAGGGGGTGTTGCTCAGGCAACCCCCACAGAATTCCATGACTTCTCACTACCCCCACCCCCGAGCCTCCAGTGCCCCAGAGATGGATGGAGAAAACCCCCCAGCCTCTCCCACCCTCGGCCCAGGGACCCAACCTGGAAGCAATCCAAGATAGCCCCAAGGTCACTGCCTTCCAGATTCACTGGCTCCATCAGCCCTCTAAATCCTCAGCCTAAGCCAACCCCCCGGGACAGGCTGCCCAGGCAGGGGGCCACTCTGGCTGGCCGCTCTTCTTCTGATGCCTCCAAGTATGGCCGGGGACGGCTAAACTACCCACTGCCTGATTTCTCCAAAGTGGGACCCCGGGTGAGGTTCCCCAAAGATGAGAGCTACCAACCCCCCAAGGCCAAGAGCCATAGCTGGCAGCCGCAGGGCCATGCCCGGCCCCTGATCTTCAAGTCGCCGGCGGAGATTGTACGGGAGGTGCTGCTCAGCAGCGGGGAAGCCGGCTCAGCACGGGACCTGCCCCCTGCTCCCTCCATCGCCAGGGTACCCCAAGAGTTCCAGACACCAGAGCAGGCCACCAAGCTGGTCCACCAGCTTCAGGTAAGCTGGATGAATGGATAGGGGCCCCAAGTCCCCAAGTGCTCAATTGACCTGGGTTGGAGACTGGCTGGGATGGGATGGCCATGGATCGGGACAGGAGTCCCAGGATGGCGGAGCAAGGACTTGTGCCCAGAGATAGACTTGAAGGTAGCACAGGGCTTTCGTCCACAGGCAGCGAGTACACCTGTGTGGTCAGATGTCCTTTGTTTACTTGTCACCACCTGATCAGGTCACTTTCCCCTCGAGACCCGGAGCAACATGCATGGAGGGGCTTTGGGTGAGAGCAATTTTCGGAAGGCCGTGGGGCCTGCTGGCCTTGGTGGCCATTGTCTGGGTGCGATGGTTCCCCCAGGGTGGCCCCACAGCGTGTTCTATTGGGTTCCGATGCTAGTCTTCCACCCAACATTCCTTCTGTGGGGCAGGCCTGGGATTCTCCAGGGCCGTTCCAGCTTGCCCTCGTCAATGACTTGGTGACCAAGGGATGGCTGCTTCTGTGGGATAGACAAAGGAGACGCTAGCTTATGTCTTCTGGATTTAAACACGTTTTCCATTCAAAGGCAGCCCAGGAGATCTGTGTCTGTTTTTGCTTTGCTCCCCTGTGTTGGCGAGTCAGGACGAAGCGCTCTGGGCTGGTGTCGGGGAAGTAGAGACGGGAGCAGACAGAGCGGTGACTTGCATGTCTGCTCACTGTCCTTCGAGTGACTGACTGATTGGAGGAGTCAGCCACGCAGCCTTTGAAAGTACTAGGGACACTGGGAGCAGAGCACCTATCTTGGTGGCAAGTCTGACCCCATAGATGGGCAGCGAGTTCAGATGAAGAAGCCATTCCAGCGCTTGGGCTGGGGATCAGGCATAAGGTGCCCGGATTTTAACATTGGTAAAGTGGGACACCAGCGGGACGCTATTGATGAAACTCATATCCTGGTGAAATAGCCACATGGCAGCCGGAAACCACATACCCTACCTTGTCATGCATTCTTCCCAAATATCAGGATTTTTTTAAAAAAACACCGCAGAATGTGGGAAAATTTGTTAAAAATCAGGACTGTCCTGCCAAAAGCGGGACGTCTGGTCACCTTAGTCAGGCATCAAGGTACTGCAGCCCCCAGGCCCTTGGCCCACACTCCCTGTGACTCAGGCTGGGACCTCTGACCCTGCAGAGGTGGGTCATGGGAGTGCCCACCGTCAAACGGCCTCTTTGAGGAGCCCACAAGTCCCATGGGCAGCATGAGGTGTTTGGTCCAAGGGGGATCCCCCATGGAGGAGCTGGGAGGAGGGCGTTGTGTGTCTGGCTGTGACTGGGGCACTCTCCATCCCCTGCAGGAGGACTACCACAAGCTCCTCACCAAGTACGCCGAGGCAGAGAACACCATCGACCAGCTGCGCCTCGGCGCCAAGGTACCCAGGCTGGGGGGCTCGGAGTGTGAGACGGGGCCCTGTGGGGATGCCACTTTCCTACAGTCTTAGGGGTGGGGGTGTTGCTTTTTGCATCTTGGGAGGGAGCCCAGCCCCTGTCTTGCTCAGGTCCCTCTGACCTTGGGCACTGATCTTGCCTTTTCTGGGCTCCCCTTTGCCGTGGATGTGCTGTGACGTCCTTAGGGCCTGCAACCCAGGATCCTGGGGTGCCCACTCAAAACTCTTACCGTCTTGAGATGGGCTTGGGCGTAAGACTACCTGGGCCTAGCTCCCAGCCCCAGGGCTGGGCAACCGGAAGGAGGCTCCTCGGGCTCTCCGAGCCCAAGGACACAGCAGTTTCTGTGCAGCCCCTGCTGGTGGTCTCCCCACTGTCTGCCCCAGAGACTCTCATCAGCCTGGCTGCCCAGAGAGGGAGCGACCCAGCCCCCTCCCACACCCCATCTGGAAAGAGGCTCTGAGGTCTGCACTTGGGTCCTTCCGCCTTTCTGGGCTGAGGCAGGAAGTGGGGGCTGTTGCAGTTCCTTGTGGCTTCCGGCTGCCTGTGCCCCATTCTTGCCCCACCAGGCAGGCAAGGAGGGGGGTGGGGAGCTGCGGTCTGGATGTGGGGTGCAAGGACAGCCTTGCACTCTCACAGGCTCCCCAGTCCCTCCCAGAGCTGCTGGCTCTGCCTGAGACCCATCTGGAGTTACAGCCCGTGACCCATGAACAGCGGCAGCCATGCTGGGAAAGCGGAAGGGGACCTGTTGGGAGAGCAGGTGCCCCTACACGTCCCCACACCTGGTCTCTTCCCTTCCCGGCCGCACTCGGCTCGTCTGGAAAGCCCCCCCCCCCCTCCTGCCTACAGAAGCTGACGGGCTGGGCCAGGTGTCTAAGCTCCTTGTGGAGCCGGACCCAGTCGGAGAGGGCAGGGCATCTGGCCCAAACCTTTGTTCCAGGTTCACTAACGTGGACATGGGCTCCATCCAGGGCAGAGGGCCCGAGCAGCTCCTCCCTCCCAATTTCCCTAAACCAGTCGGCACATGCAAGTCTCTACCCGGTCTACCTGACGGTCGCCCTGTGAGCTAGGGGATGCCATGGCGGTTCCTGTTGACAGCCCGTCGTGGCTGGAGCTCTGACCCAACCCAGTGGGGACTCAGACCCTCCCTGTGTGGAGGGAACCATGTGTGTATGAGTGTCTGTGTTAGAGGGTAAGGGGGGGTGGGGTGGCTCACCCCTTGTCTGGAGCTGAGGCCCTTAACCTGAGGTTCTCCATGAGGAAAGGGTGTGGCCGGTCACTCTGGACTCTGCTGACCCCAGTCCCAGAGCCTTGCAAGAGCAGCTCCGTGCAGGGCCCCCAGTAACCACCTCAGAGGGGAACTCGGGGCCCCAGGTTGTCGGGAGGCAGCTGGCCCCTGGTCCCGCGGGGCCCTGAAGAGGAACCGGCATCCGGGCTTCCGGGACTTCCTCACTCTGTCCAGGCAATGTGCCTTCTCCCCCACACTTCCAGTCCGGCAGTGCCACCCCTCAGACTGAGCTTGGGGACCCTTGGACTTGCTGAGCCCCTGCACTCTGCTCAGAGCTCAGAGGAGGAAGAAGCCAAGCCAGGGGGTGTGCCCTGGGCCACTCAGCCTGCCCCTGTGTGGGGGGAGAGGCGGTACCTGGTGGGAACTGACCAAGAGAAGACCCTCAGAGAGCAAGGCTATGCAATGCAGCGATGTCCTCTTGTTGGGGTTCCGTCAAGGGCAGGGGCTCGTAGTGGCCAATCGCTGTTCAGAGGCAAAGCTGAGAAAGAACCTCAAGTCTACCTGGTTCCAGAGACCGCACCCTTTCCCCCACACCTGGGTGCCCCCCCGCCCCGAGGCACTAGTGGATGCAGCAAAAGAATGGCAGCCGCCATCCTAACATCACAACAGGTGGCAGTATGTATGCCTGTGGCCCTAAGGAACACGCCTTTGGGGAAACCAAGGCCCAGGGCAACTCAGGAACTCGCCCCAGGCTACTCAGCAGTTCCAGCGCTAGGGTTAGACACGGTGCTGGCAGCCTTTCCTGCCACACTGCCCAGGGAGGGAGACGAGGCCATGGTTCTAAGCAAGGTCTGGCCCGAACAGAGGTAGGCCCCAGCCTGGGGTGGTGTGCTGAGAGGGAATGGGTAGGGAACCTCATCAGCTGCTGCTGGTGGGCTGTTCCCTCCACAGCCGCCAAGGGGCGCTCCTGGGGATCTGACCACATTCAAAGCTCCCTGCCCCACCTCCCTGCCCATCTCAGCTGTGGGGGCCTGGGTGACTACAGAGGGCTGAGGAACCCTGTAGTTCCCTCAGAAAGAACTCGCTCGGGGGCGGGAGGGGGGGGGAGTATAAAACCTCCTCTCCCATAGCGTGTCCAGAGGATCACTAGTGTGTCCAGAGCCCCTGGCGGGGTAGAGTGGGGTTGCTGTGGACGGTTCCTGTGTTCACAGGGTTGGGGGAAGCACTTCCTCCTCTCTCTGCCCCTCCTGGTGCCCATTCATAATCCATTAGCATTTAAAAGGCTGTGAGAAGGGCCTGTGCTGAGAATGGCTATTCATTAACCCACTGTTTCCCAAACTCGCTGCTCAGCTGCATAGAAACCTGCTGGACAGCCTGCCGGAGGCGCCAGTGTCTGTGGAGCACCTCTGGGACACCTGGCTTAAAAGGGGTGTCCTAGCCCCGTGGTGGGTTCAGACTGTGTCCAGAGAAGCAGGGCCTGAGCGCTGTGCCCGAGCCCCTCTCCGCGGATGGCCATCTGAGCCCATTTCTCATGCTCCTCTTTGATGCCTGAGACAAAGGGGCCTAGGGTCTCCCTGGCCTCACCTGCTGGTTTCTAGCACCCCTCCCCACTAATTTAGGCCTTGGTGGGCCCAGGGACCTGGGGAGGGGATGTGGGGAGAAGCTCGGCAGCAGATAGCATCCCCTGGGGTTTAGGTCACTTCAGAAGGAAGGGCTGTGTTGGCTGGCTGGGCCTCACAGGCCAGGGTGAGCAGATGGCCTGGGGATTATTAAGATCCCGCTTTGTTCTCAACCAGTGAGGCCCAGTCTGGCAGAGGGGAGGGGCGCAGCCACGCTGAGTGATTGCCCCTCATTTTGGAGTAGATTTTCTGCCACAGCCAGACGTGAAGAGCAGCTTAAGCAGAAAGCCAGCTCCCCCAGGCGGCCCATCACCTGCCCTTGGCATGGCAGAGAGCCAGTAACGAAACCCACCTGGCATCACGACAAGCAGAGACCAAGGGGGCAAATGGGAGAGGAGCTTTTCCACCGAGGCTGGTAGAACGGTACACAGTTTTCCAGTGGGTCATCCTTCCATGATCGGTGCATTAATAACAATGATGACGGTGGTGGTGGTGGTGGTGATGATGGTAGTGGTGAAGATGATAGTGATGGTAATAATGGTGATGATAGTGGTGGTGGTGGTGGTGGTGATGGTGGTGATGGTGATAATGGTGATGGTGATAATGGTGATGGTGGTGATGGTGGTGATGGTGATAATGGTGGTGGTGATAATGGTGATGGTGATAATGGTGATGGTGGTGATGGTGATGATGGTGATGATGATGGTGGTGATGGTGATAATGGTGATGGTGATAATGGTGATGATGGTAGTGGTGGTGGTGATGGTGATAATGGTGGTGGTGGTGGTGGAGGTGGTGATAATGGTGGAGGTGGAGGTGGTGGTGGTGGTGGTGGTGATGATGGTGGTGATGGTGATAATGGTGATGGTGATAATGGTGATGATGGTAGTGGTGGTGGTGGTGGTGGAGGTGGTGATAATGGTGGAGGTGGAGGTGGTGGTGGTGGTGGTGGTGGTGGTGGTGGTGATAATGGTGGAGGTGGAGGTGGAGGTGGAGATGGTGGTGGAGGTGATGGTGCTGGAGGTGATGGTGGAGGTGGTGGTGGTGGTGGTGGTGGTGGTGGAGAGTGGTCATGGTGGTGGTGATGGTGGTGGTAAGGGTGACGATGGCAATGGGCTCTAAGTCAGCTGGCCTGGGACCCAAAGGTGAGGAGGTGGAGCCTGATGTGACCCTCAGTCTGTCTGCATTTTCTAACCCAAGAATCGACCAGCTTCCTCTAAAGGGCCAATAGAAAGTGTGCATAGCATACTTTGTAGGCCATTGGGTCTGTCACCGCAGAGGGGGCAGCTGGGCCTTGGCAGCACATGGCCACCGTGGGGCGTGCACCGGCACCGGCACATGCCGAGCTGAACAGGACCCTTCTCCCCCAAGCAGACCGTCAGGGCCGGTCCCTGCACAGAGCTCCTGTACAGCACTTGGTTCTCCTAACGCGTGAACCCTCAGATGGTCTTCCTGGTTATCTGCCTGGCTGTAGGCTTCCCATGGGGCTGTTCGCAGTCTGCATGTCATCTTCAAACGATGGAGATTTATAGAACGTATTGTAATTACTGCTTTGAGTGTGATTCATTTAAAAAAAATAGTAGTGGAAACCATAGGCCTTGGGGTTATACCGAGCAGGTTTTCACCCCAGTTGAAAGACCATCGACGAGATTTGTTAGCACGGGACTTGCTCTCAGAGCCTCAGTTTTATAACAGGAGTTCTATAAAATGGGGGGTGATGGTTCCTGCCTGGCTCCTCTTTCACGGAAGGGCGTGGACGCACCTCTCCAGCATCTGTCCTCACCCAAGGCCCCTTGTGCAGAGGCAGGGTTGTGTGTTAAGTGGATGGGGGTATGACTGAAGAAAATCTCCGTTTTGGGGTGGCTTCGCCTGACCCTGATTTGGCTCTTCCTCCCCTCTCCCACAGGTGAACCTGTACTCTGACCCACCCCGGCCCAGCCACAGTGTCCACATGGGGACAGTGTCCCAGGGCACCAAGGTCTTGTCCTTCACCATTCCCCAGCCCCGCACAGCAGAGTGGCAGCCGGGCACTGCAGAGGTTCCTCAGGCCACTGAGGTCTCAGGTGAGCGTGAGAGAGGAACTGGGCGCCTGCTCTCACGGGACACAGTTACCTTTGGATGGCACTGGCTTCAGGTCGGGGTGAGTTGGGCTGAGCTCCCTCTGTGGCCCTTGGACTTACAGAAGCAAAACTGAGCTGTGAGAAGTGCCCCATTCAGAGCCAGAGCAGCCTGCTCGAGATCAGGCTCTGCTCAGCAGCAGGGCATCTTGGGTAAATTGCAAAGAGCAGGATCACCTGCTGCCTCCTGTGGCCAGGCCCTGAGCCACGCCCTGGATACCCCTATCAGTCAGTCCCACGCCATCTACCTGAGAGGTCTGCCCCACTGCCAGGGAAGGAGGCCAACGCTCAGAGAGGCTGAAGGTCACCCAGCCACCAGGTGGTAGGACCAGGACCTAAACCCGCAGCCTCTGAGCCCAGCCAGAGCTCTTGATCACACCATTGAGGTGGCTCAGGTTGGTGGAGGGAGAGTAAGGGCGTTGGCCTCCTTCTTCCCAGGTGCGTGATCCCAGGCAGATGTAGACCTTGCTCTCACCTGTAGCTGGGGTAGTGCTATGCCCTGCCTGCGCTTCAGGGTGATGTGAGGATCTGCTGAGAGGACTGAGCTCTGACTTGATGGTGGAGCTGGTGGTTTGGAGGATGGCATTGTCTTTCAGCCCCTGAGGGACTGCTCTTGACTCCAGCCTCCACTGGGTGTATGTTCTAGGGTGGCAGTCAGAGCAAGGAGAACTGAGCCCCTCCTCACCCAGCAACGCTGCCACCCCAGGCCGGCTTCCCGAGAACCAAGACATGGCCAAGCACCAACCCTCAGCGGAGCGAACCCAGGCCTTGGCGTCTCAGGCCAGCCAGTTCCTGGCCAAGGTAAGTACAATCCTAGCTTTTCCTGCCCAGAAGAGGCCAGCATGCCCATCCCCCTGCCCCAGGACTGGCATGAACTCAGCCCCTGGGGAGCATGAGCCCCCTCCCCTGGTTTTAGGGACCACATGGCTCCATCCACCTCCATGTACCCAGAGCTAGAGTTCAACCTCTTGCTTTTGGGCTTTTTGAATTTCATCTGGTCCTTCCAGATGTGATCGCCAGTGGCCCCTCATCTGCTCCTGGGGAGACTGCCAGCTCTTTGGGGATTCTGGCAGAGTAATGGAACCTTCTCTTGAAGATAAACTGCCTCACTTTCTCAGTCCATTTCATTAGCAAAATCAATTCTCAGCTACCTCTCACAGGGCCTTTAGACTTTCATCAAGCAGTCCCAAGGCACAGTGAATCGTTTGCAGCCTCTTTAAAAATTTTTTTTTTAATTTTAATAAATCATTTTATTGGGGGCTTGTACATTGCAGCCTATTTTTATGCACACACTTGGTCTTCTCCCCGAAGTTCTTTAGAGCCTCTTCCGAAGATGCGTGCATTATAACCACATTCTGGAGACAGAACGAGGAAGCTGGGGTGAAGGGGAAGTAAAGGCAGAAAAAAATTCAATGAACTCAGGATGACACCAGTAAACAATAGGTCTGCGTGGGCCCTGCCCACTTGACCAGCACTTTGAGCTCCCTAGCAGTCAGTCGTCGCAAAAGGAGATACAGTAGTGACACGTATCACCATGTCCATAAAGCGAACTAAATCCCCCAGAGAAACACCGCCATATTTTAAATAGCAGCTTCATGGAAGTTCAGTGCATAGGGATCTCAGGGTCCAAAAGGCATACTACCCCTTCGGTCCCTCTTTCTTGATCGTGGTGTGATTCACTGCTTCTGCGATGGTTCATTTTAAATCTAGCCTGATGGCAAAACTCACCAATCCTCATGTCAGAGTCCCCCACACCCTATTTGTAAGGACCCACCCCACGTGGTTCAGATACCTTGTGTACATTAATAGCAAGCTTTCCGTTCCCTGTGGTGGGTCACAAACATCTCAGATTTGCATCAACCTATCCAGTCACTTGGAGCCTTGGTGGTGTGGCAGTTCAAAACCACAAGCCACTCTGCTGGAGAAAGACAGGGCTTTCTACTCCAGTCAAGAGTTACAGTCTTGGAATCTCACAGGGCCAGTTCCACCCTGTCCTACAGGGTTGCTGTGAGTCAGAATTGCCTCCAGGCCAGTGAGTTTGGCCTGGCTTTTATCTGGCCATCTGGTAGACATTTCAAAGACCAGCTAGAAGAGCCATCTCAGGTAATTCCCTGTGCCACAGTGTTGAAAATGATACTTTGTGTTAAGGAAAGTCTATTACTCATGTGGCTACTGCAAACATTTGAATGACGAGTGTAACTCACACCATGTTTAAGTGATGACATATCATTCTGTTTTGAGTTAACAGCCGAGGACTTAACCTGAGGCGCCTCCCCCAAAAAATGAAATAACAAACTCACCGCCTTCGAGTCAATTCTGACTCACAGCGACCCGATAGGACGAGGTAGAACTGCCCTTCTGGGTTTCTGAGATGACTCTTTCCCGGAGTAGAAAGTTTCATCCATCTATCTGCTGTGGAGCGGCTGGTGGTCTTGACCTGCAGACCTCGCTGGTAGCAGCCCAACACGCAACCACGATGCCCTTAGGGCTCTGCACTGGGCCACCGGTACCCCTTGGTATGTTATGTAAGGTACTGCGTTACATATTATGTTATACATACATGGGCAACATCTATATCATTGCTATCCTAAATATACTATATAACATACGGTAGCCTTCTACAGAATATGTCTGCTATAGATCATTACATTACACCATTGTGCTATTTAATGTCATATGGCAGTATAAATAGTAGGGTTTTTATAATTTAAAAATGTTCTTTAAAACTAACACCAAGCCAAAGGTGTATTCAGTGAAGAACTGTCCTCTCCCCCCGCCCTTCTCACCTCCCACCCACCCACCCCAGTCCCTCAGCCCTTTAAGGAGCTCCCAGCGCCACAGTGGTGTGAACATTGGTGAAATAGGCTGGATTCACACCCATCTGTCTGCCCTCATCCCCCAGCCACCCGGCTTCCCTCCTGGTTTCTTGTGTGTTTTCTGAGAAAGAGCACCATGTGCATATCTGTACAGGTCTCACTCCGTAAAGATGGTGTTCAGAGGTAGCATTCGACGCACTGTTTGGCTGCGTGCTTTGGGATGAGAGAGCAGGTCTTAGAGATGTTGCCGCATGAGGCTGCACAGACCTGTCTCCCCAAGTCCTGGGAAGGGCTGCGTGCTCCTCCACACACCACTAGGCCTTTCCCCGCTCCCTCCACCTGGGCTGCTGGGTGGGGCTTGGCTCAGGTCCAAAGGGCACCCGTGAGTGTTCTGGACTGCCCACACCTTCCTGGGGGCTTCACTGTGAAGATGCAGCCATGGGACACCCTAGGAGCACAGGGCTTCCTGGGGCTCCTCTGGGATGGACAGCCAGCCCCACCTGGGCTGGGCCCAGCTCGCCACGTGGCTGGTGTGGATAGGCGTCTGCGGGGCCCACTACCCCTAGTCCAGATCAATGACAACATCCCTGCTCCTTCCCACGCCCAGGTGGAGTCCTTCGAAGGTTTGCTGCGTACGGGACTGCTCACACCGCAGGACCAGCTCAAGGTAATGGCCAGCCCACGGGGATGACCGCGGAGCTGAAACTCCGTTTGCTGCAAGACCAGAGAATCCCAGACTTGGCTTCTCTTAAAACAATGAGCCCCAGCTTGGCTCTCCATCATAACGCTCCCCCCTAGCACAGGAACTGCCTCTAGTTGAGCCCGGTGCTGTGTGCCAGGCCCCATGGACAGCCTTTGCTGCCCAGGATTTCACTCATCCTCTGTGTTAGTCTGGGTGGGCTAGAGAAGCAAATTCATAGACACTCACGTGTATAAGAAAGAACTTTATATCCAAGAGCAATTGTATATTAAGAAAGCACCCCAGACCAGACCAGATCAAGTCCATAAGTCTGATATTACACCATATGTCTGATACCAGTCTGTAAGTCCCTCTTCAGACTCATGCAACACATGCAATGACACCGAATGCAGGAAGATCACAGGCCAGTGGGTAGAAGGTCTTGTGGATCCAGTGGCGGTGGAAACATATCAGTACTAGCGTGAATCTCCACGTGGCTCCTTCAGCTCCAGGGCTCTAGTGTAGCTCCAGGTGTCCTGTCAACAGGAATGTCTCACAGGGAGTGTATCTGTGTCCCGCCTCCAGTGAGCTATTTATCTCTTTAGCACCTCCAAATGAGGTCATCAAGCTGTGACCTGAGTGACAGGCTAAACTCCACCCCTTCACTCATAAGTCTCAAGTTGACAACAGAGTATGTAACTACCACATCATTGCATGGATCCAACAGAGCAATGACATCATCGCCTCCACAGATTCAGATGGAGCCCAGGCCCAGAGAGGGTCTGAAGGCTCGCCCTCTAGCAGGTGGCAGGGCCTGGCTCCCAAACCCAGGGTCTCAGACACAGCTTCCCGTCACTGAGCCTGCCTCCCAGCAGCCATAAGGTCATTTCTCTTGCCCAATCTCCAAAAACGTGGGAAGTCGGAACCATGAAAGGAGGAGGAAGCCCTACCTTATCATTAGTGGCCTATCTCCTTTAGGGCTTTGGTCTGGATGCTTTTAGATAACTGTATGTGGTTTAGGACCCCTGCAGGCGGAGTGAGTATGTGTCAGGCTGCCGATGACAAGGTCAGCCATTGGCAACCACTAGCCCCAACACAGGAGGAAGACCAGGCTCGCTCTGTTTTCATAAGCAGCAGCAGTCTCGGAAACTCACAGGAAGTGCTACCAGGTCCTACAGGGTCCCTGGAGTCGGCATCGACCCGATGACCTAGAGTTGGGTTTGATTTGGGGTATTTGGATTTGTTCCTTTATACTCAGATAGGAGTCCCTGGGTAGTGCAAATGACTGATGCGCTCAATGCTAACTGAAAGGTTGCTAGTTCACACTCACGCTCAGGCCGTTCACAAGAAAGGCTATCTACTTGCCCAAACAGCCCTTGCACGTGGGTGCTGTGGGCGAGGGGGGGGGGGGAAAGGGGGACACCACAGCAGCTGAGCTTGCCTTCCTCAATGGCTGTGTATGGCGTGAGTTCCTGCTGCATCGCTCTGGTCTGGTCAAGGAGCAGATGTGACTCAGCGTGGGCCGGCAGGGGCCTGAAGGGAGGGAGTGTTCGACTGGGGAGTGGCGGACCTGGGAGTAGCAGCCCTCCCCCCCCACCCCCACCCCCACCCCCCGCCGGAAATGGGTGTGCCCACAGGCCCCACAGGAAGCAGGTGGGTGGGGAGCCCACTGACTCACAACACACCAAGTCGGTGGAGGGGGGCAGGGCTGAGAGAGGGTCTGGAGGGGCAGGTGGAGCATCGCCGGCACACCTGTTTTGCAAACGAACATTCCCTATGTGGCTTTTCCTCTGTCATTAGAGTCATCCCTTGCCTTTTCCCACACACAGATGTGTGCTGTCTGTCCTAACACAGCAAGGGAGTCTGCTGCACTTTAAGTTGCCAAAAAACAAAACGGAACCCCGCCCCCGAGTCCATTCCAGTGCACAGCGACCCTACAGGACAGGGTGCATCTGCTCCTCCGGGGTTTCCAAGGCTGTATGTTTTCACAGGAACAGACAGCCTCCTTTTCCTCCGGAGAAGCGGCTGGTGGATTCAAACTACTGGCGCTGTGGCTAGCAGCTCCATGCATAACCTACCAGGGCTCCTCGGGACAGCGAGAGGTTCTTAGAAAGTAAACCCACTCATCTTCTTCCTCTCTTTGCTACTCCCCGGTGTCCAGGGGGCTTGTGAGCTGCTGGAAGAGCAAGCTTGACTGAAGACTGGGTCCTAGGTTGGCCGTGGCCTTGGTCTGTCCTCTACAGATGGCAATGGGGATGATCGCCCCACCCATAATTTTAGCCAAGTCTTAGCTAGTATCACATTGACCGTGGGGGGCAGGCACAACGGTTGGGACCCAAAACCCCCAGGCCTGGGTTCAGCTCTTGTCTCTCTTTGTTACCTTCCCAACTTAGAAACCTCTCTGTGCCTCAGTTTCCTCCCCTCTCAGTGCTGATGGTAAATGACCCCTCTCACTAGGATTGTGATACAGGGTCAGAGGAGGAAGGAGAAGTGCCTTAGCCAGAGACTCCCTGCGCTGTAAATGTTAGTGACCATTCCAACTGGGGGTAGACATCAGTCACAGACAGTCTGTAAGAACTGGGGAGAAGGGTCCCTCACTGCCCACAGCCCACAGTCTTGCAGGCCAAGAGTGAGGATCCAGCCCTAGTCTTTTTGGGGACAGGGCGGCAGAAGGTTTGACTTGGAACTATGTTGGAACATTGGTTTCTACAGAGGTCTACACTGGAAGGGCTGGTGCCCAGGCTCTAGGCCAGACCTTGGGTGTGTGGGTCTGATGGTGGGGGGAGACCCAGGTAAGTCTGCAGGGGCAGCATGGGGGAGCCTTTGCACTCATGGCCTCTGGCCTACTCTGCTCTCAGGGCTTCCAGTGGCTGAAGGCTGCCCACTCGGCCCTAGAGGAAGAGTACCTAGAGGCCTGCAGGGACCAGCATCTGACTCTGCAGCCGGCCAGCTCCGAGGGGGCATCTGAGAAGTTTGATCCTGGCAGGTATGTGCTGGGGATGGGGGCCCAGGAGATTGATGGGGCATCTTGCCGGATACTGGGTTACCAGGAGGGCACAGAGAAATCCAATCCCAAATAGCAACAGATCTGAGTGGTGGGTGACTGGGACCCGGAGATCTGTGTGTCTTTGAGCACCCTGTAGTGAGCAGGACAATGGAGGGGGGTGTCTTACTCCAGACCCCCACGGGAGACCTCTTTATTCCAAGTCCTGGAGAAAATGCAGCGACCCCAGGATCCCGGTGTGTGTCCATGTGCAGGGAGCTGGAGGCGGAGATATTCCAGCTGGGAATTCGCCTGGAAGAGTTCAAGGAGCACATGGAGCAGGGGCTGCCAGAGCCTGAGCGAGCGGGGTCAGACTCCATTCCTGACAGCCCTGCGATCTTGCCTCTCCTCGGCCAGCCCTCTCCCACCAAACACGCCCCAAGGCCGACCATCCACATCCAGACCCCCTACCCTGAGGTATTGTTCAGCCCACCATGTTCGTGTCATTGTCTCTCCATGTATTCGTCACCAATCCATTTAATTAAATATAATGGAATAGTGCGGTAGGTGTTGGGCTGTGAACCACAAGGTGAGCAGTTGAAAACCAGCACGCTCTCTGAGGGAGAAGGATGAGGCTTTCCAGTCCTATGAAGAGGAACACTCTCACAAATCCACAGGGCCTGTTCTAAGTTCTGGCCTGTCCTCCAGAGTTGCTTCACAATGGACTCAGTGGCAGTGAGTGGGCGATACCGTCCAGGACCTCCTTAATCAACACAGTACTTACTCATTTTCAAGACGAGAAGGCCTAGTTCCAGTGGTGTTCTCACCAAAAACAAACTCACTGCTGTTGAGTTGGCTCTGATGCCTGGCGCTCCTGGAGGGCAGGGTACAGCGGCCCCCGCGGGTTTCCATGACATCACTGCTCATGGGAGTAGAGGGCCCCCGGTTTCTCCAGGGGGTGGGGTGCCAGGCTGGCTGACTAGAGGAACAAATCCAACGGCACTCACATATGTGTAACGCAGGGCTTTCTATCAAGACGTAATTGTGTACCAGGAAATCATGCCAGCCTGGTCCAGATCAAGCTGGACTCAGTCAGATGCTGGTCCATACGTCCCTCTTCAGGCTCACGCAGCACGTTGCAATGATGCAGAACGCAAGGAGAGCACAGGCCAATGTGTGCAGGGTCATGTGCATCCAATAGCAGGGGCTGCATCATAGGGCTTTGGCTACCGTCAGGGTCAGCCAGCAGGAAGGTGAAGGTCGAGGGAGAGAAAGAGAGATTCCCAGGGTCCTCCTTATGAGAAGGCCACGGCCACCAGGAGGTACCATCAGACTGCGGCCTGATTGACAGGCTAGGCTCCTCCCCCTGCACTTTTATATATGGAGTTGACATGACATTATGTAACTACCCCAAATGGGTGGTGGTTTCGAACTGCTGACCCTGCAGGCACCAGCCCAACACAGAGCCCACTAGGCTACCAGGGATCCCGCTAACGTAACAACAGTGCGGGGGCGAGTCCACCTGGTGGGAATCGGGTGGGAAACAGACAAAAAGGATGAGCTGTACTACGTCCTCAGGGGGCTCTCTGCCCCGATGGAGGGGGACCCGTTGCACAGCAATTTTGCTGAAAGAATGACAGGGCTCTGTGGGCGTGGACAGCAGGTACCAGGGCTGAGCTGTAGGCAACCGAGAAGCTTTCCCGGAGGACTGGGGAGGGTGGAGAAATAGCCAGCTGCAGAAGGAGGAATGCCACCGGGCAGCAGAAGCAGGCTGTGCCAAGGCCCTGTGGCTGGAGTGTGGAGAGCAAGGGCACAGTTGCCTGAGATGCGGCCGGAGAGGCGGGCAGCGCCCTGGTGATGAAGGGGTTGGTGGGTCACGTGAGGAGAGTGGGTGTAGACTGCTGGAGCTTTCCCACAGTAGAGGTTTGGCTTAGGAGAATGTGAAGGTAGACCAGTCAAGGAGAGGGCAGGGGAGGGCCAATGCAGAGATGTGCGGACTTGAGAGGGACCAAAAAGGTGGGTTTGACTGGCCTTAAGGTGACAAGGGGAGGGAAGGGATCTGAGGACGGCCTCCAGGCTTCCAGCTGGGAGAACCGATGGGTGATGGTACTATTTGCAAAGACGGGATGCACTAGCAAGGACCACACATGGGAGAAGCTCTGTGGAATGTTCTCCAGCCCACACCGACCCCGGAGAGAGAATTACCCTCTCACTATGCAGCGGAGCGAACTGGCAGTGGCAGGGGATCTCCATGTCCCTAACCTCCCCGCTTCCCCTGCTGCTGAGGACTGGAGCAGGGGGAAGGGCCTGGTGTGTTAGGAGGGGCAGGGAGCTAGGAGGGCGCTGAGCCTATGAACCCTCACAGACCAGGTCTTGGTGGCCCGCTGGTTTGGGGAAATGTTTCTTAGAATGTCCCTTGTCTGTGACGGTATGAAACGCCCCCTGCAGAATCTCACGCTCTCCGGTGGGAGTGAGGAGTCCAGAGACATGCTTCTGCCCCAAAGGTCGGGCCAGACATCAACTCTGTCACTTGCTCTGTGTGGCTTTAAGCCAACCATTCTGCCTTGTGGAGCCTGTTTGCAGAAGGGGTGGTGAGAGCAGCACGGTGTCACAGTGGCTCTGTGTGTGGGAGTGTACACTGGCACACTGTAGGCACTCAGTCTATAGGAGCTGGCTCTGAAGGGCCTCGAGGCCGCTCCCCACCGAGTGACCACACACGGTGTGTGGAGGGTGGAAGGGTGAGTGGGTCCATTGAGTGCACGTTTCTCAGCACTGGACCACGAGCCTGGCAGGAGGGCGGTGCTTGTGCCCAAAGATGGTGTTGGGGTCTTTTCTGACCCTCTGCCCCTGCACCTTTCTGGTCCCCAGCCTGACACCAAGGACGCTGCTTCCTGCTCTTTGCACGAGAGCAGGGAGGTGGAGGGCAGACCCTGGGAGCTCCCAGCCCCACACAGGCATCAGGAACTGCAGGTGGAGCAAGAAGCCCAGGGCCTCCTGGAGCGGTGAGTGCCCCCGTCCCCCCACCCCACCTCCACCCCTCCGGCCCCGGGAGCAAGGCCATCTCCTTAGCTGGACTTCGTCTGCGCCTGCTGGGCAGAGGTCATGGCCCTGTGTGTGCTTGGCTGCAGGTGTATGGGCGTGAAGTCCCTGTCCGAAGCCCTGAGGGTGGAGGAGGACAAGGAGGAGCAGCTGCGTGACCTGGAGGTTGACCTGCCGACCCCAGCTCCAGAGAAAGGAGGGGCCACGAGGTGCACCCCCAGGAAGCTCTCTGAGCAGAGCGAGAGAAGTCACAGCATCCCCCTCAAGTACGTCAGCAAACCACCCTCCCCACGTGGCTTTGAAGCCCCGGGTGGCCATGTGTCTGATGGGTAGTGAGGGTCTCAGTGAGCTTGGCCGTGGGCAGTGCTCACACCGTGGATGGCGGCTGCGATGACTTGATGGTTTCAGTTGGACCGGCTGGTGCTACATAGCATCACCTCCTTTTCCGTCTCAGTCTATTGCCCCAAGGAGAAGGTCTCTATTGCGGCTGTAAAGCCTCTCTTCATGTGCCTTTCCAAAGAGAGAGGAAGGAAGAGGTCTAGCTTCTAGAATGTGACACCGTTGGGTCCGTGTTTCTTGTATTTGCTTGCCTATCACCTTTTTAAAATTGCAGTCAGCACGCACATATTAAAAATGAGCCCTTGGCCGTTTCTGCGGCATCTCCTTACAGGTACGAAGAGACCTGGAATGGTCAAGGGCTCATTCTATATCTACGCACACCCTGGCGGCGGCGTGGGTAATAGGGTGGGCTGCTAACCACAAGACCAGCAGTTCAAAACCACCTGCCGCTCTGCGGGAGAAAGATGAGGCTTTCTACTCCTGTAGAGTTACAGTCTCAGAAACCCATGGGGGCAGTTCCACCCTGTCCAATAGGGTGGCAAGGAATCAAGTGGGATCGACGGCAGGGAGTTATACAAACATTCAAGGGCATGAATTCCTTTCCCCATGTTGTACGAACTTCATGACTATCCACCTTCTAAACTTGGCCATCATCCTGGATAGAGACTCAGTGTCACAGGCGGTTCATTTCCTGCTGTCCTTTGGGTGGTGGTAGACAGAGCAGAGTGGTTTTCCACCGGCCACCTGTGCACACGTGTCTCCTGACCTTGTGTGCAGTCCCCTCTTTGTGACAGCACCCGTTCCCCTACCCGCCCACCCCCACCCCAGACCCCCTGTTACCACCTGTCCTTCTTCCCTGCCCCTGCCCCCTTCTGAGAGTTGATTTGGTCCAAAGCTGCCCTTTGGATATCTCCTTCCTTCAAGTCTTGTACAAGGGGCTTCAAATAATCATGGAAAAATGGAATTCAAAGATAAAGGAATTCTTCTATGAACCTTTGAAGCCCCTCGTTGTTACAAAGGACGTTCCATTTGTAACGTGCGTTGCCCATCTGTTCATAAGAGAATACCAAGCACTTTATGGAGATGGACGTTTGTGGAGCTGGCTGGAATAGGGAAGATGACATACACATTCCAGAGATGGGACCTGAACTCATTGTTCTCACGGTGCTTGGCCTGCTGGGTGGGTTTTCTTAGCTCCACCTCACAGAGCTAGGGGAAAGTGAGGCTCAGAGAGGGGAAGTGCCTTGCCCAAGGTCACCCAGCTAGAAGCTGTGGAGCCAGGATGGGCACCTGGCGTTTACGCTTGTTGGTGGTGTAGGTATGTGATTTAACAGGCTTGGGGTTGGCGGTGTAGTTGGAGGTATGTGATGGTGGTTGGATTTGATGGTGGTGTGGTTGTGTGTTTGATGGATGTGTGTTTGTCATGATTGTGTCCTGGGACGGGCTGACTTCAGAGTCCCGGGGACAGAGCTCCCTGGCCATGCTGGGGCTCAGAGCTGGCTCACTGCTTTTGTCCTGCCAGAGAGACCATGGAGCAGCGGGTGTCGGAGAAGCCTGCAGGCTTCCAGGTGTCCATGGCCAGAGACAGGTGCCCATCAGACCTGGGCAAGACTGAGACAGCCCCTCCACACCCCTCTGGAGGCACCAAGTCCACAGCGTCCCACCAGAGCAGTATTACTAGCTTGGCAGGCAGTGGCATTTCCGACCGCCTTCCGCAGAAGTCCTTCCGGCAGAACGGTGGGGCCCACGTGGAGGTAAGTCCACCTGGGGCAGGGGTGCTCAGGTTCAGCGCCTCAGGGCCATTGTGTGGATCATGTAGAGCTGTCTGCCTTCCCCCTGCACGCAACCCCCCTGGCTCCCCCTACCACCAATGCCTGCTGCTCGCATGCCTCACAGTCATACTCCAGCTCTTTATCTGGGTGTTTGGCTCAATGCCACCTCGCTGCTGTGGTCCCCACTCCATCCCCATCCCCCTGCCAGGAGCTCTTGCCCCTCTGAATGCTTGCCTCTCCCAGCTGTCTGCCACTCTCACTGGCTACCTCCTGACACTGTGTCCCCTTAACGCCAGGAGAGCAGGAAACTCAAACGGTTGTAGGGCTCACCAGCCACTGTGAAAAGGTGGCTGATGCCCCACATCCTCTCAGACCTGTGCACTGCACACCCTCTGGAGTTCACTTCTACTGGGATACCATGGGTCTCCATGCTCTGGTTTGCTGGGGGAGTTGTGTGTGTGTGATGGGTGTTGGTCTTGGTGGTGTCAGTGTCTGTGTGTGATGGGTGTTGGAGTTGGTGGTGTAAGGTTGTGTGTGATGGGTGTTGGCTTGGTGGTGTCAGTGTGAGTGTGTATGTGTGTAAGTGATGGTGGTTGGAAGCGGTGGGGTCGATGTGCATGTGTGATGGGTTTTATGTGCCCAGTACATCAGGGAGGCCATGTCTGCTATCCAAAAAGGCAGAGGAACCCCAGGTCCAAGTCAAGAGACCCTTGAGAACCAGACTGTTTTTTCCTCCTCCTGTCTCAGGATGTCTGCTACATCTACTCCTCCAGGGTCTTCACCCCTCACTCCTCAGGGGAGCAGGGCACCCCAGACACTGACTGAGCCTGAACCTGAGGATCCTCCCACCCTGGGCCTGGCTCACTGGGCTCCCAGCGAAGCGCCTCTGGGATGCAAGCCCAGGCCGGCGTCTCGAGGGCTCCCCAGTGTGACTGGGCACATGCCTCAGACTGAAAGGGACACTGTCTTTCAGGAGCCCTGGATGGCATCTCCGGAGACAGACAGTGGCTTTGTGGGCTCGGAAACCAGCAGAGTGTCACCCGTCACCCAGACTCCAGAGTACCGGCTCTCCCATATCAGGTACCCAGGGGAGCCCCTCTGTTGTCCCATCGGGTGTCCTCAGACCTGGGTGCTCTTGGAACCAGAGTCAGGGGTCCCCAGTCTGAACGTTCGTTCTGACTTCCCAGTGGTCTGAGGTGCTCTTTTCCTGGCAGACGGGAACAGAGGGCCGAGGGGGCTAGGGCCGTGTTCTTTGTCATTCCGTCAATGAGGGCCAAGGACAAGGGAAGGAGTGCGTGAATGGATCAGCATGACAGTGAGAGGAGAGACATGGACAAAGGGCATGCTTGGTGACTCTCTGAGCACCACCGTTGGCTGAGAGGGTTTGGGGACTCGACTCGGGGCACCGTGCAGAGCGGCCACTTCCAAAACCAGGTGCCAGCAAGAAAGTGCTAGAAATTCGATTTCTCTTAATATGAAAACAAAACCCAACCCACCTGAGCTGTATTGTTTCGTGAGCACGGGCTCGCAGATGTGCAACTCTGTATTCATAAAGAGGTGCACGTGTGAGGCCTGCAGCCTCAGGAATGTCCTGTTGCCAGCGCTGCCAGTCCCCAAGGCTGGAGCTCGCTGCCTTAGCAAGTGGAAGCTCTCTGTGTGACCTCAACGGGTCTCTCTCTCTAGGGTTCTCAGCACCCCAGGAACACCAGCCCAGCACTTCCCTACGTCTGCGCCCCAGGATGGAACCTCTCCTTCTAGGGCCAGGGGCCCTCTGGTGCTCAGAACAGCTGCTGAGCCCAGCATAGCCAGGAGCCGGACCCAGAAGCACCCCTCTGTTCCAGACAGCCATGTCCAGCAGGGAGCACCCAACTTTCACCTGGGACGGATGTTGGCTCTAGAGATGGGTGAGTGGACAAGTGGGATGGGCTAGAATCGGGAGTGTCCTGACCTCATAGAAATAAAGCAAAACAACTCCCCACAGAAAACCAGTCCTGCCCTTTGGGATACTAGATGCACTGGTTAATTGCGGGCACATGTGAAGTTTCCCAAGCCAGCTCTTGTTGCATCAGCCCTGAGTCGGGGTGACCCCAGGCACAATGGGACTGGGCTGTGGGGGTCCACAGGGTTTTCAGGGCTCGTTGTTGGAAGTAGATTTCCAGGCCTTTCTTCCTAGTCTCTCATAGTCTATAAGCCCTACTGAGACCCATTCAGCATTATTGTCTCCTCCACTGAGGGGCTTGAGCTGTACTGGCCTCGGACTGAACCCAGGTCTCCCTCGGGGAAGGCAAAAGCCCTCTCACTCAGCCTGCGCTGCCGTCAGGACAAACAGTCACTCCCAGCATCGTGGGCCGTGCCAGTGAGCGGCTTCCTATGCTGGTGTGTGTGTTCACACCCACACATACCTAGGGACTTCAACCAGTTCATGGGAACATTCCATGATTGTTTCATTGCATTGTTCCCACAAACCTTCTGAAGCCCCCTTATGCATGTGGAAACACACACACGTGCAAAGGTGTGATCACCATTTCAGAGAGACACTGAAGCCCTGGGATGTCAGGGGAGCCAGCCCCTAGCAAATCATCACACGCTCAGCAGGTGCAATTGTACAGCAATAATAAATAAAGATTATAGTAAAGTCATAGAGAATAAGAGAGATAGGAGAGAGAGTAAAATAAAGGAGTCAGACACATTTCATAGTAGCATGCTCACCTTAGCCCCACTTGGTTATCCACATGGAGATGGGAGACAAGAGGGTAGGAGAGAGCAAGAGAGAGAGACCGCAGGAGAAGGGACTAGAGGAGAGGGGATAGGAGAGAGAGGACAGGGACCAGGGGAGAGTTAGCCATTAGTCATGCATTTTCAGGAGTTACATACGTCACAAGGTGGGTGGGAATCTCAGTAAAGTCCCTGGGCTCACAGGTGAGGAAACCTAATACCTGCATTGGAGGAAGACACAAGGGGGATGGGTGCCTCTGTGGGAGCAGATAGTCAAAGAATGTCTGCCTCTACAGGGAGACAGACCCAACCATGTGCTCACTTTAAGGCAGCATAGCTTTTGGGGGAGAATCTGCAGGAATGACATTTGTTAGTTTTCCATACTGGGACAGCCCCCAAATCACACAGAGAGGTGCAGGATGAGGCGGGGGGAGTCCAAGCCGCTAGCAGAACCCCTCTTGGAGCAGGGACTGTGTTGCAGACATGGCTTGGATGCTCTAATGGGCGGCTGCAGGAGGCGCTCATGAGCAGTGGATTTGGGGGCCCATCCTAGTGCCCCAAGTCCCTCCGCAGTAAGGCACATCTCCTGGCTGCAAGGCCAAAGGGCCCCTCACTGACCTCATCAAAAATGTCCCTCGTGATCTCTTGTGATCCCCTGAGTGTGACCCCCAAGGGCCCTCTCTGTGGTAACCTCGCTCTGGTCTCCGCCTGTCTGCCCCCAGCACCTTCGCAGGAGCTCAAGGGACCCAAGCGGGATTCTGAGCATTTTCTTCCCAAGAGGGAACCCAGCCCACCCCCCACCCTGGCGCCTGCAGCTGCCCCTCTGACCCACCCGCCAACAGAGACCCCCAGCCTGCTCCTCAGTCGGATGGGGCGAGAGTAAGTGGACTCCTCGGGGAGGCGGGCTGGAGGCATATTTGGGCAGGCAGTGATGCATCTGAGAGGAGAGGTTTGGGCTGTGGGTGGGGCCTGTGGGACTTGGCAGCTGGTTGATGCTTGGGAATCTTCCGGGGGCGAGAGGGGTGAAATAGAAGAGTCTGGAAGGACTCTGATTTCCGGCTGGCCTGTCTGCGGGACGTGGATGGCATGTGCAGGGACGAGGGGTTAGGAAGTGGGCTGGCTTCGCAGGGGAAGATGAAGCTTATGTGCCAGCTAACCGTGACTCCAGCGTGGCGTCAGGAGGACTAAGCTCCGGATACAGAGAGACAGGGGGTGTTCCCAGCCCCTAGTCTCACAAACCAACCTTTCTGAGTCCTTCCCTCTGTGCACCCCGAGAGTGCATGCAGCACAGGTGCACCCAGCTCGGTCTTCCAGGGGTTAACTCGTGGCAGGTATCCTTTCTTAGCGAACTCGCCCTCACAGTTGGCCTCAGAAACCCCAACACTGTCTCCCTGGGGATTGCCAGGGGAACCAGCATGCCAGGGCAGAGCCTGAGCGGCGTGGCCCCTACCCCTGCATGCTCCTCTGAGATGTCTGCTGCAAGCAGCTCTGGGAGACACTGTCCGCAATCCAGAGACCACCAGGCAAGAGCTCACCCTGAAGACAGCCTCCACCTGCACCCTCGCCTGGAGCAGAGCTGGCCCCCAAGTAGCTGCAGGGCTGGCCCCTGCCTAGAGGACGGCCTCGCGGGGCCTGGGGTGCTGTGTGTGTGTGTGTGTGTGTGTGTGTGTGGTGGCAGGAGGGGGGATGCTGGGAGGAGTTGCAGGCACGCAGGGCCAGCAGTGAGAGACTCGGGGCCTGAAGAAAGGGAAGTGCAATGCAGACAGACGGTTGCAGGTAAGAGGCCAAGTGGGGCTTGACTATGTTCCACAGATGACAGGGATGACAGGCCTGCCCCCTCCGACCTGCTCCTGGGTGCTCAGCCCTTGCAGTCCTGGCAAGGGTGGGGAGCACCCTGCTCTCTCCTGGACTTCCTTCATGCCTGGCCCTCTCCTCTGCTCCCTCTTGAAGCCTGGCACCCAGCTCAGTAACTTTCCCGAGTTCCTAGGAGATGCCAGGCCCGGGGGCAACAGGGTAGGGAGACTTCCTCCTTGCCAGTCAGAGGGGCAGAGAGCTACTCTGAGAAACCAAGGGAGGGTCCCCCAGGAGGAGGCTGAGCCAGGGTGGTGGGGATTTCGGCGGGTAGAGGACAGAGGAGGAAGGCAGCCTAGGACCCATGGCAGGTCAGCTCAAACATGGAAGCAAGCCGTGGCCTTGCCCTGGACCCTGGCCTACCATAGCTGTGAGGTCCTGCGTGTTGGGATCTGTCTGTTATTCAGGGGGAGGCACCATCCTACTCCACAAATGGGCAGCGATGAGCTCAGAGGGAGTGGCCAAGGCTCCAGCTGCACGAGGGATGCGGGGCGAGTTCTGGGACCTTCAGACACGGTTGGGCCTGCTGCCTGGCCCAGGCTGCACTCGGACAGTTCCATTCCTCGTGTCTGTCTCCCCCACCCCAGCCAGGCCATCCAGGAGCTGCAAGAGGAGGTGTCCAGACTCCGCCTGCAGCTGGAGGACAGCCTGCACCGTCCGGCCCGCCCAGCCTCCGCCTCCAACCGCCCCGCCCGGGCCCGGGCCCGGCCAGCAGATTCCTCGGTCACCTGGGGCTCCCACTCGGGCAGGTGTGTGCCCCTACATTCCTTGGTGGCAGTGATGGCCAACAGACTTGGTCAGCCTCCGACCCTCCCAGACCAGTGGGCTCGCCTTGCCACTCACTCACCCACTCACTTCATGCCCACTCTTTCTGCCGCGTAATGTTCGCTGCCCGCTGGATCGCCAAGGCATTTTTATTGGAATAGAAAACCTCAGAGTGGCTGGTGGGTTTGAACCCATGACCCCATGGTGAGCAGCCCAGTGTGTAACCCGCTGCACCACCAGGGTCTTAGTAGAGCACAGTATAATGGGTGTTCTCGGAGCCAGCTAAGAGCTAGAGCAACTCACTCAGACGCCTTTCCCTTGACCTTGCTGAATCATAAAGCAGCTCCTGTGGATGAAGGATTTTCTGGGGGAAAGGATCGCAGGAGGGTTTTATAATCATGGTCTCATCAATCCTCTCAGCAACCTCTATGGTTCTGAAGCCCATTTAACAGAGGGGGACACTGAAGGTCACAGAGGCCCAGAGCCATTTTCGGAGAGCCCGGCTCCTTTGTCTCTGACCTTGTCTTCTGGGCTCTCCTCCCCATCCCCCAGCCCCATTACAGGTGTTTCTCCAGGCTGCCCTCCTCACTGGGCATCTTGCAGGGCTGCCCTACGACCGGGACCCAGGTAACATGGTCTGCTCTCCTTTGTCAGTAAATCCACAGAGAGGTTGTCTGCGGAGCCTGGGGCTGCAGAGCAAGCGGCTCTCAGAGGACGACGGCGAGCCAGGTCCTCCTCGGTGCCTCGGGAGGTGCCCCCGCTGTCCCTGAGTAAGTGACCGCTTCCTGGAGGCCACAGTCTGGGTCTGTTCGCTCAGTGGTCAGGACCTGCAGCATCTTCTTCAGAGGAACCTTGGAAGAAGGTCTTCTATGTGTATGTCATGGTTTCAAACACTGGCCACCATGAACTGCATGTCTCTTGTCTGCCAGCCAGTTGTCTGCTGAGGGCTCTGCATAGCAATGTGCTTGATCTCCCTGCCAGGTGGGCCTGCCATGCACGTGGTGAGGATGAGGGAGCTGAAAGAGGATGCTCTCAGGTCCTGCCGGCTGTGCCAGGGTGCAGGCCGGGCTCTGCCCCTACTTGGCCTTCTGGTCTTGGCTAGCTGTACCTGCTCTGAGTGGCAGCAGCAGCATCCCCACGGGGTTGCCATGAAAGGACATGGCAGCACGCATCTAGTGTCCAGACCGATGCTCAGCTCTGAGCCAGTGTTTTTCTGGTATTCAGTCCTTGGTATCCACCCCGGTGTCCCCCTGAGCTGTTTCCCCCACTCCCACCCTGCCTCTGTGTTCAGTCCCCGCTCTCTCCCCTCCAGCCTCCGAATCTGAGTCCACCTCCCCCCGCCTCTCCTCTGAGAAGAAGAGGACCTCCCAGGAAAATCCTAGAGCAGTTGGGGACAGAATGAGAGCAGGGGCCACCACCGGGCGGCCAGACCAGGCCACCTTCCGCGGCCACTACACAGGTAGGCTGGGAGCAGGCATTGGAGGAGAGGGTCCTATCCCTTGGGTGGGCTCTTTTGTCATGAGCAAGCATTTCCACCTACCCAGCGGGTCGTCCAGAAAGTGGCTTTCCTTCATGCTCTGTAGTATGAAGCACGCAAGGGAGTGTTGCCCCGTGGATCGCACGTGTTTGCTGATTCCTTCCACGCATGGTCCCTGAACCCCCTCCTCCCCGGTGCAGTTTTCTGGGGGGAAGCCTCTGGCAGCTGCTTCACAGTTAGGGCCCCACTCAGCTCTCCCAGCGAGCCTAGGACCGGCACTGTGATCACCCACCTTCTGCAGCCACTCAGGACACAGGGGTGGGGGAATCCCTGAGGGTGTATTGGTCCCACTGGCCTCAAGCCCAAGCCTTCACAGCGGCTCATCGTGTCCCATGTCTTCCTGGCTTCCCTTTGCGGTCGAGCCCAGCATGAAGGCTGCTGCAGGTTGAGAGATGGGCATGTGGTGCTTAACTGTATTGTTGATTGTTGTTGTTAGGTGCCAGTGGTTCAGCTAGGACTCATGGCGTCCCAGTGCACAACCCAACGATAGTGCTCTGTCTTGTGCCAACCTCACTAATCGTCACACTTGAGATCAGTGTTGATATCACCACGTCAGTCCCTCTCAGCAAGAGTCTTCCTCTTTAACAATGACACGCTACCAAGCCTGGTGTCCTGCTCCAGGAACTGGTCACTCCTGGTGACGAAGGACACGACCTTGCTTCTCAGGAGCATCTGGCTGCATTTCCTCCAGGGACAGAGCTGTATCCGCTCTGGCAGTCCGTGGCGCTGTCCATGTTCTCTACCCACACAATCATTCCAATGTGTCCACTCCCTCTGCGGCCTCCCTTATTAACAGCCCGCCTTTCTCATGCACACAAGGCACTTGAAGATGCCGGGGCGGGACCCACGCCACCACCGCCCTCAAAGCAGCCCCTTTTCTGTGTATGGGTCTTTTGGAGCAGGCTGTCCCATGAAAAACACGATGTGATTGCCCGAGTGCCACTTCCGTATTGCTTGGTGATCTGGTTCTCCACTAGGATCTGAGATGAAGCAATAGGAGTCAAGAGAGGGCTTATGATAAAGTGAGGCATGTTTAATGATATTTGTGAAGTACATATGTAGAAATGTGTGTGTGTGCAGTTATCTGTGCGCACGTGGGTGGATACACCATACACACAGCATGAGTGTGGATGTATCATATATATAGCATGAGTGTGGATGCACCATATACACTGCACGTAGGTGGATACACCATATACACTGCACGAGTGTGGATGCACCATATACACTGCACGAGTGTGGATACACCATATACACTGCACGTAGGTGGATATACCATATACACTGCACGTAGGTGGATATACCATATACACAGCACGAGTGTAGAGGCCCCGTATACACTGCACGTAGGTGGATACACCATATACACTGCACATGTGTGGATGCACCATATACACTGCACATGTGTGGATGCACCATATATACTGCACATGTGTGGATGCACCATATACACTGCACATGTGTGGATGCACCGTATACACTGCATGAGTGTGGATGCACCATATACACTGCACACGTGTGGATGCCCCATATACACTGCACGAGTGTGGATGCCCCATATACACTGCATGAGTGTGGAGGCCCCATATACACTGCATGAGTGTGGAGGCACCATATACATGGCACATGTGTGGATATACCATATATACACTGCTCATGTGTGGATGCACCATATACACTGCACGAGTGTGGATGCACCATATACACAGCACGCATGTGGAGGCCCCATATACACTGCACGAGTGTGGATGCACCATATACACTGCACGAGTGTGGAGGCCCCATCCACGCGGCACGAGTGTAGGTGGCCCGTACCCGCGGCATGAGAGTCATTGTGCACTGTTGCTGTAGGTGCCGTCCAGTGGGCTGTGCCCCTGGCGACCCTGTGCACACAGAAAGGAACATGCTTGTGCATGAGCCTCTTAACACCACGCAGCGAAGAGCAGCGAGTGTGGCAGGCAAACCTCGCCTCGTGCTTTGTGGAGTGGTGACTGGTGTAATTCCTCCCCAGGCCAGGAGTACCACGTCCTGTCTCCCAGAACTGTCCCCAGAGGCGGCGGCACCGCTTCCTGTCCCCACTGTCAGCCCGATAGGACCCAGGACCCAGGTAAGGTCGGGACCGTGGAAGCAGCCAGGGCAGCTGAGGCTGCCAGCCATGGTCTTGGGGCTGGTGGTGGTGGCGGGCCGGATGTGAGCCCTGCCCTGAGCAGGGGCGAGCTTGAACGAGGGACTAGGACTAGCCAGGGTGACCGCCATCCTACATGCTGCTCCGTGCTGCTGCCTGAATCCACCTTGTGTGACCTTGACATGGAGAAACCATGGCCACAGTTCCGGGGGTTCACTAAGGGGCTTGATGCAGGGGAGGCTAGCTGTAGGGGTTACGTTTTATCTCCCCCCACTTCTTTTCTCTCTTCCCTCAGTTCAGCATGGGGGGTGCGGGGGAGTGTGGTGGCCAGGGAATCCAGACAGCCAGTGCGTCTTTCCATTAATGCCAAGGACTTGCCATTTCTTAACAGACAAGTTTCTTAACTCCTCTGAGCCTCCGGCTCCACGTGCATAATGAAAGGGTTAGAGACAGACCTCTCCATGGTGATGATGATGGTGGAACTGGGTTACTTACCACCTGCTGTTCAGGAGCCCTGTTGGGGCAGCAGTTACCAGTTAGACTAACCACCAGCCACCACGTCAGCAGTTTGAAACCACCAGCTGCTCCTCGGGAGAAAGACAGCTTTCTACTCCTGTGACCAGTCAGAGTCAGAAATGCACTGGGGCAGTTCCGCCCGGCTCTGAGCCAGCAGACTCACTGGCAGGGAGCTTGGTTGGGGGGGTTCTGTGTTCAGGTATTCAGGGCATCGTGCTACGGGTTTTTGACCTGCATCGGCACTCGCGACTCCACATGGTAGGCCCTACCGCCGCGTGCACCTCCTGGGTAAGTGCGCCCAGTTTCCGAGAGGTGGAGTCACTTGCTTGCAGCACACAGCTCCCAGCAGCCGGGCTAGAACTTAAGCCCAGCGGGATGTACCTCCAGAGTCACGGCTCTTTGCCACTCTCCCCACTTGGCCTTCTCACAGGTCTCTCTACTCACTCGCTCATTCTTATAAAATTCAACAAATGAACTTGGCCGCACTGGCCTCCAGGCCCCTCCCAGGCAAGGAGAAAGCTGAGATCACAGCAGGGAGGAAAAGCCGAGATATACAGGGCGGGCTGGGCTTCCTGCAGTAGGTGGCTCCTGAGCTGAGGCCTGCAGGAGAAGCAGCCCACCCATGGACCTCACCACGAAGGAGCAGCGTTGGGAAGTGAGGCAGACAGAGACAGGAGCAACGTCCTGGTTCTTGGGGCTGTTCCCGGCCATGTCCCTGTGAGCACAGGCCTGTCTCACCATGGTGGGGTGGCCACAGGGACGGGAGTCTGTCCTCAGGACCTCAGCCCCCAGGCATCTCTGAGACCCTGCATGCTCCTCAGCCATTTGCAACGTGGGGAGGTGCTGGAACTGCCAGCGCCCGCTTGCTGGGTTTGATATGTGTGTGAGTCCCGGCACAGCGCCTGGCTCCTCCCGTGCCGTGCCGGTGAGGACTCCACGGTCCAGGGCAGTGCGCTGAGGACTCACTTCCACAGCAGCCCCCCACCCCTCCCCCAAGGAAGAAAGCTCCATGCTGGCCTCCAGGACCTGACTTCTCTTTTTCCTCCCCAGGTGGTGCTGCTACCCGAGACCCACTGACACCATCTGCAGCCGATGCCTCCCGCTGTCCCGTGTGCCGTCAAGTTCTGTGTCCTCCAGAGGGGGGTGGCCCCGATGCAGCCGCCTCCAGTTCCCCTTCTCTCCGCCAGACCCTCAGCTCTCGGCCAGGGTTGGGGGTCACTGCTCAGGGTAAATGGGTGTGGGGTGGGGGGTTTGCTTTCCCACAGAAAGTTGTCCCTCAGCTCCAACAAGGAGCGGCTGGGCAAAGCCCCCATTCTCTGCTGGTCTTCCGAAGTGTTGGACGGTGTGTTATCCCTCCCTGACAGGGGCAGACAAGGCCACCACCAGGAGACACGCGCCCTCCAGTTCCAGCCCCAAGCAGCGGAGCAAGCCGGCAGAGCAGCCCGCTGGACTGTGGTACCTGGCAGCTGCGCCCCCAGCACCAGCCCCTCCGGCCTTCACCTACATCTCCTCTGTCCTGCCTGTTGTCCCATACCCGCCAGCCTCTGTGTAAGGGCTTCTGTCTGTGGGGTGGTTAGCCTGCGCCAGGCACAGAGAACCCAGGCGTCTTACCCCAAGTGGGCAGTGTGTGAGACAGACAGCCCAGCTGACCCTTAGAAGGTCCCCGCTCAGCAGGCCCTGAGCGGCTCAGCAGGTGCTCGGCTCTCTTGGGAGTGTTCAGCTTCGGTTGGTGGGGGCGTGGGGTGGGCAGGGGAGCCAGCTCTAGAACTCTCCCCACTTCCCCTTTCCCTGAAGCTCTTTCCATAACCAAGTAGTGAGCACTGAAAAGACAACAAATAGTTTTAGATTTCCGGAGAAATCAAACAGATGGCCGAGAGTGTTCCAATACCACCGTACCCCACCTCCTCCGGGGTAAGTGTGTTGTAACAAGCAAGGAGGCCGTGTGGCTAGATGACTAGGACTGTGAATTCACGCATTATTCAGGTCTCCTTAGCAGCTGCTGTCAGCTGACTCTGAGCCATCGCCCTCCCCCGGCCCCCGCCCCGTACACACATGCATGTGCGCGCCAGCATAAACTAGGCCGGAGGAGTCTCAGTGGCTGCCTGTTCATCACCAGGCCTTTCTGCAGAGGTGTTCCTGGACAGGTCCACCCCTGTCTCCCGGTCAGCAGCCAGAGTGTTGGCCAAGGGCTCCTCGCTGCGTATCCAGTATCCTTTTCCTGTTCCAGGACGCCATCCGGGTACCACCCTCAGGACATCTCACCGGCTCCTCAGGTCCCGTGTGGTGCTGTGGGTTATGTACTGAGAACTAGGAGGCTCTCCACTCCTGTAAAGAGCCGTCTGAGAACCCCACAGGGGCAGTTCTACCCTGACTATAGGCTCACTCTGCGTCGGAATTCACGGCTACTGTGAGTTTTCACTTACCGTGGAAAGCTATAGCACGTAGCCCATGGCCTATAAACCAGAGTGCTTATAAGGCTCCTAGAATCGGGGCAGTTGGGACCCTGTGTTGGGCTGCTAATCACAAGGTCAGCAGTTCAGACCCATCAGCCACTCCACGGGAGTGAAATGAGGCTCTCTGCTCCTGTGATAATTTACAGGCTTGGAAACCCACCAGGGCAGTTCTGCTCTGTTCCTGCGGGGTCACTCCCGGCCGGAACCACTGTCAGCCTGTGCTTGTTGGAGTTTGGGTGGGTTTTCCTCCGCTGGCAGCAGACCTGAGCCTGCTCAGTGGCCCTGGCCAGGCCTTGCTTTTAGAAAGGTAAATGGACCTGTGCTGCCCCCTGCTGGTCAGTTGCCCTTTGAGGCAGAACCAACCCAATGACAATGAGTTTGGATTTGGGGGTTCTCTGTATTCCACAGCACACAGTACCGCCCCCTCCCCCCCTGCTGCTGTCTCTGAACCCTAGCCGAGCTGTCCGGGGTAAGTGCAGGAGCCACTTCCTGGGGAAATCTGTGCTCCACCTTGTCTTCTGCCTCCCCCCAGCACCCACACTCCTGCAGGGTCGGGCTGGGAAGGACGCCCTTTTCCCATGGCCCCTGCCACACCTTCAGGGTCCTCATGACACATTTCCCGGTGCTCTGAGCCCCATGAAAGGAACCACCGAGGTGTAGTGGTTTCGCAGTGGGCTGCAGACCACGGCTCTGTAGTTTGAAGCCGTCAGCAGAAGAAAGATGAGACTCTTCTCTGGATGGCTGTAAGCTTGGTTTGGGTTTGGTGTCCCGGCTCAGTCGCTCCAGGATTGGTGAGTGCAGGTCACTTCTCTCTTCAGGTACTACGTGTCCCCAGGACCTACCTCAGCCCGCACCGCCACCGCCACCGAGTGGCCTCCCGCAGCCTCGTCCCAGCCACCCTCAAGGCACCGGCACTCGGTGCAGCTGGACCTGGGCAGCCTGGAGGAGCTCAACCAGGCGCTGAGCCGAGCCGTGCAGGCCGCCAAGAGCGTCCGACTCACCACCAAGCAAATGAGCCGCTCCCTGTCGGCCGACCTGCGCCAGGTCCGAGGCCTGCGGGGCTCCTGCCTCTTCTGAGGGTACTCCAGGGGCATCAACGACTGGGCAGGGCAGGGCAGGCAGCCCGATGATGCTGCAGCTGCCCCCAGGCTCGCTGGGCCCCTCCCTGTGGGCCTCCCTCCAGCACAGGCCCTGCCCAGTGGGATTTTCTCCCAGGGCTGTCCACTTGGCCATCAGGAGAAGCAGCTCTATTGGGTGACCATCCTCATCCAGGAGGCGCTGACACCTGGGCTACCTTCTGGTCAGATGGTGTCTCTCGCCCTAGTCCTGCCCTTGCCTGCCCCTGGATGATAATATATATTTTATATACAAATGGACGTTTATTTTTTAAACGGACGAGTCGCCCGCCTCTTGGAGGGGTGTGCAAGCCGAATCAGAAGGAAAGGAGCCCGGCTCTGCCTCACAAACCTGTCCATCTGACAAGCGTGACGCCCAGTCAGCGTCCCTGGGATGGAGCATGGCTGGGGGCCTCTGCTCCTGGGGACCGGTGGCCAGTGGGGCATTTGGGGGACCCCTGATCATGTCAGGATGTGGTTTGGAGACACCCCACGAAAGGCCCGGACACTGCATTTGCTGTGGTCCCCCAGAGAGACGCTGTCCATGGTTCCCCTCAGGACTTCTCGAGGCCCTCACCTGGCTCTAGCCCCCGTGTCATTGGCTAGTGGCCAGCGACCCTGGAGGCGGCCATCTCCCGCTCCCCACTCCTGCAGCAGTACTTACCTCAGCACTTCTGCCATGTGTGCCCATTGGTGACGTTTGTATATTTGAGGCATTTAAAGATCTATTTTCGTTATGAGGCCAGTGAATAAATATTGATCTTAGAAAAGAAGGCCGCAGAGCCTCCTGGGCCTGTGCTTGTGTCAGGTGTGCTCTTTGGGGGTCAGGGGGGTGGGCGTGGCGAGCTGATGCCCACCAAGGCCTCTCCCCGTGGGGCCCTGGGATGCGCTTGATCTAGCTCCTGCTCCCTGCCTATGGTGTCTGTTCCTCTAGCGGATTCGTCCCCCTGCACAGAGGGACCTTCGTAGGAGAGCCCATCTGGCTTCCCACTGAGCCCCTCGGTCCTGGGGCCCAAGATGGGTCCAGGAGGGTTGGCAGCTGCGCACCCCTGAGCCTGCCCAGCTCGCCTTTCAGCCACAAACGGCAGCAAGAGCTAGCTGCACTGAGGGGCAACCTACTAGACGCCCGTCTCTGGGCCATCATCCTCGGCGCCATCCACCCATCAGCCCCGAGGTTCCACCCGCCCCCGTTTTATGGAGGAGACGACGGAGGCTTCCCGGGCTGCCTTCCCAAAGTGCTTGAATCCAGGTTTGTCTGAAACAGACACCCAGATTCTCCATCCTTTTCTTTTTCTGCCTCGACCTCAGGGTTTGTTTGTTGCTTCTCTCTCAGACTTGCTTTTGCGTCACATGTGTCTCCTCAGTCATGCCTGCTCTCATCACACACACACCACCACCACCCCCAGGACCAGATGCTCGCTGACTTCTCAGCAGGTCCTCCTCAGGAGTGCGGCAAACAGCTTCTTGCTGGCCGTTCCAGTGAAATAGGAAGGTTCTTTTGGCCCTGCCTCGGGGGTCCAGGAGGATGTGCTGTCTGTGAATGTGCTAAGGACATCAGGATGGGAAGGGGCTCCTAAGATGGGGGGGTGTCTTAATGTTCTAGGCACCAAAGTGGTATCCTCTGTTGATTGAAGAATATTGGAGTCTTGAGTTTGTGGAGCTTGGTGTTAGGAGGGGAAGCCAAAAATGGTGTTGGCATGTGAGGGCAGATGACTGGGCATCAGAACAGAGGGCTATGGTCCTGCCAAGATAGAGAGAGGTAGATGGGTAGGTGGGTGGATGGATGGATAGATGGTGGGTGGATGGATGGGTGGATGGATGGGTGGGTGGGTGGGTAGGTAGGTAGTTGAGTAGTTCCACTTACAGAATTGCCACACACATGTGCGTGCATGCATGCACACATATATACACAACATACATGAACATGTGCACTTGTACACACACATGTACACACACATCGAGCCCTGACTGCCACTTCTGAACAGCTGCTTTCCTCAGTGACGAGAGCCATCAGGCACAGTCCCCTGGTCTAGTGGCAAGCTGGCCCTTCCAGCCGGGCTCCTGGCTGCAGGCCTGGGCCACTTCCTGCCTCGAAGTGGGCAGAGCCTCAGCAGAATCTTGTTGCCAAGCTCCGGACACACAGGCCAGATGCTGGCTGATCCCTAGGAGCTGTCCTACCTGGGTGCCATTCTCTCTCTAGGTCCCTCAAGGGGCCCAGTGGTTAGCCAGACCCCCTCCCCGGCTAGGACCAGGTCCTCCGCATCCCTCTTCCCCCTCCCCAACTCCTTTTCCCGGGAGCTCCAAGCAGGCTCCCCTTGGGGGCTTCCTGTCTTGGGTGTGGCCCTTCCTCACCAGCCCTTCCAGGCAGCCAGGGTGGTGTGTCTGAATACGGGTCTTCTGCCCAGGGCACGTGCCTGTGTTCTCACCACCCTTTCTCCACTGCAACTCCGAGCAGAGTCCTTGGCCTCGCCCTACCCTCTGTACCCTCCCAGGTCCTGGCTTGCAGGGGGTACCGTTCTATCCAGCCCCTAGCCTCCCAGATGCCCCTCCCAGGAAGGCTTCCCTGCGCCGGGCTCCTCCAGCACATGGAGGTCCAGCCCCGGGTCTTTGAGTTGGGTCTTCGCAGGAGCTCTTCCCACCTGGACAGGCTGGCCCAGTGCTTTGCCAGAGCTGGACTTGCAACACCTGCCACATGCATGAATGGACAGAGACTCCGGAGCAGCCCATTCCAAGGTCAGGAGCTTTATTGATGCACGCAGGGCCTCAGACAGAATGAGTCTGGGTCCCAAGTCCCCGGGCTGCTATCACAAGGACTTGTCCCCTGTGGACACTTGGTCCTCCTTCTTCCTCTCTTCCTCATGCTGCTTCTCCAGTGGCCCGCACGCATCCTGGGGGCAGGGACAGCCAGGAGAAAGCACAGTTATGGACAGTGGAGGGAGGCTTTCCCAGGGGGTAGAGTCTGCTCCAGACTCTAGGATAAGTCCTCCCAGGACCCCCAGCCCTGGCCCTGCTAGTTCCTGTCTAGGTGACCTTGAGCACATCACATTTCCCCGCCAAGCCTCCGCTGACTTATCCCTGTGACGGGGGGTTCACGCCCTTCCTGCGCACTGCAGACTAGACAGGCCCCTCGACGGTGTCCTGAGTGCCTCATAGCCATGCCCTTTGTACAGCTGATGACACTGAGGTCCCGTGGTCACCCCCTAGGTGAGGAAGGCACCTCCTGGTGGTCTGAGTTCATCCCCCTTTCCCCAGGGGCTGGAGTGGCAAACTGAAGAGGTTTATCGGGACTGTTCTGGGCCGGTTTCGTGTAGATCAATGAAGCGTGACAAACTCACCCGCTGTGATATCTACAGACATTGGCCCAGAAGGAGACTCAAGAAAGCCTGTCGCTTACTTGTTTAGAGACAGGCATGGCAGAAGGGTTTGGGCTGGCAAGTCTCTGGGACGCAAAACTGGACCAGTGGCCATGGACATTGAAGCCTCCATCCCAGCCAGCAGGCACGAGTCCAACTGAAGCATGGGAGCCAAGGCCGGGCTAGTTGATGCCCTTGGGTCAGTTAACAACAGGGTTCACCTGCTCTTCTCTGATGGTTCCCCACCACTGACCTTTGGGGAGCAGATCACCACACCTCTGGGTGGCCTTGAATGCTTAACCATTTGGGTGTCCCACTGCCATGCCTCTGGTCAGATTCTTCCCCTCCTGCTTCCCCTGCAGACCCTCCCCTGCTTACCCCAGTGTCCTTGATGTCACATGACGCTCCCCCCTGCCTCTGATCCACCACCCAGGCCGATGTGAGGCCCCCCTGCCCCGCCTGGGAGCAGGACCCCCGCTTTGCTGCCTCCTTGGCTGCATCCTCTTGCTCTGGGATGCAGCCTTTACCTCCAGCCTTTACCTCTTTGCCGTTGGTGAACAGGATTTCAGACTCCTCCAGGCCCATGCACTTGACAGCATGGGAGAACCCTTGTAGCTGTTCCTCCGTCGCCTCCTGCTTGTCACCTGCATGGCAGGGGGGGGTGTCAGGTGAGCAGGTGGTAGGGCTCAGGTATGGGTGTGGGCAGGGTGGGAATTCGGGGACCCCAGTCCTAGGGTCAGGGATGGAGGTGGTGGCTGCCTACCATAGAGGGACAGCCCCTTGTTCAGATCGTCGTCTATGAAGAAGGATAAGTAGTAGGTCTTGGGGTCCTTGGTGAGCAGCAGGTGGGCAACGTGTTCCGTGTGCCCCTCTGGAGGAGAGAACGGCCCAGGGGTGAGACCACCAGGTAGAACCACGGGGCCCCTAATAGAGGATGAAGACGCAGGGCTCACCTGGTCCCCAGCCCCTAGTGAACGCTCTGCATGCATGGGTGGAACACACACACACACACACGCACACACACACACATGCGCGCGCACAGGGAGTCCGTCCACAGAGCACTCGTGCACACACACACACGTGCACACAGTAAGTCCATCCACAGAGCACTCGTGCACACACACACGCACACAGTGAGTCCATCCACAGAGCACTCGTGCACACACACACGCGCGCACACAGGGAGTCCGTCCACAGAGCACTCGTGCACACACACACACGCGCGTGCGCAGAGTGGTAGGGAGTCCGTCCACAGAGGGTGCATGCACACACGAGCACATCTGCACAGGGGAAGCCTGTCCACAGAGGGTGCATGCACACACGCACGTACACAAGGAGAAGGGGGGTGTCTCCCCATTTTGCAGAGGGAGAGGAGGTCCCCTGAGGAGCCTCAGGGCAGGCAGTGGCAGTGTTTTGGTCCTACCTGCATTTTGCCCCTACCCATACTCCATGCCATTTCCACTATGATGACTGACATGAGTGGAGCCAAAGTCCGGACCACCCTCTCCCCTCCCAGACCTGGAGCCAGCCTTGAGATTGAGTGCTAGTTCTAATGACAAGCGGGGTAACCTCAGGGAAATGACTTCTCTGTGCCCCATCCCCACCCCAGTATCCTCCTCTATGACCTGGGCATGATTGTTGTCATGGCTGTGAGTTGGCTGTATCACCGAGTTGATTCACAAGAAGTGCTTCTGCGGTGCCCGGCAGCCGGCACCAGGCTCACAGGAAGAAACCACAGCGCCGGCAGGTGTTACTACAATGGATGCAGTGTGCGGGCAGGGCACCAGGGCTTGGTGGTACAAGGTGAGGATTATCTCTGGCCTTCCAGGGCCCTCAGCCCCAGCCCACCTGGTGGAGGCTGTGCCAGCCCACCTGACTTGGTAACCTCCAGTCTGAGGGCGAGCCCTTACCTTGTCTGGAGATAGTCCTGTTCTCTCGCTGGACCCACAGCTTGGTGGAGTTATAGATGCACTGACCCCGGCTACAGTCAAGACACCGGGAGAGAGGGGTGGTCAAGAGGGAGACAGCATCCCCCATCCCAGTCCCCACGGGGTCAGGGCTGGCCCTCCCACTCAAGGATGGGGAGACAGAGGGCAGGGTCCCAGGGACACTGCTGTGAGTGGAAGCTGGAGCTGGTGCCTGTGGGGGTGGCTGGCAGGTGGGGGGGGTCTCTCACACGGTCTGGTATTCTCTGAGCAGGATCTCGTCCGTTGTCACGTTGGGACTAAAGAAAAAGAAGGCCGCCTGGATCGCTTTAGTCTCCTTCTTGTACATTGGGTTGCGGAAGGCGGAGGCGAGATAGAACCATTTGCCAGACAGCTGGGGGGAGAAGCCACGGGTTGGTGATTGGGGGGAGGGGGGTTGGGGTCAAATCCTCAATGGACACCTGGGAGTGGGGGGTGGACGCCATGAATCTCTCACTCCCATTTCGCAGATCCGCCCCTAGCCAGCACATAAGTGCCCTACCAAGGTATCTTGAAGGCTGCCCAACTTCTCAGAGTTTCACCCGCACACCCAGGAAGAAAGGGCGGCACCCCAGAAGAGGGTGTTCAGAGACCTGGCATGGTGGGGGGCTAGGGGGGGTCTTGTGCTCACCTGCTCCATGGTGGCGTTGGTGATAGCGGATGGCTTCAGAATGGCGCATGCTGGGTCCTGGGCGCCCAGGAGAGGGAGGAGGCTCAGGACAGCGAGGGCCCAAAGCAGCGCCATGCCGGGAGATGGGGACCTGGAGCCAAACAGACTGGTGGCCTGAGAGCTCACTGACCTTTATTGCAAGCGGTGAGCGGGTCACCTGGGCCCCAGCAAGGACAGTGCCAGGGCTGTGAGGCAATCCCATGAACACTTGGGAAATGCTTTGCATGAAACAGCGCTTCCTTACCCCCAGGCCAGCCGCAGGCAACCTCTTCAAGGCCAGGTCTAAAGCAGAGCCCTGAGGTTGAAGGGGTTACACACATCTGATTCCAGTCCAAGTTGGATGAGGGGTGGCGTCCGTCCTTGGATAGCAATGAAAGAATCACCCATGGGGCAGCCTGATGTTCCCATCACTTCCTGAGCCAAGGCTTGAGCAGGACCAAGGGCAAATGCTGATGGCACCTTGAAGCATTCCCAGCTGGCTGCGGGTAGAGACACAGACGCCAGTCCACCAGACTCAGCTGGAAGAGGAAATGTGTGATGGGGACTTTTCCCAAAGGAGGCGGCAGCTAAGTTGAATGTCAGTTTCCGGCAAATGTATTACTTCCAACGCCTACTACAAGAAATGCGGTCTGTGCTGTCCTCCTGTCCTGCCTGGAAGCAAGGGGCTTGCCTCTCTTGACCAGCATACCCCTACTCCTTGGACTGTGCCAGCACACAGTAGGTGCTTTACATAGTAGCCAGGGAGTTTCTTCACTGGACTGAGTTGGAATCATTTTACCTGATAGGGCCAAATCATTATCCATGTGATTAAAGCACTTTATTGTGATAGTATACTGACCGTTTTATATTTTTACCCTATCAATCTATTTTCCATAGATGTTCCTGTGCTAGTGGGTCAGTTGCTGTCTGGTTCCCTCTCTCTAGCTCACAGTCACCCAAGGGTACCGGGTAAGCTCCTTAAGGCTTCAACGCTGACTCTTCTTTTTTGAAAGCCTATCACCAGGTCTTGTTTCCTAGGTACTTCAAGAGAGCTGGGTGCATTCACCATGTGTACCACTGGGGATTCCTGCGGCAAATGGAACAGTGTGAACAGCCTTGCCTCGGCTTGGTCAAGTTCAAGTTCTACTTCTCCCAGGCTTGCCATCTTTTATTGGATACAGGGCCATACATTCAGATGTGTGTGAGTCCCTTTAAACACACACACTCGGGGACATTCAGCAAGGGCATCCATGGGTGACAAGGAGCAAAGGGGTAGGATGCAGTAGTTGGGTTGGGCAGAGGAGTGGGGCCGGGGAAGGCCCCCTGGGACCTGGAGGTATAGGGACACTTCAGACATGTACAGAGGGATTAAGCCAGTAAAGCTGTCTACCCCTTGTCGTGTTGTGCTTAGTGGTCAAAGCTGTCCTCCCACTTGGGGCCCTGACACCCGGCCGAGTGGGGAAGGCAGGGCCTGAGCAACAGCGGTAGAGGTCCCCACCAGCAGGGCCCGATCAAGCCAAGCCTACTGGTACCAGCCACAAGACCAAGCAAGCCTTGGGCATTCAGACCTCTGTGCCTGAAGACCGGCCCCTTCCAGGGCAAGAACCGCGTGGAGGAGCCTGATGCCAAAGCTTCCTAGGGCCATGCTAGTGTGGTAGTTACACATTAGGCTGCTAACCACAAGGTAAGCAGTTTGAGACTACCAACGGCACTCCTTGGGAGAAAGATGGGCTTTTTATTCCTGTAAAGCAATGGTTCTCAACCTGTGGGTCGAGACCCCTTTGGAGGTCAAACGGCCCTTTCACAGGAGTCACCTGATTCATCACAGTAGCAAATGACAGTGATGAAATAGCAATGAAAATAAAGTTATGGTTGGGGGGGGTCACGACCACACAAGAAACTGTATGAAAGGGTCGCGGCATGAGGAAGGTTGTGGACTCTTTACGGCCTTTAAGTTACAGCCTGCCCTACAGGGTACCATGAGTCGGCATCGAGTTGATTTTGATGGCCGTGAGTTGGGGGAATTTCATGACTGAACACTAGCCCTGCCTGTGGTTGGCAAACAGCGGCAGGCGTATCATTCCCATTGGGCGGAGGGAGGGAAGGGTCCGTTCAAGGCCACAGGCCGGGGTCAGTCCCCAGCTACCAGCCTCTCCCCTTCTCGTCTGTCCTCCCTCACTTCCCCAGTCCTGGGCAGTGGCCTAGTGGAGGTGCCTTCCCAGGGCTGCCCCTGGAGTCCCTGTGTACAGAGCAAACACAGGTTGGTCCGGCCTTTGTCCTGGGGGCACCGGTGGGCTAGCTGCCCCAGGGAATCCACCTGGGGTGCTTCCTGGCACTTGGTTGTGCAACAGGGTTAGCAAGGGCAAGTTCCCGTTCGGGGGCTCATTTCTGCTCGCAGCAACTGCTACCTGCCCCTGCGGGGAATGAGCAGGCTTGGCTCTAGGGGCCTGTGTGACTGGCCGGGGCACAGACATGCTCCAATGAAAGTTACTCTAGTTTTAACATAGCCCCCTCCTCTTCCTCCCCTGCCGCTCCTTCCTGGGGCTCCCATGGCTCCCACATCGGATGCTGACTCCAGACCTCGCCTTTCAATCTCCTCCAGCTCCTCCCGAGCAGCTGCAGGACAGCACCCCCATCCCTACAAGGCTGCAGACCCAGCTCAACTGGCCCACGCCCCTTCTCTCCTGTTGAAATCCGTGACCTGTCTTGTTCTCAGCTCACCACTTACATTGCCCCAAATACACAACGCTGCCTTTCGCCGCCAGGAAGCCTTAACAGCGCCGAGCAGTAAAAGTCAGCAACAGTTCAAAGGCAGCCACTCCTCTGCGGAGAAAAGGCCTGGCAGTCTGCCTCTGTGCCTCTGCAGAGAGGATTACAAATTGGACCACTAACCACAGGTCAGCAGTTCAAAAGCACCCCCTGTTCCGAGGGAGAAAGACGAAGCTTTCTATTCCTGTGAGGAGTCACAGTGTCAGAAACTGACAGGGTGGTTTTAGCCCGTCCTTGGGGACTGCTGACGGAGAATCCCCTCGGTGAAGAAGCGCCTTCAGGAACCATCTTTCAGCTCGGGACCTTGGTAGGTGCTGTGCCTTCTCCTCACCATGCCTGCCCCCCTTCTGGCTGCTGTTGGGGGCCATGGGGTCACTTTAGACGCACAGCAACCTACTGCATGGTCCTGCGCCATCCTCCCACCTCTCTGATGTTTGGACCAATGGTTGTAGCCACTGTATCAATCTGTATGTGGACAGTCTCTCTCTCCTTTCACTCACGTCTAGTTGATTGGGCATGGAGGTTCCCCTCCAGGAACTGGTTCCTGCTTATCCCATGACCACAGCAGGTGGGCAGTTTTCAGAGCTAAAAGCCCTGTTATCAGCTCCCTCACCCACCTGTGGTGAGAAGGGAAGGGAGACCCCAATTCTTCTGCAGGCCCTGCTTGGAGCCCGGGGTCCAGGACTGGCTTCAAGCCCAGCAGGTTCATAAGGGTTGCCAGATAAAAGGCAGGCGGCCCAGGTAAACTGCATTTCAAACAGATCACGTGCTCAGTGTAAGTATATTCCAACTATTTACAGGAGATTCGTACTCGGACTTAAAAAAAGTACTGGTTGCTTATCTAAAATTTGTATTGATCTGGGCATCCTGCGTTTTGATTTAGTGGAATCTATCAATGCCGATTCCGACTTCTTCCAATGGGGGTGTTTTTGTGCCGCCCCTGGGGAACTGCAGGCAAGTAAGCATGGCTCATGTTGCTGAAGTCAAATCGTGGGGACTACAAAGGGCCATCGGGGTAAGTGGATAAGCGGAGCACAGAAGGCTCACCCAATGGAGCATTTCCCCAGCCCTTAAGGGACACGAGCAGCCCTGAGGTGTGGTGGTTACGCATCGGCTGCCATCTACAAGGCTGGCACCTTGAAACCACCAGCCTGCTCTGTGAGAGACACATGGGGCTTTCTGCTCCCACCAACAGGGGCAGCCTCAGAGACTCACAGGGCCTGCCGTGCCCGGTCCTGTGAGTCGACGTGGACGCGGCGGCAGTGACTTTGGGTTTTGTTTGGGAGCAGATGGAAATGAACTCCCAGTGGAGGCTCTGGAGGGGCTGGCCCTTGGTGTTGAGTGACGGAAAGCCTTTAAGACCCAGATGTGGAAGCAGAGTGGAGGAGGCCAGGGCTGGGGTGGGCGTGTGAGAAACTGGGCTCCGGGGCCACCAACATGTCCCAGCAGGAGACCTGGGTGATGGCTGCAGAACCTGTGAACGGCTTAACCCACACCACAGGGCTCCTGTGCTTTAGCCTTTTCTGATACCTATACCTCTGTTTATATATATGTGTGTGTATATGTATATGTGGTAGTTATATAATCTATTGTCAATTTGAGAAGATTAAGAGTGAAGCTGTCAATCCGGTCAAAGCTTGATGATCTCATTTGGAGGCGCTAAAGAGATAAATAGCTCCCTGGAGGCGGGACGCAGGCCGACTCTCTGTGAGACATTCCTGTTGACAAGACACATGAAACTATTCTGATGCAGCCAGAGCCCTGGGAGCTGGAGGAGCCACGTGGAGACCCTGCCAGCGCTGAGATGCTCACAACGCCATTGGATCCACAAGACTTCCCACCCACTGGCCTGTGATCCTCCATTTGGTGTCATTACATGTGTTTCATGAGTCTGAAGAGGGCTTTCTAGATTGGTATCAGACATCTGGGCTAATATCAACTTATGGATTTGATCTAGACTGGGCTGGGATGTGTTCTCAATATTTAATTGCTCTTGGACATAAGCCTCTTTCTTATTCACATATGAAAGTCTCCCTGGATTTGTTTCTCTAGTCTACCTGGACTAACACAGTAATATATATATATATATATATATATATATATATATATATATATATATATATATATATATATGGTTTTTTTCAGAATGTTTTATAATAAAAACATAAGTGTTCATGGTAACCTCAGCTATCTGGCCCCTGTAGACCCCAAGCTCCCTATCTTTGGACACTGCCCCTCCTAAGCCCCCCACTGCACCCCCGCAGCCCACCACACCCCCTCTCCTGGCCCCTCTTCTTCCTCCTCAGCGTCGACCTTTGAAAAGAAGCACCGCACCGAAAAGCCCTTCCATTGCCTCAGTTTTAAATATTTATTTAAAATCCAGAAGGGAAGGGAAGGGAAGGTACGGAACCCTTGGGGTTCCAACACACCGACGTGGACAGAGACAGACAGACACGGGGAAAGCAGAACACATCCAAGGGGAGACCGGGGGCTGAGTGAGGCCCGAGCTGCTACAAAATGCACTTCCGTGGGGACATCCTGGCAGGGGCAGGGAGGAGAGGGGGAGAGGAAGTGACCAGTCGAGAGGGTGGGCCGGAATGAGGTATTAAATAATGAAAACCAAATCCAATTCCCAAAGAGACACAACTTTAGAGAGAGAGAAAAAATACACAAATAGAGACGTTCACATACATTTCCCCTTCTATAAAAACAATTCCACGGTTAAAACGACCTCCACATTTCATGTGTCAGCTGACACAGCCCAGTTCCGATGACCGACGCTGCAGGTCGCGGGAACGCTGAGCAGAGCGTCCCATGACTTACTCCTCCTCCTCAGCCCCATGTCCACTAGGAGATACAGACACTGGGTTTCTAGAGCATCTACTGACAAGGGGGAAGCAAGAAGGACCACTCCGCTGGAAGGGCAGACCTTGGAGTCGTGTTCACGTGGGAGAGAGGGCGCCGTCTTTAAGCCCCATCCCCACCCCCACTCCCGGGCCACCCTTGGCCCGGCCACTGGTGTAAGGGTTTCTTGGACATCCAGCCTTCTTCCGGCCCCTCCAGGACATGACTCCCCGCTGGACCAAGAGAGGCCACATCAAATCCTTGCCCCTGAGCCTCCCCTGGCCTGCAGAGGGCAACTGCCCCAAAGTGTGCAAGGTAAAAGCTAGAAACCTCTCTCCTGCTGGCTTCCGGCAGGTTCTACCTTTGTTTCTTTGCTCTTTACACGGTTACCCTGATGAGCGCAGGCGACAATGGGGAGGGGTGGGGGTGGGGAACAGTGAAATTCCCCAAGCGCCTTCATTAGGAGGAGAGCCAGATACGGACCCTGTCCCCCATCAATAGGTTTCTTCAATGCCGGGGGCAAAAACGGTAGCACCTGTAGAATCTTAAATAGGGTTGTTCATTTGTTTTCCTTTTAAAAAACAAAACACTCAAACACTGCAAGACAATTTTGAGCACCAGCGATTTCACAGTGGGAGGTAGTGCTTCGCCCCCCCTCCCTGGGCCAGCAGTCTCCCCTCTCCCTCTGTGGGGCCGGGGCGTGGTGGAGCCGGCTTCCCACCCCTGGCTGCCCCTTCCTTATGCTCACACCTTTCCCAGGTGAAAAAAATAGTAACACATCTTCTCTCTGTTTAAATAATATATATATATACTTCTTTCCTTTTCTCCTTGTTCCAGGCCCCCCTCCCCATATTGCACATCAAAAGCTCCCTGGCAGGGACCAGCTGACGGAGATGGCCCTTCCCTCCAGTTGGCTTGAACGTGGGGCTCTTGGGGCAGGAAGCTGGGTGGGAAGGGATGGCTGCCGAGCTGGGAGACAGGCCACGGAGCCAGGAGGGCTACAGGTCCAGTGTGCCCTGACTGCCTCTTTGGTTGGTCCTTGGGACTGGGCTGGGTCCCTTGCCTGCTAACCCTGACCCACTTCTGTGCAGACATCAACATCTGCCCAAGAATCCCTGGGTGGGTGGGGTGCCTCTCCTAGGCCCACCTGCCCTTAGGTACCCTCTGTTGGCCGCCTCCTCCTCCTCCTCCTCTTCCCTCCCCCATGAGGCTTAGAGAAGCCAGGAGGTCAGAGGTCAGAGGAAACACGCAGGTCCGACTTCTAGGCGGTACTGCCTCCCTGATGAGGCAGGAGGGAGGTTGTCCACGCTGATGATGGGCAGCTGCTGGGGGTCCTGGGTGCGGAAGGTGAAGAGCGTCTGATGCCATCGACCATCCAGGATCTGAAGGCAGAAGGCAATGCTGTTCGTATGTTGGACCCTAACTCAGCACAGTCCTGCTCCGTTACCAGCCTGCTACTTCTCCCCTGGGAGAGGAGATGGGGTCCCACTCAGCAGTGCCTGACCATTGTGTTTCCTGACACACACCCACAGTGTGCCCGCACGCTGCCTACTGGCCCATCCTCCCCAGCCCTTCCTGCTCAGGGCTCCACCCCCGGACAAACACCATCTTTTTGATCTGGTCCGGTTGGTGGCTCTTGCCTTTCTATATTTTAACAGCTCCTTCACTGTGGCAGGCCCCCTGGTGGTGTAGAGAGTAACCAGTTGGCTGCAAGGTCAGCAGTTCGAGACCACCAGCTAGCTGCCCCAAGGAAGAACAAGGAAACTTTCTACTCCTGAAAAAGAGTTGCTGCCTCAGAAACCCACAGGGACAAGGCTACTCTGCCCCCTGGGGTTGCTGTGAGTCAGCAGCGCCTTGACGGCTGCGGCGAGTCCATTGTGGCAACTGCCCACTTTCAGACGGGTAGATGGCCTCCCATTGTTTATTCTTAAGGGTGAGGCATCATTGGAACTAAATCTTTATGCTCACTTTGTATAAATGCCCATTCTTATCATTTCAGAGAAGAGCCTATCATTTTCTCTTATGATTGGCTTAGTTGGGTCAGCCACACACCTTCAAGGTTCACCCACGTCTGCAGCCTGTTCTTCATAAGGCCCAGCAGGGTTCCATTGCGCGTGAGGCCCACGTGCGCTGACAGGCTCATCTGTTGGTGCCCACTGGCCTCGATCCTCTCTTTCTGCTCCTGTGAGCACTGCTCTGGCCCCCTGGTATTGCTATGCTTCAGAACGGATTCAATGGCATTGAGGCTTTTGTTTGTTTTGAGAAGGTATATATGTGTCCAGGAAAGAAATTGCCGGTCCTACACTAATTCTATTTTACTTGTTCAGGACTTGCTGTACCGTTTTCCACAATGCCTTGACCATGTTACACTCCCCTCCTTTGCTGGGGAGCATTCCAACCTTCCCACGTTTTAAAAATCAACATAGTTTTAGCAGGGGGCAGGTGGTGGCATCTCATAAGTTTTTGTTTATTTGTTTCAGGTCTTTATGATACAAAAGTTTCACAAAGACACAGTGTTACAGTTCTTCTTGGTTGGAAACTAGCTTGCTGGTCCAAAGAAGTTAAGTCAATTTCAATGTCACTTTCCCTCCTTTTGATCCAGGTCGGAGCTGAGCCTCCCCACCCCACCCCACTCCACCCCACCCTGGCGAATCTGACTCTCCTTTTCAATTGCAGCAGTTCCTAACCTTCCTCGTGCCGTGACCCTCTCACACAGCTCCTCATGTGGCGGTGACCCTCAACCATACATTATGTTCATTGCTACTTCATCACTGTCATTTTGCTACTGTTATGAATTAGGCGACCCCCGTGAAAGGGTCGTTTGACCGCTAACAGGGTTGACACCCACAGGTTGAGAACCACTGCTCCATGGGTACGGGCAGTGAGCACCTTCACACGTGTTGGCTGGCCACTCCAATGACCTGTTAGCATATGCTCACTGTGGTAGTTACATAATCTGTTGCCAATCTGAGACGCATGGAGACCCCTGTCAGCGCTGAGATGCTCCCACTGCGACTGCATCCACAAGACCCACTAGCTGTGACCTTCCCAGCTTCGGCATCACTGTACGTGCTTCATGAGTCTGAAGAGTGGGCTAACATCGGATTTATGGACTTGGTCTGGACTGGGCTGGGATGCTTTCTCAATATTCAATTGCTCTTGTATTTAAAGCTTTCTTATGCACATCTGAGCATCTATGGACTTGTTTCTCCAGTCTATCTAGACTCATTAACTGCTTTGAACAGTTTCCCCAGGAGAGAGTCTACAAGTAGAGTGGTAGTGTCTAAAATTGTGTGTTCACTGCCCCCTTGCTGCTGCCCAGAAAGCCTCTCCCATGGGCACCTCTGCGATGCTGACTCTCCCCCCGTCCCACCCACCCCCACCCTCTCAATCGCTGGGCAGTACCCATTTCCCCGTGAAATCAATCAGTGGTTGCTTTTTGGCAACTTTCAGTCTGCCCCATGCCCCTCTGAGAATAACCGACTCTGCTTTGAGCATCTAGAGAAGACCAAATGCGGCTAGAGGAAGGAGTAGCCAGTGCAGGGCAGGGGCAGAAGTGTATCCTCCTGCCTCTAGGCTGGCCTAGAGGACACAGTACAAGGGCCCCTGCAGGTTTCCTAGATGGTAACTCTTGATGGGGGCAGAAAGCCCCGTCTTCTCCAGCTGGTGGGTTCCAACTACTGACCTTGAAGTTAGTAGCCCAACACATAATCACAATGTCACCAGGGTCCCAGCCGGTGGTGCCACCCGAGAACGATACACATTGTTAGAACATGTATCACTGATGGTTACACCACAAGCAGTTCCCCTGAGCCTGCATGAGGGGTGCGGGCAGTTACCTTGCAGCCATCCATGGGCACCTGGGGCCTGAGCTGACCACCAGCTTCAAAAACCTGTCCATTCCAGGCGCGGAAGCGCACAGCCTTCGGGGCTGGGGTCCGCCCAGGGCCCTCCTGCCACACGGTCATGTTCAAGCAGTGGATGGTGATGTGCTGTGTCACCTCGGAGCTGAGCAGGTGCAGGAAGTTCATCTGAACACGGCTGATGGCAAACTCCACCTGCAGGGCGCATAGCCGAGAGGCATGGTCCCGCTCAGCCTGGCTTGGTGGGAGATCAGCTCGCCTGTCCTGGCCAGCACGATCCAACCCTTCCCCAGCCCCGGTGAGAAGGCAGGAGTGGCCTGTGCCTATGTGAAAGGCAGGAGGCTGAGCTCCAGGGCAGCTGGGTGGCAGAGAAGGGAAGGAGGGAGCTGCTAGGGTCCCCAGGTCACCTGATCCCTCCCCCCACTGCATGGGTGGCCTCTGGGGTGCAGCCGAGACCCAAGAGGCCCAGAGAGGTTGAGGGCCCTGCTCAAGAGTGAGGAAGAGTCCCCCCCCCCCCCCGCCCCTGAGCCCGTGGCCAAGATCCCCATGTAGGTGGGGTGGGCCTGGTGTGCCAGGGCCTGTCGCTGCTGCTGCTCCTGGAGGGGATGGTCACCCAGATGGGCAGCTAGCTCCATCTGGGGAAGCCAGGAGCCAGCTCTGGTCCAACCCCCCTGCTGGGGGTTGGATGCATGGCCACCAAGCCTCAGAGTCTGTGTGTGTGTGTGTGTGTGTGTGGTGCCTATAGAGATTGGAGTTCTGGATGGCTGTGGGATATGGCTGGCGGGTGGGGGTGGGTGGCAGCTTGCCTGCAAGGCTCCCTGTTAAATCCTAGCCCCTGGCTTGAGGCCTGGCCCGAGGAGGGAGCCAGCTGGTTGGCTGGCTGATTTGAGAGGTTCCCAAGCTCTGTGTTGGACAGGTCAGCTCATGCCCTCCCCACCGGGGGCTGCCGGGATGGGCCCCTGTAGTTGGAGCAGCTGCCTCAGCTCCTGGCATGCACGGTGCCCCCTCTGGGGAGCCTGCAGGAACTAGGGACCCCAAACCAAACCCACTGCCCCTGTATCCTTGTGGGGTCACAGTGACTGCAGAGGACAGAGCAGAACTGCCTGCCTCCTAGGGTGTCTAAGGCAGTACTCTTTACTGAAGCCACGCATGAGTGTGAAGTGACCACCTTCAGGTTCACTGCCAAGCCCTCAAGCCCTGCACCACCAGAACTCCACTGGAACTGCGGCTCCTCCATACACTGAGGACAGCCTGGGCTGCGGAGCAGCTGCTGCCTGCCTGACTTAAAGTTGAGCTTCCCAAGCCCGAAATAGGCATGTGGGAGGGCTCATTGGAAGGGGGCTCAGGATCTGTAGGTACCAGCCACAAGCCAGGTGGGCTGCGGGTCTCTAAGTCTGCCTGGCTAAGGCCGCTGATTTGTTTCAAGCAGGAGGTACTGTCTGGAAGACAGCACAGAACTTCAAAGGGTTTGGAAACCAGGGCTCTAGGCCGAGTCATCCCTGATCCACAGATGAAGAAATTGAGCCCACACAGCAAGAAAGAGCACTGACTGGGGTCTGGGCTGGCTGTATCCCAGGTATGGGGTACAGGGGGTACCTTGGAGGCCGCAATGGGCTGGAGACATGTCTGTCCACCGTGTGTGAAGTCACAGGAGACCTGGATGGTGTCGGATGAGCAGCCAAGGTTTGGGTCCACCCAGTAGGTACCTGCAGGGAGGGGGGTGGGGTGGGGGAACATGTAGAGTTGAGGATCCCTGGGCTTGGGACCCTGCCACTGGGGGGCCCCAGTCAGGCATGAAGTCATAGGGGGTAGGGGGGACAGAAAGGGGCTCCTGGCGCCACGGAGATGGAAGGAAAGGCTCGTAGGCAGAACTCTGAGCTGGGGGCCCTGGTGGGTCCTCTAGGCCGACCACCCGTCAGTGTTGACACAGAGGAGACAACCGAGATGCTCCCCTGGGGACTTTGAGGTCACCGGGCTATTTCTCTGTGGACACCCAGGACTCTCAGTCCGGGTTGGGAGTCGGGGATCACCCCACTGCTCCCAGATAGGTCCCTTTCTCAGAAGTGGGGTCCGGTGGCTGGATGTGTACAGACAAGGGAGGGCAGTAGGGAGAGGGCGTTGGTGGGCCAGGGTCCCCAGGGGGCACCGGCATTCCAGCGCAGGCATGTCTCCTGGAACTGCACCAGCTCAGAAGAGGTTGGAGGTGGCAGAAAAGGGAACAAGCAGGCTCTTCTAAGAAGCCTGGACAGCGTCCCCTGGGTCTGGACCTGCTACGGCCTGTGGGACTTCTGTCCTGTCCCACCTTGTGGATCTGTGGGCTCTGGGAGCATGGGGTCACTCCGCTGTGTCCCCCAGTGTCCCTATGTCCCAGGAAACATGAGGCCGGGCACATAGCAGGCTCCAACCTGCTTGCTTGAATGTTCAGGTGCCTCTCCAGGCCAGAGGCTTGCCCCAGGCCCTTCCAGAACACCCACTCTCAACCTGCAGCCATCCTCAGGAGCCCCCCGCTGACCCCACCCAGGCCAGGCCACTCCTGCTCCAGACCCTGTGGTCTTTCTTACCGTCCACTGTCTTCTGCTCACAGTCCATGAGGTCCCGGCAGACCCGGGCGGGGTTCTCTTTGGTGCCCAGGGGCATCTTAATGCTCTGGATGAGGTTGCTGAGGTAGTGTAAGGTTTTAAAGATCTCCCCTCCCTGGTCCAGCACCAGCCGGTCTGCATAGCCCTGTGCGAGGAGAGGCCATGTCCGGTGCTGCCCACAGCCCCCGCCCGGGGTGACCTTGTACAGAAGCTGGCCTCCCTCCCTTTGCAGGTAAGCACAGGACTAGCGACAAGATACAGTGCAAGGGGCCAGGGCAGCCCGGACGGTCAGCCATATTCTCTGGCAAAGATGGGCAAAGCCCTTGGGCACCCATCAGACAGGGTTGCCCAGGCTGCTGAGGCAGGGAGGCAGGGTGGCCCCAAAACTCTCTCTGGGAAGAGTCTGCGGCAGAAAGGGACACAGTGGTCATAGGGCTGTGGGTGGGTGCTCGCAGGGGTCCCTGAGGCAGGAGGGTGGGCGGTCTGTGAGGCCACAGGAGATAGAGCTGAACCAGCAGTCACCGCCCGGGAGCGGAGGAGCTTGCTGCCAGGAGGGAAGGAAAGAGCAGGTACCACCTACATGACCTCCAGCCTCAGTTTCCACAGACACAAAGTAGGACTAAGCGAACCCTTCCCTCTGGGGTCGCGTGGGTTAAGTGTGTGTGCGTGTGCGTGTGTGTGTGTGTGCGGCTGAAATGGCTGCATGACCTTGCCTCCTTGCTGCCCACGCTGAGCCTCAGCACCAGGGCTCTGGACAGCTCGGCAAGGCACATGGAGGACACACTACCATATCCCCAGGGAGTACCCACTCGCGCCCTACCTCTGTTCTGAGGGCTCCGCTAGCATCCATCCATGTGTGGAGAGCTGCCCCAAGGCCGTCTTGCTGCTGTTGAAGGAGAGAGGATGCCTGCCTGCTCCCTGCCCAGGGCCCGAGCCCATCTCTCCCTCCCCGACTGCCCTCAGCAAGTGCCAGCCGCCAGCCTGCCCTATGCACACTCTCGTTTTCCCTCCCTCTGAGGGCAGAGAGGAGCCCGGGTACTGCAGGTGGTACTTGTCGGGCTGCTATGCTCCAGATCAGCTGTTCCTCTGGAGGAAGATGGGCTTTCCATCCCGGGGGGCTGTCTTAGAACACACCCCCGCCGCCCCCCCGGCAGTTCTACCCTTTCCTAAGGGGTCGCTGTGAGTCAGCACCCACTTGATGGCAGTCTGGCTTTGGGTTTTGGCAAGAGGGTGTGCATGTGACCCAAATCTAACCCTGCCACCACGTCCCTTCAGGCCAGCCACAGCTTCCCATCATGCTCAGGGTCAAGTGGGCCAGACCCAGCTAAGTGCTGGGCCTCCCAGCCTGCGTCCCCTCTGGCCCATGGTCCATGCACCCACCAGTCATGACACAAAGCTTCTAGATTCTTCATGCTGCCGGGCCTTGCCCACTTGACTCCCTCCCTCGCTCATTTCCTCCCTCTAGGCCCCTCCTCGCCATCTCCTGTCCTGGGGTAGTTCCCCCAGGGAGCATCTGGAAACTTCTGGAGACATCTGGGGTTGTCAGAACTGTAGGCGATGTCACAGCACTTGGGCCAGGGGAGTGCTGAGCTTCCTACCACGCCTGGCCAGCCCCACGATGAAGGACCATCTGGTCTCCCATGGCAGGAGCACCAAGGCAGGGAAGCCTTTCCAGGTGCCACCCTCGGCTCTGTCAGAGCCCCGTGTCTCCCCATCAAAAACCAAACCCTCTGTCTGTTGCCGTGATGACACAGACCTGTGGCCATTCCCTCAGACACTGTTCCTGCCCCCATCTCAGCCTCTCACCAGCCCTCCCTCTGACCATCCATGAAAATGGAGCGGCAGCCTGACCTGCTCTAGGACACCCCCGGTCCTTCCACCAATAAGAAAGCCGTCTGGGGGAGGGCAGAGGTCCTGGACAAATCCACCCCTTTAATGAACAGGACACAGGAAGGGGAGGGGGATGCATGATACACAGTACCCACTGAGCACTTGTTGGGGCAGACCCCAGATGCCTGGCATACACAGGCATCTCCATGCCACACTGGGCTTGGTGGATGCCCAGCTGCAGCCACTAGCACAGCCTCTCCCCACCAGGGGCCCCTGGGGTTGGGGTTCAGCGCCAGGCTCTGGGAATGCATCCGTCTCAGAGCCCATGCCCAGCCCCACCACTTACTAAGCACACAGCAGATGGCCACCTGTGCCAGGTTGTTTCACCTGTCTGGCCTCAGCCGTCTCATCTTTAAGATGGGCAAGACAGTAAGACCAGGGCCCGCGGCTGCTGGGGGGCGTGAGCACATGACAGCCTGAGAGCACCTCTCCTGGGGTCTGTTCCATCAAGCTCTCAGTGGGTACTGCGTATCATGCACCCCCTTCCCCTTCCCTGTCCTGTTTGTCAAGGGGGCGGGTTTGTCCAGGACCTCTGCCCTCTCCCAGCTGCCTTTCTTATTGGTGGGAAGGACCGGGGGTGTCCTAGAGCAGGCCAGGCTGTCGCTCCATTTTTGTGGATGGTCAGAGGGAGGGCTGAGATGGGACAGAAACAGAGTCCGAGGGAATGGAGGTCACAGGCCCAAGGACCCCCGCTCTTTCCTCTCAGCTGATTCCAGGGACACTATCAAGCCCGAATCCCACTCACCCCCAGTGCAGACACGGACTGTGGGACAGTCCCTGCTTGGACGCTAGGGGGCAGCACCCCAGGCAGGAAGGCAGAGGAACCCTCAGAAAGGACTTGGGAGCCCTGGGTTGGAGGCTTCCTTCCTGAGCTCATCCCAGTGAGGGGCATGCACACCTCCACCTCCTGGCCCAGGGCTTCCCATGCCTCGAGGACGGAGGACACAAGGACATAGGCATCCCCAGGTCCAGCTCGGGGTTCTAGCCACCCACCCTGCACATAGCTGTACCCCAGCTCTACCCCAAGCGGGTGAAAGAGAACATTCTCCAACTTACAAACGGCGTAAGATTCCCGGGAGGACCCTGCGAAAGGAGAGGTCATGTCAGGGTTTGATGGGTCTGGGGTGTCAGGGACCGGGGTGCCATTGGGAAATGAGGGGACCCCATGCCAGTCTGGTGCTCCCGGAGGCCTGTGGCCATCAGAGGCACATGATTCCAGAGAGGTTCAGGCCCAGGCAAGCACAGGCTTGGCCCCGAGGCCCAGGGCAATGAGCACTGTTACCTACCGGTGGGCCGGGCCGCCCTCTTGGGCCAGGGGGACCCTGGAGGGGGGAGGAGACAACAGTGAGGTGCAGACAGCAGAAGCCTTCCACCCTCCACACACAGCCCAAACCCTCCGCATGCAGCACGGAGACCCAGGGACCAGGGTTACAGGCAGGTGCCCATGGACTGAGGTCCGGGGAGGGAGACAATCGTCTTCAGGAAGAGAACCCTGAGTGCCCACTCACCCTTGGACCTTGTAACCCCTGGAGGGAAAGAGAAGCAGGGAGGAAGAGTTAGGGGAGCCTGGGATGGGCCGTGGCCCAGCCTGAGAGTCCACCCTCTCTGGGCCCAGCAGCAGCCACTCACCAGGTCCCCTCGGCTGCCCTTGACACCCTCCGGGCCCTGCAACAAACCCAGACTTGGTGAGAGAGGGCCCACGGGGGAAACTGAGGCTTAGCCCGACTCCAGGTCACACAGGTAATCTGGAGTCAGGGAAGCGAGGGGGTGGGGGTGGGGTGACCCAAGAGTGCCTGCACGTACCGGGAGTCCCGAAGGTCCCAGGATGCCCAGGGGCCCTGCGATGCCTCTCTTGCCCTGGAGGAAGGAGAGAGAGCAGCTGTGGGGCCTGGCTCCTTTCCAGCACTCCCTGGGGGTGGGGGGAGGGTGTTGGGACAGGAAAGGCAGGGAGCCCTCCCCAGACAGCTCCCAGCCCCTCCTCTGTGCCTGGGGGGGAACTAGGAGAGTCGGCAGGGGCGGGCACAGAGGCACGCAGGGTGATGAGGCCAGCGTGAGCACAGGTCTGGACAGGGGAATGAATGGAGGTTGCAGACAGAGGGGGCTCAGGAAGAAAGCAGAGGAAGACGTGGGTCCAGCCAGCTGAGCCAGCCTTGGGTTTCGGGGAAATGTCCCCCTGGAGAGAGAGGGCCTCACCATCAAGCCGGGTGGCCCCCGAGGGCCCTGGATGCCTTTGAAGCCGATGTCTCCCAGGGGCCCCTGGAGGAGGCAGAGGGGGGACAGTCCATGCCTGGGTGGTCAGTTGGGGGGGGTGGGCAGGTGCCAGCAGCTCCCTGACATCTGGGGCCTGGCCTGCCTGCACCCTCCCTGATGGGAGAGGCCTCACCTGAGATGCCCAGGAAGAGAAATCTTTGCCATGCTGGCTGTGACCCAGCAGGCATGTGCCCCTGGGCTCCCTCAGTCCCTCCACTCTCACCATCCCATTTTACAGGTGAGAAAACCGAGTCAGGTGTGGGGCTGGGCTTGGAGCTCAGGCCTGCTGGGACATGAATATGCTCAGGTGGAGTGGGCGGGGGCAAAGATGCTCAAGTTGGAGCCCACCTGTGCTCCAGTGCTCCTTGTAGACACTCAGTACATGCTGGATATATGAATAAGTGAATGGGTGGGTGGCTGGATGGATGGATGGGTGGATGGATGGATGGATGGGTGGATGGATGGATGGTTGGGGGAACGGGCTGGAACCCCAGCAGGACTAGTGAGGAGTGAGGGGTCTGTACCTTAGGTCCAAAGAGGCCAGCCATTCCTGGGAAGCCCATCTCGCCAGAGTCACCCTGTGGGGAAAAGAAGGAAGTTGGGGTACATAGGACAGGGTCCTTGAGCCAATGGCCTCCCTCCTGCCCAGAGGTGTGCTCCAAGCACCAGCCTGCAGGGCCTTTGGGGAAGAGGGAAAGGTCTGTGGAAAGGACTCTGCGTGTCCCGTTCCCAAGGACACTCTTGAGGAGTGGTCCCCTGCTAGTGACGGGCCTCCGTGTGCTCGGCGTGTTCCCAGACCAGGCAGGAGGCACCATATTCTCTGGTCATAGGGGAGGAGCCCGGGGCACGGCAAGGAAGATGTGCTGTGGAGCAGACTGGATTCTCACCCACCCGGGTGGGTGGTCTGGGTCTCATGGAGTACACATCTCTGGCTCCTCTTCTCCAAAGGGACCCCTAGGGTCAGGGAAAAGGGGGACGGGCCAGTGGGCCCTGAGAGCCTGTCATTATGTGGAAGGTCCTCTGGCCCAAAGTGCAGGCTCGTGAGTCAGAACCTTCTGCTCTGTATCGGGAAACCTGAGATGACCCACTTCCCCTTCGTGGGCCTCAGTTTCCCCATATATAAATATGGCCCAGAACCCCCACTTGCCCCTTTAAGCAGGGCAGCAAGCGGCAGGGGAGAAAGGCACACAGGCCTCCAGCATGGCTGTGGGAGAACCCACCAAATTGGCCCTTCAGCTGTTTGTTTGTTTTAAGTTGTGGCTTAATTAGGTTATAATTCACACACCATAAATGTCACCCTTTTAGCATGTGTGATTCAGGAGTGTTTAGGATATTCACAGACTTGTGCATTGATCAGTATCAATTGATCTCGCTTCAGAACACTTGCCTTCCACCCTCCAAAGACCCCTGTGCCCATGAGCACTCCCTCCCTCCTTCCTCAGCCCAGACCTTGGCAAGGGGATGAGGCGACAAAGGGAAGCTGGCGATCCCCAACCTTTGGTGACGGGCCTCTTTGGTCTAGCGTGGTATTCCCAAGATCCATCCACACTACAGTTCGCGTTACAAGCTCATTGCTGCAAGCAGCTGATAATGTAACATGGCACGTACGGGTGGACCAGCATCACTTGGTGGACACTTGGGTTTGTGTCACAGACTGAACTATGTCCTCCCCGCCGAAAAGTATGGCAGATGCTGAGCCCCAAACCGGTGGGTGCAATTCCGTCTGGGAATCAGGTTTTCACTGTGAGGTCTGAGCAGCCACGTCCGGGTAGGGTGTGAGAGAGAAACGGCTCAGGAATGGGGCGGGGTGCCTGCCGGGTGGCCAACACCAATGCATGCTGAGACTATTCTCCCAGAGGGGTGCAGAGCCTTCCCCTAGAGCCGGCACCCTGTATTCAAATTCCAGCCCCCTCATCTGTGAGAAAATAAATTTCTGTGGGTAAACGACACCCTCGTGAGTTAGACTGACACTCGGGAACGCAGTCTGTTTGTTTCTCCTTTTGAGTCAGCAAGAAGAACCACGCTGTCATCAACATCACTGCGCATGTCCGCGTGTCTCGGACTGGCTCTGACGCGAGGGGATTGCTAGCCTCACGGAATGAGCAGAAAGTCTTCTCTGTCTTTCGATTTTTGAAAGGGTGGGCATACGATGGATGTTATTTCTTCCTCCGCCGCTGAGTCATGGAGGCTGGAGTTAAGAAGATTTCAATTCTTTTGTAGATAAGGCTACTCACAACTCATGCCATCGAGTAGATTCTGACTCAGAGCAACCCTGCAGGGCAGGGTAGAATGGCTTCCGTGTGTTTCTGAGATTGTAACTCCTGATGGAACTAGAGAGCCTCATGGATGGGCTGGTGGTCTCGAACTGCTGGCCTTGCGGGGTTAGTAGCCCAACACATAACCCACGACACCACCAGGGCACCCAGAAGGCTACTTAGGACAGTGATTCTCAACCTGTGGACTGTGACTCCTTTGGGGGTCAAACGACCCTCTCACAGGGGTTGTCTGATTCATCACAGTAGCAAAATGACAGTGATGAAGGAGCAACAAAAATAGTGTTATGACTGGGGGTCACCACCACATGAGGAACCGTATGAAAGGGTCGTGGCACGCTGACTGAGGTCATCCACTCTTTCTGGACTGAGTTTTCTGACTGGTGGTGTGTTTTCTCTCAAGGAAGCTGTCTGTACAAGCTACGTTGTTTAACTTATTGCATGAGGCTGCTCATCATATTCCTTTGTAATATCTTTAGGCTCTGTAGTGATGTCATTTCCCTTACTCCTGGTTTTGCTAATTTGTTCTCTCTCGCTCTCTCTCTCTCTCTCTCTCTTTCTCTCTCTCTCTCGTGATTTTACTGTTAAGTCTGGCTAGAAGTTCATCTATCTGATGAATCTACTGAAAGAAAAAACCTCAGCTTTTGGTTTCCTTGTTGTCTTTCTGTGTCTCATTCCATTGACAATCTCTCTGACCTTTCCTATTTCGTTTCTCCTGACTCTGTTTCCCATTCATCTTTTCCAGAGCGCGCCCGGCCCCAGGGGAGGGAGGGTCCCTGAGCCAAGGCCTTCTTTCCTTCACGCGTCAGCACCCTCCAATCTGATAAGTGGCATTTTCATTCAACTCAACAGCTGGGTTTGCCTTTTGATAACGTCCTTGGGTTATTTAGAAGTCTGTCATTCTGTTTCCCAACCCTGAAAAAGGAGCGCGTTCAGATATCCTTTGGTGGTGGATTTCTAATTGAATCCTGGTGTGGTTTGGAGATTTGGATATTTATAACTTATGAAGGCTGGTTGGTCTCAAACACAGACTCGGCTTGGTTAGTGTTCTGGGTGCGCTTGAAAAGCAGGCGGGTTCAAGCTGGTGCTGGGAAGGGTGCTTGCATCCTATCAAGCTGGCTGTCGGGGCTGAAGCTTTCTACGGCCTTCCTGGTTCATGTCCACTCATTCCAGCCGTGACTGAGACAAAGTCATGAGAGCCCTTAATTATAAGGTCACAAGTGCCTTTTTCTCTGTATAGTTCTGCCAGTTCTTGCTGAACATATTTTAGCGTTCTACTATTAAGTTCATAGACATTTAGAATTAGGCCAGTAGGCTCTCTCTGGGCTGCTAAGCACAGGGTCAGCGGACCAGGCGCTCCTCGGGGGAAGAGGACGCTTCCTGCACCATAAAGATGGGCAGGCTCCGAAGCCCACAGTGGCATGCGGGGAGTCAGCATGCGCTCAATGGCAGTGAGCGGAGTGAGTCATGTTGATAAGCTGACCCCGTTATCACTGTGAAATGAACTCCATCAGATGACGCACCCCCTGCTCTGAAATCGATCTCGTTGTCTATGGAGACAGTCGCTCTGACCTCCTTTCCGTGAATGGTAGCGCAGTGTCTTTGCCCGGACGCTGGCTTTCGCTGTGCTGTTCCTGGTTGCAGTGCAGTGCAGACCACCCCTGCTGTAGACGTGCGCGTTACGCCCTCGCTGGTGGTCTCCACTGGTTTCCTTGGCACTGGCTCTCTTGCCTCGTTCTCCAGGCAGGCTCATCTAGCCTGGCCCTCGCAAGAGGAGGAGGAAGGCAGGCAGCACGGCACATGGGGGGCACTAGACCGGGAGCCGGTGCTCATGCACCCCCTCCTTGTCTCAAAGGGCCACCTGGTCTCTTTTCTCAGCTTCGCCTTCCCTGCAGGTGGGCATCTGGCGTCCAGAGTGCTTGAGTGCCGCTCTCTCACTGTCTCAGAGCTGCAAGGTGCGTGTGCAGGCACGGACAGGTGTGTGTGTGTGTGTGTGTGTGTGTGTGTGTGTGTGTGTGTGTGTGTGTGTGTGAGCGCTGTGAGCGCGTGCGGTCCCTGGGCTCACTCACCGGCTGGCCTTTGGATCCACGCTCCCCATGGTGTCCAGGAAGGCCCGTGCCGCCCTCGGTCCCTCGCTTGCCAGGGGGTCCCAGCTGTCCAGGTAGCCCGCTCTCCCCCTTAGAGGAAGACACCAAAGTTACCAGTCAAAGTGGGTAGATAGTTCTAGAGGAAGACTGTAATTCCATTGGAGGGGGGGGGAGATCTGTCTCAGGATGGAGGTCCAGGCCCAAGTCCCTTACTGACGCTGCCCTTCAAGGCCCCTTTCACTTTTCTACATCGTCTCCCCCGGGGGCTGCTCTCTGTCCATCTGCCTGCCCTGCTGCTCAGAATGTCTTTACCCTTTGAGATGCCCTGGGGGCCAAAGCCACCCCCAGCCCACCGGCACCGCCTGCTGTCCTCACAGTGTGTTCGTTCCTTCCCCTCAGCCTTCCCCAGGCAGTGCCTCTGCCATGGGCTAATTTACCACTGCCCTTCTCCACCCCCAGCCCGACGGCAGTCATTTACAGTGGTTACTCGTTGGGCTTTCTAACCGCGAAGGCAGCCGTTCTAAACCAACAGCCGCTCCTCAGGAGAAAGACGAGGCGTTCTAATTGGTCAAGAGGGGCTGCCCTGGACACCCACTTGGGGCAGTTCTACCCAGTCCTACAGGGGCGCCAGAAGTCCCGCAGTGAGTTTGGCATTATTTTTAGAGCGGGGGTGGGGGGGGGGTGGATCCCAGCGACAAGAAACAGCTATTTCTGCAAGTGCCCACAAGAGGGCCCCCACAGACAACTCAACCAGCAGATGGCCGGTGCATGGGTCTGGCAGTGGCTGCTGGGTGCTGCTATCCAGTGGATGGTGGGGGTCACAGTAGGACTTGGCTCCCAGGTGTTTTGAGTTCTTTTTACAAGTTGTGGTTATATACAGGTATCCCAGCACTGCCCCAACTCCCTCCCCGGGCCCTGTTTGTTTCTCCAGGGGCCTTTCAAAAGGCTGCGACCTTTCAAAGGCAGAATGCTAGGCCTGTGTCCAGGAGCCTCTGCAGGGCTCACGGCCCAGACTCTGGGCATGTATTTGAGCATTTAATCATCTGCGCCACCCCGAGTTTGAGGGGGTGGGGGGAGCTCTCCTAGCTGGGGCAGGGACCCCACCTTCCCACGGGTCGTGGGTTCTTGAAGAGTCTGTATCTGGTGCTGATAGCTGGGCAGGAAGGGGCGGGGTGATTGGAGGAAACCAGTGCCCAACCTTGAATCCTGGGGGTCCCTGGGCTCCAGGTAAGCCAGCCACACCTTGGCTCCCTCTTTTCCCAGCAGGGCCTATGGGGCCGGGGTCTCCATCGTTTCCCTGTTCCCCCTGTGAGGAAAGAGGGCAAGGGTGGGGTCTCAAGTCCCAGGGGGCAGAGTGGCTCCCGGTCTGGGCGTTCTCAGCAGGGAGGGGGGTTGTTGGCAGGTGAGGGTCCGCAGGTGATGGCTGGACAAGGGGAGGGCAAGGGGGGATGTGATGAGCTGCAGGTTGGCAAATGGACCAGGGAAGAACTTGTCAGCCAGGAGCCCCCTTTCCCGCAGGGCAGGGATGAGCTGAGGGGCACAGGGGCTGGCACTGAGAACAGACAGGTGGAAGAGGGGTCCCATTCTTCAATCCCAGGGGAAGCAGTGGTAGATTTTGCAGGAAACAGGTGAGTTCTGCCTGACCCAAGCTTCCAGAGACGTTGCTCATGACTGACGCAGCCCCCAACCCTTCTCAAACAGAGCGACCACCTGCTCTCCTGAGTCCAGCTCACCTGCTGTCCTGCCGCGCCATCCCTGCCGGGAAGCCCATCTGGTCCATCAGCACCCTCGGGACCCTGTCTCCCCACCACGCCCCGGGGTCCTGGAAGCCCATGCAGGCCCTGGGGGAACAGACAGTGGTGAGGGGGCGGGTGGGGGCAGCAGAGTGGTTGGAGGGCAGTTGCCACAGCGGACTCACCTGGGTGCCCCTCCTGCCTGGTGTCCCAGCCTTGCCATGCTTCCCCTTTGGTCCCTGAAAAATCGAGAGGTACATGAGGGAGGCTTCCTGGACGCGGGGGAGCATTGTGGGAACAGGGGCCCAGGTGACTGGCTAGCCTGCCCCTTTAGTTCCCGGGACCGGTCAGCCTGAGTTGGTAAGTAGGGTGGCAGGCTGGCCTTGGGATCTGCTAAGTGTTATCACTGGCCCTACTAGGGCTCCCAAGGGCTCAGGCCCTTGGCAGTTTCCAGGTCAGAGCCCAAGCCCACAGGCAGCTGGCCATGCAGCCCTCGGGGGCAGGGACAGGCATGACAGTCACCCAAAGCCCAGCTTGGAGCATCCCTGCCCCCCCTCCCTAGCTCAGGCTCGTGCTCTCTGCAGCACGGTGTGGTGGGAGACAGCGGGCAGTGGGTCTTCACTGGCCTGGACTCTAAGCCCTCTGTTCCTTCTCAGTGGGCCAGCCTCTGGAGCTAGCTGTCTGCCTCCCAGGGCTACTAGACAGGGGCTGATCATCCCAGCTGTGTGGAGGGGTCCCAGCCAGGGAAGGCCCTGCAAGGCTCAGATGGGCCACCCCTCCTGTGGTTCCCTCTCCCGCTCTCTCCCAGCCCTGCCTCCGGCTTGCTGTGGACCCGGGACCAGTCTCTGTCCCTCCCACGGCCTCTGTCTCCTCAGGGAATAGTTTGTCCTCTTACCTCCTCGCCTTTTGCTCCTTTGGGTCCCGGCCGCCCCCGGGGTCCAGGGTGCCCCTGCAAACCAAGGTGAGATGACACAAGGCAGCCCCAGGACTCTCCCGGGGAGGTGGCCAGTCTCTGCCTGGAGGGGGAGGGTGGGGAGGGGTTTGGGGAGGCAGGCTCTGGGGTGCCCCCAGGGCCGGGGAAGGAGAAACCAGAACCCATTGCAGGAAGGACTCCTTTAAGCTTTAAAGGGTCCGGGTTCTCTGACTCCCCCATCCACCACCCTCAAGGCAGGAGGGGGTGGGACAGGAAGTACCACTCACAGGACGGCCCTGCTGGCCCGGCCTTCCTCGGATGCCTGGTACACCCTCCTGGCCCTGGAAGCCAAGGAGAAACAGGTGAGGGGGATGGGGAGGGGGTTGGGGCCCAAGACGGATGCCAAGGAGCCCTTGTTCCTAGCCCTGCAGTAATGGCCCCCCTCCCAGGGTGCACGGTGAAGGGGGCAGAGGAGGGGACCCTGCTGGGGGTGGACAGCTTTCTCCAGGTCCAACCAGGCTGCTATGGGCGGAGGGGGTGCTCAGGACCACACCTAGGGAAAGGCAGCTCTGCTCCCCACAGGTGGAAGGGTGATGTCTGTTCTAATTCCCGGGGCCCCGGGATCGCCTCTCCATGATAGTCCCTGGTCCTGTCGATACTTACAGGGTATCCAGGGTCCCCCGGTTCCCCGCGGTCTCCACGATCGCCCATGGGCCCCTGAATAACAAAGACCACAGCAAACCGTGGGCCACCCGCTGCAGGGCAGGCCACGCAGTGGATGGCCCAGGGGACACACTGGGGTGCTTACCTGATCTCCAGGTGGTCCGGGGGGGGCCTCAGCCTTGCCATCATCCCCCTGCTCCCCCTGCAGATACAAAACCAGGGTGAGGACAAGCCTCTGTGCCTGGTGACCGCAGGGATCCCAGACCGCGGATGCCCACAGGGCCTGAATCAGAGATACCATGCAGGTCTGAGCCAGGCTGGGGCCCAGAAGCTGGGTCAGCAGATCCAAGGGCAGAGCAAGGCGCCCCCATCTGGCTGGGCCCCACTCAGCTCCCCTCAGAGCAAGGTGCCCTCATCTGGCTTGTGCCCCCCTCAGGCTGGCAGAGCCCATGTAGTCTCCGGATGCCAGGGATGCCGCCTATGCCATCTGTCTGTGTGAGGCTTCACTAGGTTCCTCCTGTTCACCATGGTCTCCTCAGCTGGGCAGTCAGTTGGGGGGGTGGCAGAGGGACGGCTAACAGCCACACTCATGGGAGACTCAGAGCCCGGGAAATGACAGAGACCCTGCATGGTGCCTGAGAGAGGGGCCGCGTCTCTGCCGGGAATTGGTCCTGGGCTGACAGGAGTTGACCTAAGGCCCAGAAACAGGTATAGTCAGAGGGGTGGCCCAGAGAGAGGGGGTGCCCTCTTGTGCCTTCTCCAGCTGGGTCCTTCTCCATGGCCCTTCTTGCCCAGGCTGGGTCCTGTTCTGAAGGTGGCAGGGCTAGGAGCTCAGGGGAGGGGTCCATTCCTCTCAAGTCCTGTGCCAGCTTAGCAGGTCTATTCTTTAGGGCCTACTGTCCCCTTTTCCTGATGGGGAAACTGAGGGGGGGAAGGACCCAGTGGCAGAGAGCCAGGCCTTTCTTCCTCGGGTATCGTGACTGACCATGTGGGGATACAGTTTGCACAGCCTGGATGCTGGCAGGGGCCCTTCCTTTCTGCTCCCTGTCTCATCCCACCTCCTAAGTCCTCTAGCCACAGGCTTTGCAGACACTGGTCCCCTGGGGCCTGGTGTTTCCATCTGGGGAGCAAAGCTCAGAGTCACACAGGCAGAGGTCCATCTCCTGGCCCTGCCACCTCCCACTGTCACCACTGCTCCTGAGCTTGTCCCTCAGTGTGGGGAAGAATGGTCACCCGCCCCACCTGCTCCCCCCACCGCTGTCCTATGGACCATGGCCCTCTGCCTGGGTCATGGTGAAGGCCATAGGAGTAAACCGAGAGGAGGCTTTGAACTCAGTGATTGCCTTTCAGCCAGCCTATACCAGAGCCCGCCTCTCCCTCCCTAGGACCGTCCCCACCGCTACCGCCTAGCTCAGAGCCCAGGATGCATGGAGTCCTCTCTCCACCCAGAAGTTCCGAGAGTCGGACGGAGGCCTGCATGACTCCCAGTGACACCAGGGAATAATGAATCATGAGATGTCCCAGAAGGCAGGAAAGGCATCTGTGGGAGAGGCGGCCGGGCCCCCGTAGTGGGACACACTGTTGATGTCCTTCTCGGCCGCCCCTGAGCAGATGAGGCCACCGGGCTCGGGCAGTCCCAAGGAACCACCCCCAGGCCTGGGTGGCTCTGAGCAGACTGGGTGTTAGGGTCCTACTCTCAGCCACCACACAGACTACTTCTGGGGCTGCAGATGGCCCAGAGCACTGGTGTGGGCCCCTTGGCCCCTCCTCCTTTCTGGGTCTGTCCCAGCTGCCTGTTCAGCTCTGCTGGAGGCCAGGATGGCTCAGGGATGGTGGGATTTAGTCAGTATTCAGAGAGTTGACAGGGCAGCAGAGGATAAGAGGACAGATCAAGGAGAGTGGGCAGGGGCAGGCTGCATGGGGGCAGGACAGCTGAGTGAGTAGGGGGACATGGAGCCTGGGGCTGCAGGGGGTGGAGGCGCTTGGGCCCCTCTGGTGGTACAAGTAGGTGATTAGATGGCCCTTCTAGCCCTTGCTGCCTGCCCCTGCAGATTGGTCAGGCAGCGCCGACCAGACAGCTGCCTACCTGCAATTCTTCCCTCTCCTGGAGCCTGGACTCCTGAGTCAGCCTGCTCAGGGTCCCCTCCTCTGCTGGGAGCCTCCCTCCCTGCACCCCTTGACGCAGGGCTGCCAGGGGTCAGAGTGGTTGATGCTACAGTAGTTATGACAATTGGTGCCTGCTGGCCCTGCCAAACCGGAAGCTTCTCTAGGGCTGGAGCTGTGTCCATGACTGCCCACCCATGCAGCCATGTGGAAACGCCCAGACATACATAGATTAGGTGGTCCTGCTGGGGCAGGGCAGTGGTTCCCCGGCCAGGAGGGCTGTGAGCGGCCGCCCCAGAACCCCCATGCCCCAGATACCCGGAGCTTGCTCTGTGAACCCATGCATGCCAGGGCCCAGGTGCTGCTTAAGACCAAAGACCCACCTTTTCACCTTTCGGCCCAGGAGGCCCGAGGGGTCCCACAATGCCTTTGTGCCCCTGTGAGAAAACAAGGGGAACCGATCACAATGATTGATATAGAACCCCCTCCCAGGTGGACACAGACAACAGAAAAATGGGTGAAGGGAGACAGCAGACAATATAAGACATGGAAACAATGATAAATTATTAAGGGTTCATCAGGGATGGAGGGGAGGGGAGAAAATGAGCTGATACCAAGGGCTCAAGTAGCATGAAATGTTTTGAAAATGATGATGGCAACAAATGTACAAATGTGCTTGACCCAATGGATGGATGGATGGATGGATGGATGGATGGATTGTGATAAGAGCTGTATGAGCCCCCAATAAAATGATTTAAAAGAGAAAGAGAAGAAAACAAGGTAGTAACAGCGAGGGGTTGGGGATGGGGGGGTGTGGTCAGAGGGCTCAGGAGGGACCCAAGTCAAACACAGATGGGGACACTGGACACTGGAAATTGTGGCTGGGCCCCAGTTTTGCCCCTACCTGCTGCAGGGCTCAGAGCACTGGTCTCCCTGGACAAGTGAGCAGGTTTGGCCCAGCCACCCTTGGGTGGGGTGCAGAAGTGGCTGGGCAGTCTCCCTCCCCCAGAGAGCAGGGGCAGCCCCCATCACTGGAAGGGGACCGTGTGGCTCTTTCCAGCTGCCCAGTGGGGGTCCTGTGCCCCTGCTCCTCTATGGGCCCAGGCGCTTCAGAGGCAGGTGACAATGCCATCTTCCATGGCCTTGCTGAGTGACCTCATTGTGACCCTTGGCTAGCTGGGAGGTGGTAGGACAGAGTTCCTATGGGATGGGGAGGGGAGATTTCCTTAAGATTTTATCTTACGTCATAACCAGCCAGTCCCGGTTCTCCTTGGGGCCCCATCCGGCCAGGAGCACCCTGTGGGAGGAGAGACCCTTATTGGCTCTGTGGAAGGAACCTAGGCAAGTCTCACTCCTAGGCTCCTGCCCTCCACATCCCGTCAGGAGAGCCGACGTCTTCATGCCCAGGTGTCCTCCAGTGGTAAAGCAGAGCTGTTGTTAGAACTCAAACGATTGAACTTGGAACTAGTTTGATACAAAGTGATACACACTCAGAACTCGCCCCTTCCTAACATGCTCATCTGCTTAACTGCTGCCTGAGCCTTGGTGACACAGCGGGACAGAACTAAGTGGCTCCCCACAGGTCAGCTGTTCAAGCCCACCAGTTACTCTGCAGAGGAAAGCTGAGGCTGTCTACTCCCATGAAGATGTAAAGTCTCAGAAACCCACAGGGGCGGTCCTGCCCTGTCTTGTGCAGTGGCTATGAGCTAGATTCAACTCGGGTGCAGTGAGTTTGAGACTCGCTCCAAGGCTATGTGCACTCTAGTACCTGTGTGGCAGAAACACAACATCATGGGGGGCCTGAGCGTCCCTCCCAGCGTCTCAGTGGCAGCTGGGGCTCAGCAGTGCTGGGATGTGAGTGTGTCCACCACAGGAATGGATCCACACCACAGAGCAGCGCTGCTGATGGCCAGCACACTGCAGCTACTGGCGAGAGGTGCCGCTTCATCCTCGTGCGTTCACCAGCATGCCGCCCCAGATGGCAGCCCCTGTGGGGTCTTCCCTTCCGACAGCGCAGCCATGGCCTGGACCATCCCCAGCTGGATCCTCGAGACCCCCTCCCCTGGGAAAGCATCTTCTAACTCTCACCAGGGCCTCACCCGAACGCGCTACAGAAGTCAACAGAGGGCAAAACAACAAAATCGAAATCCACTGCCCTCACGTTGGTACAATGCCAAGTACCTCTGCAGGGCACTGCGGAGCCGCCCACGGGGTCCCGCGGCTGTGGGCTTTCATGAAGGGACATGGTCACATCTTATCCCCAGGAAGGGCTGGGGGGTGGGTGAACTGCCTACCGTTCAGCCGGCAGGGGGTGCTGTAACCACGGTGCCCCCAGGGCTCACACACTCCTCCAGCACCAACCCACTGCCAGCCATTCAGAGCACAACTGTCAGTGGATTTCCGAGACTTTACATCCCTCCAGGAGCAGAGAGCTGCATCTTCCTCCCAGGGGGCAGCTGGCAGCTTCAATCTGCTGGCCGCTCAACGGGTCCCCCTCTCCGCCCCCAAGGCTCCTTGGGAAAGCCATCAAAGACTACCAGACCGAGCTCTCTGCCATCAAGCCCATGCTGATGCCTAGCAGCCCTGGAGGACAGGTCGCCCTGCCTGTGAGGGTCCCAGACCCTAACTCCTCGTGAGAGTAGAGGGCCCCACCTTTCTTTCTCCCGTGGAGGGATTGGTGGCTTTGACCTTGCAGGCCACAGCCCAACGCTCAACCACGATGCTGCTGGGACTCTGGCCAACAGCAGGTGACTTGTGGTGCTGGGGTGCTTTTTCAGGGGAGAGGAGCTGATGATCCACAAGAAGTAGCTGGGATTCGGCTGCCCAGGGGTTTCGTTGACCACTGAGCCTGGCCCCTGGGACACCCTGATGCCTCTCTCTCTGTCCTGGACACACACACACACACACCCCACCCCCACCCCCCCACCCCCGTGGCTGGGCTCTCCACCTGCATGCCAGTTTCAGGGTCCTCACCGTTGGTCCCAGAGTGCCCCGGGACCCTTTCGGGCCTGGGGTGCCAGGGGCTCCGGGGTCTCCAGGTGTGCCCATCTCACCCAGCTGTCCATGGTAGCCCTTGGCGCCCTGCATGGGAAGGAGTCAAGAGGTCACCGGACCCCAGCAGGAGTGCGTGGCAGGGATGTGGGTGGAAGGAGGTGGGGGTACCTTGGCTCCAGGCCGGCCCTTGTCTCCTTGCTTGCCTGGCTTCCCTTCAGGACCCTGAAGGGAGAGGAGGGGAGAGTGAGCAGAGCATGAGGCAGGAGAGAAAGCGAGGCTGACCCATGGGTGGCGAGGACGCCACTCCCACCACCCAGTACCTTGAGACCTCACTGCCCCTTACTCAGTGTTGCCACCTGTGGAGTGGGTACAGTGGCAGGGTGCCAAAGGGTCCACTGCCTGATGTAGCAACGTGCTTCAAGCAGCAAGGGCAGGGTGAGCACTGGTCAGGCTCGCAGCGACAGAGGTGTGGGTACTGGGAGGGGCTGGGGGGAGATGCATCCTAATGGGGACAGCTCTGAGCTGAGCCCTGCCCACCCCGCCCCCAACAACTCCGTGGCCCAGCCCCCTTCCACAGAAGGAGGAAGCTCGAGTCTCCTGCAGTGACACACTACCAGGGTGCCTGCTGCCTGTGAATGCACCGGAGATCTATCCGTTCACAGGCTGGGGCCTTCCCACCTCTGCTCAGTGTCCTGCCTGAGGCAGGCAGGTGAGGGGCTCTAGCTCCCTGACCTCTGCAAGGGTCATGGTGCTAGGACACTGCCCCCACCCCCACCTCTTGAGCACAGCTGTGGAAGGAACTCCTCAGTGGGGGCCAGTCTCCTCTCTATCCAGGTTCTCCGGGTGAACCCATCAACTGTGCTTAGGGAGACAGAAAGCAACCTAACCAAGCTGGCAACTTGGGGGCCCGGTGGGCAGTCCTGCAGGGTCCCTGTGAGTGGGGTGACCCAATGGTAATGGGCTTTCCCTAGGACCATCGCCAAACCTGCTCAGCCTGTCCTGCGCCCAGATGCTGACCACAGACGCAAGGGAGGGAGGCGAGGAAAGTATGGGGCCAGGACCCCACTGGCACTCGATTTGGGTGCAGAAGAAGGGGGAGAGTGGGCAGTGTTTCTGACCAGGCCCCCAGAGGGTGGTCCCCTCAAGGCCCAAGCCTCAGAGGCCACTGGGAAGAACACTTCTAGTCACAGAAAGTACCGGCATGACTTGTCCTGGGCCCGCTGCAGCACTAACCAGGGCCCCTTCGGAGCCAAAGGTACAGCAGCACTTGGGGGTGGTGTGGAGTGGGGGGGGGGGAGTACCAACTGTGAAGGAGGAGATGGAGGAAGTGGCGGGAGGCCCTACAGGAATTGGACCACCCGGGCCACCCAGATGGCCTTGTGTCCAGTCTGGAAATGCTGACACCTGACCTGAGACTGTCGAGCCAAGTTCTCTGGGGTGGCCAGTGACGGAATGACTAGGGAGGGGGACAGCTGGGAGTCAGCAGGGGAGAGCTTGCTCAAGCCAGGACTCTGCCCCCAAAGGACCAGCAGGAGGGCTGAGGGAAAGGCCAAGCAGACCAGTGACTCTCCCTAAGCCGAGACAAGCCCCTCCCCTTCCCCTCAGTGTCTCCACTTGGGATAGGACCATCTTACGGGCCAGTCCTCTATGGTCCACTGTGTGGGGGCCGTCACCACATGAGGGCACAAGGACAAACCGGTCTGTGTTGGAAGAGGTACGGACAGGAAGCTCCTTAGAGGCAGGGATGGTGAGACTTGGTCTGGCATGTTTTGGGCACCGTGTTTGGTAGAGTGGAGGGGCAGAGGGGGCGAGGAAGGCCCTCCAACAGAGGGGTGGACATAGAGGCTCAACAGTGAGCTCAAACCCCACTGTGGGGACGGCGTGGGGCCGCACGGGTCAGATCGACTCCCTGGCACCCAGGGCAGCAGCACGGGGCCACCTGCCAAATGCAGCTCCTGAGCGAGTGACATGTGGCCAGGACGGCAGAAGGACTGCATTCCTCATTCGACTCTCCAAAAATGGAGCTCAAAAACGAACACGCTGTTTAGGCCACTGGGAAACACGTAAGTACGGTTGGACCGACTTGGGCACACGGTTCCACCATCTCAATGGTAACATTTTCAGAGCCCATGTACAGATCAAGCCTTGTCAAAGGGAAGTTAGCATCTGACGGGATTTCAAACCCTTAGTTAAAAGCGACAACAAAATATCACGGATGGCTTTTAAAATATTGATTACATACTGAAGTGATAAACTTTTGGAAATCCTTAGCTGATCCACACCGCAAGCCAATGAAAACGAAGCCCGTCTTTTCCTTTGTGTGTGTCAGAAATGTGGCTGCCAGAAAGTTCTAAATTGAACCTGTGACCCCCACCCAATGGCTTTGTATTTTATTGTGGCACAGAGATACTTGACGAGAACTATGCCCCCCCCCCCCAAACAACGGCCCCCTGCACAGGTCCACGTCACTGACGGTACTCTTCAACCATTCCTGCCACCGTTCTCCTAATCGTTCCACCACCATTAGCATCAGCTCGGCACCCCCTCAGCAAACATCTCCCCTTCCCGCTCCCTGCGGGCCCTGGTAGGCATGAATCATCTCTAAAGTTGCTTAGGTCATGTAAGCGAGGTTGTGCGCTGTGTGCCCTTCCAGACAGATTTACTCCCTCAGTCTGTCATCCAATCAGAACTTCATTGGCTTTGCTGTACTCTGACTTCATGGGGCAGTGCCAGGTGGACAATCTCCAGGACATGAGCTGCTCGAAGACTGCGCTCTAACACACACACACACACACACACACACACACACACACACACACACACGGCCTGCGTCTGCCCCTACACGTACATATCTCCCTCTGGTCCCTCCACAGAGCTGGCAGGAAGGGAGGGTGGTGTGGAGAGACTGAGGCTGGGGGTGATAGAGGTGTGAACCCTGGGTGGTTTAGCCAGCTTCTGCCCCAAGCTTCACCCCGACCCCCCAGCCCCCCCCATCCCCACCACATACCTCCACTGGGCAATGATGCCATCGGGAGACTGTGGGCTGAGCTGACTGTGAGCACTGCTTCCTCCTGGACTGCAGAATGGGACCCCGTTGAAGCCCCGGGTGCAGGGCCGGGGGTGGGTTCTGCCACAGGACAGGCGCCCTGCTGTCCAGACCCCCTCCCACGGAGGCGTCTCGCAGGGTGGGAAACCTGGCTGAGGAAGGCCAGGCCGTCCAGCTGGGTGAGCGCGGAGGGCAGGAGTGAGGCCCATTGCTGGGCGCCTATCCATCTAGATCCATTGCTGGGAAGGCCCTGGTGGCTCATAAAGTTCTATTTTTAAGCAAGCTCCTATTTCCAGGACCCAGAGTGGGAAACAGCTGATCTGCAAACCTGATGCCAAAGAAACTCACAGCCTGGCCCCTCACACTCCACGCTCCCCATACGCATGCGCTCTGATCCCACGGAACCGATCTCCACTGCCGGCATGTGAAGATTGGAGGGGAAGGTTAAATGCCTTTAACACTACTACCACAGCAACTCTGTCACCACCTCCATCACTAGTATCTCCACCTCCACCACCACTTCCACCACCTCCATCGTCACCATCACCATTACCACCTCCACCATCAGCCCCACCACCAACATCACCACCTCCACCGCCTCTGCCACCACCATCATCACCACCTCCATCTTTACCACCACCATCAGCACCACTTGCACCACTGCACCACCAGCTGCCTGTATAGATAATCTGGTGCATTCCTGGTACCTTTTAGAAAACGTTTTCCTACCCAACATGTCATGGACTCTTTTAGACACCAGAAAACCAAAGCTCCGAGCGGGACAGCCATTCACCCAAGGTCAGAGAGAGAATGGAATGGAGCCAGAAATCAGGGACCAACTTTTGGACTTGAGGTGCAGGGCTACTTCTGAGCCTTGAGTCCCAGGCAGAGCAGAGGAATGTTAAATGCCGGTTCTGCCCTTTCTTATCGCATGAGTCTGGGCAAATTCCTTCCCCTTTCTGTTCCTCCGAGTCCTCGGAGACTTGCACTCAGCGTCCCAGAGCTTCAAAGACGGAATGTTCTCGGGAGGACCAGGAGCAGGGCAGTTCCGGTCCTTCCCTACCAGACTGCATGTCTCTCTAGGAGAGGCAGGGCTGCCGTCTGGTTCGCCGGGGCACCTCAGGGGACCCGTCCCTGGGAGAGGCTCCCGAGTGCTGGTGAGCCAGTCGAGTTTCTTGTAGGGTAAAGAGCAGAAGCTATATTTTCCATCAAGACACAGGCTTCACCCTCTCCGCGGAGCCCTGCGGCAGAGGGCATATGCCTTGGGCTGCAGTCCTCCAGGCCAGCTGTTCAGCACCACCAGCCGCTCCGAGGGAGAGAGGTGGGCTTTCTACTCCCCTAAGGAGCTCCAGTCTCATCTGTCCTGTGCGATAGGACCACTGTGAGTTGGCATTGACTCGATGGCAGTAAGCTTGGGGTTTTGTGGAGTTTTGGGGTCACCTGTGGGTGACAGGTAGTGGGTTGGCCATACCTTGGCCTTCATAGCAGTAACACACTCAACACACCAGGGGGGGTGAGAGGCCAGATGCCACCAGGGCACGTGAGCCAGCCTGAGAGCTGGGGCCAAGTCCTGGCTGTGTTGAGAGCTGAAGGCCAACGAGGAGCTCAGCAGATGAAAGAGGAGGGAGAGAGAGCACCTGAGACCGAAGTAAAAGCACCTGCAAAGGCCCTAAGTCGGAGCCGGATTTGTTTCAGGAACTGAAAACATTCAGCGGGGCTACAGGTGGCGCTGGCAGGCAGGAGATCAGCAGGGCTGTGCCAGCCAGGCTAGGGAGACCTGAGTTTTCTCTGAGGGCACTCAGGAGCCATGGCAGGCTAGGCAGGGAAGAGCTGGGGTCTGGCTGTACTCGGGGAACTCCCTGGTGGAGGGGGGCCATGGCAAGAGCTCCCTGAGCTAGCACCCTTGGCTGCGGAGACCGCACTCACTCCAAAGGTGGAGGCCCAGCGAGGGCACTCACCACGCACACTCACCCGGACGCCGGGGATGCCAGGGGGGCCGGGGGGCCCATCCTCGCCTTGCAGCCCCTCCTGGCCCTTCTCACCACGCTCGCCATCAGGACCTGGGTCGCCTCTGTCCCCCTGGGTGGCGTGGACATGAGGAGAGGGGACGAGAGAGAGAGGGAGAGAGAGAACACTGATGAGTAATCAGATCTGTCAGATACCAGGGGAGCGGGGGCTGATCCAGCCTGGCCAGCAGGGAAGACAGTCCCCAACATGGTGGGCTCTCCCCAGGCTCACCCGGCCAGGGTGGGAGAGTGACCCAGAGAGAAGACAAGCTCCGGACCACACCTGCCCCAGGCAGCTCTCAGGAGAGGTCAGGTGTGGGGCAAGGGCCCTTCCTCTACAACTTAGAGACTTCGCAACTGGTCCAGAATTGTCTCAATATGGAAGAAACTCCCAGAAGCCAACCCTGTCTCTGATCCTTCAATTCAGAACTAACTCTTCCCATTGTGTTGAGTCTCGCTTTCTGACCTTTGCCCACACAAATGGGTCTCTAATTATTAACAACGAAGACAACGACAACAGGGCTCATGACCACAGAGAATGGGGGCCGCTCTGCTCTGGGTTGGGGCTCCAAGATGAAGGAGGGGGTCAGGAACACCCCACGCTTTAAAGGCAGGAGTCCATGTCCCACAGTAGGGGGCTGTTTGTCTGCTTCTGTATTTACTGCCTCACTCCCCCCGGAGCCCCGCTCTCCCCTGCCGTCTGTGTCACACGGTTCCTGCCCTCCCTGACTGAAGGACCGCCCGCCTCTGTCCAACAGGGGCACGGCTTCTGGGTCTCAGTGACTAAATCCTTCTGGAACCCAAGGCAGGCAGCCTTTGTCCCACAGTACAGATGAGGAAAGAAGTCAGGCTGCCCCGCCCAGGGTCTCTTTGTGGCAGGTGACAGGGGGCCCTAGGGATGCATGCCTAAGCTCCCCGTGTCAGGAGCACTGCTCAGCTCACAGATAACAGACTCTTTCCTTGGTTCCTCCTAGCACCCCCTTTGATCTGCATTTCCCTCCCACCGCTGGTGAGGGTGGCAGCCGGAGGAGTTCCTGGCAGAATTTCAAACCCCATGGAAGCCGATTTTCTGGAGTTAAGGAAGCCTGAAACCATGGCCCCGAGATCATCTTTAAACAAAGGCCTGTCTTTGCCTTTGGGAAAAGCCAGCGAGGTTGGCAGCCCGGCTTGGAGAACGTCCCCAGTGCTGTCAAAGGGTACGTGGTGCGTAAGCGTGGCTGAAAGGGTGTGTCCCGGGCTGTGCACATGTGTGTGACTTCAACCCTCGCCTAAAAAAGGGGACTTGCTCCTGACAAGCAGGAGCCCAGGGATGGGGCAGGGCCCGGTAGGGATGCAGCCGAGGCCCGGGAGGGGCTGCAGGGCGTTGGGGGCACGTGAGGCGATCTCCTTGGAAGGCATGCCTCGGTCTGGGGTGCGTAAGCCAAGCGGGCACAGGTCCCTTGGTTCTGTGAAACCGTGTGCCCAAGCAGACCTCCAAGCTTGTCTTGTCTCATCACTGTCACTGTCACTGTCACATTCTCCCAGGGGGACTGGGCAGCTGGGTATAGGTTGGCCTGCCAGTGGGGGCACACGCTGTTTCCCTTGGCACCGTGTCTCTGCAGGTGCCATGGGGCTCAGCATTAGCAGTGGATGCCGAGTTGGCAGGCCTGTGGCCAATCTACATGTGGCTCAGCCATCACTGTCAGCTCAGCCCCAGGGAGATGGCATGAAGTCAGGGCGCAAGGAAGGGGTGGGTGGGAGAGGCATCCCTGCATCTGGGTCTGTTTTCCTCCAGGCTCCAGACTTTCTGAGGGCCCTGATAAACCAGGCTCACCCAGAGTCTGGGCTTCAGCTGCCAGGCATAGGGGCGAGGGCACAGTTGCCAGGCCTGTGGGTGCTGGGGGTGCCCTGGGCCGCAGGTTCAGGATGCCTGGAGGGAGTGGGAAGGGGCTGGCTCGGTCTCTACCTGAGTCAGGGAGCCTTTTCTGAGGACTGGTCCAGAGAGGAGGGAGTTGAGCTGAGGCAGGGGCAGGGCAGTCAGGTCTGGGCACCAGGCTGGGTAGTCTGGTTTATGAGGTCCCCTCCCATGAGACGCTCAGATTCCAGGCTCAGCCCGGCCCAGATGATCTAGACAGCTTCCCTGGCTCCAGGATGGTGCCCTGATCAGTGCTCTTCTCGCTCTTGGGGCAGACGGCCTGCTCCCGTGTGAGGCTGGCATGCAGAAGGGGCCCTGGCCTGCTGTCCCACGCTCTGCCCAGACCCCACAGCCTGGATGCTACCCCAATGGGGTGGGTGTTGTCTATATGTACACAACAGGCTCGGGGTAAGGGGGCAGGGTCTTAGAAAATCCCAGCATCCCATCTGTCAATATTCAGAAAAGGCTTATAACTGCCTTGTTCAAACCTCTCTCAATGCACACAGATGGGTAGACTGTGGCCCTGAGATGGGGACTGTTGGAGACTCCCAGTGCCACAGTGGTGGAGTGTGGGTGAGAACCCAAGGCTCCCAGTTCTCCTCTGCTCCTGGGTAGAAACAGCTGAGTGCTCCTGGATGAGCCGAAAGGGGTCTCAGAGGAAAGGCCTGGCCATCTGCTTCCTGAAGGACACTGGCCAGGAAGCCCCAGGAGCACACATGGGTCCCATGTTCTGGATTAACTCAGGGACAACCCCTGCCTCACCCGGGGTCACTGGTTAAACCAGCTGTGTGGACAGGGCACACATCTGCAAACTAAGGATCAGAGGGTGGCTGGGAAGACTCAGAGAGATACTTCCCATAAAGAATGCGGGTGAGTAGCTGCTTTTCAAAGCACACTTTGGGTGGACGAGGTAGCTTGGCCTTCAGGATGATGCTCCAGATCAGCGGTTCTCAACCTGTGGGTCACGATCCCTTGGGGGTCGAAAGACCTTTCGCAAGGGTTACCCAATTCATAGCAGTAGCGAAATTACAGTTATGAAATAGCAATGAAAAGAATTGTATGGTTGTGGGTCACCATGACATGAGGAACTGTATGAAGCAGTCACGGCATTGGGAAGGTTGAGGACCACTGCTCTGGACTTCGGGGTTCCTGGTGGGGGGCGCCGCAGGTGGCCCAGGAGTCATCAATCCCAGCTCACCTCACACGCCTCACCAAAGAGGCGCAGTCGTAGACATCACGCTAGGGGGGAAGCTCATTAACTGTCCGATGAAACAGCAGATATATTTCAAGGTGACGATTTTGCAGGGTCCTCGAATGAGGGTGTAACTATCCAAGTGGCCCTTAGCAGAAGCGCGGTCCCCACGCTGAGGTGCATGAGTGAGAAGATCCAGACAGGGCTTTCTCCAGCAGTCTTGCCCAGGAGGGAGACATGCGTGGAGACATGCAGGGTCTCCTCAAGACCTGCAGCAGAATCTGCCTGAGCGCTGGGTTCACTCAGTCAGCCCAGCTGGGAGTTGCCCTGTCTTTGTAAACAAGGAGGACTCTCTAGCTTGGGGTGGGGGGGGGCATGCGGAGGAGCTGTGTCAGTTGGGGGTCCATACCATCCCCTCCCATCAGCTGCTGCTCAGCAAACTCAGAAGCATGGCGCCCCCCACGGGAAGCGCTAGCTGAGCACAGCACCCCCCAGAGGAGGGGAGCATCCTGACTCCTGGGAAACACCCTGAGGATAGATTCTCTCCTGGTGGTCCTTCGAGGGCCACGGCAGACACTGTACGGCCCCGAGCGACTGCTCTGGTCCCAGGACTAAGGTGGGGCCAGAAAGGTGGTGGGAGGCACTCAAGCCTGGAGCTCACCTGCCTCACCCCCCCGCCTACAAACCCCAAAGGGGAGAGGTGTGGGGAGACCGCCCCATGCGTGGTGCCTTGGTTGCCCATATGTCAAGTCCCAGAGGCAAACCCATCAGCCAGTGTGCAGGGGAAAATCCCTGGTCACGAACAGTGCAGCCAGGCCAGGGGGTGGGGGCTGCCGGGGCAGTTTTACGCACAGGGCCGCTGTGAGTCATGCTGGACTCAACAGCGTGGAGACTGAGCACACAGGGCTGGTGGAAAGGTGAGCAGGGCAATGTGTCGATCACCAGCCTCACCGCAGAACATAGCCGTGTCTGAGTGTGTGTGTGTCTGTGTGTGGGGGGGGTGGGGGGCTGCCAAGTGCACTGAGCCCCCCTTGCCAGGGCTAGGTGGTACCGATGGGCTGGGCCCAGGGGAGGTGGATGGAAATGACCGACAGGGGGCGCTGCCAGCCTTGCCAGGACAACCTGGTGGCAGCCAGGGAGGACAAAAGCCACAGCTGGGGGACTGGGAGCTCACCCCTCTAACAGGGGGCCTGGGGGGCAGCAGCAGTGATCCGGAGAGGGGAGTTCTGAGACTCAAATGGTGGCTAGACCAGGCAGTGATGCTGGAAGAGCCCCACCACCCCTAGATGAAGTGATTGGAGTTCTCCTCTTAGTTTAGATGGAGGCATTGAGCTCCAGGGAGGGGGTGGGGCTCATCTTATGTCACCCGGACAGGTGATGAGGGAGAGAAGGGGGCCCTGGAAGTGAACCTGGGGACCCTGGGCTGAGGAACCAACTCACAGGCCAGCTCTGGGGAAAGCAACCCTGGTAGGTCTGGGGGGTAGACCAGGCCCAGGGCTGGGGAGGAGGGGGGGAGCAGCTGCTGGTCTCCATTCTCAGAGCATCACAGGGAGCGACAGGGCTGAGGGAGCCCCTGGGTTTGAACTGTTAGCCGGGTACTCCAACATCTCCGCCTCCCTCCATGCTCCGTCTCTCCCCCTTAGAAAGGGGTGTGGAGTCAATGCCGGAAAGCCTCACTTTGGGTCTTGGGGGTGAAAATTTCTAGCTGTGCATCCTTGGGCAAGTTGCTCCCTGAGTCTGTCCCGCTCGTCGAGGCTGATCCTCCTGTGCGGAACTGACCGCCTTAGGCGAGGCTATGCTCACCATGATATGCAAGGTCTGAAGTTCGAAACCACCAGTCGCTCCATGGGAGAAAGGTAGGGCTGTGTACTCCTCTAGACACTTACTGTCTTGGAGGCTCCTCAGGGAAGTTCTATTCTCTCCTACAGGGTTGCTGTGAATCGGCATCGATGGGAGGTCAGGGAATGTGCCTGTGTTGTTTGGTTTTGTTGCAAGACTATCCAGGGCTTTGTACCGTCTGGGGACATGTGTGGACACCCTCCGCACACCAAAAAGCCACCCTCACTGACATCGAGTCAGTGCTGATTCACAGCAATGCTACAGCTCAGCACAGGACTGCGACTCTTCAAGGGAGTAGAAAGTCAGGTCTTTTCCCCATAGAGCAGCTGGTGGTTCGAACTGCTGACCTTGTGGATCACAGCCAGAGATGTAACCATTACGCTGCCAGGGCTACCCCCGCTCCCCATTGCCGGTGGCTTATCAGCCTCGGGGCCAAAAGGACATTCCTAACCTTTCTGGCCTGGCTGGGCTCAGAACCACCCTCTGCAAGAAGAGTAGTGGGCATCGATGGCCTGGTACTGCCCACGCGGGTCGCCAGGAAAGCTGATGGGAGGGAGAAGCCAGAAGTTTCTTGTCGGAGCTTCACGGGGATGTGGTGGCTCCAGGGAGAAAGCTGGCGCTTGGGTGGGGGCACCGGTGGCAGAGTGGAGGGAGACCCTGCCCCAGAAGAATACGTACCTTCAGTCCGTCAGGCCCTGTGGGGCCACTGTCACCCTCCAGGCCGGACTCTCCCTAGAAAGAAGGGTGAAGAAGAGAGACATCACTGAGAAGGGGTCTACAGCCAGGCTGTACCTCCTCCTGTCATCTTTCTAGGACAGGATCCCGAGCTCAGGGGGCTGATCTGCAGGCACACATGGGGTGCGCAGAAATAGTGGTAAATGGATGGGTGGGTGGGTGGGAGGATTGGGGGACCCACCCTTGGCTGTCTGGATGGGAACAGACCCCTGGCCACAGACTGCTCTGTCTTCAGGGGACAGGGGCTGGGTCCTAGATCAACTCCTCTGCCCGAGGCTCTCCCTTCTGGGAGGGGCTAGCGGTGCCTGCTCTACACCCCGCACAGTGCCCTGGGGTCCAAGATTATGCAGGCACCTTAGATGCCAGGTGTAGAGCAGAGGGAGGCGGGCAAAGACCTCCCGGCGCTTCCCGGAGGAAACCAAGCTTTGTGGGTTTCTTTTAGTGTGAGGAAGACAGCGCCCACGGGTCATTCTTGAGGGGTCAGGGGTCCTCCTTAGTGAGTGTGCACAAAGGTCAAGTGAGGTGAGCTTGGAGGTCCTGGACTAAGCCCAGTGGAGCCAGCTTCGTGACCGCAGGCCTTCCCAGCACCCGGGAAGCAAGTGCCGTGGCCCGCGTACAGGGGGAGTCGCAGAGGACCACCAATGGCGTGACCACAGCGCCCTTTTACAATTTTTTTGCAGAACATCAAGGTGCTGTGGAAATGCCGGCCCACAACCAACAGGGCTGGGCAGGATCCTGGTCCATCTGAGCTGCTGAGGTCACCGAGGGTCAGGAAGGTCAAGCACAGTCTCCCCCTGCCCTCCCCTGTCATGCGAGCACCAGCCAAGCCGGCCCAGCGACTCTGCAGAGAGGATGAATTCGCTTCCACTTACCCGCTGCCCAATGAGGCCCTGCTCGCCAGGGACGCCCAGGGGTCCAAGGTCACCCTAGGAGAAACCAAGGATGGGTCCATCAGGGCTTGGTAGAGTCACCCCTGGGCCTCACTGCTCCATCCCTGGGGAAGGACTCAGAACAGGCCTTCTTCCCGAGGGCCCGAAGAGGCCAACAGGAGCCCCGCTCCGAGGGCTCGCTCCCCATCTCCACCCCGGGCTGGGGAGCACATCCCAAGCAGCAAGCGGCATTCTAAGTGCTTGTGCTCCAGGCACTCGCATGCCCCTCCCACGGGAGAAGGCAGCCCTATTGGCCCTGCCTCCCAGATGAAGGAACAGAGGCACCAAGGGGATCGAGGAGCCAGAGGCTAGAGGGAACCCTTACAATGCACAGGCATGCGAGTGAGCAACCTCTTCCCTCTCCTCAAGAACTTGGAGGGAAACCCAGGTGAGGAGGCCCTCAATCGGCCAGAATAAAGGTCCCCTCCAAGCCCCCAACCATTGAGTTTCAGGATGTGGTCCTTGTAGGCTCCAGGACACAGGTTGGGAGGGAGCTCAGAACCCCCAGGGCCACCCACCTGACCAAGAACAGCCCCACTCTGTTTGTTTTATACACAGGTGTGCTTTTTCCTATTGCTGCCTGAGCAGAGGGCTCTGGGACTAAGCCAAGCCTGAGAGTCACAGAGGCCCAGTTGTCTTTTGAAAGGGCAAGGAGATACAGGCTCAGGAGGGTGGGGGGAGGTGTATGTGGTGTGTGTATGTGTGTGTGTCCTGTTTCATGCTCCTCAGATCCTGCCTGGGCAGTGGCCCGGGGCCAGCCAGCCTCACCCATCAGCTCTGGAGCCTGGAGAGGGCTGCCCCCAGAGCCTGGGGGTCAATGGGTGCCTGGGTCCCTGGAGGCCACGAGAGGCACTGTCCAGCACTCCAGGCAGAAAGTGTAGATGGCATCGACGGAAAATGGGCAGTAAGTGCCCTTTCCCTCCCCAGAGTGGAGCAGGGCGGAGGCCAAGGAGGGGCCCTGCTATGGCCACAGGTTGGTGGGGTAGGGGCAGAAGCACAAAGAACCCATTATCTCGGGCACAAGAAAGGGGAGCCCTCTTCTGCAGACAGGACATGGCAGCCGGCGGGGGACTGGCTTCAACACGACATTTCTCTCTGCCCTCATCGCACACAGCTCACCTTCATGCCGGTTTCCCCGGGAAGGCCTGCCTCTCCCACTGTGCCTGGCGGCCCCTGAAAGGAAACTCCATCAGGCCCTCCCAGAGCAAGGGCTGGCCCGTGCTAGGGAAGGGGACAGCGAGCGGGGCCCAGACAGGGCAAGAGCCAAGCCCGTGGCCACACAGCACAGCCTCCTCCAGCTCGGCCCTGGCACCACAGTGGGCCCGGGTGGGGCCAGGCTGCCCACAAGTGTGGTATGCCATACCAGGCACCCTTTGGCAGGCACAGAGGTGGGGCTGGGGGTGGCAGTGTCCTGATCCACGGTGGGCAGATGTGCTGGGACTGAGCCACATCAGTGTTCTCTCTGCACTAGCCCACGGAGGCCAGGGTTGGGGAGCACTCCTGGGCAGCAGCTTGAGCATAAAGCCCGGTACCCAGTTTTAAGTTAGGCAGGCCAAGGCAGGGAGAGGGCTGTTTCTGCTGCCAGCCCCCTCTGTACTGGGGGGATGACCCAGTGGGGCCGACAGGGGCACTGCCAAGCCTGAGTCCCAGCCTGTGCCCCCAGTGTGGCTTGATCTACCCCTCCACTCCCATCTGCAGTGCACAGGACAGAGCATCCCCCACCCCACCCCCAACCCCACCAGGGCAGGGATTGGCAGGCAAGAACCTGAGCCTGCAGTGCACGGACCAGACACTGGGCTCTGGGCACTCACCTTGGACCCCATCTCTCCTGGCGGGCCGAGTGGTCCCTGGGGACCCTGGGGGCCCTAGAATGCAGACAGGTGCACAGACAGTTGGGAGGAGCCAGCTTGGGCTCTCCCTGGGTGGGTGGGAGAGAGGCCCCCTCGAGGCAGCAACCCCACACCCTGAGAGGTGAGATGTCCACGGGGTCCCTGTCCATCTTCTCAGCACAGATCCAGGGGGGCCAGCCCAGCTCAGAAAGCTTGCAGCCAGCACCCCCCCCCCCATTCCCCATCCCGAGCCCAGCTCACTGTCCTCGTCCTGGCAGGCCCTGGCACACCATCCACTGCTGGAGCCTGCCCCAGAATGAATCCACGGAGTAAAGAGGCCACTGACCTGGACCTCAAGACCTGAGAATGGGGCAGCAGCCCGGCCCTGGGGAGTAAGACTCTTCTCTTCCACCCACTCCCCAGACCTCTGCCTAGGCTGGGTCCACTCCACTGAGCACCACCAGGTCAACCCCACCACCCTCCACAGCCTCTCCCAGGTCTCCCTAAACCAGCTTTCCCAGAGGGACCTGCTCCCTTCCTGGCTCCCTGCTCCCTCTCGCCCCAGCCCACCTCCACTTGGTGTTGTTTCTCTATCCCTGCCCCCCTCCCTCCTCCGCTGTGCTCAGCCCTGACAGCTTCCCATTTAATCCCCAGGGTGGAATGAAGAGACAGACAAGGATCCCCATTTTACTGCTGAGAAAACTGAGCTGGGGCAGGGTGGGCAGAGCTTAGAATGGAACCCAGATGAGCCCCATCTATGCGCTCTTGCCCTCCCTCCATTTGTCCCATCAGGATGGTGGACCACCAGCACTGTCCCCTCCAAGCCCACCTAGTCCCCACCCACAGCCAGGTGGCCCGTCTTGACCAGCCTGAACAAGAGGGAGGGAAAGGGCACTTACCGGTTCTCCTGGGAGGCCCTTGGCACCGGGGGGGCCCGAGGGACCCTGGATGCCCTGCAGAGACCAGACAAAGGGACCTCAGTCCCTCCAGGGCCTGCTGCAGCCTGCAAGGCCCCTGGTCTCAGGTCAAGCTGGTGGCAGCGAATTCAGGGTCCTTCCTCAACTCCCCCCACCATCCCAGTGACTGAGGGGGAGGCCAAGGTGCAGGTAGAGGAGGGATGTGGTGGGTGGGGCAGCTGCAGGCCGGTGAAGGTGCTTAGTGAAGTGTGCCCAGCATCCACCTTGTGGCCCTGCACCCCAAAGTTCCCCACCCCACAACCCTGCAGTCCCCCACCTCATGGCCCCCATACTCACAGTCCCCTACTCTGAAGCACCCTACTCCTTGGCCCCCACACCCCAACACCCTCCACCCGAGTTACCCCACCTCGTGTCCTCCATACTCTGCAGCCCCCCACTCCACAGTGCTCCACTCCACGGCTCCCCCACCCCACATACAGAAGGCCAAGAACACACAACTTACGGCAAAGCCGCGGGGGCCAGCGTCCCCTCTCTCACCAGTTGCACCCTGGAAGCACATTTGGGCTCGTTAGGGGCTGAGCACCAGGGCAGGTTGTGGGAGGGCCTGGTGGGCACCAGCCTGACCTTTTGGGGGCAGAGACGTAGGGACATACCTGCTGCCCAGGTTGGCCTGGTCTGCCCTGTGGTCCTGGAAGGCCCTGCAGGAAACAAAGCATGGGAAGCAGGGAAGGGGTACTTGGGGGCCTTCACTGGGGGTGCCCCCCCACAGACACATTCAGAAACACACACGTAGACAGAGACAGTCGCACACACACAGAGACACAGACATATGCACACACAGGGCCACACACACAAGGCCACAGAGAGTAACACACGCATAGACAGACACAGACACACACAGGGACACTTAAACACTCCAAGGGGATGAAAGAACCTGGGGGACCAGGGCGTCAACCTGTACCCCCTGTGCAGGCCGGTAAAGGTAGGTCCACAAGGGGCGTGGCTAACCACAGCCCCCAGTGTCTGGGAGGAGGTCAGCACTCCCAGCTATGGATGAGCCCATCAAAGATGCCTGGGCTTCCAGGGTCTGGGGCCTGGGGGAGTGGCCCGAAGGCATGTGCTTGCTCAGAGGACCACCCCCACACCCATTATCACTACTCTGGGCTTGTAAGGGCAGGAGATGAGTAAGGCTCCCTGGACACCTCAGTCTTTGAGGGGCCTGGTGCTGAGGAGAGCATACGGTGGGGTCCTCGATTCCTGACCTGCTAGGGTGGGAGGGGAGGTACACCATGGGGGGTCAGTACCTTCAGGCCCCGGGACCCCGGCTCCCCAGTTGTTCCGTCTGGTCCTTGGGGGCCCTGGAATAGGAATAAGGGACTAGTGGAAGGCAGAGGTCTCCCTCTGGCTGGAACCAGGTGGGTGGGGTAACCCAGAGCCCGGGGCTCTGTGCCCTCCCCTTCTGCCCACACCTCCCCTAAGGCAGGTCAGCCTGTGCAAAGTGTCCACACAGAAGGTGTGGGTGTCTCAGCCTGGAGCCCTCCCTGCCCTTCAAAAAGAGAGTGGCATCTCATTAACTCTTAGACAGCCAGCAGCCATCCGAGCCATCCCACAGAGGCAAAGCCAGGGGGAGAGCTGAGAAGTCCTTGCCAACACCCTGCAGCCCCACGCCCAGCCTCCTCTGCTCTGGGCTCTTCCCAGGGCACACGAGCATGGGGATGGGTATACGAGCCTCTCATGCCAACCAGCCGAGAAGAAGCAGGTCAGGGCCACAGCCCCGGGGCGCCCCGGGAGGGAGGGCCTGGATGTGGCAGATGTGTGCAGCCAGCTCCATCTCCAGACAGCTGTCAGCTCATTGGGCCCAGCTCACAGGGAAGTGGGGTGCAGGCAACAGCAGCTCCTCCTGAAGGTCTGGGCCCAGGGCTAACATGACCCCCCACCCCACCGCACCCCCAACTCAGACCTCGAGAGCAGCGAGGGTCTCAGGACAGCCGGGAACACTGAGGCCCAGGCAAGGAAACTAACTGAGTGACTTGTGCAGGGTCACACAGCACAGTCAGCTGAAGTCTAGAAGGTGCCCTGGAGGCTTCATGATTGCGACTGCTAACCAAAAGGTTACTGGTTTGAACTCACCAGCCACTCCACAGGAGAACCATGGGGCAGTTTGCTTCCCCGAAGATTCACGGCATCGGAAACCCCGCAGGGCAGTTCTACTCTGTCCCCCATGGAAATGATTTGGCATTGAGTGCCCGCTGGGGTCCACACATGGCCTTCCTACGCACCCCTCCGTGGAGGCTCCACAGGGACAGGAGGTGCAGTCCCCTGGGAAGGGCCCACGGAGGGGCCTGTAGAGGTGGCCAGAGGGTCACAGTGGGGCGACATGGATCCTGAGAGCCGGGGGCTTCCTGCCCTATGCCCGATGGCCAAGGGGACCGAGTGAGAGCCCAGGTGGGAGGCAGAATGTAAAAGCTAAGAAGGGGAAAGTCATTTTAAAATGGGACAAGGAGTTTCATTTAAATCCAACAAGGTACTTGGCAATTCATCGGCTGCCTGGGACTCACTGTGCTTCAATTCCACACCAGGGTCTTAACCAGCGAGCCACTGATTAATTTAAAAGCCCCAAGAGAAGGCCACAGGGTCGAACACTGTGCTTCCTCTTGAAGCCCCCCACTCCAGAGGACCACTGCAGGGCCAGGACTAGGCACGTGGGGACAGTTCCTCTCTGAGCCGCAGTCACCTCATCTCTGAAATGGGCACAAGGAAGTGCCCCCTCAAGACAGGCCAGCTCAGCCCCTGGCATACAGAGACACTCAATTGTGGCTGATTCCTGTCCCTGCCTGTCTCTGCCAGAGGAGGCGTCTGGCTCCCCAGGGATAGGGAGGGGTGGCTTATCCAACTCCTCCTTGGTCCCCTTTTTGAAATAAACATTTCACGTTATATTGTCATGGGGACTTTCAAGATTCAAGATGAGGGTTACTTAACAAGCCCTCCTGGGCATCAGAGGGCCTGGGTGCTGGTGTTGGCTCTGCCACCGACTTGCTGTGCGCCTGGGGAGGGAACTCTCCTCTCTCTGAGCCCTGGTCTCTGGCCTGTAGGAACAGTGTCGTCGGACTGTGCAGGAGACATTACACCCGACTCAGTGTCCATTGGTGGCCTGTGTTAAATGGTGGCCAGGCCTGGTGGAGTTGGAACCTGCAGAGTGGGGTTCCAAGCCCCAGGAGGCAGGGCAGAGGCTGAGCTGAGGGATGCACAACCTGGCCTGGAAGAGGGCCGCCCAGGGGAGCCGAGGGCTTGGCCTGAATCTCACAGCACCTTGCTTATCCTGGAGTCGAAGCCATGCTGGAGGAGGCTGGGTGTTCTAGTCCCAGCAGCGATACTCATTGCAGCGGCAAGTTCAGCTCCTCAGTTTACAACGACACAGACAGGCTCAGGGTACAGGTCATCCTGTCCACGGACACACAGAGGGAGGAACGGGAATGGCCCGTTCTTTATCACCACGACCTGCCACTGTCCAGCAGATGGGATGAGCTCATCCCAGCCCACCCTGGGGAGAAAAGGGCCAACCTTCCTGCCTGCAGGGAGAGGGGCGGGGCAGCGGCTCACCCCGCCCCTTGGATGGAGTGACTCTGCAGCCCCCCCGCCCCTCTGGAGGCACGCCTGGGTTCTGATCAGAGCCATGTGTCCTCTCTTGTATCTGTTCCCCACGGAAGATGCTGGTGACGGGGGCCCGCTCGCCTGCCAGCAGGCCTGGGGTAAAGCTCAGTGGGAGGATTCAACTGTGAGAGTCCTTTGCACGACAGAAAACGCAGCCGACCACAGCGCCCTCGACAAAGGGCAGATGACCCGGAGGGAAGGCCTATGTGCTGATCCCCTACTGTGTGCTGCTGCCAGAGCAGGTGCCCACTGTGTGCATGGTACTCATTAAGGGATGGCATCCCTGTGAGGTCAGTTGTGTTACTGACCTCTTCCACAGAGGAAGCGCTGGAGGCTTTGTGGAGGAAGGCAGCTGCCCAAGGTCAAACTGGAGACACAGGGGTTAAAGCCATGTCTACTGAGCTCTAGCCCCGCACTCGCAGGAGCAGAGGAGGAGAGAACAAAGCAGCTGGAGGGGTCTGCGGCTGGTACCTGGGGTCACTGAGACCTTCAGGACAGGGCCAGACCTCAGTCAGCTACACTCCATCCCAGGGCCACAGTCGGAAGACTTGGCTTTAGGACTCACTTTTCCCAGGCGGAGGGACTGGGCAGGTGGCCTGTCTCCCCCAGGCAGAGCAACTGGCAGGGCCCCACTGCTGTCTGGGCCTTTTTTGTATTCTTGGCCCATGCGGGGAAACTGAGGCTCATCGAGCAGCAAGGCTCACATGCTGAGCCTGGAGCTGTGCAGGGGCTTGTCCTGAATTATGGACCCCAGCCACCGTGTCAGTAAAGGGACCCCTGTTGGGCCAGGACTGGGGGAGCCAACCCCCTAGGTTCTGGAGCCCTGCCTGACCCAGGAGGAGGCTGGGCTTCCTGCTGACTCCCTCCCTGAGCCCCAGAGCCTCTGATTTGGCTGGGGGGGCTAGGGGTTTCTCCAAATAGAAGATGCATTCTTCAAGTTTCTGCAGGGAAGGGCTGAGAGACAGGTGGGGCTCTCTCATGCCCACCCTGGGATAGGGGCAGGGCCGCAACACTCCCAGCTTCCGGGGCAGGAGGAAAGGGGTGAGGGGTGGGGGACTGGCTGCTGTGGGCCTGGGTACCTGACCCAGGACATGGCTTGGGGAGGGGCCTGGGGCTAGAGGAATGCAGCTTAATCCCCCCTCACCCAGGCCTGCTCAGGCCATCTGGTTGGGGAAGGGGAGGGTGTTAAAGATCTTTGAAATCCAGCCAGGAGGAGACTAGGAATCCTCAATCCCAGCACGGAGCTCAGAGCTTGGCTGTGGGAGCCTTAGTGGCCTGCTCTACCTGAGACATCCCGTTCCCTCCTACAACTGGGCTCTCCTGGACACTAAGGGGACTGGGTGGGGCAGGAAACCAGAGCCTCAGCCCTCCCGGCATAATGGGAAATAAGGCTGGATCCAGTGTGGAAAAGAGCCAGAGTCCCTGGGCTCAAATCCCTGCATCACCACTTTCTAGCTGTGTATCACGAGGCAGGTGACTTCACCTCTCTGTGCCTCCGCGTCCTCACCTATAAAATGGGGTAAGAACAGCACCTCCCTTGGAGAGTGCAGGAGACCATCATGCTTGGTACCTAGTCTCTGCATGCGTCCCACAGATGTCCAACACTTAGTGACCCTGGGTGACTGAGGAGAGCTGTCCCCTTGGGGTCTTCGCCGATGTAGCCTTTACGGAAGCAGACAGCTGCGTCTTTCCTCTCTTGGCATGGCTGGGGGCTTCCAACCGCGAACCTTTCTGCTGGGCGCTTCAGCACAGTACCGCCAGGGGTCTTGAGCACGCGGCAATGCCTAGCCATCCTTCCCAGCCCAGAGCAGAGGCTGAATGAATTCCCACCATGGTGGTGACACGTGGTGTCGGCGCAGACCTGTGTTCTACAGTGTCTTCAGTGGCTGACTTTCTGCAGCAGGCCTGGGAGCCTCCCTTCTGAGGGCCCCAGGATGCAAACCAAGCACCAGGAGCCGAGCACATAGACGGTCGAGCTACCCAGCCACTGGGTGCTCAGGCCAGCTCTCCTTTCACGCCCTGGGGCTCCCCACTGCCCTAAGAGCACAGCCAGAGGCCTGACTGTGGCTTCTGAGGCCCCGCCTGGCTTGGCCCCTTTCCCATTCCTCTGTGGAGTCGTGGGGGTAATCCCCAGGCACCCAAACATTCTCTGTCTATACATTTCCTCCCCAGCTGTCTTCACCCCTCCTGGAGCCTGGAATCTGCCCAGGCACTGCCGCCCTCCTACAGAAAGCTTTCCTGACGCCCTCCCTGGGCTCCCTAGCTGCTGAGCCTCATGTTCCCACCCTCAAGGGCTGCAGGCTGAACTACGTCATCTGCTAAGTGAACTGCTTGACCTGCTTGTTTGGGTCCTGAGGGCCAGTGGGGTCACTCCTGTTCTAGTCCCTGCAGTATCTACAGTGCCCACAGAGGTGTGCGGCACTTAAAAATCAAATAAGCTACCCTCCCTGCCATCGAGTCGATGCCAACTCCTGGTAACCCATAGGCCAGGGTAGAACTGCCTCTGTGGGTTTCTGAGACTCTAATTCCGGGCGGAAGTAGAAAGCCCCATCTTTCTCCCATGGAGTGGATGGTGGTCTCAAACTGCTGATCTTGCAGTTAACAGCTCAGTGCAGAAACACTATGCTCACAGGGCTCCCGTGTGGTGCATGACATGTGTGACCTAAAGGCCGTTGGGAAGGAGGCACAGACACAACCCAGGCAGAGGAAGCCCTCTGCGCCCACTGGATGGCAGGGCCTGGTACTCAGCAGAGCAGTGAGCAGGAGGGATGGACAGGCCTGGAGCCCTGGCTGGTGCTGTGCCTCTTTGGGTCTCACAGGTTCAGCAGTGGTCCCATTCCACATATCCCTGCCCAGCCCACTGCCCCAGCTTGGGCCTGACTTACCCGGCGTCCCTGGGCTCCCCTCATGCCTGGTGGGCCACGAGATCCTGGAGGGCCCTGGGGGTGGGGTGAGAAGGAGGGAGTGAGTTTGGAGAAGCCCCTGCACATTTTACAGGCCTGCAGACCCAGACACCCCCATGTGGCAGGGCTGGCTGCTGGGAGAAACTGCTCATGGGAGACAAACCCCGCCGTGGCCACCTCTAGACAAACCCCGCCGTGGCCACTAGAGGTGGCCGTGTGAATGGCCTGGGCGACAGGGGGAGAGATTTCAACCTTCCTTGGGGGTGGCTCCTTGGCTGTCCGTCTTCACCTGTCCCGGACAAAGTCCTGGTGCTATTTGGTGCCATCCAGTGGTTCTGACCCATAGCGGCCCAGCACACAGCAGAAGACCACACTGCTCGGTGCTGCACCAACCTCATGACTATTCCCATGGTTGCAGCCACGGTGTCTGTCCATCCCCCTCCTTCCTCTTTCCCTTGCCCCCTTCCCTTGACCAAGTACCATGTTCTTCTTCAAGGCCTGGTGTCTCCTGACAATGTGTCCCAAGTGTAAATGACGAAGCTTCTCCATACCGTCCTCTTAGAAGCACTCCCCTGTACTTCTTCCAAGACAGATCAGTTTGTCCCACTTCTCCATTTCTCCCTGCCCACTCCCCCACCCCCCAGCCAGATCATGAAAATCAAAGTCCTGTCCCTTACCCAAACCCAGACTCAAATATACATAACCTTAGACATCTCCCAAGCACTTGATGGGGTGGAGGGGGCCTGGGAGGAGCACCAAGAATCTTGAGATGAGCCTGGTCAGCAGAGGGGGTGGGGGTGAGGGATGAGCAAGGGGAGATGGGAAGGAGTGCAACTGCCCGAGAGGCGTGGGGCAGGTCAGGAGAAGGACCCCGTTATCCTGACTGGTTGCAGGTATGGGAAGAAAAGGAGCAGGGGGCTGGCCGGGGTGGGAGGGACAGCCAGGCTGGCTCTGCTCTGTGAATTCTCAGACCCCAGCTTATGAGGACGCATGGAGCGTGCTGAGGAATCCGATGAATGAACAAATAAGCCCATGACCAGACACAGGAGAGAGAGAGACTGAGAATGGAGGCAGAGACAGGAAGCCTGTTGCCCCTCCCTTTCTCTCCAGCCCCTCACTGTCTGTCCAGCAACATCTCCAGTCCCACAGGAACCGCCAGGCTCCCGAGCACAGGGTGTGCCTGTCTGCTCAGCATCCCAGGCTCAGAGAGGAGGAGGGGGCGTATCCCTCTGCTGGTACCAGGGGGCGGGCCAGCCCTGTTTGCAGTCTGGGGAAAAGACCTCACTTCTTCTATTTCTCTCTCCCCATCACCTGGAGGGGTGCAGACTCCACCACCACTTCCCGCGCGTGCAAACACACACACCCCACGCTTGACATGGCAGACCCTCTGACAGCTGCTGAGTCCCCTGTCAGCAGATCTCAGAAGGGTGTGGGCCCTGACTTGGCCCCATAAAAGTCCAGAATGATTCCCGGATGGATGGTGAGGGCGTGCAGACTGGGTGAGAAGGGACAGTATTACAGAGCCATCCCTGCGTGCGGAAGGCAGGCAGGCATCCATGGGCACTCCCGGAGCCAAGTGTCTGCTTGAAGGTGGCAGCGAGGCGTGCTAACAGGAGCAGTCAGGGGGCAGCAGAGACACTGGGTTCAAACCCCACCTCTGCCACTTACTAACTCCGTGACCTCAGACGAGATCATCCGACCCTTGGGGCCTCAGTCGCTTTGCCTATAGAACGGGAATAAGCAGAGCCCTGCTCGCTAGAGCTGCAAGGAAGACAAGCTGGGGCATTCTAGGTGGAGATGAGCCATTGGGTTGGGAGAAAGTGGGCTAGCAGACCCCGCTGTGCTCACGGGGTGATGCTAGCAGGCCCCCACGTCTCCTCCTCCCCCAAACATGGGGGGACATCTCACCGGCCTCCGTGGGCTGCCTGAGAGCAGGGTAGTCAGAGTGACTGGACACCCAGGAAATGTCATGTCACATGGTGACAGTCCTACGTGTCCCTGCGGCAGTGATCACCTGCACCAGCCATGCTCAGTAAACACGTACTATGAGCAGGCAGTGTTCCGAGTGTCTCTCCATGCACCTGCTCATGGTGCCTCACAGTAACCTCACACGGAGGGCAGTCAGAGGCACAGGCTCGGGAAAGCGAGCCCCCAAAGCCCCAAACTCCCTGCCATGGAATCGAGGCCGACTCACAGGGTATAACTGGCCCTGTGCGATTCCGAGACGGTAACTGTTTACAGAAGAGATGCCTTGCTCCTGAAGAGGGCTGGTGGTTTCGAGCTGCTGACCTTGAAGTGAGCAGCCCAAAACATAACCACAGTGCCACCACGGCTCCCCCATACAGCCAGTAAACGGGGAGTCAGGATTTGGACCCACACCATGAAGCTGGGCTTCTGCATCTCCCTGCTGCCCCTGTCCCCTCGGGGGCACTATGGGCAGCTGGCTGGCCAGACGCAACCTTGAGAGGGCCAAGGGATGACCCTCAGTGACCATCAGTCCATAGTCATCATGAGGCCGGACAGTGACGGATTAGCCCGGGCTAACCCGTTGGCGAGATGGAAGCCGAGGTCGGCTGAGGAAGGCCACTGCAGCTTCTGCACAGCGAGCGCCCACTGGGCTCAGGCCTGCTGGAGACCAAGTGCATAAGTAGCTGGAAGCTTCTGAGAGTGAGGAACTGGGGGTTCAAGAACCACAGTAGGGCTTTCTTAGCATGGCCACCTTCCAAGACTAAGCAGAGTGTCCCCAAGTCTAGTTTTCACGTCTCCCACTGGCTGTCCATCCTGTCCCTGGGACTCCTTCCCAGCCCTTCCTCCTTGCCGGGGACAGATGGGGAGACAGGCTCAGAGAGTCGCCGGGCCCACAAGCTAGAGCGTGATGCTGGACTCTGAGATCTCAGACCCAGGCCACAGTCCGGGAACACCTGATGGGGTCCTGGTTCCCAGGGACACTGGGGAGGGCGACCAGACAGCAGCCTTTGCCTGGATGCGCTGGGCTCTGGATCCCAAGCAGGGCACACTGGCTCATTATATCATCCCCACCTGCCCGAATGCTGGTCTGCTTTCTGCCCTCAACAGCCCCACCTCCCAGGCCCTGGCCAGATGTGGTTCTTCTCCTTCCTGGTGAGCAGGGCGCAGGCACATCCTACAGAGCCAGGGTGCCAGCTACTGAGCCAACCTCTGCACAACGGGACCTGCCGCCTCACCTCATGCTAACACCTCCTCCTTTGCACAGTGCTTACCAGTGTCCCCCACTCCTTGTCCCTGCTCCTGTCCCCCATCTGCCTCTAGCACACTGCCTGGCACATCGTAGGTGATCAACAAGGATCTGTTAATGGGTGACAAAGTATTTATAGCTGACCCCCCCCCCTTCAACAGTGAAACTCCTATGGGCAAAATCTATTTTGATCAATTTTGTACTTCCAGCATCAGACTAGTGTCCATCACGTAGTAGGTATGCAAGAAAAGTCACAGGGTGGGCTGACTGGGTGGCACCAAGGGTGCAGAGAACAGATCTCTGTGAACGTGCCTAAAGCCAACCATCCAGCAGACCCAGGAACTCCCCAGTCTGGCCTGTGGAGAGGATGTGGGCAAGTTAAACTCCCATTACCCTCCCAACCTGTCACACACACACACACACACACACACACACACACACACACCAAACACTACCTCCCCACATACATATACACCACACACACACCTCCCCCCCACACAAATCATACCCACTTCACACCCACGCAGCCCCAACACACACCACACACATACACAAACCCACCTACCCCTTCCTACTGTCTGGAGTCCAGCCCTTCACCCATAGTAAGAGACAGAACTAAATAGGAGAGACCCTCTCCTCCCCAGCCCCACATCACACTGACACACTCAGGGAGTAGAGTGAGATGCCCTGGAATCCTGGGGCTGCTGGCTCCACTCCCGTGCTCCCTGGCCCCCAGCTGCTCTGCCTAGAGCCCCTTGTTACCACAGAAGCCCCAGCCTCAGCCCAGGCCCCAGCCTGGTGTCCCCAGCACTTGCTTCCACCTCTCTGCCCCAGCAGGGGTTGCTGACTCATTGGATTCTGAGCTTCCCCCTCCCACCCCTCCCCACGCCAGGAACAGAAACTCTGGAGGGCGAGGCGATCTCCTATCCTGTTGCCTTTGGGAATCCCGTTCCCAGCTCCTGGAGCTGCCCCGGCCACTGCTGCACAGCCTGAGTTTTGGAGCGAATGAATGAATGAATTAAGGAAGAAGAACATCCATTCTGAAAGGCGCCGATGACAAGAGGGACATTGTCACGTGCAAAGCACGTGGGCTGCAGGGCTCCGTGGCCTGCACCGTCCATTCCTGTTGTCTGAGGAGCGACATTTAAACTCGGAGAACCCACAGAACCTGCCCTGGAGGAGCTGGGATGCAAACTCAAGTCTGACTCTGAGAACTGTGGGTCTGCGCTCAAGAACCACGAAGGGTGTTGGAGATTGAATGATGTGTCCCCCCCACCCCCCATGCGTGGGAACCCCATGCATGCAGTGGCCCGTGTGTGCAACTGTGTGTGCACACAGGGTTTCCTTTGTTATGCACACCGACCGGGCCGGGTCTGAGTAGCTGGGCTCTACAGCTCCTGACGTGGGAGGTACAAAAGGAGCAGACTGGACGCAGAGACACTCACACCTGGAGGGCAGACGCCAGGTAAGAATGGCCCAAGGCTGTCCATGAGGAAGGAACTGAAAAGACCAGACCCAGAGTTGGACATTTAGCTTCGAGGACACTGAGAAAACCAACACCTGCCCTTCACAGCCACACACTGGAGGGTTTGCTGTCAGAGCAATGCCCAGGGGCTGTGGCAGGGCGTTGCTTACCGGGGGTCCAGGCTCTCCGGGGGTCCCAATACCACCTGGCACTCCAGGGTGACCCTACCAAGATAGAGGAGGGAAAGGAGTCAATTAGGGGAGGGGGCTCTTCCTCCCCCAGTGCAGCAGGGCAGCAGCAGGCCCGGGGCAGGACATGACCCTCATCCTCAAGGTCTGGGGAGACAGAGGTGGGGAGCAGAGCTGTCACCGCAGCCAAGACAGGAGGAGGCGGACTTACTCCTTACCATCGACCCCTTGGGTCCAGGCACGCCTGGGGGTCCCATCATGCCCCGGTCACCCTGTGATGGAGACAGAAATTCAGCGATGGCATGGCTGGCGGTGGGGGGGGGGACTCTTTGTGTTGGGGGAAGGATTTGCCCAAGGCCTACAGACTCTGCCGGCCTCATAGGGCGTCACCAGGGCATTGCCCAGGATGCATGAAGGGGTCGGGATCCGAGGCTCCACTCAGCAGAAGCCAAGACCCCTGGTACAATGACCTGGGCAGGCTCTGCACCCATGGCAGTGTGCCACACAGTGGGCCTCCCAGGGGCAGGGAGGGATGGTCCTGATTAAGGATGCACTTATTACATTGTCCTCTTTGATCCTGGCCCACGTCATGTGGCCCTCATTAGGCCCGGCATCCTCTGGGCTGGGCTGACGGGGACAAAGATGGCAAGAGAAGGCCATTCCTTGCCTGCTCCACCCTCCTCCCAAACCTCAAGACAACACTGGAGCACAGGAGACAGGGCTCAGTTCCTCTGGTCTGACCCAGCTGGACCGGACAGTGGCGGGCAGTGGGGGTAGCAGAGGGAGCTACGGCTGGGAGGCCATGTGGTATCCGGACAGGCAGCAAACATTTACTGAGCATCTACTCTGTGCCCCCGAATCACCCAAAGTTGGGCAGAAAGGGACTGACCCTCCCTTCCATGGAGAGGACAAGGATAGTGGGCGGAGGACAGTCACCAAGTGTCACCAAGGGCGAGGGCAATGAGGGAGTGGGCCATGGTGCTGAGGCAGCAGGATGGGATTGCCCTACCTGGGCACAGGGGTGCTCAGGAAGCAGGGGCTGCTGCTTGGAGTGAGCTGCAGGACAATTGGGAGCATCCTCGGCATCCTGGGGGCAGGAGTATGTGTGTGGGGGGGTGGGGGTGGGGAAGGTGTATGGCCAAGGAATCCCTGTGGAAGATGTTTGGGAGGCGCGGAGGAGCACGGAGTGTGCAGGGTTGGTTCTGACAGTGTGTTGCAGTGACACACGTGGCCACCACGGAGGAAGCTGGGGGAAGGGTCGGCGAGAGCTCTCTCTTCCAGGACCCCATACTTCCTCCACAGTGAAAAGCCAGATCCAAAGGGAAGGTGACCGCAGGGCACGGGATACAGGGAGTGGTGAGGAATGAGGTGCAAGACTGCCTTGTAAAGGTAGTGGGGCCCGACTGGGGCGGCTGCTTCTGCATCTGACTTCTCCCCAAGGGCCTGTTCTCGGGGTTGGGGGCCCACCCCAAGGAAGGCGTTCACTTTCTAGGGCCTGCGTGTAGCTACCACACCTGGCCTGAGGGACTGAACTGGTTCAAGTACCAGCTCTGCCACGGACTTGCTGCGCTACACTCACTCAGTCAGTTCATGCCTCTGGGGGAGCCTCTGAATTTGCTCATCTGTAAAATGGAGCCACTGACGGGGGGAGTGGGTACTCAGGGGACCTCAGGAAACACGCTCCTTTTTCAAGCAAGTGATGCCTCACCTCCCTCCCTGCTGCCCAGCTCTGAGCGTGCCAGTGGGTGGCCACGAGGAGCCCAGCGGTAGCCAGTTGGCAAATGAAAATCTGGCCTTGAGGACAGGGACGGGAGGGCAGGGCAGGAGTTCCAGGGGATGCTGGGAAATGGGACGATGGCCTTTGAATGTCTGGCAGTGGGGACTTGGGCCACCAGGGGAGGGTCCTCGGACTCCCCAGGTTAGGGACCCCCTTCACCCTTTAAACATTTCAAAACACCAGCTCTGTTTACTTCTTTCCACTCCGCACAAACGTACCTTTTCTCCCACGATGCCTGGCTCCCCGACCAGACCGATGAAGCCTGGCAGGCCCTGGGAGAAAACAGTGAAGTGGGCAGGAGGAAGCGGGGTGCAGTGTGAATGCGGCACCGAGCTAAGTTGTTGAGTTGTAAAGGCAGCTCCACCCCGTGTCCCCTGCCCGCGCCTGGTCCTCCCCACTGCCGAGGGCTCCCCTCTCTGGGCAACCAGGCTCTCACCCTCACTCCCCCAGATGGCTCTGAGATGGGAGCCAAGTGGTGGGGCCGCTGCCAGCATCGCGAGGAGAGCCACACATTCCTCCCGGGCCAGGAGCAGGCTGGGAGGCGGCCACGTGTGGAGGGGGTGGGGCAGGGGACCCACGCGCTGAGCTGTGCTGGCAAGAAGCCTGCCTGGAACAAATCTGTCCCCATCTTTCGGGGCCCCGGGGCTGTTTCCAAGGGAGGCACAGCCCTCTGGCTGGAGCAGAAGAAGACGAACAGGCTCTGCCAAGAGACCCGATGGGAAGCTAGGAAGTGAAGGCCTTTCTGTCTTCTCACAGGCTTCCTCTCTCCTCTCTTGCACGCACACACGCGTGCCCGCGTGCACACGGACACGGACACACACACACTGTTCCGGTTGCTCTGTGACTCCACAGGGGATGGGGGTGGAGGGGTGGCGTGAGCTGCTGCTTCTATCCCAGGGGGCTGCTGGCCTCGCTGCTGTAGCCCCCTGACCTGGCAAATTCCCATGCACACAGCAAGGGGCACATAAGGCCCCCTGGAAAGCAGGCCCGGAAGCCAGGGATCTCAATTTCTTTTTCAGGCCCCGAGCTCCTTCCTGCACCCTGAGGGGGCTTCCTGAGTGGCTCTGGGAGAAGCACACGTGTCTAAGAGAACGAAGAGGTGGGGAGATCGCACCCCCCACCCCCGCAACCTACCCTCAGCCCCTAACACGTGGCCAGAGAAGAACAGGACCCGAATGGAAACAGGTCCGCAGTCACATGCTCAGGAGGTAACTGGGGTGGACGTAGGGGTGGGGGTAGCAAGTCTTAAAAGACTGGCACTTGGAGATCTAAAAGGCAGCTCTAGCATGGTAATGTCGGCTAGTCCGCTGGGTTCTGTGCCCACACCCCTTCCCTCCACCCTGAGGCCCCAAAGAGGATGGCTGTGCTTGGGACACAGAGCCCCCTGACACCCGGCACTGCCACCACATGTGGGGACCCTGTGTCCGACCCTTGAGGAGTGAGGGTGCAGCCCGAGGTGTGAGGTCACAGCTGGCATGTGGCAAAGAATCACCCAGTGCCTGACCCCGGGAGCAGCTTCCTTTAAAGCACCAGCCGCGTCGACGATCGTAGCCACAACCCATGCAGTACTTCACGTGTGCCCAGCGTGTCTGCCTGGCACTTAACCTATGCAATCTGCCACGTAATCGTCAAGTGGGGGGCACCCCAGGGAAGTCTCTGAACCCCTCTCAACCTTGCCTGCAGGGTGGGGTGGGGGGTTGAAGGCCCTGACCTCCGGGGTGGGTTCAGAGGATCCGAGATTATGAGAGACACACCCAGCCACTCCACAAAAGTGCTCTCCCTCCAATCCCACCCGCAAGCTGTTTTTAAGGGGCACGGGGGTGAAGCCCGAGGGCTGCCCACCCCGAAAGCGAGCAGTCAGAAGATGCCAAATGCCGCCGGATGGAGGGGATAAAACCCACTCTGTCCAGAGGCCCCGGCTTCACTGGCCCAGGGACACAGAAATTTCATAGCTACTTTAAATTTATGAGTTGTTAGGGCCTGGAAGGCAGGCAGGTCATAAACCTCTAACAAGAAGCTAGACAGGATCCCAATGAATAAGGACCATACAACCAGTGGCCCGCTCCACAGCCCCACCGTGAGACGTCCCCACCCCCAGGGGACTGCCCGAGAACATCCTGGCAGGCCTCCTGCGGGTGGAGGCCAGGCGGAGGCCCAGGACAGCGGGGGATGCTTCTGTAAGGCACTGTGGGTACGGCTGGCTCCTATGGGGCTGGCAGGAGGGTGTGGGTAGGAGGCATCAGGCTCCCTACAGCCAGCACTGCACAGGCAGGACCTGGGCTCTGATTCAGGAGAGCAGAGGGTCCTGGACCTTGGGTGGACCACAGGCAGGGCCACTGTTTGCTAGGAGAGTCTCTCTCTCTCTCTCTCTCTCTCTCTCTCTCTCTCTCTCTCTCTCTCTCACTCTTTCTCTCTCTCTCTCTCTCTAGGTGCTGGGAGGTGTGAAAGAGAACAAGATGGTCATGGATCTCCACAGGGGCCAGATTTCTCAGAGTTAGGTATCTGTATGCTGGGCTTGCCCGATTGACAGAGGCTCCTGAAGGCTCTCAACCACGTCATCACCCTGCATCCCCAGCACCTAGGACAGGGCCCAGTCAGCAGCCAGCGACTAGGGCTCATAGGCAGAAGCAAGGCTTTGAGGACGTGGACAGAGTGTGATCTTGGGAATCCACAGACGTAGGTGTCAGGCTGAGCTCAAACGGTTATCACCTGTGTGATCTCAGGTAAATGACTCAGGCTCCCAGAGCCTGGGCTACCTCATTTGCACAATGGAGATAATAGCTCCTGCTGGGGGGTGCTGGAGAGAACAGCAGGTGTCGCGCAGGTTTGTAGCAGGTGCCCGGTCAATGTAGCTGTTGTCCTGCTCCGTGCGCTTTACAACTCCTTCTAGGTCTCCCTCCTCTGCTACGATTCTGCCGTAGCTGGAAATGGCTGTCCCCTCCCCCCACCCCACCCTCCCACCGTGACCACAGGGCCATGAGGACGGCAGGCCTCTCCTTCTTGCTTTGGCCAAGCTGGCTGGGAGTGCTGATGAGCCTCCAAGTTCCAGCTTTGCCCCTATCCAGCTTTGGCACTGTGATCCAATGTGTCCTTCATGATCCCAGGACTGCCGGTGTAGACTAGTATCCAGGGGCTCTGCCCCGGGGGCTCATAGAAGTCTACATGGATGGAATTCAGGGGGTCCGTGCATGGGGGAAAGGACAGTTTCCCATGTTCCTCTCCCCCAATTGTGGGACATCTATGAGTTTGTCAGGGGCATGTAATCGCCACAAGGCCCTTGTTGCTGCATAAGCCCACAAGATGGCTCGGGAAGGCTTGGCGCTTCTCTGAAATGAAGGCAGCTGTGGGCCTGCTGCTGTTTGCTGTTGCTAAATGGCCTCACGTCAACACTGTGGACACGAAGCGGGCACAGCCCAGTCCTGTACCTCCCTCCCAGCCATAGATGAGACGAAGCCCAGGCTCTCAGCCACCGTGCCAACCCATCTGGTTGAGAGTCTCCCTCTAGTTGGCCAACCCTCGACTTCACCAAGCATGCCCTCTCCTGCTAGCATGTCCAAAGACTGTCTTGACCCCCTTGCGTTCACTCCCGTTGTGCTTCCCAAAGATAGATTGGTTCGCTCCTCTGACCAAACCACAAAACAACCCACTTGCTATCTTGACCCTAGAGGACAGGAGATAACTGCCCGGATCCTATAGAACAAGGTAGAACTGACCCTGTGGGTTTCTGAGACTTTATGGGAGTACAGCTCTGGCTTTCTCTTTTGGAGCAGCTGGTGGTTTCAAACTGCCGACCTTCCGATCACCAGCCCAACTTGTAACCACTGCGACACCAGGGCTCCCATGCTTCTGACAGTCCATCGTCTATCTGACAATCTTCGCCAACCCCACAATTCAAAGACATCAATTCTTCAGTTTTCTTCACCCACTGTCTAGCGTTCCCATGCGTAGGAAATGATTGAAAATACCGTGGCTTGGGTCTTAGTTCTCAAGGCAGCATCTCTGTTTTATTTTTAACACATTAACACGGTCTTTTGCACCTGATTGACCCAGGGCAATACATCATCTGATCCCACGGCTGCCTCTTCCATGGGCATTGGTTATGGCTCTCAGGACAATGGAATCCTTGACAGCTTGTATCTAGTGGGCCCATCGTCGTGATGTTGGCTTGATGCACAGAGAGTACAATCCACACCACAGACTCCCATCCTGATCTTCATCAGCAAGGGCTTCAAGTGCTCCTCATCTTCAGCAAGCAAGGTTGGGTCATGTGCAGATCACAGGTTGTTAATGAGCCTTCCTCCAATCCTGATGCCATGATCTTCCTCATATGGTCCAGTTTCTCAGATCATTTACAGAAAGGCTACAACCCTGACACACCATCTTCCTGATTTAAAACCATACGGCATTCTCTAGCTCTGGTCCGACAGTGGCCTCGTGGTCTGTGTTCAGGTTCGATTTGAGCAGTCTAGTGCTCTGGAATTCCCACTTCAATGCTAGCCATAATTTGTTGGGATTCGCAGGATCTGGTGTCTTTGCACCATCAGTAAGGCACAGGTGAACACCTTTCTGGTATCCTCAAATTTTAGCTAAGAGCCATCTGACACCAGCAGTGATACCTCTCATTCCACGTCGTCGTCTCGGCGTGCCTGGCATTTCTGGGCAATTCCCTGTCCACACAATGGTTTTTAATCACCTTCAGCAACATTTTACTGGTGTGTGATGTTCATGATCCTGTTCAATAATCCCTGCATGCTGTTGGGCCAACTTTTTTTTGGAATGAGCACAAATAGGGATCTCTTTCCATTGTTCGGTCAGACAGCTGTCTTTCAAGTTCTTGGCAGAGATCAGCGAGAAGGTCCACACTGCATATTTATTGAAACATCTCAATGGATATTCCTTCTGTTCCTGGAGCCTTGTTACTTATTGGCGTGCCAATGCCTTTAGGGCAGCTGCGGCGTCTTCCTTTAGTCTAATCAGTTCTTGGTCACCTGCGACCTCTTGAAACGGTTGGATGTTGGTCCACTCTTTTTCAGTACAGTGACTCTGGCCTCCTTCGATGCTTTCCACGGTGTTAACTGTGCAAAGACTCTGCCAATGTTACAACTGGAGGCTTGAATTTCACTGTTCTTCAGCTCCCTCAGCATGAGAAATGTAGCATGTATTCTCCCCCCTTGGATTTCTGTTCGTCTTTCTCTATTCATTATAACTCTGTGCGGTACCTTCTCCAGCTGCCCTTTGAGTGCTTCTGTGCAGCGCCTTCGCTTAGCCATTGCTTTCATTTATTTGAGTTACTCTACATTCAAGAACAAGTTTCAGAGTCTCTTCTGACATCCCTGTTGGTCCTTTCTTTCTTTTAAATGATCTCCTTCTTCAGGTATGATGACCGTGACGTCTCCCCATGACTTCTCTGGTCTTCGGCCATTGATGCTGCATCACATCTATGGTTGAGATAATAGCCTCTCGGTCGAAACAGGTTATGCCCCAGGTGATCATTTGGCTTTGGTGGACTTTTCTTTTTCTACAGCTGCAGCTGGAGCTTGCCTGTGAGCCATTGATGGTTTGTTTCACAGTCAGCCCCTGGCCTTGTTTTGGGTAAAGATAGTGAATTTCTCCATCTCTTTCCACAGATGTAAGTGATTCGATTTCTGTGCATCCCACCCTGGGAGGTTTGTGCGTACAGCCATTGTTCACGTTGTGAGGAAAAATGTAAGGATATTAGCAGTGAATAAGTCAGTGGGCTTGAAGAGCGCTACACTGTGATCTCTGGTGGTGTTTCTGAAATCAACCACTGGACCTATTTTCCAGCTACAGATCCTCTCTGCGACCAGCTCTCGGATCCCAATGACTGGGAACTGGCCATGCATCCTGGCTGTACACTTGATCCAATTCAGATAAAAATCTCAATTTCTTCACCTTTAGTATTAGTAGTTGGTGCATAAAGTTGCATGATGGTCATATTAGTTGGCTTCCTTGCTGATGTCTGGGTATCACTCCATCACTGGCTGCATTGTACATTAGGGTGGATCTTAGAAGTCCTTTCTGATGATGAACACAAAGACATTCCGGCTTGATTTGACACTTCCGGCATAGTAGACCATAATACCTGTCTATTTCCGCTCATCAACGTCTAGAACATGCACCTGTAAGGGTTCCATTTAATTTAGACCATTTTTCAATTTTCCGATGTTTATATTTTGCATGTTTCACATACTGATTACTAATGGCTGTTTGGAGTTCTGTCTTATCATTTTGAGTCTTGCCACATCATCAAGCGGATGTCCCACATGTCTTACTCCACCACACCATTAAGGTCTACAATGAGGGGGCAGCGCTCATATGTCGAGGGCTCTCTCATCTGCGGGGCCTGCGATCCACCACTGTATCAGATAGTGCTTCTCTGCCATTCAGGAGGTATTTCAGAAATGGATCACCACGTCCTTTCCCCAGTCTGTCTCAGGCTGGAAGCCTCACTAAAGCCTGTCCACTGTGGGCGACCCACCTGCACATCCAATTAGCAGCTCCCTGCAGCATAGAAACATGGAAACCACGACAGTCTGACAAAGTGACAGGCAAAAGGCGGACGCTCCTGGCTAGATCTCATTATTTAGTGTATTCGTAAAGACACCTACCTAGAAATATATCATCTCCGCATTGGTTCGTAATCATATTGCAATACCATGGCCACCCTTGGTCCTCCTTTGTGTGTGTGTCAATTCTATTCACCTAAGATCTCTGTTCTGGAGAGACCTCCAAGGGGTCGGAGACATAGAAAAGTTAGGAGCACGTGGCTAAAGGAACTCCCCAGGACCATGCCGTGGACTACTAGGACACACGTGTCTGTCTTGGAAGAAGTACAGCCACAACCTCCTGAGAAGCAAGGGTGAGGAAACTTGTCTCGCTTGTTTTGGAGATGTTATCAGGACGTTCTGACCCCTGAAGCAGGCTATGTTGGTGAAACAGAGGGTGAGTGAACAGAGGAAGGCCCTCAGCGAGACGGACTGATCCCGGGGCAGCCACAGGACCCCGAGGCAGTGGGACAGAGTCCAGCAGTGCTTCCTTCTGCTGTCCACAGAGTCACTCTGGGTGGCAGCTGACTTGTTGGCACCTCACAACAATAGAAACCAGTGTGTCCTGGCATTCTAGGGCTCTGAGCATACACATTCCCTGGGGACCTACCCGCCTGCATAGCCAAAAATTTGAGTTTGCTTTTCCAGTCGGAAAACATATCCAGGCTGTGGCAGCCTTTCCAAACTCCCGGGCTTCCCACAGCATGTACTTGAATGATGCTGGAAAGATTTCAAAACTCCAAGCTGCCCCCCCCCCCCTCTTCTAGTTCCTCCCTCCTCCCTGACAGACGGGGCAGGTCTGCGGAGGAAACCCATCCTGCGCATTTCTCAGACCACCATGGGTGCTTCTCCAGACAGCAGCAAGGTTCTTCAGCTTCCCTTCTGCTCCCGTCTACCCTGCCCCCCTATCCCCAGGTTGCTGGGACTCTGGAGTGGGTGGGAGGGGGGTCCTTCATTACAGGAGCAGGAGAGAGCGTCACCTCCCACCCTTTGAGCCCAGATGTCAAGCTTCCAGGAGGCACGGGGGCCTGGGAAAAGGACTTGGAGCTGTCCGTCTCACCAGCGGTCTCTGTCCAGCACCCAGAGCCCTGGCACTTAGATCAGTGGAAAGCAGGGCCTCAAACCTCTCTCATGGCTAGTGGTCGCCTCTTCTCCTGTTCAGACCGCGGCCAGGCTGCCCACAGGCTGCGCCGCTGGTTTGAATTTCATGTTCTCTGTAATTTAGAGAGGCCTGGACCAACAGAGCTGGGCAAGCCGCTACACTCCAATCTTTGGCTTGCCCTTCGGTGCACTGAGGAGAACACACACACACACACACACACACACACACACAAAACCTTTCAGGACTCCTCCAGCGGCAAACTGCTTGGAGCGATCGCCTGAAGCCTCACTGGGGTAAGGCCGTGGTATCAGGCCTCGGGGACCAGGCCTCCCACCCAGTGACACCGTGTCCCCATCCCCGAGCAGGGAGGGTCAGTGGGCCTCCCCAGAGGGCCGGTCTGAGAACTGAGGGGGGTGGTGTATGCAGAGTGCTAAGCACAGAGAGGGAGGCATATTGGAACTGCTCCATACACAGAGACAGGCGGTTCAGAGACTCACCAGCTCGCCCATGGGTCCAGGCCGCCCAGGGTTCCCTGGCTCTCCCTGCAAAGAAACAAAGATGAGGGCCACTCAGGATAGCAGGTGGGTGTCTAGGCCTTCCGGGGGACTTGCCAAACTTTGTTTCATTGGTAGGGATGACCCGGGAATTTCATGACCAAAGTTTGGTTGTGGACACCACCAAACAAATTAGGGACAAAGGATGCTTAGACAGAACCGCTGGCCCCAGGGATGACCTTGTTAGCCACTCCTTCTGAGTGACCCTAGGCAGATTACTGAGCACCCTAATGCTTACAAGTGATCGAGGCTCCTATTAACCCATAACTGTTTTATGGAAGTGGAAGCGTAGGCCCGGAGAGATGAAGTAACCTGCCCAAGGTCACACAGGTGGGGCTAGACTTGACCCTTGGCCTACCTGACTTGAACTCCCATTCATCACACGGTTTGAGCTGGAGCACCCAAGACCCCAACCCACCTGAGCTCTGCTAGCAGCTCTGGCCTGACCATCACAAGTCTGCCTCTCACCGGGATGGGCTCAGCCTCCCCAGTGATCACGTGCGATCCAGTCTTCTTTGGGACGGGGGTCATTTCTACCTTTCACAGCCTTGTCTGTCAACTCCATCCCAGGCAGGGGTGGTTTGTAGATTCAGACAGCCAGAAGGAAAGGAGGCTGCCCTCTTGGATCCCCAAAGCCCCTGGAAATGGTAGCCGGGGCCCAGAGTAGTGTAACTCAATCTGAGTGAGCGGGACAGAGGTGGCTGGTCATGGGATAAGGCCATGGGCCCAATCTACCAGGCCTATCACTGCTCCCCCACAGAAGCACAGCTGGTGCCTGGGGGAGCCAGGCTGCCACCTCAGTGGGCAGGGCACGGGCTCAGAGCAGCCAAGTCTCTTCCACGCTCTGGCTCAAAACTGGACACGGTTCATTGCAATGCCGTCAAAGCGCTGGCCTCGCCCAGAGTCCTGCCCCAGACCTCATGCTCAGGCCAGGCTGTAAGGTGGGCCATTCCTGCCGAGGGGAGAAGAATGGAGCCCTGAGCCCGGGGAGCAGGAGACCTGAGGGTCCTCTGCTGGTTTTGTCCACTTGTAAACCAGGCCCGACAATTCCTGCTCCCCCCTGCCTCTCCCACCCAGGCCGATTCTCTTCCAATGACTTTTAAAAGGGAGAAAAACTGTTAACAAAGTCACACATTTTGGGGGTGAAGGCGGATTTTGGAAGCCGATAGTACAGCGGGCTGGCCCACATGGTGAATGTGATCGTCACACTGGTGCCTGCACGTACACACTGCCGAGCTGTGTGATGCTCACTGTACACATGGAGACAGACAGGGAGCCGGAGAAGAAAAGAACTCTCTTGTAATCCTGGATGCCAGCCTCTGCCATCAACCTTCCTGCCTCTGCTCTGGGCTGAGACGGGTCCTGGTCTTCCCTAGCTCTACAGCAAGGTCATCTTTCACCAAAACCAAACCCACTGCCACCGAGTTGATGATGACCCACAGCCATGCTACAGGCAACCCCGTGGCGTAGCTGCATTTCTGACTGCCATGTCCTCCTTCCACAGAGAGGCTGCTGGGCTTGAACCTCTGACCTTTGGTTTAGCTGCTGAGTGCTTAACCTTGGAGCCACACCAGGTCTCCTTGCTTCCCATTTGAGAGCCTGCTGGGCTCCCACCTGCCGTGGTATCTCCCCATCTCAACACTGAGACAACCCACGCAGCCACCTTGCTGGCTGTCTGACTCCTATGACGTTACACTCCGCTATGCACCACCACATCCTTGCCCCCCCCCCACCACCACCATTCCACAAGTGGCTGTGGGTACAGGCCTTGTCCTGGGTTGGCTCCTTCCCTCCTCTTCCCCTGGTCTTCTCATACCTCTGCTCCCCGCCCGCCCCCCCAAACCCAGCTTCCATCAGCTGACACTCAACACCCATGCCCAGCTGCTCTCACCTTCATGCCATCGGGGCCAGGCCTCCCAGGAAAGCCCTTCCGGCCGAGCTGGCCCTGCAACCGAGAAAGAGAGTAGGAGGGGCTGCTGGGGGCAGCGATGCTGGAGGACCAGGGCCTGGGGGACCTGGCATGGCGGAGCCACGGGCAGGGAGGGCCCCCGTGGTGCCAGGCTGATCCCAGTGGGGCAGTCTCCAGCCCTGAGCTCCAGGGAGTCCTCTCTGGGCTGCTCTCTTCACTTGTAAATGGGGGTGGTGCTCCCAGCTTCAAGGAGTGAGGGCAAATGAGGTGTGTTGACAGAGCATAAAGGGGCCAGGGGACCCTTGGGTGTCCCTGAGGCTCTTCCAGGAACTCACAAAGTCAGAGCAATGTCCCTCATAATCCAAAAGCCCCATTCCACTTTGCCCTCCCCAGCTTCTCTTGGGAGCTGAAGTGGAAGGAAGTGGTCCAGTATGGCAACAGGCTGCACGAAGAAGCAGGTGTGAACGGCCAGCTGGCTCTCATTAAACCAGATGTGAAAGAGATTTGCAAAAATGCTTTTCTTTTCATTTAAAAAAAGCGCCACTACTTTCGCTAAATTATTTTGCTTTGGATCCTATGGCTGCGTTCATCACCGCATTGTTTGCTGCAACGTGCAGTAGCTCGGTCTTCGTTGGAGATGAAACCACAGAGACGGTTCCTTTTCAATACCTGAGTGTTCACTACTATCAATGTGGTAAGTCCTCACAGCTGTGCCCCACACAGCCCAGAGCATTTTGAGGTCCTCAATAATTCTCAAGACCACTCTGACGCACGCCTGATGCACGGCTGCTTATGCCGTTGTTGGGGGTGTATGCAGAAGGTGGGCAGCCGGGATCTGTGACTTCCATGAGGCTGTGCAGAGCAGCAGGGAAAGGCGGGGCTGGGTCCCGCCCCCCAGTGATTTTGGTCTCTTGTGCCTCCCTTGTGGGAGACTCAGAGGGGAAATGGGCTCACAGCATCCAGCACACAGGAGGGGGCTTCCAAACGTGCATGGGGACTCCATTTCCCCAACCAGCAGGCGTGCTGCATGCCGGCCAGCGTGCCGCCTCTCCCCACCCACCTCTGGGTTCTATCCTAGTCCCGGCTGCTGTCTGGCTGGCCCCCCATCCTCCCCTGTGACATTACTGGCCTCACCAGCTGGACAGCTGACTCAGCTCTGACAAGGACACTCACCTCCACGCCGGGTGCCCCCGGAGGCCCCATGGGCCCCTCGTCTCCCTAGAGTGGGGGAAGACAGAGGTAAAAGGGAGGCAGTTAATCCAGTGGGGCTCTTAGAGGATTAGTCCTTTTGGGAGGAAAAGAGTGGGAAGAGAGAAGCAGGGCTCCTGGTCCACCCGCCAGACACACCCAGAGCCACAGCCTGGGCTTCTGGATAAATGGGGGTGCGGTGGTATCAACTGAATGTTATCAGCGCAGGTTCAGGGCAGAGCTGTGTGTGCTGTGGAACAGAGCCCGAGCCCGAGCCTGCCGCTCCCAGGTGCAGGCTCCATCCTGAGCTCAACCAGTCTCCCTGGTCACTTGCCTTCCACATGCCTCAGTTTCCCTGTCTGTGCATGGCACAAAGTGGAGAAGATCGAGCTTAAACATGAGGACTGGCTTACACTGAACTACTGGAGGCCAGAGATGAGGCCTTACCCTCTCTGGAAACCAGGGCCCAGCACTGCTGCCGAGGATGGCACGTGGGTGTTCGCGTGGGGAGAACTGAATTAGAGTGTGGGGCTGAATGAGCAAGCGCACTGGTAAATTCATAAAGCCTGGAGCTGGTGCTGCCTAATGGGCTTCCAGGGGATGACTCAGGAAGACAGACGTAGGCTCACACTGCCGCCCCCCCCCCACCCCTACCCCTTCTGAACCACAGGGACACTCCAGACTCTCCCGCTGGCCCAGGCAGCCTCCAAACTGGCTGTTCTGGTAGGGCAGGCCTAACCAAGGAGCTCCCTCTGGAGCCAGTCCCCCCCGCCCCTGCCCCCCAGCTTCCAGGAAAGGCCCCATGTGGTGGCTCCCAGCGAAAGCACTAGAGCTGGGATCCTACCAAACCCACACCCAGCCCTGAGCAGGGCTCCATGTCAGCAGGATGCCTGCCTGCGGTGAACAGTCCCAGCCCTCTGCCTCCTCTCCCAAGACTGTGGGTCGGGACAGCCCTGGGTCCTCGCCAAGGTGAACTGGGGAGGAGCACTAGGAGGGGCTGGGCATGAGCAGAGCAGGCCTGCAGGGAGGACTGCACCCTGACCCTGGATCCCCTGCAGCCTCACACACGAGGGATCAGGCAGGCCTTTACACTTGCTGGCTGTGTGACCCTGTGCCAGGGGTACCACTCTCTGGGTGCCAACCCCCGGGCCTGGGCACACGGACGGTGGCAGCACAGGCTTCCACCACAAACTTTGGACTCAGGCAGGCCTGGGTTGGAATCCATGCTACCTGCTGCTCACCAGGGGACCCCTCCTTCGGTCTCACTTGGCCTCATCACGCTAAAGGGGGCTGCCAAGCCCACCGCAGTCCCACAGACATAAGCCCTCCTGAAGGGTGCTATGATGCCCATGAGCAGTGAGGGTGGCCCTGGGAGAGAATGGGCAGGGTGGGGTGGGGTGAAGAGAGCCTCTGAGGGAGGGGACACACTCTTGGACACCAGAGCCGAGCAGGGGCCTAGAAGGGACAAGGAGGAACTGGAGGCAGTTTCCCACTGAGGGCTCTCCAGCCCCAGCTCAGTCCTCACTATTAGGACAGGGGTGTCCCCAGTCAGGGTGGACGTGGTGGAGTGGATGGGCATGGGGGTGTTCATTGGGTAGGGCCAGGTGGTCTCACCTCTGATCCCAGCTGCCCTCGGGGTCCCGGCAGACCTCGAGCTCCAGGCTTCCCCTGGAGAGAAGGGGACAAAAAAAGTCTCCATCAGGAGCAGACAAGATGCCCCCTCCTCCCAAGCCAGCCCTGGAAGCCCGAAGCTGCCAACTCTTCACTGGCGGGTCACCGACCAGGGCAGCCGCTCACCTTCATGCCTTCGGGGCCATTGTCCCCAGGGATGCCAATGTCGCCAGGGAACCCCTAGGGGAAAGCAGAGAGAAGGGTCATCCGCAGGGCTTGTGAAGGGCGTGGGGCTGACCTGGGCTGCCACCCGTCATGCTGACCCTGGCCCAGAATCCGCACCTCCCAATGGGGAGGGCAGTGTCAGCAGGGACCTCAGAGTTGCTGAGATGATTAGATGAAGGTGTGGGCAAGCACTGGCCAAAGGGACAGCCTGGGGTCTCCTGCTTCACGTGCTGCTCAAAAGCAGTTAGGGGGCAGGGTGGGGGTGTGGCGTGTGTGTGAAGGTGTCACTCCACCTTAGGCCTAGAGGAGGCTGGGTAGGGCCTGGGTAGCACCCACCCCCACCCCGGGGTTTCCAGCCCTGTCCAAGACAGCCCATCCTGGGTCTGCAGGGAGACCAACTGCAATTGTTTTCAGCATTGGCTGTGTCCGCCAAACAGCTGGGAGGCTCACTGCTGACCAAGCCCACTCCCATCACAGTGGAAATCCCCTGCCCTCCGGGCCAAGTCTGATGGACACTGCCCACACCACCACTAGGAGCCTGCTGCCGCCTGCCCAGCTGGATTGGCCAACTGCCACATGGAAAATCCTTCCTGACATGGAGTGGACTCCCCTCCCTCATCTCTCAGCATCCCTGCCCTGCCTCTCCGGCCCTGACAGAGCATGGGGACTCCGCTTGCCCACAAAGGCCTTGTATCACGTGAAGGCTGGCCACCCCAGGCCCAGGAGCAGCCCCCTCTTCTGTCCCCTCACCCCTAGTAGCCAGGGTCCTCCGCTGCACAGCTTCTGCGGTGGGTGGTATTCCCGGGAGAGCGCTCTGAGTAGCGGGAAGCCCAAGGGGGACTGTGACACACACACCCCCCAGGATAGTATGCAAAGCCCCACTCTTGTGTTAGGGTGACCTGTGCTAATCCAGCCTGAGCCTCATGGCTCCCAGGGCAGCCCCAGTCCTCTCTCTCAGTTCTCTGCCAGCTGAAAACTGGAGTCCCCGTAGCCACAACACCCAACCTGCGTCTCTCTCTCTCTCTTCCAGCGTTCCAGTAATTTCTGCTTTGTTCCAACCTACATACCCTCTCACATGTCTCACCATGAAAAGGCAAGAACGCTCCTGGGTGTGGAGCCAACATAACACATTAAAAGTAATTTTCTTTAAGACGGAGCCTCAAGACCCCATCGATCAGAGACTCGGTGTGCCCCTCTGCAGGCAGGCCTGGCAGCGCCCCGCAGCGGCCTCAGCCTCCCCATCTGAGAGAGGGTGCTGCGGTGCGCACCTTACAGAGCTAGTGGGAGGCTCCGACTGGGTAGGTGAGGAAAGCCCTCTCCGCTCAGTGCCTGGCCCTCAGGAAGCACTCAATAAAATCTGCATCCAAAATGACGCAGGGTCCGGAGTCCTGAGAAAGCAGCCAGCGGCTGGGCGGGCCTGCTCCCTCCATCTGGCCCATTGATGAGTGAGAGATAAAACTCAGCTGGAGGCAGGATTGGAAATGGGCTCTGGGGAAGGAGGCAAGCGACAGGGAGGCCGGAGGTGCTGTCAGCTTCCGTCTTCAGCCAGTTGCCTGGGTACCGAGGCCACCACTGATGCAGGACAGGAATAGGGGAGAGGCAGACCCCAGACTTGTCAAGGGACCCTGGGCAGAGCCAATCACCATCACAGTGACCCCAAGGAGGTGGCTGTGCTGGGCTCTGTGGCTCAGTTTCCTCATCTGTGAAACGGCGGTGGTCACACAGGTAGGGGGGCCAGGCAACAAGTTCCCACCCCTAAGCGTCCACCTAGGTCCTTCCTGAGAGCCAGTGAGCAGGCTTCGCTTAAACTTCCCTGGCCAGACCACTGGGAAATTCCGACTCCCAGTGACCAGGCGGGAATCAGGGCCATGGCCAGAGGAGAGGGGCCAACACCATCTGTCTAAAGATAGGACTTTGCTGGGGCCAAAGTCAACACAGTGGAAAGTCCGAACTTGCTGTAGTTTCAGGAAACATTCCCTCACCCATCCGGGCCGTCCCAGGAGTCATCTTTGGAGGGGACCAGACATCTAGCAGAGCCAGACTTTTCTTTCAACTGGAGAGACCCTGCAGATGGCCTAGACCCAGGAGGGCCGGGGTGCTGCCGATCCTGAGACCCACAGCCCTGCTTCCTGCTCTGCCTGGTTCTCTAACTCCACTCGGAGGAGAGGGAGACAGGAGAAGCCACCAGCTCCTCCTGGGAGCTGCTCCCACTGTAGGGAAGGGCCGCAGAGCTCATTCCGTGGGCAGAGGGTGGGGAGCGCTAGCTGAGGGCCCAGACAAGAGAGCATAGCTGGCTTTCCAGTCAACGCCTGGAGTGGCTGAGGTCCCACAGGCTGGAGGGGAGCCTGGGGGCCACTTCTTGTCCTTGGGTGCTTTGAGTGTCCCTGGGCAAACTGGAAGAGGCCCCCCCCTGAGAGGAATGAATGCTGGCCTAGGGAGTTCTCTGCCGTCTCTCACTTGCTATGTGTCCTCTGGCAAGTCTCTCCCCTTCTCTGGGTCTCAGTTTCCCCAGGACAACCCCCTGTCCCAGGAGCCAGCCAGCCAGAGAAATAGGAGCATACCTCAGGTCCAGGGGGCCCCGGAAAGCCAAGTGGTCCTTTGTCTCCAGCTTTGCCCTACGGAAGAGAAGGGGTGGCAGGGAGTGGGTAAGCACAAGCCCACCGGCTCCCTGGGTTAGTCTCCTGGTCCGGCTGGCTGGGAAAGGCCGGGGCCCTGTGCACGCACTCTGCCTAGCCACACGGATGGAGATGTTGTGCTTCCTAGTCACAGGGTGAGGGAAATGGCCTCTCCTCGAGGACCCTCGGTCTCCGCGCCTGTACAACGGGAGCCCTAGCAGTCCCCTTGCCCTCCTGGGGGCTGCTGGCAGCCTTCAGAGAGACGGTGCAGCGAGTGTCTGAGCCACATGGTCACGCTCGGAGACGCCTGCTCTTGTTAATAGCACCACGTATTAGTAACGTGACTAGCGTCCACGAGGCAGTAAAAACCAAAGTACAAAACCAGTTGAGATGGTGGTAGCCCCAGGCCCTCAACAGCAGGGCTGAGCTCTAAGGGGGTGTCAAGGCCGCGGGCTCACATGGCCAACCTTTCTAGTAGTTATGATTCCCAGCAGAACCCTGCTGGTGTCTAGCAGCCATCTAAGAGGCTGGTCCCCAGTGGCCTCTCTGTAACGAGGGCAAGCACTCTTCCCTGCCCTGCTCAGCGTGTCCCTCGGCGCTGCAGAGGAAGGTCCGAGTCCGAGGTGTGAAGGACCTGCCCTCCATAAGTACGACTGAGGTCAAGGTCAGGGGTGTGGGAGGAGGTACTTACCGGAGGTCCTGGCTTCCCACGTGCACCGGGGAACCCTGGCATACCCTGGCTTCCCTGGAAAAGACCCAGAGGGCTGGAGTTGGGGAGGGGCAGACCGCGGCCAGCCAAGCCAGGCCTGGAGGACAGCCACCCCACTTTGTTCACTTGCAGGCCCCAGTTTGGTGCACACCCGCCCGGGTCCTGGCCCCTGGGCCCCAAGCAGGCACTTTATGCTCAAGTTCCCTGGGCAGGGGGTATGAGGGCAGCCCTGTGTGGCTCCTCCTAACACAAGCCCAGGAGACACCAAGGCCTGGGCAGGGCAGCCCATGGGAGGGAGGTTGGAAGAGGGTGAACTAGCCAACATCTGGGCCTCATTGACTGGCGGGGCAAGGGCCAGATGTTGGCCACGGTGCTGGACTCTGGCAAAAAGAGGAGCTCGCCCTAGCAGGCGTGTGGTGGGGTGTGGAGAGTCGAGGAGGCCCTGATTGGTCCCAGGGGCGGGCGATCAGTCAGGAAGGCCTATTATTCAGTGCATGTGCCAGCCCTCAACGGCGGCTGCTGGGTCAGGACCCTGAGCCCAGCTCTAGCAAGGAAGGATAGGGCCCTGCCCCAGGGACTCCGGTACACGTCCGGGGGGAAAAGGCAGTCCAATCAGAGGGGCAGGCATGCTGCTCAGGTGTCTGGAGCAGGAAAGGGCCCCTCCCCAGCCAGGTGCAAGAGTGACAACCGAATGGGGCCCAAAAGGCCAGCCCTGCAGGGCTGGGTCAGCCACAGAGGCGGGGCGGTAGGTGGTCCAGGTGGAAGCAGTAAGTCGCAAAAGCCCCGAGGTACCCTAGGCAGCCGAGTGAGGTTGGAGTGGAGGACAGAGGAGGGCAGAAGGGTCCTGGGAGTCCAGGGTGTGGGGCCAAGTCTTTACTGTGGGAGCAGATGAGAGCCACAGACAATCCCTGGACACAGAGCAGAATTGCTTCTGCCGTCTGGGAACAGTGAGAATGAGAAACTGGAGAGCAAGTGGCCGGGCCCTAGAAATAAGAGAGGGCTTCATAACGGCCGTGGCAAAATGGGATTGGAAGATACTGGAATCTCTCCATGAACTTGTTGAAGCCCCCTGTTATGCTAGCAAGTTGCGGCACAGTGTGGGAAAGAGGTGGTCAGAGTGGCTTGGGGATGGAGGGGACAGGCTGTTGGAAAGGGACTCCTCCCACAGGAGACCCTGGCTCTGAGGAGGAGGTCAGGACAGGAGGGCTTGGGGCAGGGATGAGAATCAGACGCACTAACCTTGTCTCCTTGGAATCCGGGGTCCCCTGACACACCTGGAGCCCCGTGTTCACCCTAAATGCACATCAGCAAAGACGGTTACAATGGGCACCGTGGTGAGCTGGAGTCCTCCCCAGCCTCCAGACCCAGCAGTCAGGGTGCAGTGTCCACCTGACCATCAAGGGCCTTGTTAGAGTACAACACAGCAGGCTGCTGCGGGGAGGTTAGCACCTGCTGGGGCCAGCGCACGCCGCTGAAACGGCTCTAAGGGATGCTAAACCAGCCCCAGTCACCAGCCCTCTCCTGGAGAACTGGTAGTACTAGGACAGACAATTTCTTGATCCTTCCACCTCTTCATCTTCAACCAACGCTGTCACACGGGGAAGTGCAGCCTGGGCCCTGCACCCTGGTGGCTTCTGGGGGCTTGCCCCTGCCTCCTGATACTGCATCACCAGGCTGGGAGCCCTCGCCTCGGCTTTCTGTTGGGATTTCTGGGCCTGCAACCCCTCCCTCACGCACGCAGCTGCGACTGAAAGGCTGGAGGTGCAAGTCCGCCCCCTCAGGCACCTTGGAAGAAAGACCTGGAAATTGGCTTCCCAAAGCATCAGCCATTGAAAGCCCCTTCACAGCATCCTCCTCATCTGACACCCAACTGCCTTGTCAGGGGCGCAGGGGGTGGGGGAGCTGCTAAACTGGGTATTTCTGCTCTAAGCGGATGTCGGGGGCACAGACTGGGTATCCCCATTCTGATGATCAGAAGCCAGTTCTGCTGCCTCCCTGCTTACAGCCATGTTCTGCCCACTGAGACCAACACCCCAGAAGGGAGCTGGGGCAGACATAGACGGGCCCATATGAAGAACTGTCTCTCACAGCCTTCCCCACGCCCAGCTTCCCAACTGAGGAACAGAGGGCCAACAGGCCTCAGAAGGCAGAGGCACGGGCCTCAGAAGGCAGAGAGGAGAGCAAAGTCCAGGAAGGATAGGGAACCTCAGAGAGCCCGCACTGAGCTGCTGCGGCCACAGCAGGCGGCAGGATGGTCCTGGGAGATGGAAAGCCAGAATGGACTTACTTTGGATTTTCCAGTTTGGAAAATCCTGGCCCATATCCTAGCGTCTAGAGAACTAACGAACACTTTTTTGTTGTTGCTAATGTCCAAGAGGTTTAATGTCCAAGAGGGGGGTAAACATAGCTTTTAAAGGAAAATTTAAAAGCCACATAAGCAGTCAGGACCATTGGCGGTGGCGGGGCGGGGAGGGGGGTGCGGCGGGGAGGAGGCGCCTCCAGCACTGGGAGTGGAGGGAAGCAGGCTGTAAGTGGGACAGGGGCCAGGCTGGGTCATGGAAAATGTGGGCTTCCAGGCAGGAGCGACCACAGAGCACCAAGGGCTGGCTCTGTCATGCAAAGGGAAAGTGAGGGGACAGGAGGCTGATCAGACATAAGACTTGCCTTTTCTCTCCCCCAGAAACTGACGGGGTTTTCTTAAAAGCTATGGGAAGGGAGACCATTTCTTCCTGCTGCCCCCACCCCCTTTCTTTCCCAGAGCTTTGACATTTCTCCATGTCCCCAGCCCCACCAGTCAGTGAGCCAACTGAGCTCAGTATATACACGTAACACATTCATTTCCATGTTCCTCAAGAAGTGGGGAGCTGGCGGCCAGTTCTGCAGAGGGACCTATAAAAAGCTCCTTCCCACCCTCCCCGTCCCCCACCCCCGATTGCCTTTCTCTTGCCCTCGTCCAGGACATCAGCCTTTCCAGCACACTGAAATCTCTAGTCTCGAGCCTCGGGAGAAGCAGGTAGCTGCGGGGAAACGCTACCCCCCCAAAAAAAACCCTTAATCTAGAGAGGGGAGGGGGGGGCAAGCAGCCAGCAGGGTGGAGTCAGGGGGCCAGAGCTGGAGTGTGGAAGGCAGAGGGGCTGGGTGTGTGAGCTACAGCCCCACGATTCTAATTTCCCCTGGTAAATCACTGTCTCCTTTACAATGAGGCAAATCTCCCTTCACTGGGGCTCAGCTCCTCCATCTCTAAGGGGCAGGCAGTGAAGGCGGTGGCCCTCCTTGCGCACCCCCCTGCCCCCACCCCCGAGGCCTCATCAGCAATGACCTCAGCTCGGCATGGTCTGAGTTTGAATCCTGACACTAGCCTCGGGCCAGCTTCCAATCCCTGGGAGAGGCTGTCCAGGCTGTGCCTGGTACTCCAGGAGAGCCACCTGAAGACAGGTGCAGAAAGGGGATCTGGAGGCTCAGCTTCTGGGGGATACTTGGACTGCTGCACCAGAGCCCCCCGGAATTCCTGCAGAATGCCACATGGAGGTCCCCGCGGGACATGGAGGAGACGGGCACAGAGCAGGGCACCAGAGCCACATTGCGTCTGTCCTCCCCGCCGCTGTTCTTGGGCCCTTGGGCCCCACTTGTGCATGTGACTGTGAGCTGGGCGCTGGGAGGGTGCGTGGGTTCAACTGCAGGGCTGTTTAGGGAACATATGGCTAGTGTACATCCCACCCCCACCCACTCCCTAGAGGCAGCTAGGAGGAGCCCCCAGGAGCTCCGAAGCCTGCTCTGCGTTTCCGGCTGTAGAATCAGAGCACATGTGCTTTGGGGTGGGTTCCAAATTCCATAGCAGGACAGTCCCTGCGGTTTTATGTCCTCTGAAGCCTCTCCCAGGCACAGGACCCCAGCTGCTGCCTGCCTCAGGACCTCATCTAAGTGCCCCAACTCCATGGCCCCTGGCTTTGGCCTCAAGGTCCTGGTGCTGGCAAGGCTGGATTCAGATAGACTGAGCTTACCCTCCCACCCTTGATCTCACTTCTCTCCATTCCCCGAGTGAGCTCTCTGGCTGAAACCTTCATGTTCCCAGAGTCCCCTGCGGGTCTCCATGGGGAGTGGCAGGAGTGGAAGGCAGGTGAACAGGCAGCAGCAGCAGTGTTGAGGTAAGAGGGGGTTCACATGCAGATAAACACAGTGCAATAAGGGAGTATTCCGATCACCTTATCACCTTTCAGTCCGGGCTCCCCCACGTTCCCCATCAGTCCCTGAAAGACAAAGGCCCGTGATCAGTTGTGAGGGAGGCTCAGAGTGACAAAGGCCAGGAACCCCCAGGCACCCTTAACCCTCAAGCCCAGTGCTCAGCTTTATCCTACCGGAACGGAGACCCTGACCCCCATCTCCCGAGATAGTGGAGGATGAGAAGGGGCATTAGACTCGGGAACCCCTGCTGACAGGGTGACAGGAGCCTGTGGGCTGTGCCGCATGCCCACTCGCCCAGGGCTGTCATCCTCACAATGTGGCATAGCACCTCGAACCCCTTTCCTCTTGCCAGGGATGTCATGAGCTCAGTAGCACTCAGACACGGCTGCTTCTGCCCCTGGCCATCTCCCTCCCTGACTCGAATTCCAGCACCCAGAGGCCCAGGACCACAGGGGGCTCATGCTCAGCCTGAGAACCAGCGTCCAGTAAAGATGGTTGCCACAGACATCAGGCAAACAGTGACTGTCTGGGTCAGAGAAGACCTGAGTGCCTGCCATGCCCTGGTGCCCACTCCCCAGCCCTCCCTCCAGACAGCCTCCCTCCCTCCCACAGCCCTCACTCATGCAGGTACCAAAGACTCTCTTCCTTGGGATTGAAAGGAGTGAGTGGATAAGGCCCCAGTTAAGGGATGGCTCCCATTTACCTTCATGCCTTTGGGTCCTGGGTAACCAATAGGACCCAATGATCCCATGTCACCCTGGGGAGAGAGAAGGAGGTGATGTTGTGAGAGACAGCCTATGGGAGGCTGGCCCCAGAGCATTGCGGCCTGAGGGCCCTGTGGCTGGGCTTTCATGGACAAAGGCCTCTGGACATATGTGGGCACTGAGCACCTCTCATTCTATCTACCTCCCTGGAAGTGCTGGAATCATTTCTGGGTTGCTGCCTCTGCACCCCCTGACACACTTCCTCCTTCCCCTGGGGAGCAGGAGAACCACACTAACTCAGGGACCTGGGCTGCAGTGGACTCCTTCAGACCTCAGTCTCCCCACCCGTAGGCCGAGGGCCGTGATCCCTCCACCCCAGAGGCAGCGAAAAGGCTAAAGATGGCACAACTCGGGCCTCCCGGCCAAGGGAGAGGGCGGTGCTTCCTGCTTGCCGGAGAGTCGGTCATGTTTGTGGAGCGGTGAGGAGTGGGCTGCCAACCCCAGAAACCTCCGAGCCGGAGACAGACCATAGGATGCCGACATCAGCTGGTAGGCCTAGACCACGGGCAGGAGACCCAACTTCTTCAATGGCGACCAGCTCGAACGCACCAGCTGCCTCTCCAGGTTCCCCAGGAGGAAGAGGCGGCTGTTTGCTCCCATAAAGGGAGATGCAGCCTCAGAAACCCGAAGAAGCAGCAGGAGCCTTATTTTCCTGCTTTGCCAGGTCACTCACTCTGTGCTGGACTCCACCAGACAACCGGGGTGACCTCTCGGAGCCCCTATTTCTTCATCTAACAACCGGAGACCCGTATTACCTCCTCGGACCTAACTGCTTGCAGGTGTCCAGCTCACGGTCACTGAGCCAATTCTGACTCCGCACCCACCTGCAGGTCAGCGAACTGCCCCCAGAAGGTTTCCAAGGCTGTAACGGTTCCAGGAGTGGGCATCCACCTCTCTCTCTCTCTGTTTCTCTCTCCCCCCTCCCCAGGAGAGCTGATGGTGATGACATTCACACCACCAAGCCTGAGGAAGCAGCTGGGAGCTTCATGCTATCCCACCAGGCTCCTTTCACTAGCTAACACGTATCAAGCACCTGGCAAGGCGGGGAGGCATTTGGGGTAGACACAGCTTGGGGGTTGCTACGAGGAGTCACTGCGGAGGCTCTGGGGGAAGATCTCTGGTCCACTTGCTCTAAACGGGCTGCCATCTTTCCCCCAGGCTTCACACTTCTGCCCACTCCTACTGCTGTTTTCCTCCTCAGGCCAGGCCCTGCCGCAGTGCCCCCACTCCCCGAAGATATTTTCTGTTCTCCCTATTCCAGCCTCTGGGGCCGATCCAAGTGTCTAGCTGCTGTAGGGCCTCCATCTATGCACTTGGCCCCTCTGACCCTCCGTCTCCCACTTCTCCAGGCCAGATCAGCGCGCGAGCCTCAGAGAGGAGACCGGGAGCACCCGCGGCTGCCACAGGTAGCCAGGCGTGAGAAATGAGGGCTCCTAGCTCAGCCTCCTGGAGACCGCATCGCAGAGGGAGGCGTGGACCATGAATGGAAATCTGCATTGCAGCCTGTCTCCCACAGTTGGGCAGTGCCATGGAGTGACCCTGCTGGTGGAGTGGGGACCATGATGACTGTCCCACAAGGCGCTCTGGTGGCACACATGGTTAGGTGCTTGAAGATCTGCCAAAAGGCTGAGGTCATGCCCACCTTGGTGGGAGACAGGCCTGGCCTTCAGCTCCCATCCCAACACCGCCGGGACAGCTGATGGGGCCAGTCCCACTGTCCTGTAGTGTCACCATGAGTCAAAACCCAACCACACCTAAAAGAGCAGCCCTACCCTGGCTCCTACCCACCCCCACCCACCACTGGCCGTGTCCCTCTGGCAAAACACTTCCACTTCCCTCTCCAGGCATTACAATGCCGCTGGATGGGACAGGGTTCCTCAACCTCGTCCAGCTCAGCGGTTCTCAACCTGTGGGTCGTGACCCCTTTGGGGGTCGAACGACCCTTTCACAGGGGTTGCCCAAGTTATCACCGTAGCACTATGACAGTGATGACGTAGCAATGAAAATAATGTTATGTTTGGAGGGGCCACCAGCACGTGAGGAAGTGTATGAAGGGGTCGTGGCATTAGGAAGGGTGAGAACCACTGCTCTGTCTGGACCTCTGCTGAGAAATCCTGCTTCTAGCTCTGCCCGCAGCGGCCTGAGGTGGTCTACCAAAATGGTTCACTACTCGCTGGACTCAGAAAACCCCACAAAATCATGCAGATCCACAGGGCTGGACCTTCGGGTCCATTTTAAGACCACCTGTGAAACTGCCCAGGCCCTCCATTGTTTGAAAGCAGCAGCAGTGTCACAAAGGTGGAGCCGAAAGGTGTGCACAGGCCACACAGTGGAGCTGAACCAAGGGTCGGTGGCCCCGAAGGAGGGAATCTTGGCTGCACTTGCTGCAAAATGCAGAGACTAGCCACTCCGGCCTCCCAGATTTGCCTCTGCCGCCAGAGCCCAGAGCTCACGATGATCATCTGCGTGTGTGCGCAGGTGGCTGTGGCCTGTCCACCCACCAGGTTGAGGGCAGCCCCCCAAGAAAAGCAGCTGCATGGACAGATGGGAAAGAAGCCTGCACCCTCACCCCGGCAAACCCTCTGGGGAAAAACCTTGCTGGGCTGTCCTGGTCTCTGCTTCAAGAGCAACAGAGCCTCTTTCCAGAAACCCCGGCGAGGATCACCAGCCGTGACATGAACCTGAGCCGGGAGGCTGAAGAACCTGGGTCCGGTGGATTGGTGAGTGACCTTGGGCAGGCGTTTAGCTTCTCTGAGCCTCAGCTTCCTAGACTATGGGATGGCGACACCACTTCCTACCCTGGGCTAAATCTTTAGCACAGAGCCTGGCACACAAAGGTCCGAGACAAGTCAGCTCCTGGAGCCCCTGGTCGGCTTCACGGACAAGGAAACAAAAGGCAGACGCTTCCTTCACAGGGTCACTCCTGTTGACCGGCACACCAGATCTTGAACGCTGGGTTCTGGCCAGGTCACGTGCTCTTGGGTCTCATTCCCGTCGAGTCACTCAGCATAAAAACAGGACAGAAACTTCTTTGTTGGGCAGACTCTGGAGCCAGTCACCGTGTTCTTGAGAGCCGGCCAAAAGGGGGGTCTCCATTACTCAAGAGGGGGCCGCTTGGCGGCAGTCTCACCTTGAAGGCTGAGAGGGGCCACCGGCGGTTTGTTTGGATGGGGGTGGGCACAGGCCCGGGGCTCATGTCCTGCACTGCCATTCCTCAGCTAGTGGCCTCAGGCCCCAGCTTCCCGGCCCCCTGCACTGCCACCCAGTTGGAGTATGGTAGGGTTCGTGCAGCCTCATGCACGAGACCCACAGGCAGAATAGACAGGTGACCCGCAAGCCTGGGTCTGTCCTCTCCTGCCTTTCCTCCCAGCTGTAAGGACTTCGGTGGCCACGGTCTGCATGCTAATCACCTCAGCTGCCTAGACCAAAGGCCCAGAGTGAATCTGCATGTCCACGAGCATGAATATCAATACGTAGACTCCCCCTGTGCTGGGCGCAAAGCCCACATCCCCTGGAAGACCACTGGCGACTCACTCCCTCTTTCCCTACAGCTCCTGGTTAGAAACATTCCTTTCTTCCCTGGCTCTTCGGGAAGATCCAGTCTTCCCCAGGCAGAAGCAGCTGTGCCCCAAACTCCAGAGTGGGAGAGCCCAGGCCAGCCATGTGACCTCCAGGGATGAGGCAAAGGAGAATTTCACCTTGGCAGCAAGAGGAGGCAGAAAGCCAGGAAGGGGGAGGGGGGAATTGAGGCAGGAAAGGGACTGGAGAAAGAACACAGGGTATGGCTGAGCCACAAGGCTGGGCAGGGAGCTCTTTGGAAAGGGGCTTCCCACCCAGGTTCAGAAGCTGAGCTCTGTGCCCAGCCGGGGACCTAGAGTGGAGTACCCTGAATCAGGCAGGGGCAAGGAGACCACGCCTGTGATTACAGCCCTATCCTCCCCTGCCTGGTGGGTGACTTTGACCAGGGACTTCCATCTTCCTGTCCGCTAAATGGGACTCTCGTCAGAGATACTGTGAATGGGGCTTGCCAAGTTTAGCACGTTAAAAAACACCGGATGCCTTTTACAATTTGAATTTCAAATAAACAACGAATGCTATTTTTGTATAAACATGTTCTAAAGGTTGCATCTGAAACCCCAGCTTTCCTGAGCATCTCATGTTTTAGCTGGCGGACCTACCTACAGAGAGAGCAAAGGAGACCAGAGGGGGAGAGGGCTTTGTAAAGAGCCAAGAGAGCCGAGGGCCTCCAGAACCCGGCTTCTTCAGCCAACCAATACTCTTGCCCTTCCAACAGCCCCGCCAGCGGATGCCCGGGCTGTGACAGGCAGGGCCTGTGCCAAGGATGGCAGCCAGAACAGGTCGGCATCCCTGTAGAAAAGCTTTGGGGACTCGGATTGTTGGGGCTGAAAGGGGGAGCCTTGGGCAGGGCAGACAGTGGCTGTCTTCACAGCTCGGATGGTGCGCGGCTGGGACAGCAGGCTCCGAGGATACATATAGCCGCTGCACAATGAGAGCTCTGTCTTGCCAGCCTGGGCTGCGGCCAGAGTGAGGGGACGTAGGGGAGCCGGAGGTGTCCAAAGGGGAGTCTAAGGGGAAGGAGCTCCATTGGGCTGAGAGGCTGCAGAGTGGGCCCTATAAACTCCGACGCTCTAACTCTCAGACCAGATATGGGGGGGGCACACTTTACAACAGGGTTCCCTCCTGTCCTGTCCTGAATATTTCAATACTTCTTCTGAAATGGTTTTCAGTTTTCATTATTATTGCTTTTTATTATCCGTGTCTTTATAAACCCTGCATTCTCCTTCGGGGGGTTGGGCTAGAATGACACGGTCAGAAGATTGCACACTGCAGTACCGGATGGAGCGCAGATCACAAACGATAAGCCAGACCCAGCCTACTGCCATCAAGTCGATGCTGACTCGATCCCGTAGCGACCCCCTAGTGACCCTATAGGGCACAGCAGAACTGTTTCTTAAGAGTTTCCAAGGATATAAATCTTTACTGGAGCAGAAAGCCTCATCTCTCTCCCATGGAGCCGCTGCTGGCTTTGAACCACTAAGCTCATGGTTAGCAGGCCAACGATGCTACCAATGCGGACACACGAGCCAGGCATTTGACATCCCGGAGGCGCACTCAGCAGATCTTTCCGAGCACCTTTGGCAAAAGGCACCGCCCTAGATGTTGTGGACAAAGAAATGCAGGTCACCCCAGGCTGCCGCTGCCGACCTACCCTGTCTCACCCTCCTACATCGGTCTGTTCTGTACATCTGACCGGAAGGGACACCAAGAGAAAACAAGGCAAGACAAAGCCAGTGGCCTGAAGCATGTGTGTCGTAACTGAAATGCATCGTGTGAGTCAGAGAGACTGGTTACTTTTTTCCCAAAGCATCTAAGTCAAAACCTTCTGCCAAAGAAGGTGCGCAGCAGAGACCTGACTCGTGGCTTGGCCCTCCTCCATCTGACGTCAAGCTGGACATCGCTAACATTTTCAGCACTCTGCCACGGAGCTCCAGAGTGAGTTTGAGATCTTAGTTCTGCCACCCAGACAGCGGTTACTGCCGGGCATCACACACCCCAGGGGTGTCTGCATGACAATAGTAACCATGGATATCGTGACTAATACTTCCTGCCTGCCTGCTAGGCCCGTGGCCCTTTGTGGCCCTTTGCATAGATTATCTCGCTCCTCCAAATCCTCACGACAGCCCTCTATGTTTGCTAAAGACATTGCCCCCACTTCACAGATGAAGAAGTCAAGGTGAAGGAGGTCTGACCTCTGGGACTGTCCTCTTTACCACTGGACTGGATACAGTCATTCCACTCACGGCGGGGTGGAGGGTCCCCACAGCTCAGGGAAGGTTGCCAAGACAGGAGGGGGCAAGACCAGGGATTCAGACACCAATGGAGAGACTCCTCCTCCACTGCCCAGGCCCCATCCTAAACACACCTCCGCAGGAGCAGGGTGCCGCTCGGAGCCTCCGGGTCTTCTTCCAGGCCAGCCTGCCATGAGCAGCGGTGCCTCACTACTCCCCAGGGCTTTGGGCAGCCTCCCTCTGAGTTGTATTTCTCAGTAAAGTGGCTGCTAAGGGATGTCCTTCCTTGGTACCCGAATGAAACCCCTATTCCTATGAGCTAGAGGCCAGGGCAGAAGGGGCATCTGACGTCAGGGGAAGCTCCTAGAGCTGTTTCCCAGGCTCCCTCTGCCACTCGCTTTGCCACGCTACAGCTGTGGCTCTGTTCTGGGCATGTCAAGGACCAATCACACTGTGTCCTGGAATGACATCTCCCATGGACCGAGCACCTACTAGGTGCTAGCTGCTGGTGTGAAGCCACAGACAGTACCTGCAGTGCCTCACAGACTCTTCTTCTAATGCCCCCCTTTGACCACCAGGCCCTGAGACTCAGAAAGAGGAAGTGACCTGCCTTAGGCTACGCAGCAGAGCTGTGTCTTGAACAGAGGGAGTCTGACTCTGAGCAAAAGGGCGGGGAAGGTTGCCCAGTGTGGCCGAGTCTCAGCGGCTCTGCTGGCCATTTCCTCCCTCTGGGCCTGACGCCCCTCACCTGTGGGCTGGACATGCTGTCCCCCATCCACCCACCCACCCCTGGTGACAGAGCAATGGGCCGGCAGCAGGTGTGCAACTGCATCTGGTGCCCATGTCCTGTTTTAACGAACGCATAGAGAATCAGGCTCGGAAGAAGCAGGCGGCCCAAGCAAGACCACACAGTAGGCTTCCTACCCTCAACCCCATGTCCAGGCCAGTCTGTCCTGTTCCCTGAGCCTATGCTGGGGTCTGAGGAAAGAAAGACCCCTTCAGCCTCAGCTGCAGGGTCAGTGGCTTACTCCCATGCCCACGCTCCACCACAGCCCCCTGGTCCACATATCTGTGTACTTACAATGAGGCCGGGGACTCCTGGGGGCCCTGGCAGCCCCAATTCTCCCTGCAAAAAGAAGGAAATTAAGGTGGTTACTGCCTCAAGTGAGGTCCAGCCTTGCCCTGTCTCCCTGAGCCCCCTCCCTGCATCGTTAACCTTCCTCCAGGTGGGCAGCAGCAGGACCCTTGGGGAGCTGCTGAACCTCACTCCTAATCCCAAGGTCAGGGACCCCCCCTGGGCTTCGCCTTCCAGCCTCCAATGTCCAAGGCCTGCTCGGACCTCACCACCTGCGGCTCACCCTCATGGCCGCCACCTCCCCTAGCTGACCTGGAATCTCCCCGCACCGCCTGCTGGCAGGGCATGCCACAGCTGTACCATGGGCTTGGGCCAGACCTGTTCCTGCGTGGCAATCGGCTGTCACATCTAGTAGCTTCCAACTGAACGTCTGAAGGAATGAACGGAACCTCATCCCTGACCGTGCGGTGTGGGTACCAGCCACCTGCCGGGCGCTGACCTGGACAACCTCATTTCACCCTCACGTTGAAGGCGGGTAAACTGAGAAGTTAGCTGATTTGCTCAGGATCCCAAGCAAGCAACGGACAGAACAGCAAGGGCGAGAGTCCGCAGCCACCAGGAGGTGCCGGGGGTGCTGGGGAAATCTACGCCACCCTCAGCCAGCACCCCAGGCCCTCACACGTCTCCTTCCAGGCCCGAGAAGATGCTAAGAAGAGTTCGTGCCTGCAGTCGGAAGAGACACGGTTCTAGGCTCAGCTTGGCCACTAAAGCATTGTGATGGGCATGTTAGCAGGTCAGCCCTCCAAGCCTCTGTCTCTTCCTCACTACATGTGGGCCCTGCAGTGCCCGGGAGAGAGACAGGCAGAAGAGGCTGGGTCAAGTTCAAAATGCAATGGCATGAATAAAAACAGGTGCTCTGGAAACAAGCTTTGCCGTGAGAACTGCCGACTTCCTCCCAGGGAGACGAGAGAGCACCTCGGCTGTAAGGAGGACGTCCCGATAAGGCGGCACCAGCCATGCGCTCGGCCACTCACCGCAAGGTCAGCAGTTCAAACCCACCAGCTGCTCCACAGAAAAGGCCTGCTGATTTGCTCCCATAAAGATTAAATTTACAGACTACTGGCGGGTCAATTCTGACTCACAGTGACACTATGGGAAAGGGTAGGCCTGCCCTTGGGTTCCTGAGACTGCCACTCTCGAGAGAGTAGGGGGCCTCATCTTTCTCCCACACACTGGCCTGTGTCCAGCTGCTGGCCATGAGGTCATAATCCACTAGGCCACCAATGCAGCCCAGGAAACTCTACGGGGCAGTTCAACCCTGTCCCACGGAGCTCCCAGGGGTCGGGAAAGGCTCAACAGCACACAACAACTGAGCTTAAAGAAGGGAGACTTGCCCAGGGTCAGACTGTCACTGTGTGGCAGAGCTGGGACCAGATGGCAAGTGCTCAGTCCTTGTTCTGTCCCTCTAGGCTGTGGAGTATAAAGACATGGCTGCCTTTCATCCAAAGAATCTTCCAGAACAATGTCAGATGTTGTGCATGACTTTGCACAGGACCTGACTCCCCACCTAAGTTCTTCTCCCTGCCCAGAATGTCCCCTCATGTCTTGCTCAGCCCAGCTGCAAAGCCTCCTTCCCCAGGCACCTGCCCTGCTCTTCCCACCACACTGGAGACCTCTGCTCAGCCGGCCTCACTGTGCCTCCTGCCGGGGACGGGGGAGAGAGCTTGTGGCCTCCTGCTATTAGGACTACTGACAGCAGCTCCATTGGCCAGTGGGGCCAAGCACCTTCCTATTTCTTTCCTAGGGAGGCTCTGAGGCTGGCCTCTGACCCCCGCGCCCAGGGGAGGAAAGCGGCACGCAGAGACATGAACCTGTGTATTAGAGTCCCTAGAACTGGGGGAGGTGCAGTCATGCCCAACCTCAGGCCCATCTGGCTCCAAGGCCAGGATGCTGTCTCCTACGTGAGCCTGGTGGCCAGCCCGGCCCAGGTTGAGCTCTAGGCAGGTGAGCTCCAGAGTATTTGCAGGATTGGCTAGCTCATGACTGACTACTGACTGCTGACCATGCAGGGCATGGTTAGGTACAGGGCTAGGCACGGGTACTCAGACAGGAAACCCAAGGAGCCTGGTGTCCTCTGGCTTCAGGGAGATGGGGGGACATGGCAGTTGGTCCCAGGAGCCCTGATCCCAGTCTACACCCACTCAGGCTGAGAACAAATGCCCTCTCCCACTCAAGCCCGAAGGCTTGGATGGGTGGGAGAGGCGAGCTCACACCCCAGGGCAGGCTGACCCCACTCCTCTGTGGAGCAGAGGGCAGCCTCCGGTTATTTACAAAGTCTGTCAACACGGCCATGGTGCAGAATCCTCTACATGTCGGCTCTTCTCTCCTGACGGGGCCCGTACACCATCTGCTTCCACATCTGCCGGCCTGAAAACATTTCTGAACCATTCTAAGAAGGCGGCAGCACTGGCTTCTTGTGTGACGAGGGACCCAGGATGGACTGGGCTTTGAGCCGGATCTATCAAACCCCAACCTCTGGGCTCCTAAAACCAACTGGGGCGCATTTCCTCAGAATCTCTTTCCTGTGCTCAAAGACTTGAAATACTTACGGGGTTTCCGTCCAGTCCCGGAGGGCCTCGTTCCCCGAAGTCTCCAGGAAAGCCCTGAGTCGGGAGAGAGCAGATACTGCAGGTGAGTGGACGTCAGGGCAGCTGTGGCCCAGCCCCTTGTCACAGGAGCCCGGGCACTGCCCAAGCATCTCACGTCCTAACTTCTGGTCCTGGGCAGGCAGCAGGGGCCCGACGTTAATATGGCCAACAAGGAAGATCCTCAGCCCGCCTCCCCATTACAAACAGCCCCCACAAAGAGCTGTGCAGAACGCCCGGAAGGAAATTGGCACCAGGCTCCCCTGTATGGAGACAGTGCCAACCCAACCCTGCAGGGCCCCCCTCGTCAGTGCAATGCAGTGAGAGCTGCACAAACTGGGGGGTCAGGAATCGAGGCTAGGTCTCACCAGCCCCACTGACTTGCTGGCGAGATGTGAACTTGGTTCCCTTTGTTGGTGGAAGGTCCCTGTGCATTTTCTAGCTCAGTTGATGGACGCTCCGATCCTGGTGAAGTGCTCTTCCCAAACCACCCACCCACTTGGCAGATGGGGAAAAGCCAGGCAAGGAAAGGTCTCATGAGGTCACACCGCTCGTGCCAACCAGACCGTGGGGCGTCCGTCGCTTGGAGCCAGCCTAGGCCAATCTGGCCCACTCAGGCCTGCCCTGCCCTGCCCCCAGCCGGCCGGAGCCTGCTCTCTGGGGTCAGAAGCTGCTGGAACAACATCCAGGCTCGGATTGGGGAGGAAACACCACTCCCACTTCAAAAGGGAAAGTCCTCCTGCTGGGCCTTTGGGGAAGCCCATCCTTCCCTCCCTCCCTGAATTCAAATGATTGCTTTTCCAGGGAAATGTAATAAAAACAGAGCACGTGTTCTTGGGACCAAGCAGATGCCCGGGCTGTTCAAACAACAGTGAGTCTTCACGGGGCGTCTGCCAGGGTCTAAAGCGGAGCACGGGCGAGCCGAGCTGCTAACAGAGGGCGCGCGCTAAGAATGATCCAAAGGTCTTTGACTGATGAGAGGGGACCTTGGGCGGGCAAGGTCAGGCTGGCGAGGGAGAGACAACCAGGAGACGGCCCGTGAGAGCGCTCGCAGGGCTTGAAGGTGTCCAGGCATGGGAGCGGACACCCACCCGGAAACTGCTGGGCCGGCGGTAGGCTTCGCTATGTGTGTGCTCAGCAACAGCAGCAGCAAAGAACTCCTCTGTTACATCAGACGCACACCCAGTGATGAAGTTGATCACTGGCTGGGCAAACCAAGAGCCAAACTCACTGCCCCTGTGTCCACTCCGATTCGCCGAAGTGACCCCAGGGGACAGAGGAGAACAATGCAGAGGGCCCCCAGAACTGGACATAGTTATGGGGGTGGACAGTCACATCATTCTCCCATGGCGTGGCTGGTGGGTTCGAACGGCTGACCTTCAGCAAGCAGTCGAGTGCTTAGCCACTGTGCCACCCGGGCTCCTGGCTGAGGAGAGACATTGCCATCTCTGTGTGCTCAAGCCCTTGGTCCCGTCCTGCCCACAGCCCTGCCCCCTGCAGAGCGCTCCTGCAGCAGGAAACCCTCTCAGGCCAGAAGGGGCTGTGGGATCAGCATTCAACCCACTACGTTCAGGCACCAAAGGAGGGGGTAAGGACAAGATAATGTGGTGGGGCCAAGGACGTCCCTTTGCATACAACGCCTCACCACACCCTGACAGCATGCCTTGGGGGGAAGGTGAGGGATCTGCTAACAGATGGAGAAATTGAGTCTCTGGGGACACGAGTCAGAAAGCCAGGTGTGGTCACACCTGGACCCAGGTCTGCTCTCTGAACTGGACCCTATCTGTGTGAGCTGCACCTGGGCAAAGCCTGGCAGGCAGGCTGGCTGCTCAGATGTATACCCAAGGGACTCGAGAGGGACTCGGGGGTCCTGGAGGTGGGGGTCCTGGGGAAGGGGATTCTGGGGAAGGAGGTGCGCCGCACACGAACACATACACAGGGCCCTCTCCAGTCATGTCTTAGGTGAGAGGGAGGGGAGCATCTGACCCTACCCAAGCTCTCTCCTCCACATCCTTAGAGCTGCCCTGGCAAATTCCAGACACCCCTCAATCTCTCTCACCTGGAAGGGCAGACATCAATCAGGTGGGTTACGGTCAAAGGAACGTCCCAGAGGCATGGAGATTGGGGGTGCCCTGGCAAGAGAGGAGGGCAAGCCCCTCAAGGGACAGGAGGTTGTTGTCCAGTTGGGCCCTCGGTCAGCTCCACATGACTCACCAGGGGCAGGACCCGAGCAGTGTCTGGGGATAGCCTGGCACTCTCGCCTGCTCACCTCCAGCCACCATTGCTCTGGGCCGGTCCTGCCCTCTTCAGCCTCCACTCAGTCACCTGGCCTGATCAGGGTGGGGCTATGTGGTCTCCAAGGGGCCTATGAGCTCCGCCCAAGCCCTAGACAAGGCCTAACCTGGGGGGCACCCTTCAACCTGCAACCCATCCTGGCTGCCTTACCCCATATGCTCAGGGAGGTCTCCTGAGACCCTCAGTCAGTGGCCACTCCAGGCTAGTCCGTGGGCTCCTCTCAGACCAGCTGTGGGCCCACCTTCCCCGGGAGGCTCTGAAACCAGCCTCCTGAGTCCAGGCCGGCGTCCACCACTCTGTTTTCTTGGCTGTACAATGGGGAGGTGAGAATACCATGGGCAGGAAGCCCTGGCCAGCCCACAGCGGGCACCGACAGTGTGTGGGCACGTCTCAGAGGTGGAGGCCTTCAGAATAGACGTCCTCCCATGATGACTTTGCGTCTGAAGAGCAAAGTACAGCCAAGGGCAGACAGGCCAGTGGACGAGGCAGGTTGGGCAGTATTTATGACAGTGACAGTCAGTTCCAGAAGTAACCTCCCCACAGCCCAATGGACATGACCTAGTGCCGGTCCTGTATTAGACCGGCAGGGGTGGGAAGAGAGCAAACAGGTCCAAGAGGTTAGGGAACTGTCTAAAGGCTCAGTTACTAGAGAGCAGAATTGGGGTTTGAACGCAAGGAGCCTGACTCCAGAGTCTGTTCTCTTAGTTGTCACTGCACAGAGCGGATGGCAGACCCTGAGCCAAGACACAAAATGAGGTGGCATCGCCGAGGGACCTCGTGCATCATCCCCCATGCCACCTCTGACTTCAGACTCACCCTCCAGATGAAGGGGTTAAGCAATGGCCGTGGGGGGTACAGGTTTCTAACGGAGGACACAAGGCTGGGGAAAGTGATGCGCTCTAAGAAGGCAGGAACAATGCTTTGGTTGGAACGCTCACAGGTGAGCTAAGTGGAAGGACCCTAGGTGCTCTTGGCATTCAGTACATCACTGGACCAGTGGGGAAACTGAGGCACAGGGAAGGCCCCAATGCCCCATAATCTTGCCTCATACCCCACTCCCTAGCAGAGCTAGGGGCTCAGCCCAGGAACCCCCAGGTTAGGCCCGCAGGGTCTCAGGGAGGCAGCATGGGGCCCACTCCGTCCCTGGCTGTGCCTGCCTGTGAGAGGCGACCCCATGGTGATCACCCCAGGTCAGTGGGGGGTGAGGACCTTCTCTGCAGGCCGGCTCCCAGCTGCAGCAGCCCGGCCTGAGGACCAAAGCCAGCGCCCCAGCCACGTGGTTTCTCCACTGGCCGATCTGGGGAAGTGAACGCCGTGTGCTCTGAGTAGCACAAAGCTTGGGAGGGGATGAGACTCCGTATTCCCAGAGGAATAGGCCAAGGACAAGGAGAGGCCTCGGCACAATGTCCAGGCAGGACTCTGAGGGCTGGAGCAGTCTCTGAAGCCTCCAGGCAGTTCCTGTCCCAACCGTCTGCCCCGAAGGTGGGATAGAAGGGGAGGAAACGGTCTCTAAGGCTCAAAGTGGTCATTCCTGACCAGCTCACTTCTTAAGGCCAGGGTAAAGAAGTCACACTAAACGCTAAGCAGTCTGCTAGCTGGGGTTTGCATCACAGAGGGGACAGCTAATAACCCCTGAGAAGAGCCCACAGAAAGGTCTCAGAGGCCTCCTTAGGACGTTCACATTTTCCAAAGTCAGGAAGTTCCTGTACAAGTCTAACCTGCATCCTTCCTACTGCACTTAAAACAGTGTGAACAATTTTCTAGAGGAGGCATGCACCCCACATGTGCCAACACAGAAAGAGCCCTCAGCATCCCCCAGTATCGTGGTCTCACAATGCTGGGCATGTTGTCTATTGGAGCCTTTTGAAATCCACCCAGGAAAGATCACTGCAGGAAACAAGGACCAGATGGGCAGGCAGAGGTCCTACCAGGGCCCCAGGGTCACCAATCAGTCTGGCTCATGTCTGGGACTCTGGGGACCACATCTCTAGGTCAGAGTGTCACCAGCCTTTTAATCCATGCTGGCCTCAGTTACCCCACATGGAAACAGAAGACCTCTGGCATGCTCCCTGCTGCCTGAAGTCTGAGGAAGGGAAAGCCCTGAGCTTGAAGCCCTGTACCACAAGGGTGAGCTGTGGGCTGGCACTGCCCAAGCCCTAGGCTGCCTGGAGCCACACTCCGAAGAGGCTGGGGCCAGAGCCGGGTCCTTCCAGCGGTGGACGTCAGGATCTCCCTCACAAGCCCGCCTCGGCCAGCCTGGCCTGGGCATGAACACAGCTACGTGTGGTGGTTAGTCTTTCCAGGGACTCCAGGCAGTGCGGTGGGAATGCCCGGAGTCCGGGAGAGGGAGATGGTGACAGCAGCTTCTCAGCAGCTTCCGGAGAGCCAGCCCCGAGGCTCTTCCCACACTGCCTTGTGCCCCAAACAAGCCGAAGGCTTCGGGAGCGTGCACCCTCTTCATCAGGAAACCACTACCTGCGTGACAGGGCCCTGAGGCCAGCACGTGGCCTGCACATGGCCTGCCCTCTGGAGCACGGAGAGAGGAGCTCAGGGAAAGGAGGCGGGGCTGCCGTGCAGAACATCCTGTATCCGCCGGGCCGGGTCCTGGGCTTGAGTCTTGACTGTGGCACCAACTTGCAGTGTGATCATGGCCAAGGTCCTCGCCCTCTCTGGGTACTGTCTGCTCACCTGTCTGACAAAGGGCTCGACCATGTCAGCACCATGCTCCTGGCTTCTACCATCCATGACCTCCCTTTTTTGGGGGGGGGCTCCTATTAGCCAAAGATCCACACACTGGGCACGGAGAAGGTGGGGGTGGCTCTGCCTGCAGGTGGGGGTGGGGGTAATCGGGATGGGCACCTGCCACGGTGACATCATCCCTAGCTCCACCGGAAAGGAGGCCAGCAGGCGGCACAAGGGAATTCAGCTTACTCTCCTGACACTGCCTCTCACTAAGGAGTGCCTAGAAGCCTCTGGGCCCAAAGTGCTGGCGAGAAGGGGAACAGCTACCTTGGGAAGATGCTCCCCACCCCACAAGATGGCTCAAGGAGGCAGAAACACTGGCAACTGGGAGATGACCCCAAAGACCCCTGGAGGAGTGTGTGGGTGGTAGGGCATGGTGGTCTCAGGGGCCAAGGCAGAGGCCGAGATAAAGCCACAGGGATTCAGACGACACCAAGTCCCAGTCAACACATGGCATCATAGCCTATGGAGACCTGGCCAATGAGCTGGCTATGAGCTCAGGGTGCTTTTGTGGCCCTCCAGGGTAGTGTGTGGCCATGGGGTCTTTGAGGGTCCTTCTCCCACCCGCCCATGGCACCCTAAGGACACGTGGTCAGGGAGGACAGGACTGACCTGAGGAGCTGAAGCCTGAGGCAGGCAGCATTTAAGATGGTCCACAGAGCAAAGAAGCAGGGAGGATGCATCAGGGATGAGACCCAAGTCCCCAGGAAGCCTCACAGGGTCTCTAGACAAGCGACTTTGATCTCCCAGCCTCCGTGTCCTCATCTGGGAATGGGGACCAACAATCTCTCCCCTACAGAGTACTGGGGGGTCACATGGGCTTGGCAGGGAGAGGGCCTCAGAGGACTGTGCCACAGTGTGCCACGGCCATCTCATGCTTACTGGCCATCTCCCTCTCTAAAATGTGTGTCGCATCGGAGACCACGTCTGTGTTGTCCCCGCTATCCCGGCTCCTGGCAGATCCTGGTGCTCCGTCCATCTGTATGACCGGAACGAAGGGCCCCTTGGGAAAACGGTGTTGAGCCCCAGGGCAGGATGCCACCTTCTGAGCCACACGTCCAAGGAGAACACAAGGCCCAGCAGAGAGGAGACAGGGTCACAGAGGAGAACGGAGCAGCAGCTGGTGGTGGGAGCAGAGAGGGGCTCCAGGTAGCGGGGGAGCTGTGGCCCAAACCCTCCAAGAGCTGTCTCACAGTCAGCCAGAGGCAGGGCGGGACGGGACGAGGCTGAGGAGCAGGGATCCTTCAGAAAAGAGCCGAATGCCATCACTTTTCAGAGAGATGAAGGGATGGGGAAACTGAGGCCCCGAGAGGACACAGGCTTCCCCGAGGTCACCTCATGAATTAGCAGTGAGGTACACACTAGCACTGGGGCCTCCTGGCACCAACCGGGCCAGGGGTCCTCTAGAATCCTGTGTTGGGTCTGGATTCCCCCAAGGAAGAAAGATGGCATCCAACCAAGCACCGTCTTCTCTCTCCGGGTCCTGAGGCATCCTGCCCGGGAGGAACAGCACCCGCTGATGGAGGGTCATCCACATGCCACACCCTTTGCCTTGCTCCACAGACTTCCAGCAGGCCCACAAGGAAGGCACTCTCCTGGGCAGGCAGCTTCAAGGTGGCACCCAACAGTGCCCACCTCCTGGCATCTGGGCCCTGGTGAAGTCCCCTCCCCTGCCACCGGGATTGAGCGGCAAGGCCCACAGAACTCAAAGGAATGGCATTTGACCTCCAAATACGGGACTTAGAAGAGGTTGCTGCTTCTGCCCCCGCCCCTTCCATGTCCTGCTTGAGTGTTCTCTAGGAGGGGCCTTCCAAAAAACACCCTCCATTATAGCGAGACCACATGAGGAGGAGCAGAGAACCCCTGCCCACGGCCATACGCGCGAACTACAGGCGCTGCAGCCCCGCCAACACCGTGAACTGCAGCTTCATGAGAGACCCTGAGCCAGAAGCACACAGCAAAGTCAACCTCTGACCCTCAGAAAATGCCTGAGGCAAGTCATGCTTTCCTGTCACCACGTGCTGCCCAGCAGCAGAAACAATGACCAGGATCTGCCCCCCAGGGCAGCACAGAGCCTCCGCTGGCCCCCAGGCTCTGTCTGTCTCCGGCTGGCCATAGTGCTCAGCCTCTCAGAGCCTGATGATGAGTTGACTAGCACCAGGCCTTTCCCCACAGGCTAGGGGTCTAGGGGAATCTGCTCTGACAGAATCAACACCAACGAGAAGCTCTGAGCACCTGACAGCAAACCAGCCAATCCCGGCTCCACTGCTAACCCATGGTGAAAATTCAGCAGGCTTCCCTTCCCTCGGGTGTGACCCCAGAATGTCCAGACAGGAAGCAGAACCATCTCCCACCACCACCAGAGACACCCAGAGATACTATCATGACGGCTGAAATCGTCAGGGATTTAATTTTGCTTAGATCCACAATGGACACGCTCGGGAGAAGCGGCGAAGAGAGCCATGGGCGTACTGCACTGCAAAGATCTGCTGCACGAGATGGCTCAAGTACGGAAGCACCCGGATGCCGCTTTGAGGACTAAGGTGCCCTGGCTGGAGTGCTTTCCAACTGCCGCCTGTGCACGTGAAAGCTGGGCAACGACTGAAGGAGCCTGTAGAGGATCGGTGCGTTTGAATGACGGGGCTGGTGAAGAATACTCAAAGTACCGTGGACGGCCAGAAGGAGAGGCACACGTGTCCTCACAGAAGGACAGACAGAGTTCAGCACCTGAGAAGCAAGATGCCCAGGCTCGGGTCTTGCATACTCTGGGCATGTTCTCGGGGGCATGCTGTTAGAAGAGACCAGTCCCTGGACAAGGACATCCGGCTTGGTAGAGAGTCACCGGAAAAGAGGAAGATCCCCAATGAGATGGACAGACACAGTGGCTGCCATGGTGGCCTCAGACATCCCAAACAGGGTCCCTAAGAGTCAGAACCGACCCATGGCCCTGCACAACGTGGTGCCGTCCAGAAGCAGGTACAGAACTGTGGGCTGGGGAGTGACCTCTGAGGCTGTCGGGGCTGCTCACACCCCCACTGTCCTTGGGCCTTGGTGTGAACAAGCTGGGTGACCGAGATGAACTGGGGGCTGAGTCTGAGAGATTGGTAAGTGGAGTACTGGGTACTTACTGTCTGCTCACCTGCCTGACCAAGGGCTCGGCCTTGGAGAACACCCCATGGAGAACACCCCAGGCAGAAGCCCCCACCCACCTGCCCCCCGACACAGCTCACAGAGAGGAATAGGCCAAATGCAATCCAGAGCCCCAGAGCCCCCTCCCTCCATCCTGCCCCAAGCTCCCACCCGACCCCACCCCACCCAGGCAGCAGCCATGAAGCCATTCTGGCAGCAGGACACCTGCTGGAGTCTGACAGGGGCTCAAGGCGCGGGCAGACAAAGCAGAGACTGCCCAGACCACAGGCAGACGGAGAGCGTGGCCAGCCCGAGGTGGTTCACCCCTAGAGTCTGCGTAATAGACACGGAAAATCTTTACCGGCCTACCCATCTTGCCCCTCTTGCCAGGAACGCCAGGCGGACCCTGTAGGGGGAGAGATGGGGAGGAGATCAGGGCAGGGCAGGGCAGGTGAGAGCCCGCAGAGCTGGAGGGTGGAGGGAGGGTCGGAGCAAGCATACTCACCCGCTCTCCATCGGAACCTGGCAGGCCCACGAGGCCAGGGAGTCCGATGTAGCCCTAGGAAAGAGCAGATGGAGGGTCAGCGGGGACGAGCGGTGCGATGTGGCTGCCTCCACAGCTCCTGCTCCCCCCACCTCCTAGGCTGCCCCCCTTCCCCCCGCGCCCTTGCTCCTCTTCCACGCTGGGGCAGCGGGCGGGTGGCTCCAACGGCTCCTCGATGACATAGACCTTGAGGCAAGTGTATATGCCCATGGACTGCATGGTGCTGGCTTCCACGATGTAGTCCAAAGGCACATACCCTCACGCCAGGGAAGGGCGCGGGCGCTGCTGTGGGGGCAGGACCTGTGGGTGGGAAGGAAGCTCCAGGCTGCATTACAGGCTGACACCAGGGCCCAGCCACTCCCAGGGGGGCGTGGGACTTCCCCCTGGGCACCTGAGTGCAGCAGCAGCAAGAGCCGTGGCCACTCAGTGGTGCCAATGTCCTGTCATGCAGGCACGTACAGGCACTCGTCACCCGCAAGGGCCCTGCCCATTAACTGGCACCCCTCACCGCACAGACCAGGTGGCCAGGTTGGGTTCAGCTGACCCTGGGACCTACCGTGAGTGCACCTGCCTCTGCTTGCTGACACCCAGGCTGCGTCCCCTCCGAGCCTTCCTCCTAGCTTGCCCTTCCCCCGCCTCACATCCGCCGGGGCCCAGCTCAAAGTTGCCCCCACTGGCAAGGCAGCCTTGCTGGCCTGACCCCCAGCACCATGTCTACATCCCAGGCAGGGACATCCAGGAGTCCCTGGTGAATATATGTAGCCGCTGGCTGAGAGGCTGGGCACTGGGGTTGGGGCAGAGGTGCATGAAGGAGAAGGGCCTGGGGATCACCTTCTGAAAAGGCCGCCATGGACGACCTCACAGGGAAAAGCCCCCCACCCACCCCCCAACCCCACACATGCGAGGCTGTGTCAACTGAGAGGTAAGTGGTGGAGCAGCATTGACCACTGTCCACGTGTCTCCACTAGCCGTGTCTTCAGTAACTGGAGCCCAGTGCTTCTGCACGATGGACACCCTAGAGATGGGGGGCCTTGGTCAAAGGACCGTGACTAAGGCTCGCTTGGCGGGGTGTTCGCTAGGTGCCAGGCAGGGCCCCAGTGCTCTGGTGCGTGCACACAGCTGGAATGGGTCAGAAATGGCCTCCGAATTCAAGTCGTCTGACTCAAGGGCCTAGGCTTCTAACCACCCTGCAATACCACCTCCAATCCCAAACAAGGGACACTCCGGACGACCACGCAGCTGCCCAGGCCTCATCCTGAGTGTCCAGTGGGATCAGTACCCACAGTCTTACCAAGGGACTCTTATACTGGGCCTTCCAAGCAGGGCTAGAAGCCCAGACGGGCAGGGGAGAACTGAGCACAGAGAGGCCCAGCAACTGGCTCCACATCACACAGCCCATGGTCCTGATGCCCCAGTCTACACACTGCCTGCTTCATAACCGGAGACAAGCAGCAGCAGGGCTGGGAGGGCAGCAGGTGCCAGCGCCCCCTCCCTCCAGCCATCATGTGGCTTCAAGAAGCCACCAGCTCCCCAAACACCAGGAGGCCCCAGATGTCACCAGCATGTCCTCCTGCCCCTCGTCTTGGCAGGTCCTGGCATGTCGAACCGAGTTGGGCTGAGGTCCCCAGAGGGAGCAGCTGAGTAGAGGGTGGGGAGCCCAGTCTGCTAGGCACCTCCTCAGCCCTGCTCAGCCTACGCACCTCTGGGAACCCTGTTACCCCCACCCTGAAGTTCACAGGCCTGGGGCCCAGTTTGTGGCATCCTGACCCCTCCTTCCTGCAGAGAGGCTTTAGTCCATGGTGCTGGAGGCCCTGTCTTCCAGTAGGAGGGGGGATATATCACGAGTGATCTGCCCCAGCAAGGACTGGGTGACACCTGGGTCCCCATCAGAAGGACATCAAGAACTGGGTGGTCAGTCCCCACAGGGAAGCCAACTGCCCTGTCAAAGAGAGGACCCAGCCAGACCTCCTGTGAGACTTCCTCACTATACTGGCCTTCACCCGATTCACCTGGAACCTTCTTACCCCGCCCGCCCCAGCACACCTGAGGGCTTGGTTCCAAATCCTGGCACCCCCATAACCAAGCTGTTAACACCCTCTTGTAAAGATGGGCAAGCAGGCTGGTCGCCTCTCAAGCTCTTCCCAGGCTGGCCTGGAAGGGCAGGGCGAGCCAACGGTCCGTCCACCACAGGTCTGGGCAGCTGTCACCCCCAGGCAGCACTGGCTGCCCATTCCCAGTCCCAGTCCAGGAGGGAGTCCTGAGGTCTCCAACCATGGGTAACCTGGGGACCCCTGGTGCTGGTGCTCCAGCCGGCTACCTGGGATGTGCCAGAGGCATGCCAAGCAAACACCGGGTGTTTGCAGCCGATCCTGGCTCAGCTTCCAGTGGGTCTAGCTGCCCAGCCACGGAGACCAAGTCGGCTTGCCTGGCTCAAGGGTCCCTCATCACCTTGCTTGTCATCTTACTGTTCCCCCACTCTGCAGGGGACACTTGAGGGAGAGGCACTTGGTCCCAGGCCTCAGGCCACAGGGTTGAGGGAGGTCTTACAGCCCTTGGCTCCCAGCAGTCTTGCCAGGCAGAAGGGGCAAGAAATGCCCACCCAGGGCCCCACGTGTATGACATTTGCGAAGGAACACTTACCCGACTGCCTTTGGGGCCTGGGGCTCCTACTGGGCCAGGTAAGCCCTGAAACACAAGACAAAAGGCAGGGACATATGGAGTTGCTGCCAGCAGCCCCGGGAGGTCTGCCTCCTTTGGGTCTCAGCTGCCCCTCCGGAAAACTGGGGTGGGAGCTAAATGAGGGGTATCTTCACTGTGTCCCCCAAACCCCCCCCACCGCCCCAGACCCAGAGCTCTGTTACTCAGTAGCCTCCCTGCTGCCTCCTGCAACCACCACCCCCACCCCACTTTGCTGGCCTGGCCTCCACCCAGAGGGTGCAGCTCCCTAGCCCGAGCCTCTCCCTCTGCCTGGGCACCCCGTGGCCATCCACACCACATCGGCCACCAGAGCTTCTGGAAGCCATATACTGCACCTGCCTGCCAGGGTAACCTTTGGCCCCTGGGCTGCCCTCAGGTCCTGCCCGCCCCTGCAAAAGAATGGAGAAAGTGATGAGGACAGGAGACCCTGCCCAGTTCCACCCCAGGGGAGGGGTGGGGGGTGGGCCACAGAGGGCCTGGGACTTACAATGGACAAAGAGGGGACCAGGAATGTGAGATGAAGGGGGGGGTGAGAATAGGAGGCAACCACCTGCAGGGCCCCCAAGCCCACCCTGGGAAACCGGTCAGACAAGCTCTGAGGGCCTACAGGGCCCACCCCACCCCCTACCCCTGTGTGAAGCCCAGGAATCAGAGGGCACTGAAGACTGGCCAGCTCTCCCACGCTGGCAGTGCTGCTGTTTAACTTGGGCCAGGGCAGCCCAAATTCCTACAAACCCCGTGGCGGTGTGGATCATAAATATCCCCTAACATCTTAGGGGACAGGCCAGCTATTCATGGCTCTGACCAGAGCCGAGCAGCCCATGCCAGCACCAGGCAGGCGCCGACACTGGCTCTCTCAGGCCGTGAGGTATGGCTGCAGGGGAGGTGGGTGGGATGGAGATCCCATGGGGCAAGTGGGGGTGGGGGAGAGGCAGCCTGGTGTGGAGCAGCACAGGGCCCAGGGAGGAGGCAGTGCAGGGGGTGGGGTTGAGGCGGCTGCCCTCACCTGTTCTCCGGGGTGCCCCGCAGGTCCAGGGTAGCCCTTGAGGCCCTGTGGGGAAGGAGAGCCAGGTCAGGCAGGTGGGCACGTGTGGGGCTGCAGAGGTCGAGGCCCTACCTCCCCGCCTACCCCTGTCGTCGCAGTCTGCACTTGCGGGGCAGATGTGCTCCGTGAGTCAGGATTCACCGTTTCCTACACATTCCTCTCTGCGACCACTGTCCTTAGGCTGAGGGACCCAGCGAGGGGAGGCACAACCAGGACAGAGTGTACTGTGTCCCAAGCATCCTTCCTTGACTGGCCAGAGGGGAGGCTGTGGGGGGCTGGGGATGGATGGATGGATGGATAGATAGACAGATGGGACAGGACCTCAGGGATAGGGCATGTCTAGCGGCCATGAGATGCTGGCCTTAGGACCAGCCTCTTCTCATAAACCGCAGCTCAGAAAAGAAAGACCTCACATAGCCACCAAGCATGTCAGCCGACACAGCTGCCTCCCTCCGAGGCATTGTTGACTCCAGGGAGGAAAAGATCATCCAAATTCCTGCCTGAGAGGCCCTGGGAACATCCCAGCACTGTCACCCAGTGTCCTCAAGGTCCAACTGCCAAGTATGGTCCCAGGGAGTCCAGGCGCGCCTCTAGGTCCAGAGAATCAAACAGTAGCTGTCCAGCAGGCTGGAGGTCTGCCATATTCCCTTAGCGCCTAGAGGTCTCCGGCGAAAACGCCAGGCTTCAAGCCTCGATCAGCTAAGGGCTGTTGTGCACAAGAGACTACGTGAGGGCGGGCGGGCGTCGGACATTAGAGCCCCTCACACAAGGAGTCCTGCCACGTGGTTTAGACAATGCCCTTGACCCCCGGGCAGCGTTGGGCAAACGATCACTGGCCTTCCCTGCACTTGCAGCGCAGGAGTTTAAATTCTCAAGCCCCCCTCACCCACCCACCCACCTTCGGTGCAAAGCCTTTAACCCTCACAGTTCCAAGTCCTCCCCACAGCATACCACCAGGGACCGGGCTTCCATGGAATCCTCCATGCACACACCCTTCCAGAGTGCAGACCTTGTACCACCTCACCCTGAAAACGGTGGGGGGAGCCTCCCCTCTGCAGATGGGACAGCACGCCCCTGGGAGATCCCAGGAGGGGCTGACTCACCGCTCACCACCAGGGCATTCTGGCAAAGGTCCCCACGCACGTACGCAAACACACAGGCACATGTACTCGCTCCCACCCCTCACCCCTGAGCGCCCAGGAAACAGGGATTCGTAATTATAACAGGCATGTCCGTCTGGTCCAAGTGCTCTGGGGACTTGACAAGGGTTCCTTCTGCCCGGACTCAGGCCGCAAGACCACTCGGCGAGGAAACTGCCTGTGGGCACTGATGCAGCGAGGCTGGGGGAGAGTGTCCCCCCTGGGCTGTGTGCCCCTTCCTGCCATGGGCCAACTGAGCCATGGGCCTCAGTCAGAGATCAGAAAGCAGAGTGGGTCAGGTCTACCCTTTTGAACTGCCCTGGGTTCCAATCCCGTGCCCCTCCTGGCCGGCCGGGTGACCAGGCTGGCCGGTGGGCTCCATGGTCCAGGTGGGCGCGACACTCACTCAGAGTCTGGCCCCCGGGGCCCTTGGGAGACCAGCTGCTACTCTCAGTGTGATCTTCCTCATTCATGCATTTGTGCAGTAGGTACCTCCTGAGCTCTGGGGGCAGCACTGTCCCAGGCCTGGGGTGAGTGAGGCTGACAGCATCTTCCATCTGAATGGCATCTGTGTTTTCCTCACAGAGATGCTAAGAAAAGACTATGTCTGGGAATCACAGACCCTATGCAGCAGTTAGGTGCATGAGAACGGCAGGGTAGTGACTTGTAGGGGTGGGGGAGGGGGGACCAGGGAGTGACAGGATTGGGGTGTGGAAGGATGCTTCCGGGGGGCTTCAGGAAGAGCAGAAGGAGGGAGGGGTGAGGAGGGACTGGTAGAAAGAGAGAGAGAAAGACAAGAAAAACCCTGGAGTCAGAACACAGCAGAGTCCAGACTGATGGAGGGCTGTGTGTGTGTTGTTGTTGTGTTTTCTCTGAAGTGGGAGGCGGCCATGGAGGGCTGGGGGTTGGGACAGCACAGACGCATGTTGTGAGGTGCTACTAAGTTGACTGCCACTCAGCGTGACTCGAGGGAACAGGGGGAGTGGCCCCAGGTCCTGTTGCAGCCCTGGCAGAATCAGGCCATCAGATCTCTCTCCCACAGAGCTCTGGGTGGGCTCCAAACGCCAGCACCTTTGGTGCGCAGCTGAGTGCTTAACTGCTGTACCACCGGGCCCCGGGACAAGAGGGACATCATCGCCATTTGTATGGTGCTGCCGTTTGGCAGCTCTTGGTGAGAAGGAAGAAGCAATGCTTCCCTGCAGTGATGAGCTGAATTTCGCCTCCATTCCGGGCTGTGTGTCCTGGCCCCGGTCATTGTCCTCTCTGAGCCTCCCTCTGCAGAGTGGGATCAGAGGGGCCAGGATCCCTCAGAGAAGCACCAACGAGGCCCAGAGTTACGGGCATCTGCAGCCCCATAGAAGCCTGTAGAAATTCTGCATTTCAGCCCGAAACGGGGGTTGAGGAGGAGAAGGAGGTCTTCAAGTTCACCTGTGACTCAGGTTGCAGCCAGAAGGAAACAAGTGACCGTCAGGGACAAGGACAGTCGCTGGCCCCATGTCCGGCCCAGCACGGGGACACATCAGCTCACTCACTTCAGGCAATCACTCTCATGGGGCAGAGGGAGGGCAGTGCCACTGGCTCAGACACCTTTCCAAGGCCCTACAGCTCCCCAGGGCCGGGCCAGGTCAAGACCTGTCTGGGCTGACCAAGTCCTGGGCTGAGAGCTTCTAGAAGAGCATCAGGGACACCTTAGGAAAGACCCCGGGGACCTCCTGCCAGGGACAGACCTGAAGAATCCAAGCAGCAATGCTCAGGTAGAGGCTGGCCACAGGCTAGAGCAGCTGAGCTTGAAGGGACCCCAGCCATCCTTCCGACAGCCTCATTGAGCAGACTGAGAAACCAGGCCTCCGAGAGGGGAAGGCACGAGCCCACGGTGACATGGCCAAGCTCAGATTATGCCCAGGCTGCTGGGCCTGCTCAGCTCTGTGTTGTCCAGAAGACCGTGGTTCCTAACTCTCTCCCAGCCAATGGCCCTGGAAGAACCATGGATGCTGCCCCAAACCTCCCGGTTTCTCATGGCAGGCTGGGCCATCGGGGTCTGCACGCGGACAAGGTGGAGGTGGGGAGGGGCTCTTCAGCTTCCTGGAATCACCTTAGCAATGTTTACCAAGCTGGGCCCAGCCACACTGCTCGAAATGACAGGGCCCAGCACCCGCAAGAATCTAAGTCATCATCTTCTCTGGGCCCCAGCAATTACAGGGCGGGTGCTGGGCACAAGGTGGACGGACCCAGGGACAGTGATTGCCCCACGTGTGATGGGTGTCTGGCTGGTACAGGGGAGATGGGTGCTTCAGGAAAGCTTTGAGGACTGGGGTGGGTGGGGGTGCGGAGTGGGAGGGAGCCTGTGAGGGGCCTCGGGCAGCTGAGCAGGCGGGTCTCCACAGGACCGTGTTTATAATAGAGCTCGGTCTATATTTTGGTTTCCGAGCCAGATTAATCATTGCTTACAGTATGCACAGAGAAGCCAGACATCACCTCACTGCTGCTGTAGACAGTCTTCCCATCCAGTGGGGATGCTGTTCGGGCTTTGAGCAGAGGGGGGGGGCAGGGCAACCAGTCCTTGCCTAGGGGTCTGGGAGGTCCCCAGGATCTCCACTGTTCACCCAAGCTCCACCTCAGCCTTGGCTTCCTTCGAAGTGAAGAAGACCAGGGTTCAAATCCCAGCCCTGCCACTTCTCACGGCCATCAAGTCCCCGTGCTGCATCATGGCAACCCCTGTGGGATCCCAGGACAGTCACTTGCTCACGGGAGTGGACAGCCCTGTCTTTCTCCCGAGGCACTGCTGGTGATTCCCAAGTAACCGTGCAGATGGCAGCCCAATGCGTAACCACGGCATCACCAGTGAGAGGAAAGGTAGGTGTGTCCCTAAACCAGAGACTTTTCACTGGGTTCAGGTGAGAACCACTCGGGATGCTTTTAGAACTTCTGATGCCTATGCCTTGCCTCATCCCCACGCCCAAGTGGCCGCAGTGATGGGCTCAAACAATTCAGGATGATGCAGGGCCAGATGCTGTGTCTGTCTACTGTGCATGGGGGTCACTAGGAGGTAGAGCCCACTCTCTACGCCCACTCTCAGACCAATTGAACCAGCATCCTTGGGGGTGTGGGGGGGGGCAGAACTGCAGCTCGCAGGAAGGCCCTGAGACTGGAACCCCAGCTCTGGAGTGCACCCCAGAGGAGCCCATTTGCTGCTGAATGCCAGAGGCAGCCCAGGGCCTCGCACATGGTCTTCTGAGTAACCAGAATGAATGGATGGGTGGATAAGACCTATGGGCCTCAGTTTCCCAGCTGTAAGAGAGGAGTAGTGCTGGGACGATGGTAAGGACATGAGGGCCCAGGGACAGCATCTCACCTGCCATCAACAGTGGGACCCTTCCACCAAAGCTCCTCTGTCCCCTCTTACTGCTCAGCTCCTTAGTGGCCTCAGCTCTGCGCTGTTTTTCAATTCACTGCCTGTCTCCCCACAAGGATGGGAGCTGCGACAGGCTGAGTCACTCACTGCCTTCCCTGTGCCGTGAATGAATGAATGAAGAGTAAATGAGCAGGATTGGCAGCATCACCTCAAAGGGACACCAATATCCAACAAGGCGGTAAGGGAGAAGGAAGCTGACCTCACCCCTGCCCCCCCACCCCACGTCCCCCTCCGCTCCCCAGCTTTACCACAGGAGAAGGGGCAGAAAAAGTAAGCAAGAGGCCAGGAGAAAAGGACCATTGTGGTCATCAGATGGAGATGTTACCAACAGTGCCAACTCGGCACGGCTGTCCACCCCATCAGTCCTCCTCCCAGACGCCCACCGCCAGACAAGGGTTCGGTCTTGGGCCCTTAGCTCCCTGTTACTCTCGCCACATGCTCCAGAGCTGAGTGGGTGCTGCTGGCCTGCCACGGACCAAATGCCTCTGCGCTCACCTGGGCCCGAGCCAGGGAACTCAGAGCAAATGGTTTCTGCCAAATCTGTTTCCAGCCGCCCAGAGGCTCTTCTTTGATTTAGCCTCCGCCACCTCAGGTGAGCTGCTTCCTCATTGTTGAGGCGCTTGGCCTCCTTGGGGAGCCCTGGGGCCCCAGCCAGGCACTGGGCCAAGTCTGTTTTCCTGTCTCCGCCACTGAGGCGAGGCTCCCGCCCCCATGCAGAGCGAGACCACCACTGGCTGCTTTATGAGCCGGGGCTGGAAGGAGCCTTTTCCACTCACACCTCATCCATCAGAAAGACCTGCAGCCCGGAGGGGACACCTGGGGTAGGGCGTCCCTCTGTGCCAGCAAAAGGCAGCCGGGATCCTGTCCGCCTCTAACCAAGGAGGTTGGAGAGACGGATGAGAGAACATGACCTTCCAAGTCCCCTTGCACCATGGGGACCCTCAGTGCTGGATGGAGCTAGGAGACGCCGCAGCTGTCTCACCAAGCACCAGAGGGCCCCAGAGAGAGGGCAGCTGTGGCCACAGCTAGGAGCCAGGGCCTGAGCTTAGCACGTGACCTCGCTTCATGGATCTACTGGAAAACCCATCAGCAATTTGGGATTTTCTGCAAAAAAAAGCAATTGACCTTTGGCCTACATTGTTCTCAATCTGTTGTGGCGAGGTAGACTGGCTGAAAATGACTAAGCTGAGCGTGGCTAAATAACCAGTGGGCCCACAGCCCAGAGGCAGAGTGTTCTGGGAGGGCTTCCTGGAGTAGGGGGATCGAGAGACGGACGAATGAGGTGCAGCAGAGAAAGTGCCTTTAGGAATCCAGGGGCACTGTCGGTTAGAACAAGGAAAATGTACTCTCACTACAAGGTGGGGAGGAGCAGTTCCTGCAGCACAGCAAAGCAGGGTGTGTGTGTGTGTGTGTGTGTGTGTGTGTGTGTGTGTGTGTGTGTGTGTGTGTGTGTCAGGGCTCGGGGGGACCACAGAGCAATGTTCCTAAGTCCATGTGCCTTCCCCGTAGGCTCCCCATCTCTAACTGGAATGTCACTGCTGGTGACTGGCGCTCACCTGTGGCCTATCAGGGAAGAACGGAAATCAGATTCAAAGAAGTCGCTGATGTGCCCACGGTCACCCTACTAGAAGAGGGTGCAGCTGGGGTGACCCCAGAAGCCACGCTCTCCAAATCTCTCTTTCAGGGTTACTGCCAGCGTCAGGGTCCCGGTCAGTGGGCAACACCAAGCACCAGCTCCACCTCCCGCAGAAAGAGACTCGAGACTCAGAGAAGAGTCCTCCAGGCGCAGGGCCAGCAGGGTCCTCCTGTCGGGGAGGACTGCACTCCTTCTACCCACCACCCTCTCCTGAGGGGGCCCCAGGAGGCAGAAAACCGTGCCAAGATCACACCTCATTAATTGGGGGAGGGGGGGCATCTACTCCATGTGCAGGTGCTCCCTGCCCCAAAACAGGGAGGATCAGGGCACCTGGAAGGCCTAGAGGACCTCCAAGAAGCTCTTGACACTTCCTACCAACATGTCCTGTGCCCTGGGGAGCCAGGCCAGGCTGATCTAGGAGAGGCAGGCAAGCACACATGTACGCACGCATACCCATCTCTAGCCCAGAGGGTGTGCTCATCAGCACCCCAACTTGGCAAGGCACAGCATCAAAACCAAGGGTGTACCTTTCGTCCAAGAGGTCCTGGATTCCCAGGATGCCCAGTCAAGCCAGCATCACCCTGCAAAACACAGACAAGAGGCGTGAGGCAAGAACACGTGCAAACGCAGGCGTGACCTTGAATGGTGACCGGTTGTTCCCCAGCTGGGTTCATAGGCCTGGAGCCTTGGAAACAGCCTGGAGAGAAGACAGGGAAGTCTCATCCACCCCAAAAATCAACTTGGGCACTAGTCTACAGAAGGGGCTTCAGCATAAGATACCATTTGATGAGGGCCCAAGCCTACTGCCCCCAGGACCTGCTCCCCACTGGACGCTGTAAGACCTAGACACAAGTCCCATCCCTGCCACTCGCCAGCAACATGACCTGGGGTGAGGCTGCCCTCCCTGGGGCCCAGGTTTCCTGCCTGTGACCTGGCCCCCTTGGTCCTGGCTTATAAAGCAATGATGAGCTGGCTGCATAACTAACCCAGGTGGTGATGCACCAGCACCAAGCCTGGGAAGCTAACATGTGAGAGCCACACGACACACGTGTTATTGGTGACAGATGCAGAGTGGAGATGGTCTTGGAATGCTGGGATACTGGGGTGGGGGGGGCGGGGAATCAACGGGGAAGTGTGAGAGTGGTGTGTCTCAGGAAATCAATGGAGCCAGAAATCAACACTACCAGGCACACAAGCACAGTGGGCTGAACTGAGTAGTGATGCTGTGTGGGATGACCACTGGGCTGGGCCCAGAAAGAGACTAGATGGGCCTGCATGCTCCTTCCAAGGTATGGACATCAGGGATACTGGGAAACCTTGCAGGCAGGTCTGGGCGTAACCTGTTTTCACCTGTCCTGACCCACCGGTGCCCTGGCTCAGTTTCTGGGGTGGATGGTTCAGGGCAGCAAGTTTGGGAATGACGTGTTTCCTCTCCTGACTCCTTTGGTCAAGAGAGAGAGCGCTCCCTCCATGCATGATGCCCTCTTCAGCTCAGACCCATTCCCTTCCCACCACCCAGTTCAAGCTCACAACTCAGGGGCACTCTGCAGTCTGTCTGCCGGAAGCTTCCTGGACAGGCACTTCCCTGGATGACCATCACCGTCCTCCCACTCCCTCCCCCCGCCCAAAAAAAAATGTTCTATGTCTTGGCTGCTCCCTAGAGGAAGGCAGTGGGAAAAGGTCTTGGTTTCGGTGTTGGAAAGGCGTGAAGAACTTCAAACAAACATCCAAACCCTGCTCTCGGTCACCGCTCCGCTTCCCATGCTCTGTCAGGCAGGGGCCAGAATGCACACACACACACCACCTCCCAAGAGTGTGGTTATTCCCAGGTGTCCCCGGCGTCCCTGGAAACCTACCTTTGCCCCATCGTAGGCTTTTCCTGGTGAGAGCCCAGGGTCACCTTTCTGTCCCTGAAACAAAAACAAGTCCACTTTTGGCGGCAGAGTCATGTCTAGAGTTTTATCTTCCCACAAAGCCTTCTTTTATTTTTTTTTAAGAAGTCATTTTTATTGGGGGCTCTTACAACAATCCATACATCAATTGTATCAAGCACATTGGTACATATGTTGCCACCATCACTTCCAAACATTTTCTTTCTACTTGAGCCCATTGTATCAGCTCCTAATTTTTAAAAATTATTTTATTGAGAGTTTGTACAACTCTTATCACAATCCATACATCCATCCATTGTGTCAAGAACATTTGTATATTTGTTACCCTCATCAGTCTCAAAACATTTGCTTTCTACTTGAGCCCTTGGTATCCACTCATTTTACCCTCCCTCCCCACACCCCCTCCCCCATGAACCCTTGATAATTTAGAAATTATTATTATTTTGTCATGTCTTACACTGTCCAACGTCTCCCTTCACCCACTTTTCTGTTGTCCGTCCCCGAGGGTGGGGGTTATATGTAGATCCTTATAATCAGTTCCCCCTTTCTATCCCACCTTCCCTCCTCCCTCCCGGTATCGCCACTCTCACCACTGGTCCTGAGGCGTTCACTGTCCTGGATTCCCTGTGTTTCCAGTTCCTATCTGTACCAGTGTACATCCTCCCACAAAGCCTTCTTACAGCCTCGCCCACCACTCCCACACCCCGGACTCATAGCCCTCTGGACCCATCACTCCCCAGCTCCGACACGGTCCACATCCCGCTGGCTGCACAATGACAAGATCCAAGCTGCTCTTGCCAGTGGCCCCGAGTCTTCCATCACCTAGCCAGTCACCTGGCTGGGCTGGGCCCTCTGCCCCACTGCACCTGCTCCAGTCACCAGGCTGCAGCCTGCAGCGCAGACCACAGGCCGGCCAGACCTGACAGCTCAGCCAGGGCCTAGCCTAGGCTGCCTCCCACCCAGCCCTGCATCACTCCGCAAACCCTGTGCACGCTTCAAGATGCCACTCCAACACGTCCTCCCCAGCCAACCTGCCAACTGTGGCGGCGCCCACCACACAGGTGAGGAGCTGGGGCTCGTGCCTCCTGCCTTGTTTGCTTAGCGCTGCTCAGAGAGCTCCTGGAGTGGACTGGATACCTCCAGCTGGACCCCCGGCGGGAGGTCCCCACCACGAGGACCCTGTGACCCAAAGCAGGAGCTCAGAAGAAAGGCTCACCAACTACGTCTCCTACAGGTAATGCACATGCTCCTGGTCCCTGCTCACATGCTCAGAAGGCTGGACCGCTGATGTCACCTTCCAGGATCCTCTGAGCTACATCCCCTGCCTCCTACCTCAGGTGGGCCCACATCATAAGGTGGGAGACGAAGCACTGGGCCTGTCATGGTCACATAGTGAGACTCAGTGACTCACTTCACATCTCTGTGCCTCAGATGCCTCACCTAGGAAGTAAGTGTGTGCACACGTGAGTGAGGTCACGCGCATGCACACGCACACACGCGCACACACACATCACTTGGCTTCACAATAATGGGCGTGATGCAAGCGGTGTGTCAACTTTAATTAGTTCCCATTGGGCGGTCTTCCCTTCGGCAGAACTCAGAGCTCTTGGGTCCTGATTCCGCCTGCTGGAAGCGGCTGCATTCCACCGATCAGGAACAGTCTTCCCGGTCGAGTTCTAGAAAGCATATTGTTCCAGGCACAGATTCCTTGCGCCCTCATGACACCCACCTGTCCCGGTTGCAACACCGACTGGGGTTTGAGAAGTCCGCGGTGGGTCAGAGGCAAAGGCTGCCTATTCCCCAGTCTGTCTGGCTTCAAAGGCCTGGTTCACAAACTGAAATCTGGATGCTTCTCCCACACTGCCCCCCACCCACCAGCAGCCCCACACTAGGCTTCAGAACCCCAACTCTTTGTCCACCTGAGCTTCCGCACAGACACCAGTTAGGGGAATGCGTCCCTCTAGTAAAGCCCCTGGGCCTGTGGCCACTGCCTCTGCAGGACCCACCTCCAGGAGCCTGCACCTTCCGCTGCAGCCACACACACTCGCCCGCCCCCGCTGCACCCCCGGGCGCGTGCCCACCTCAGCGTGCACAAACCCAGCTCCAGCGCCTTTTATGTTCATGAAGCAAGGCCAGGCCAGATCCGGGACTACTAGGGACGCTCATGGCCAAAAAAGGGCAGCAGCTCCTTCACACCCTGCCCTTGCCCCCATCTGCCTGCAGCCTAGAGAGGAGAGGGACGTACCAGCTTTCAGAGACCAATTCTTTTGTCTTCATACGAAAGGAGCAAATGAGACCAGGAGAGGTGACACACCTGCTCACTTGCCCCGAGTCCCTACCCAGGTTCTTCACCTGGAGCCTTTAAGTGATGCATGAATTTCTCTCTGTGCTCCCAGCTGCCAGCACAGTGCCTACTGTGTACTCCCTGCCCAAGTTCAACATCAGCCAATACAGGGATGCACCGAACATCTACTCTGAGCCACGCAGCAGCCCGTAGATACCGGGAATGTGACCACCGAACAGGACACAGCTCGTGCCTGTGGAGAACTCCTGGGAGAGGCAGAGAGGCCAGGGATGAATATGTACACTAGCGTTGAGCGCTCTCAGTTCATCCTCACACTGAATCCAGTTAGCAGCAACCATCCTGACCCCATTTTACAGAAGAAAACACTAAGGCACGGGAGGATAAGCACCTTGGCTCGCTGGCAGTGAGGTTGGTTTGGTTTGGGTGCTGGTCACTTGGGTGCTTGGATGGGGACGAGAACCGAGTTCTCCAGGCCCTGCGCCTCCGAGCCTTGGGAGAGCCCCTCGCCCTCTCAGAGTGGGGAATGGTGGGCTCGGGCCGAGTTGTGGGGCACTGGAAGGAGAGAGCGGGAGTGGCTTTCCGATTCAAAGGGCTAGCTATGCGGGACCGTGTGGGTTCTTTTTCTACAGGGGTGCTGAGTGTGGGAGGCATGAGAGGGCGCTGGATGGCCGAGGCGGCGAGGAAGGCTGAGATAAGGGAGGAAAGCTCGCCAAGGACTGGGAAGTTCTGGACTGGTCCCCTGGGGTAAGTCCTCTCTGGTCCCAAGAGCCTAGCACAGGGCCTGCAACAGAGTGGGTACTCATCAACCATCTCACAAATTAGCAAATCGATGAATGGAGTCTCAAAAAGACAAGCCTTCTAGGGACGGTGTGAGACTGGGTCTGGCCCCAGTTGAGGAACCTTCTCCAAAGAGTTCCTGGTCCTTCCCTATCACCACTACCAATTCACACTTCGGACATCCAGGATGCAGCAGTTGGGCAGGAGATACCTCTTCAAACAAAGGTCTCGCTTTATAAACAATATGACAGGCTCTCTGGAGAACTCAGCAAAGCTAGGGAGATTATCCAGTAAGGGGCGTGCTTTCAATAATCAACACCAAATAGCAAAAATCGATCATTTTCTTCAAGAGCTGCAGGCCAGAGAGAAAATAAAAGAGGAAACAAATTTCATTCACAGCGGTGACAAGACATATTAAATTTCTAAATATAAGCTTAAGAACTATGCAGAGCTTATGCAATAAAGGATGTCCTCAGAACAAGTAAATGGGGGAGACATATCATGTCTGCAGAAAGGAAAATCTCAATATTTAAAAGAAGTCAAGGCTTCATAAATTAATGCATACATTTAATACAATCCAAATAAAGTGTTTTTTTTAAAAGAGTGATTCAGATGGGTCTAAGTTTCCTCTGGAAAAATAAATAGCCTGCAATGCTTTACAAGAAGCAGAACAAGGAGAAGCCCATATGTCAGCATAGTAAATGTCACATAAAATAATATTTTACTAGCATGAAAATATACAAATAGAGCCATGAACATAACAGCGTGGACCCGGCCCGGCCAGTTGAGGGAAGTTTCCTTGGGAAACGGCTGGCTGTGGGGAGAAGTGAATTTACCTCGCACATTCCCACGAAGCTTAATATTGCACAAGGAGTCCCTTTTTTAAGAGTACAACGGACACTTTTAAAACGACTAGAAACCTAAGTGGATACTGATCTGATCTGATCTGATCTTAGGATGGGAGAAAAAGGTCTAAGTCGATAAGGGCAAGAAAGAACCATAGGTGGTACCATAGGGACACCTCATCAACGCTAGTTAGGGCTGAGGTGAGGAAGAAACAAACAAGTTCATGGACCTTCACTGGCAACATCTTCCCGGATGCTCTCAATAGGCAAACAACAAACTGAATATATATATATATATATATATATATATATATATATATATATATATATATATATATATATATATATATATATATATATATATATATCCTTAGAAGAAGTAAAGCCTTCATCATCCGTGTGCACACATAAAAATTCTCATGAGTCACCTCAACCCTAACAACCACCGCCTCATGGGTTTGAACTGCCGCCCCAGTCCTCAACCCACTACACCACCACGGCTGCATCGTGAGGCACGCGGAGGTCCATGAACTTGTCTGTGGTCATGGGAACCAGGAGGCGCAGAGCAGGGTTTGTGTCCCAGAGCCTGGGTCTTCAAGTACTGCCTCTCCTGCAGCAGCAGCTACGTCAACTGTAGCCACCCAGCACCCCCCTCCAGCCAGCACCCCCTCCCAGGCTCCGTGCGCTCTGAACGCCTCGCTCTCACTCTGCGGGAGCTGACAAGCCCTCGCCTGGACGGACTTGGACAGACCCCTCTCGGAGGGCTCTGACAGGGCAGATGGGCTGAAGCCCAGGGCGGGCCAGCCAGGAGCAGCGGTGGAGTCCTGACAAGCATCTTCAGGCAAGCAGACCCCCAATGCCGCCCTCATGCTGCGAGCAAGGCAGCCTGATCACGCCACCCGGGCCCTTTGGGCCATCTCTTCTCTGTGACTTCATGGGGGCCCAGGCCTTCTTCTCTTGTCCCCTCTGGCTCTCCCTGCACCCACCTGTCTTGCCCCCAGGCCACCAGACCCAGGGGTTCTGTGAGTGCCCTGAATGAAAGGTGGTCATGACTGGGCCACAGGGCAGGAAGGCCCTGACTGCGTGACCCACTGCTCGGTCAGCAGCACATAGTAGGTGCTGGACAAACAGCTGTTGCCCGAGGTGCAGCACAGATGGACAGGAAGGGGCACTGCGCTGAAAGAAGAGACAGGCATGGGACTTGGGGAGGCCAGTCCTACAATCCAGCAGTCAGCAGTGAGGACCTGCCCATACACGGGCAGATACACAGCATTCTCATCCAATCTCAGTAAAGTCATGGAGGTCAACCAGGTCAACCAGGTCAACTTCAGCCCTGTCCTGGCCATATCACGGATCGAGAGCAGGCCCAAACCCAGGCAGGCCTGGGTCCCCTACCCAACTGACCTGCCCTGCGGTCACTTCTGTTCGCCCAGGACTCAGGGCCAAGGGTCCCAGCGGGAGAAGCAGCTTCTCACGCCAGTGCTCGGTCCAGAGCCCACACCCTGCTCTGTTCTCAGAGGGGGCGTCAAACTTTGCAGAAAGCACCGACTTGAAAGGCAAAGGGATGCTCCCACTAACGATTCGAAGTCCCTCATCCCCAGAAGCTGGCTGAGGTCCTGGCCCTGAGGCACTGGGTCCACAGGTGGCAGCAGGAGGTCTCACCTGCCAGGTCCAGATCACGGCACATCCAGAGCAGCTTTGCAAAGCGGAGGGAAAAACCGCTGGCAGCGCCTTAGCATATCTGTTGGCAGGCTGGCCATGGCTGCTGGGGCCTGGGGCGGAGGCCCTGCAGCACTCACCGAGTGAGTGGGGCCAGCATGGGCCAGAGAGGGGCAGGTGGTGGGAGCTTGGGCTGCCACAGAAGCAGGGGGTCAGTCTGTGAGGAAGGGCCCACGCCCAACTCAGAGTGGGCCAGCAAAGACGCGTTTCCTGAGCAAACTGGACAGGCAGAGACAGCTGCACATCCTCAGCACCTTGGTGGACCTGTGGCCTGGAGGACCCCAGCCTCTCAAAGTAGGAGCCTCCAGAAGTGCTCCCCTCTGTGTGTGTGTGTGTCGGGAGGGGGAACTCTGGTTGCCTCTTTCTCTAAATGTCTCAATCTGCTTCCACGTGCCCACCTGGAAACAGGGTCAATAGCCCCACCCATCTCTTCCCAGCTTTAGGGGATCGTGCACAGTGCCTAAGCACACAAAACGGGTTTAATATGGAGGGTGGAAGTTCCAGCGCCCCCAGGCATCACTGAGAACTGGCCATCTGAGACTCAAGAGCCTACCATCCAAGCAGGACCCCAGCCAGGCCCTGTCACCCAGCCAGGGAACTTGAGGAGATTCCAGGCCTGGAATCCTGCAGCTCAGTGCAAGGGCACTGCGTCCACACTCATGCCATGTCCTCGTTACTCCACCGAGGACCCCAGATGCCTCCTGGGTTCCCAATGCCCAGGCTGGGCTCGGAGGTTACCCCAGGGCTTCTCCTGGCCTACCCTGTATCCTTGGGTACGGCCTCTTAGCTTCCTTGACCTAATCCTTCTTTCCTTCTCTCCTCCAGTCATTCCCTGAGACTTCATGCCTGGCCAAGGCCCACTGGAAGGGCTCAGGAGATATTGCTTTGGGAGCTTGTGTTCTTGTCCAGGTCCTCAATGTTGCTGCCCCAGCTCTCCTCTTGAGCCTCTGAGCCTTTTCCTCCACACTCCCTGGACAGCCCTGTCCACTCCCCATCCTCTGCCTGAGCGCCAGAAGCTGGCTGAAGAGCTTGAGGGCCAGGCTCTCCCCGTCATCATCATCAGAGCACCGTGTACCACACGCTCAGCTTAGGGCCTCCTGCACAAGTTAACTGGAATGGCTCAAGAAAGCTCCCTGAGGAGGGGCTAGGAGGCCCAGCTCCAACTGGCCACTCTCTGGGCTCTATCTCCAATTGAGCCCAGGTCTGAGTTTCAGAATGTCTGTCCATGAATGGTCTTCTGGGTCTAGACAGTCTACAGGTTCCCAAAGCCAGGTCTCCTGACCCCTTCCTTCTCCGGGGCCCCTGGTCAGTCCCTCAGGGGAATGCCAGAGAGTTTTCCTTTCTTCATCTGCATCCATTACACCCTACCTCCACATGGTTAGATGACGGCCCCCACTTTTCAACCCCCTACATCCCTCAGCCAGCCCGTGTTCCTCTCATCTCCCTCCCATATCACCCTGCCACCCTGTCTCTACTCTGGTCGGCACTTCAATCCATCCAATCTTTCTAAAACACAATCTTTTGTCTCTTTCTCCATCCAGAGATTGGCAGAACACCCCGGGGTTCACCCTCCAGTCCAGTAAACTTGGGCTGACCCTAGTCCTGATGCTGGCATTCAGGACCCTCCCTCTGAGCATCCAGTCCCTTTTTCTTCTGACCCCGTGAGGGCTCTCGGTTCTAACTGCCCTTCTCTCTCCAGTCCCTCCCAGTCGGGAGTGAAGGGCAGGATTCAGCTCTGGATCTCCCACCCCTGCAAGGATCTGACCTCAGAGCTGCTCAGGAAGTGCCTGGGGGGCAGGAGGGGCAATCCCTTCCACAGAACCCGCAGGAAGCTCCTAGAACTGGCCCCCAGTCCCCATGCCCACTGCACAGCACCGCCCCAAGTCCCACAACAAATACTCACTTTGGCCCCAGGAGGTCCTGGGAGGCCTGGGTTTCCGTAAGGTCCAGGAGAACCCTGGAAAGGAAAGGGAACACACAGATGAGAGAAAAGTGAGGCCACCTCACTCCCTTCCCCCTGGCTCCGCATCATCCCCCTGGCTCGGGCTCTCTGTGGGGACATCCCATCCCCAGACCAAGTCTTCATGATAACTTCATGGCAGCCTGCTCCCACAGGGCTCCCTTGACACCAGGCCCTGTGCTAAATTCTCTCCACATGTCACTTAGTTTGATCCTGACCCTCAACCCAGGGCGCCCTGGTGGCCCTGTGGGCTAAGCCCCCGGGCTAGCAGCCACAAGGTGGGCAGTACACGCCCAGCAGGGGTTCTGCAGCAGAACGAGGAGGCTGGCTGTTCCTGTGCACATGGATAGTGACCAGCCTCAGAAACCGTCCACAGCAGTGGTTCTCGGCCTTCCTGATGCCCAGGCCCTTCCATTCATTCCTCGTGTGCTGGTGACCCCCCCAACCGTAACGTTATTTGCATTGCTACTTCATCACTGTCATTTTGCTACTGTTACGAATCGGGCGAACCCTGTGAAAGGGTCCTTTGACGCTCCCCCCCCCCCAGGTTGAGAACTGCTGCTGTACAGGGTCGCTATGAGTTGGAATTGACTCAACAGTGGGTTGGGTGGGGACCAACCTAAGAAGCCCAGGTAGCACCGCGGGTTAAGTGCTGGGTTTTTTTTACTGTCAGGTTCTCACCAGCCACTCCGTGGGATAAAGATGAGGACCTCTGTCCCCAATGCCCTAAGGAGCAGTCCACTCTGTCCTACAGGGTCACTAGGAGTTGGATTGGGCTCAGAGGCGGTGGGGTTCTATCAGCTTACAAGTTGGGGATGGCTCTGATTCCTCTTTTTGAAGAAGAGGAAGCCAAGGACCACAGTCTCAGATCTGCCTGATTTCAGAGGGCAGGTCTTTCCCCCGGGGTTCCATCGCCTGCCCCTCCTGACCTCACTCATTCTCTTGCTCACTGAGCCGGGCCCCAGACTGCTCTCCTGACTCCCCAACCACACTCGGCCATCTGCTCCTCTCCCTTTGCCCAGGCTATTCCCACCAGCTGGAATGCCTTTCCCATTCGTCAAGGCCTGGCTCAGGGCCACCTCCTCTAGGAAACATTCTTGGGTTTCTCCTGTTCATCCGACTGGACTTTCAGAGTGCTTGAAGTAGAAGGGGGGCACTTGGCTTCTTCTGAACAGAGGCTCCCCGCCTCTGCTGGTAGCACATGCCGTAGGCTCTCTCCCTTACATGCGTGCAGGCTCCAAGCTCGCAGAGCACGCAAGGGACCGTGGAGAAGCCGGGAAGGCTGGGCCCAGAATCTTGGCCAAAGACACACAGCAGAGCAGTGGCCAAGTGAGGGGGGGGTCTGAGTCTGCTGGCGTGAGTTACTGGGCTGATTCTCAGTGCTAGAGCTTCCTGGGCCATATCCAAGTCCCCTGACAACACTGGGTCTTCTGACGTCCCCTCTCTCCCATCACAGCCCAAGGCTAGAAGCGTCAAGTCCCGTAGTATAAACAGAGCCCTGAGTTGGATGAGGACCCAAGGGTCTTTGTCCAGCAGATAAATGACCCAGGGATAATCCAGGGTGCTGAGGATGGTGAGAGACACCCCAAAGGGCCCGCTGGTCGTCCTAGCATACCAGCACCGAACATCCGGCCCTCCTCCCTTGCCTCTTCTTGATCCATCTGGCTCTCTGTGCATGGACTTGCTTCCTCCCTCCTGCTCCGAGGCCAACCTCCCAGCTGCCGCCTGTCACAGTCCAACCCAGGCCCCTCCCTCTTCCTCGACAGCTGAACTGGGACCCAAAGGTGCCAGAAGCAACAGTGCTCACAGCACACACTCAGCCTGGGCAGTTGGTAACACTGTCACGTGTCACCCTCCCTCTCAACAGGCTAGCCTGCCCACTCCTTGGTGGCATGGTGAGTTATGGTGTTAACTGCAAGGTCCGAGATTCAAACACACTAGATACTCCTATGGATGGACACAGGGGAGGTGGCCTGCTCCCACTAAGGAATCACAGTCTCAGAACCGCTACAGAGCAGCTGTGCCCAGGTCTGTGGGGTCGCTATGTGCTGGAAGAGACACCATGCAGGGTCTGGCTGCCCCCTCCCAGCATCCCTTGAGAGATCTCCTAGTGCCTGGTGCCACATGGAAGGGTCAAAGCCTGGCCCCGGTTCTGATCTGCCCACCATGCCCTTGGCCTCAGTCTCCCCATGGGACTGAGGAGGAAGTTGGACCCAGTAGTTTTTAAGGATCCTGGGAGAGCCAGGATGCCCTCCCCAGACAGGCTCCTGGGAGCTAAGCTCGGTTTGACCTGGATCAGGATTACACAAGGGTGTCTGAGGAGGTACCCAGCACCCCGAGAACCAGCCAGGGGCTATGTGAGGATTGCTCCTTCCCCATCATGCCCTAGCTGTCCCCCAAAGGCAGGACCAAAATGCCACAGCCCAGGAGGGTGAGGGCTTCCTGCCTCCTGCTCCCCATCCCATCCCCACCCCTCTCTAGACACAGCTTCGCAGAGAACTGAAGCACATAGTTGACCATGGGCCAAGCAGACCGATGCTGTAAAAACTGTGGTCCAGAAAGTCGGGCTGGGGGAGGGCCAGGCGATTCGAGGGCTGGCGGAGTCCGTGGAGGTCAGACGGTGCCCGCCACAGAGCTCTGGATGACCAAGTCCCCATTTGCGAAGAGAGGAGCTGGGATTGTTTAATCCTGGTGTTCTGTTATCTTTGGAATTCTGTCATCTGTGGAATTTCTAGTCTAGAAACAGGACAGTGGCCGGGAGTGGAGGGGGGGGGGGCATGAAGGAGGGAGGGCAGCGTCGGCAAAGAGCCCGAGGAGGCTGTCAGCAGAGTCATGCACTTGTGAATTTCAGAGCTGGTAGGAACCGTGGAACTGCCTTACCACAATGCCTAGTTTTATAGATGGGGAAACTGAGGCCCAGAGAGGGGAGCACACAGCGCCTTGGTGGAAATGATCTTGCCCCCCCCAACTTGCTGCTTTTACACCCATTTCCTCAGCATCTGTCACATGCAGGGTACTCTGCTCGGCGCAGAGCAAGAGAAGAATGAACAAGACCTGGTGGCAGCATCACAAGATATGCCACAGAGTCCAGACCCACCCGCAGCTGCAGGGCACAGTGGAGTCTAGCTGCTCCCATAAATTTCTAAACCCAGACTCACTGCCACGGAGTCAATGGCCACTCATGGCGACCCTATAGAGCAGAGCAGAGCTGCCCCTGTGGGTCCCTGAGATATAAGGGAGTAGAAAACCTCATCTCCTGTGTCAGGTCTCTCAGAGCCGGAAACCAACTCAGTGGCAGTGTGGGGGCGGCAGTCTGTCTACAGGGCCGTGGTTGAGTAAACAGAAAATTCAGCACGCTAGACAGAGGCTCTGGAGTCAGACTGCCAGGTTTCTCTCCTGTGACCTGAGGCACTGTGACTTCATCTTTCTGAGCCTCGGCATCCTGTAACATGGGACCATCTCAAGGCCTGTTTCTGAGGGTGGCTGGGAAGATGCAGCTCAGCCACAGACCTCGGTGGCCATTCTTGGTACACAGAGTGACCCGTGTCCCTGGAGGGGCAGGGATGGCTAGCTTCACGGAGCTCCCAGACGGGTGTGGAGTTCCCATCAGAAGAGGTGGTGGCATTTGATCTGAGCCATGAAGGAGGGGCTGATGAAGGGAGACATGCCTGGTCAGTCTGGTGGCAGGGGCAGGCCACAGGGGCTAGAAGACCAGATCAAAGGGCATCATCTCAGTCCCGGGCCACAAGGCCCCAGGCCAGCAGAATCCACCATACCTAAGTGGTCCCTGGCTCTGGCCACGTGTTCCGTGCAATGGCTATAGCCAGGAGGAAATGCCGCGCAGCCAGCAGACTCTGAGCCCTGGGCCAGGGAGCGTAAGGCCAGGCCTGGAGGGAACCAGGGCTCATGTAATTGCATAACCAGAACCATCCGCTGGGCCCAGAGCTAAAAATACGCCTGAGGCAGCTATCTCTCTGCCAGGGCCTCGCCAATCACACCGCGTGGGAACTGCTGATTCAGTCTAGGTACGGCCGCCCAGTGGCAGGGGCCAGATTCCCCTCCAAGGCCCCAGTATCTGGTGAGTTAGGAGCTTAGCTTTGGGTTCTGGCTTTGCCATTTCCCGGATGTTCGGTTTCCTTATTCCGAAAACAAGAGTGTCAGATGGGTTCATGGAGGGCCTGGCACTTGTCAAGGATCACCTGTTGGGTTGTTTTCATGACCAACCTCGCCCTTGTGCCCCCTCTGAGGCTCAGGAGCCCCCAGTCGGATCCCCCAGGATAGGCACTCAGTCCTCCCAGACACCGATCAGCACCCCAACCCGAGGAGAGCCCTGCAGAGGCAGAGACGGGCCAAGGCTGCGAGGGCCATGGGATCCCAAGTCAGCTTTTGCCTTGAATTACGTCAAAGTCCATCTGCCCAGAGGATGCGGTCTTCGGACCACCTCACCTGTCCCAAGGGTGCCCCTCCCTCCCCCCCCCCACACACAACACAATGGATAACTGAGACCCTAGGACAGCGGATCTCAATCTGTGGGTTGTAACCCCTTTGAAGGTCGAATGACCCTTTCACAGGGGTCACCCGATTCTTAACAGTAGTAAAATGACAGTGATGAAGTAGCAACGAAAATAGTTTTATGGTTGGGGGGGGGCACCACAACACGAGGAACTATATAAAAGGGTCACGGCATTGGGAAAGTTGAGAACCACTGCCCTAGGAGGTCATCCGTGTCCCGTGCCACATCTGTTCTCAGTGCCAAGTCTACTCCCATGAGGCAGAATGTTAGCAAGAGGCCCGAGTCAGAGAGCAAGCCATGACCCACAGTGAGGCTGGGATTTCAGGAGCGTGGAGTGCAGGCCAAGGGGCAACCAGAACCCCAAAGGACTGTGTGTGCCCACTTACTTACCCGAGGCCCTCGAGCACCAGGGGGTCCAGGCAGCCCAGGGAGCCCCGAGGGTCCCTGAGGAGAGAGAGGAAGCAAGAAGATGCTGTCAGACAAACAGCTTCAGGGAATGAATTTGATCTGTCATCCCACACGTCTGCCCAGCTCTAAGGGCCCTGAACTCCATGGCTGAGAAGAGAGGCCCCCTGAGGTCCCTGCCTGGGGAAACACGCTCAGTTGGGGGGGATGGCTTTCAGACCTTTGCATGCTGTTTCTCAGCCTTTGAGGCCCTCTTCGTAGTTTATCCAGGAGTCAGGATGTTACCTCCTCCAGGAAGCCTTCCTGGATCCCTTCTCCAAGTCAGCTCAGGTCCCTTTTTTCCCTCGATATTACTTGTCTGCTTATAAGCCCACCTGTCCCATTTGCCCACGCTCTTCTCAAAGGTACCAACTGGGCCAGCGTTCTCTCTTTACCCACAAGGCTCACCTGCCTGTTTGATCAAGCCAAGCAGGAAAGAGATCGTAGGGCCCAGCCAAGGTCTCTGCAGAGACAGAGCAGAGAAGGGACTTGTCCAAAGTCACACTGAGTGCCTTAGTACCAAGGAAAGGCAGACTTGCGAATCCCAATGCTGCTGCTTACCAGCTAGACACGGGCAAGTTCTTTAGCCAGTATGCACTGATGAAACAGGAATCTTGGTGACGCAGTGGGTTGAGTATTGGACTGGAGAAAAATTGATGCATGTGAATCCCAGGGCTGGCAAAGCATACCGAAAGTACCTTGGACTGCCAGCCGAACAAAGTGACCTCTGGGAGGTACTGCAGCCAGAATGTTCCTTAGGGGCCAGGGTGGTGAGACTTCGTCTCGTGTACTCTGGACACGCTGTCAGGAGAGAGCAGTCCCTGGCGAAGGGCATCCTGCTTGCTAAAGCCGAGGGGTCAAGGCAAAGTAGAAGGCCCTCGACAAGACGGACTGACACGGTTGCTGCCACTGTGAGCTCAGACACAGGCACAAACGCGAGGACAGTTGGGGCCAGGTGCGTGCCTTCTATTGTACGCAAGGGCGCAACAGCACCGAGCAGCAAAGCCGCCACCCACGGTAGCGATGCTGCCACGCTTCACCACAAAGATGAGACTCTCCTCGTATGAAGTGTCGGTCTTGCAAACCCTATGGAGGTCGAGTCTATCCTGCCGCAGCACGGGGGGGGGGGGGCCTTTAAAATAAGAGCAACAATAGGCCCTGCCCAGTCATCATGAGGACAAAAGGAGATTTGGTAGCAAGCCCTGAGCATCGTGCCTGGAACGATCAGTGCTCGATGTTTCCATCTGTCCAACCAGCCTTCCTCTCCACTGCCCGGACTCCATAACAGCACCCTTGTTGCCTTGCCAGCCTCTGTCCTCCTGATCCCCAGCAGCCCTCCTCCACACAGCCACCAGCCGGACAACGCGGAGAGGACTCCCCGCTGCCCACACAGAAGGGCCTCTCTGAAGCGTGGCATTCACAGGTCTGGTCCCACCCCTTGCCCCTTCCTCTCTGGCCCCATGCCTCTGAGGGGAGGCGGTCGGTCAAGCTGACTCACTAAACGAAGCAGGGGGGCTGGCCTGGGTCCAAATGCCTGTTTGCCCTCGAGCTGCTGCAGACTCTGCCCACGGCCCTCAGCCTGCCGCGCTGCCCCACTATAAACGGGCCCGAGAGTGACTGCCCACCTGCCTCGCAGGAGTGAGGGCCCACGGACGCCTGCGTGGGAAGAAGCCAGGCTTTCGAGGATGTGTGAGGCCTGGGGAATTCATTTGTTTCAAATAACCATCAATGCGATGCCAGGTTTCCTGCCCGGAGTTAAAATCGGTGTTGAAAACCCAGCACGGTTTGGCTGGTAATTAACCCAGATCGCATGCTGGGCAGCGTCTGCTCACAGTCCTGGCCTGTGAGCGCCCCGTGCTTGCTGGGCCGTGAACGGAGATCCTGACAGGCAGATACGGGCGCCCAGGCTGCACGGTCACTGGGAAAGGGCAGGGGAGAGGGGAGGAGGCCACTTCCTGGCCTGCAGCCTGCCAGAGCTCAGGCAGCCAGTCGCTAGTGCCCACAGCCAATCCTGCGGGTTTGGGATTCAGTTCTCCCTCCCTCCCCACTTCCATGGGGGCGTTGGTTGGAAGACAGGGGGCCTGAGAGGAAGGACGTCTGTGCCCGGGGTGGGCACACTCCACTACTGGCTGTGTGGCTCTGGGCAAATGCGCCCGTCTCTGAGCCTCTCTCTCCCTGTAAATGTGAAATGAGGATGCTAGTAATCGTTGGCAGAGAGAGACCTCGGGAAGGTGCTTGAGGCACAGTTAATGCGCCAAAGCTCTGAGCAGTCTTGTCTCTGAAGGGGGCTCCTGGGACCTGCCTTTCTGGACACCCTACTTATGCCCTTATCTGTTTGGGGAGGTCAGCAAAAGACATCCATTCCCAGAAGGCTCGCTGATCCCCTCTCTCGTGTGACCTGGAATTAAAGGGAAGTACAGCAGTTAAGGCTAAGGGCTGAGACCGTAACGGTTTGGGGAGTTTTCTCCTCCTGGGAATCTGGACCCAATTCCTAGCCAGTGCCCCTGCTGTGAAGCCACCACCTGGCTGTCCGCAGAGCCTGGCATGTGGCCATGATGGCCAATAGACTAAGAAGGCCTGGCAAACTACTTCCCAATACCAGCCAATGACAGACCTGTTGACCACAGCAGGCCACTCTGCAGCTGTTCATAGGGATGGTGCAGGACAGGGTGGCATTCTGTCCCCCTATGCAGGGTCACCAGGAGTGGAGCGTGTGTGTGGCCTGGAGGGGGTGCGTGGCACGTGGGGTCTAACCCAGCAGCAGCTAAGGATGCCCTGAGGCATGGCCACGCTGTTTCAACAGACGAGAAGCCCGAGGGAGAAGGCCCCTAGAGACCAGTGGCTTGTCCATGGTTACATGCTGACAGGACAGTCTGCATTCAAAGTCGTCCCCCTCTGCACCATCAGCCGCCAGGCTGACTAAGAACCTGGGTCAGGCATGTCTCAGATGAGGTGTGACCTGGATCAAGTACTTTCCCACGTGGCATCTGTGACAGGAGCATCCACGCAGCCATGCTCCACTGCTAGCATCTCCTCCCCGCCAGGAGGAAGAGGTAAAATGGGGTCAATTCCATGTCCCTGAGGAGACATGGGGCGAGGGCCGGGAAGGTCCAGGCTCTGTGGGTGTAGCTCCCACGTGGCCCCTCCTGGAACCACGGCAGCAGAGCCCTGGACACTCCCTCTTGGCATTCCTTGTGCCCCAGAAACAGGGGTGTCCAGGCTGAAGTCTGACCTCATCCACAACATCTGCAGAGCAGCCCCGTGCCAGTTAGGACCCACGGCATGGCCTGCTGATGTCAGCCCACGACTGCCCAGCCCCCACAGCAGGCAGCCAGTCCCGGACGCTCCACCAACCTGGGCTGGGCCACTGGGTGCCCGGCCACCCTGCTCCAGCTTGAGATCTGACCCTTCCCCACACTCCCAACTCAGTGCTCACTTTGTTAGTGGTTGGGCGAGGGCGGGCACCCCATGCCCCCTCTCCCTTGATGGGAGACCATGCCTATTTTTCACAGTGGAAAAATGCCGCCGTTTCTTTCCAGGGCCGCCTGAGCGGGTGATGGCGGGATGATTCACAAGGCCGGGGTGGGATTTTCCACTCCACACTGCAAACAACGGGGCCTCAGAGAGGGCCTGGAGCAGAAGGGGAGGGCTGCAGGCCTGTCCGGGGGAGGCCCAGCCAGGACACATGCAAACCACACCATGGAAACGGCCAAGCAGCCCTCTGGGCTTCCCCCAAGAGTCCCAGCCTTGGACAGCCAAGCCTGGGGGAACCCCAGCCCACGGAACAAATCCACCCTGTGTCCAGTCGCCAGACCCCATCACAAGGAAAGAGGGCCTGGTTGGCACCTCCCTTGGCAGGGAACAAGGGGAGATTTCCCAGGCCTAGGACCTGGGAGACCAGAGGCCAGGCATTGTCCCGCTGGGTTAACTGCCGTGGGACCCTGAGCAAGGGCCTTTTGATCTCTGGGCCTCTGGTTCCTGCCTGTAGCCTGGGATGTCTGGGCCTCTCGCCTTTCTCTGACCATCTTCCTAAGACTAGCTCCGGGGAAGTGGTGGGGGCAAGAGGAAGCTGCGGGGAATGGTGAGCCTGCCCTAGCCTCTGTCCTAGGTACGATCAGCTTGGCCAGAGCCTCTGGGGGAGAATCTGGTCCTGCATGGCCTGCATGAATGGCTTCAGCCTTCGGAGTCCACAGCGTCTCCAGCTGTGAAATGGACACATACAACCCATCTTTGGGGATAACGTCTCTGTGTGCAAGCTGCTCTTCTCCACAGTCTGGGCCCTGGGAAGCTGACCTTTGGGGCTGCACTCGGGGCTCCCTTGCACCCTGGATTCTGGCTGGGTATGGCTAATAGGGGACCCAGACAAGAGTCAGGGGGGAATGAAGGAGAGAAAGGAGGGAATATTTATCCCTGGTTGCCCCACCACCACCACCATGCCGTACTTTGATGGTGACTCTTCTTTAAGGAGCCCTGAGGGTGCTGTAGGGCAGGCGGTGGGCTGCCAACTGTAAGGTTGGCAATTTGAACCCACCAGCCACTCTGCAGGAGAAAACGAACAAACTCACTGCCATCAAGTCAATGCCAACTCATAGCAACCAAGCAGAACGGCCCCTGTGAATTTCTAAGACAGTAGCTGTGTGGGGGAGTAGAAAGCCCTTTCTCCTGCAGAGCAGCTGGTGGTTTTGAACTGCCAACCTTGTGGATCGCAGCCCAACCACTATGCCACCAGGGCTCCTAGGAAAAAGACAAGCAGGTGAGAACACAGCCAGGGGCTGGGAGAGAAGCCACAGGAGCAGAGGGGGAGACACTGGTCAAGGCACTCTGAGCCAAGCTTGCTCCTGTCCCCGCGCTACCAGTTAGTCTCCTGTCCATTCTGGGACCTCGGGCTGTACAGCTCTCCAAGTCAAGGAGAGGCCGTGTCCTCGTAATGAAACCATGTCCCTGCCTTCACGCCCCCCTGGCTGTGTACAAGCTGTCACAAAGACACTCTGAGACCCAGGTGCCAGGGCAGTGTGCGAGGCATCCCTCAACCCCTGCACCCACCCAGCAGCCTCACGGGAAGGGAGGGGTGCCATAGGGCCACTTCACAGAAGCAGCCTCAGAGACGGTAGGTGACTTGCCCAAGGTCACACAGCACCAGCCAGCAGAATGGCACTCAGTGACCAGCCGCCTGGATGGATGGGTGTGGACGGGGTCATTCTAATGCCAAAGCCTGTGTCTGTCCCCTCCCCGTGGCCCCTTTACCCCACTGGCAGGGGAGTTCTGTGGAACCTCCAGGAGACAGGACAAGTTGGTTTTTGTAAGGATGAAATTCCTCCACTGGGTTCCCAGAGTCACAGCCCATGTGCTGTGGGTAGGCCCTGTGCTGGGTCCTCCCTAAGAGGACTCTCACAGCGGGCGAGTGTAAATGCCAGCAGCCCGATGGTGAATCAGTAAGGCCTTGCCTGGCCTCCCCCCGGGCGTGGGGCTTTTGTGAGCCTCTGTGAGAAGGGCCAAGCTCAGCTTTTCCATGCTCCCCCCACGCTCGGGGCTCCCACGGAGCCTCCTCACTCAGTGGCTACAGGACTGGCAGCCTTTGCCTCAGCCTTGCCCAGGCCCTTTGGAGCCAATAGAACAGGTACCTGTGTGCAGCCTTGCCCCAGCACCCGCCTCAGGCAAGGAGAGGTCCCCACGGACCGACCGTCTCAAAAGGGAATTCTTAGGTCCTGATTAACAGATTGGAAACAGCCTCAGGGAGATAAAAGAGCTCCCCCAAATCACTCAGCACAGCTGTACACTGCAGGTGCCCCTGGATATCGGCTAGAACACTTCCCTCCCACACTGCTACTTTCTCCGAAAAAAAAAAAAAAAACCCATTTCTGTCCCTGGACCAGGGACCTGAGAGCATTTACCATGTCACTTTTTATAGAACGGAGGCTCCTTATGGGTCACGGAGTTAGTACCTGGCAGAGCTGGGGTTTGAGCCAGGTCTGCCTGTCCTCTGCCCTGTGCCCCAGACACCATATCGGCTTTGCTGGGTTTAGATGCCGAATGTTGGGGTGACTCTAGGCAAGAGCTCACTGCTGCTTAATGATGGCACCTCAGTTATGATACTATTTCTGGTCCCTGGGGAAAATAAAGGGCCAGGGTGACACACTCGGGACCAGATGAAGGTTCTAGAAGATGCTTGGGGATGAGATAGTAGCCGACAAAAGAGGCAGAAGGAGTCTTGGGCTTCCCTGGAGTTCATGGACCTGGAGCTGCAGTCTAGCTCCTACAAGAGCATTCTGGGTGTCCCCTGTCCCCTCACTTGTACAATAGGATTGTCACACGCACCCTGCTCTCCTCAACCAGTCCCTGGGGTCCTAAAGGACACCACATACAGAAGCAGTTCATAAATCTGACCAGTTGTCAAAGCAGAAACATCTTCAGACATCGAGCCTTCCTTCAAGACCAAGGACAGGGCCTGCTTCCTCTGGGTAGCCCCGCCCCCAGCTCTCAGAGAGTGGGCAGTCAGTGGGCTGAGACGGGCATCATTTATCCTGGGGTCCAGAGCTGGCATGCACACTGCAGCTCTACCATCTACATGCTGTGGGGCCCAGGGAATGCCCTGGCTCTCTCTTGGCACACTCTCCAGTCTCCCCCTCCTGCCCACTGAGGGGGATTGAAGGAAATGACCCACTAGGGGTCAGATATTAGTGATGGGGAAAATTCAGGGAAGTGATCTGGCAGCCCCTCACCCAGGCCTAGAGCTTCTAGTCAGGGAAGGAGTCCGTGGCTCAGACATGCACAGGCAGGTCCGACAACCCCACCCTGGCTCCATCTGCAAGCCTGGACAGAGAGCGGCCTCACTCCACACCACCCAGAGCCCTGAGAGGCAGTGTTGGTCTCCTCCTGCTGCGTGTGTACCTCGGGGCTGGGGGAGACCCTGAACGCTCCACCCTCCAGTAGGATCATTCACCCTTGGTGACTTCAAAGACCAGAGAGGCCTGGCACCTGGTGCCTGCCGCACGCACGCGCGTGTTTGTATGTGTGCAGGGCCCCAGTAGCCTGCAGGGTTGGAGAGGGCTCCTTGTTCTTCCTTAGGAAAGTGGCAGTTCCCAGCCACTCCCCTGCCAACTCCAGAAGAGGGGACTCGGAGTGCAGGCTGACGTCACTGCACAGCAATGCACACGCTCTCCATAAATCGCACAATATGGTTACAATAGAAGCAGACTCTTGGTCCCCTTGGAGACGGGCTGGATAAATATTATTCCAAATGATTATTTAAAACTAATTAAGTGCCTCTGGAAGGCCCAGGAATTCCCGCCACTGTCTTCACTTTGCGGGGAGCCCTCAGTTCAAACACTGAGCCTAGTGGCAGAGTCAGCCCCCAGGAAGGAGGGGGGAGGGGAGATGTGCTGAGGTCATCAGCAGGCGGGAGGAGGAGGGAGTCACCTCCTGGGAGGAAGGAGACCGAGCAGGATGAGTTTTCTAGGAACTCCATCCCTCATCCCCTGAACCCATCCAGCAGCCCCACGGGAAGGGAGGGGTGCCATAGGGCCACTTCACAGAAGTAGCCTCAGAGACGGTAGGTGACTTGCAAACTCACACAGCACCAGCCACCAGAAAAGCACTCAATGACCAGCCGCCTGGATGGACGGATGTGGGAATGGTGCAACTCGGGGGCATTCTAACGCCAAAGCCTGTGTCTCCCCCCTCCCCATGGCCCCTTTACCCCACTGGCAGGGTAGCTCTGTGGAACCTCCGGGAGACAGGACAAGTTGGTTTTTGTATGGATCAAATTCCTCCACTGGGTTCCCAGAGAGTCACAGCCCATCTGCTGTCGCCCCCAGCTGTGGAAAGGTCGTTGCCCGGGAGATCGTCCCAGGCAGACCAGAAGCAGCCACCCTGAGACCCTGTGACTATTCTCCAGGCTCCAGGCTGGCCTGACCTCTGTCCATCGGTCCATCCCACACGCCTGTCCCAGGAGCCACAAATCAAAAATGTCCGGGCAGGAACGAGTGGGAGGAGCAGAGAGGAGAGGGCATCCTGGCCAGGCCCACCCTGCCGTTCTTGCAACCTCACTTTGTGTTGCTTTTCATTGATCTCTCACTGCATGGAGTGGGTGCTGACTCAGAGTGACCCTGAGACAGGGCCGGACTGTCCCAGGGGGCTTCCCAGACGGTAACTTGACAGGCATGGGAGGCTCATCCTTTTCCCGGGAAGCACCTGCCGCCTTCCAGCTGATGGCTCTGCGGTTAGCAGCCTGACGCGTAACCCACCACTCCACAGGAGGCTCCTTTTAAATGTGAGTCAACGGTTGAGTTTAAAATGAAAAAGATTCCTGCTCATGCCAAGCCGAACCTATCCAGGGCTCCCCACTCGGGCTCGGTTTGGGAGCCTGACCCAGGCAAACCCATTGTTGCTGTCATGAAGACACCCGGAGGTGTTCCTCACCTGAAGGGAGCCACCAGACCAGGCAGTGGGCAGTCACCTGGAGGCTCAGGTCAGAGTTCCCTGCTCTGCAGTGCTCTGGTCGCTGCCCTCCCAGGAGTCCTGGAGCAACCTGCTCTAGTCACCTGCTCCAGCCAGCCGCTGGAGCCCCAGCAGCATGCAGACCCCACCCTGTCTTACCGGCAAGCCAGAGTCTCCCTTGGGCCCTGGAGGTCCCACCAGCAGGGAGAATGGCGTAGGCCCCAGCAGGTGGAAGAATGGGTAGCCGCTGCTCGTGGGCCCAGGACTGGATGACAGGAATCTCGCCGGGGCCGGGGCTGGGGCCGGGGTGGTCTGCTGGCTGGGTCGGTTCAACAGCTTGCCTGACGGGGCATCCCTGGCTGCCTTCCCAGGACGGAAGGGAGCAGGCTTCCGGGAGCTGCTCTTGGGTCCAACTTTCTTTGTGACTTCTGAACGAGTGGGCTTCTTGTTTCTCGTGGTGGTTGAAGCCGGAGTGGTGGCAGGAGGGGCCTTTGGGGGAGTTCTAGTGGCTGAGAGTGGAGATGCCACTGTGGCTAGTGGCCCCAGGGTCCTGGTGGAGACAGGACTAGAAGGAGATGGGGGCAAAACCTTGGTATGGGGCAGTACATGAGTGGTGGAGCGGGCAGAGGTGGGCTTCCTGGCATGACTGCTCATCTTAGCCTTGTTCTGAGCTGCTTTGGGAAAGAGGGCTTTGCGGGGGACCAGAGCAGAAGGCAGGGGCTGGGAACTTGGGGGTGGTGGTCTGGGCGTCCGGGGGATGTGCCTCTGGGTTGGCCTCACCATGGGATTGGAGGCTTTGGCTGGCATGGGGCGGGAGGTTGGTGGAGCTGCTGCCAGGGAGGAAGGCTGACGTGGGGGAGCTGCCTTCTGGGTGGGCCGTGGACTTCTGATATGGGGAGCTGAGGGAGGAGTGGAAGGCTCAGCTGGAAGACCCTTGGTGCCTGCACCCTTCCGGGATGGTTGGCCAGGTAGGGTTGCTGGGTGGGGAGCATTGGAGGTGCTGGCCAGGGAGCCCGGGGGCTCAGGAGGAAGTACATGACTGGTCAGTAGCTTAGCAGGTGGCAGTGGGGTCTTGACTGGGCCCTTGGCCGCGACATGCTGGTAAGAGCCTGTGGTGCTAGTCCTTAGGGGCTTGGTGAGCGTGGCAGGTGCCACCATCCCCTTGGTCTCCTTGACTGCTGGCCGTGACCACAGAGTTGGTGTGGCCATAGTCAGGTTCTCCAGACCCAGCAGTTGGACACTGGTCTGGAGGGTGAAGGGGGAGCTAGAGTCCCGGGGAAAGAGGGGTCCCAGCTGGGGCCGGTACGTGTCAGCCTGCCCGCACTGCTTCCTCAGATGGGTACAGTAGTTGTGGGCAGCCTGCGTCAAAGGGTAGACACTGAACTGGCAAAGGGCACCTTCAAACTGGACAGCGTGCAGGCTCATCCTCCCGAAGAGGAAGGTGCCCTCAGGGTCAAGTGCGGAGTCCCCGTGGAAAGTCAGGGGGACAGCCTCCCGGCGCTGCCCACAGGCTGTCACCAGGGTGACTGTGCGGCTTCGGAGCTCCAGGGCCAGGTGGTGCCAGCGGCCATCGTGCACGTCCAGGTCGAAGGCCACAGAGCGCCGGGGCCCCAGGTGAACAACCGTCTTGCCGGGGAGGAACTGCAGGCCCAGCTGCAGCTTGTGCTTCCGGCTGCGGATGGCGAAGAGGAAGGCATGGTTCACCCGATGGGAGCAGAGGCTCAGCACCAGCGCCAGCTCGGTGCCCAGGGCAGCAGGGATGACAGCGGCTGTGGGCGCCTGGAGCCGGGCCCGTGGCGTGAAGATGAACCCCAGCTGGAAAGGAATGACCCCTAGGGGGGCAGGGCTCCGCCCGCCTGCCACCTTGGTCCTGCCAAGGCCCAGCTGCCGGAGGACATCCACATCTGGAGGGAGGGGGAGAAGGAGAAAGGGAGGGTACCATCAGGGCCTGCCCCAGCCACAGATACCCAAGCTCCAAGCACACAGCAAGCGGGCACTGTCTGCCTACAGACACCTGGGCAGGCTGCACCACAGTGCTGGCCAAGATCAGGGTGAGCCAGACGCCATGCCCCTCTGCTCATGTGGTCTTGAGGAGCACGTTCAAACACAAATCCCAGCTCACCACTTCCTAGTTCTGGGACCTGAATGCCTCAGCTTTCCCATCTATTAAATGGAAGAAAAACAGTACCGACCTCAAAACGATCTTGTAAAGGTTAAACAAACTAAGATACTTAATAAAAAAAAACAACACCGTTTCTGGCACAGAACCAAACTGAGCCCACGGTTGTCAATCGATAGGTGATCCTATAGGATGGACTAAAACCGCTTCGTCAAGCTGAGAAGCCTTGACGAAAGCAGATTGCTTCATCTTGCTCCCGAGGAGTGGCTGGTGGGTTCAAACTGCCGATCCTGAGGTTAGCAGGCCAACACCACAACACCAAGGCTCCCTGGCACAACAAAAGCACTTTCGAATGCAAACCTCCACCTGTCTGTCAGCTTGTCGTACGGTGCTGGCTCAGCTGTTGCTATGACGCTGGAAGTTGTGCAACCGGCCTTTCAGAGTCTGGCAGAGTGGGAGGTTTCAGTGGAGCTTTCGGCAAACTGACAAGTAAGAAAGGCCGGGCAATGTGCTGGTGGAAATGGGCTGATGAGGACCCCCTGGCTAACCATAGAGTGCATCCACTATGGAGCGGGAGGAAGATGTTGGAAGGCAGTGATGGAAACAATGCTCAGGAGCATCCCACGGTGGTGGAGATGGCCCGGGCCCAGGCAGTACTCTGCTCTGCTGTTCACAGGGTCCCAGGAGTCAGTGCTGACTCCAAGGCAGCTAACAGCAGGAGTGGAAAGAAAGACCCTCTTCAATTTCGAGGGCAAGCACTCCTAGGGCTGGCCCAGCCTCAAAAACTGGCGCTTCCAGGAAGCTGTCCCAGAAGTGAAGGGCCAAGGTTGACAGTTGCGGAAGTGTCCCCGGAGCTTGGTTAGGATGTCCAGGTGGTCTCCTGGGAGTCCACGCAGGTGCCCTGGCCGATCCTGAGCTCTCTCAAGCAGGGGTCAACACCTACAATCCAATGTCAGGAGGTGCTTGCTCCACGCAGCAGGGCGGGACCATGTCTCTGGCTCCTCCTCCTCGGTTCTTCTGCAGCAGGCAGGAGAAGGACTCAAGGCACCCACCCGCACAACCTCTGGCCCCTGGCGCAGGCTTGGGACAACTGGCCAGGTCACATCCGCTCAGTAATTGTGGCTGCAGGGCCTGCCAGAGCAGCTCGAGGGCTTCCAGGGTGTTTATGGAAAGGCTTTCTGACCTTGCCCCTCCAGGGTCACTGGAGCTCTTGGAGTTGGCTGAGCCCCCACTATCTGAAACAACCAGCTCCCTCCCTGCTGCCCAACAGGGAGAGGCCAGCTCCAGCACCAGGACCCCTGCAGAGTGCAGCCACCCCACCCAGCACCGAGGGGCACCCCTGGGCTCCCTGGCACAACGTTGAGCATTGGGGAAGAGACCCACAGGCCGAAGGCTGCACTTGGCACGTCGTAGACCCTCCGTCGACTTCAGAATGGACGGACTGATGGGCGGATGAATGGACGGAGGGACAACTGAGAGGGAGGGGAGAACAGAGAGCCTGGTGGGCACACGGTATCACAGTTCCCCTGCCCAGTAGGTTTTGGGTTGCAAAGGCAGGATTTTGTGCACCTCTGAGACAGTTTCCTCACCTAGAGCATGGGGCTAAGAAAAATGCTCACAGTCCTAGCATCAACAAGAGGATGAGCCCATCATTCTCTCACAATTTACACCCAAAGCCTGCACCAACTGGCTATGGGAGAGTATCCTCCTGACCCCAGGCCCTCCGAGGCCCTCCAGCTGACCCCAAGGTAGACCACAAAGGGCTAACAGGGCACTAAGGATTCCAAAGCTCCAGGTCGTTGCTGGTTCAGGTTGGCTTGGGGTGAAGACCTTTTACTCCCACCCCCACCCCTACCCTAGAGCCACAAGGGCCTCCCCTCCTCTCAAATTCCTCCTTCCAGCCCTGCACCCCTGCTCCTGTCTCCAGATTTCAAGCTAAAGCAAACCACTGCTTAAGGGTGCTGTCAGTAGCAGGCGAACCCCTAGGCATTCATCTCGGGAGCGCTGTCTATTATGAAACATGATTCACTATGAAATACTTGGAAGCAGACGGAACCACTTGGAGGGGGGAGGGAAGAGGACAGAAGGCCACCCCACCCCCATGCTTCCTCACACACTGCTTCAGAGGAGGCTGCCGAGAGCTGCGGACTGGGGAGGAGCCCAACTGGCCAGGCAGCCACAGTGAGGTTGCCCCTCATCATCCTATCCGGGTGGGCTTCAGAGCCAAGGACATCCCAGGACCTCCCTTCACGCAGAAGACCGTCTGCAGCTAGGGAGGCCAACTCCAGGGTGCTGTCCGGCGCTGACACAGGCGGTCAGCGCTCAGCTTGTGTGCACCTCCGGCCACTGTGGGGCTGGAAGGGATTAAGGAGGGACCCGTCTGTCCCAAGGTTCTTGGGGTTAATAAAAATATTTACCAACAATAATAAAAACTGGGACTTATTGAGCACCTACTATGAACCAAGTGTTTCACAGGCATGATTTCAACCACCTCTGGGCCAGGGACTGTGTCTTATGTCCATTTTATAGATGGGACAGTGAGTTTCAGGAAAGTTACAGGGAGCAACTTGCCCAAGGTCACCCAGCTTGTCAAAGGCACAGCCAGGGTGGGATGTGAAGCCATGCCAGTGAGTCCCAGGGGCCCTGCACTGAGGCCCCGAGCTACAGCTGGAAGCTGTCTCCCTGCCCCTCAGCCCCGTCAGTTGCAAGGTCCAGTGGAGCCACAGCCAGGACCTCCCCAGGGGCAAGGAGATAGGGGACCGGGAACTGAGCACCGTCCCAATACTTAGATGGGAGAACCCAGCCAGCTGGCCCCAGCAGGATCCCTTTATTACATAAACCTGGCTCCACACGCTCCGCCTCTCCCCAGCCCCCAGTGCCTGACTCAGGACTCTGGACAGCTGTTCACCTACTTTGCCGGGGAAACAGCAAGCTTGGAAAATATGACAGTTGCACAAAATGTTACCAGGCAGCAGGAGTCTTCCGGCAAGGCCCTGCCCTCCCATGGGCCCAATCCTTGCTCAGAGGCCAGGTCAGGCCACCGGGGCTCCGGGGTACCCTGCCTGCCCTGCACACGGCAGGGTGGGGAGGGAAGGGGTGGCTATTTTAAGAGGCCTTGTGGCTGCTGGACAAGCAAATGTGGGAGAGGTTTCGATTTCCATGGGCAGCTGGGTAGCAGCTCCCCCGGCCCCAGCCCCAGCCCAGGCCCCGGCCTCAGTCCCCTGGACAGTTCCTCCAATGGACAGTTCCTCCAAAATAGGGGCGGGGAAGCAGGCTCTCTGGAGAAAGAAAGTGGATCCCCGGCTTGGGCAGACACATTTGTGGCCTTGGCTCTCAGCAGACCTGGAGTCCCCATTCAACTTATGGGGACAACAGAGACCGATTGAGCCAAAGTGACTTATTCAAACCCTGGCTCAGACCAGAGCTGTAGGGTCACCTTTCCTAAACATTGCTGCACCAGACTTTAACAAAACATCGAAGGTTGCTCTTTCAAGTCCAAAGAAAACCGTGCCCAAATTACAAATGGGCAAACTGAGGCAATCGGTTCTGATTAGGGACAGGGATATATCTACTATCCCCACGTTCCCAGGCCCTTTCTGTTTACACACACACACACACACACACACACACACACACACACACCCGCCTCCCTCTTGGACAAAGAAGAGAAAATTACCTTCAGGAGCTCCTTGGGTGGAGGCCAGGTGACAGGTAAAGGAGACTACGATCCAGGTGAAGAGATACCCCCTAGAGACCGGGAGACAGAGTATCAGCTTCTGCCCCTGGGGCCCAGATCTGGCCCCATCACAGCCTCACCCAGGGGTGGGGGGAGAAGTGCAGGGCTCGCACCTGAAGGGTGCAGCCCACATGCCAGCTCTCCCCCACCCCCCGGCACAGCCTTCCCGGACAGGACCTGGCCCATAGTACAAACATCACTTCTTTGAGATCAGTAGGTCAAGTTCACAGGGCAGGGCAGGGCAAGGAGAGGAGACTAGGGTTCAGCTCAAGCAAGCTCCACCAAGTCCCCTGGGCAACCTGGACAAGCCGCCCTCCCTCTCTGGTCCTCAGTCTCCCGCCCAACACTCCACCCAGCAGAAGCAGGGCCCAAGAGTTAGCAAGGACGCCAGGCCAGTCCGCAGACAGGACAGAGGGGATTCACCAGGACTAGCACTGCCCACATGACCTTGTGCTAACGGGAAACAAGAGGGGAGGGCAGAGGCAGTGGAGACCCGGGTCCAACCTGGCCCTGCTGCTTGCGGACAGTGTGGCAGGGAAGGACAGGTCGGTCACTCAGCCTCACTGAGCCTGCTCCTGCTCAGCAGCCTAGCTGTCACTCCCTACCTTGCAGGACAGGTGTGAGAATCAGATGAACCCCTGTAAGTCTGGGGCTGAGTCTGGCACCAGCCACCAAAATGCTGCCGAGAAGGCCCCTGAGGCCCCCTTCTGCCGACAGGAAGGGTTAATGCTCTGCTCGGTTGTCCCTGCCAAGATGGACAAGAGGCGGTGATCCGATTTCCCCTTCCTGTGGGAGCAGCCACCGCAGACACTCAAAGCCACCCAGGGCATCTGATCCCAGAGCAGACAGAGGGGAGGGCGGCACGTGGCCAGCCAGCCAGGTCACGGGCAGGGAGCAGCACCAGCCAGGTGGTGAGAGCTAAGGCTGGGCCGGACAGGCCAGCAGGCTAGGGCTCCTCTCCCCAGAGGGAAGCTGGGGTGCTGGGGAGGGTACGGGTGGGGGTGGCACAGCTGGGGAACCAGGTTATCTAGGAAATGTATCAGTCAAGGCCTTGAAGGACAAGATCATAGCCTCTGCCGGCCCCCTCTACTTTCTACTCCAGTAGCAATTATGCTCAGTAATAACCGGGACACGGGCTGACACCTGGGGTTCCTAGCGGCATGACTGTAAGCATGGCCTCCAGCACTTTCCGAAGGAGGCTGGGAGGCTCCTTCTGGGCTTTCCATTGCCATGCCACTAACTGGTTTCAGTATAAGATTGTGAGTGATCGTCTGGCCAGTGATCCATGAGGGACGGCTGTCGGGGGCTCAAGGAAAAGTGCTTCAAAGAGAGGTTTTCTTCTGGGTCCCTTACACTGTTGCGTGAACATGTAGGGTATGGAGCGGTGAGGTGTCTAGCCCCTAGGCGGCAGTGAATTTGCGCGAACGACGGAAGACAGAGCTGCAAAGAAGTGGAGATGTTGAAGGAACGGAGCCTAGCCCTGCTCTTCCTTGAGTCCTCTTGACTGCGTAAGCCGCGCTGAGTTCTGTCTTCCTGCGGCTGGAGGCAAACTTGCTGAAACAGCACTCAGAGGCTGACGGTGGTTCGTGGGAAGCCTTCTCCAGCCTCTGAGTCAGGCAGCCGGTGCGCCCCTCTCCAGACACACTGCTCCTGCCTACCCGGGTCCCTTCTCGTACATCGTGAAGGGTTTAGATGCCAACTCCCCTAGCTGGCTGCACAGACTTGCCTCAGCCAGCAGGCCCTAGGTGGCCACCGTTGCCATGCCCTTTCTGGCTGAAGTCTTTGGAGGATGGAGGACGTGTCCATTTGGCCCCCTCTTGTATTCCCAGCATCCGACCAACTCCTGTCTGGGTTTGGCTGAAGGGATGGCTATCGCCTGTTACCACAGAACTTTGGACTTTAAAGCGTTTGTCTCCCTCAAGCCTTGCTCCAGGATCCCCAGAGGCTTAGTAATTACACATCAGGCTGCTAACCACATGTCAGCAGTTTGGAAACCACCCGGCACTCTGGGGGAGAAAGGCAGGCTTTCCATCCCCCTAAAGAGTTATGGTCTCGGAAACTCAGGGGGCAGTTCTACCGTGTCCTGTAGGGAGACAGTAAGTTGGTCTCAATCCCAGGGCAGTTTGGTTTGGAAAAAGCCTTGCTCGAGGGGGCCTTAGCCCCTGCAGCTCCGTGCCTTCCCTTCCAGCCCACCACTGGCCCCAACAAAAGGTCAGAGTGGCCAGCTCCCCTGGGGTTGCTGGAGAGGAGGGCAGAGGCTGCCCTCATGGCACGACCTGCCTACCTGTCTAGGTGTGAGACGCTTTGTTTATTTGACGAATGGCTAACCCACAGAGGAGTTAGCAACCTGCCTCGGCAGGGCCTCCAGGGAGCTGTGGGTAGGTAGGCTGAGGAAGAGCTATCTCGGAGAGTCCAGTCTGGGAAGCTCTCATGGCACACTGCAGACAAAGGCTCGGTGAAGCCTTGCCACCAACACGCTGGCTACGCTTTGTCACTCGGCATTCCCTAAGCGCAGACCAGGGGCTCACTTCTCCTCCAAAGGCTGGCTCCACTTTCCTTAGAAGATGCTGTCCTCCAGCCCTCCGCTTCCCAGCATCCCACTTGTTTCTATTTCATTTTCCTCCTGACCCGCCCTCTCCTCCCAGCCTCCTTCTGACACCAGCCCTCACCCCGTGACTCCCTCCTGTATTAGATCCACCTTGGCATATTTCTCAAACTGATCAAGAGACGCCAGGTGGACAGGTGAAGATGCAGGAACCACACAGATCCTTCTCAGCCCATTTTTGGGGGCTGGTATGGCTACTCCCAAGTGACTATGAAGGTAAATGTGGGGGGAAATATTTTCCCCCAAAGGGCCAAGAGAAATACTCACAGGGGAGACAGGATCAAAATCTCCTCTTCAACCAAACCTCCTAACACCATAGCTTCTGGTTTGAAATGTTCAGCCCTTATGGCCTGTGACAAAGGACCCCCTCCCCATTCATTAGTCCAGGCCAAGTGCAACTGGATTTTGTGTGTGTTGATCCATAAACTTCTAACTGCTCAAGCACTTCAGAGCAGGCCAAGGCCCTTGGTGCTCATCCAGCAACCAGCCTCTAGTCCCAGGCCCTCATCGCAGCCCTGGGAAACTAAGGGGCAGCGTGACTTGTCCAAAGCCACACGGCATGTCCGTGATACACATGATTAGTACCACTTAAAAGACAGTCCTGTTCATGTGACTGTCTGCTGCTGGCGAGAAGAAATCCAACTTGCCAGAGACCAGAGGCTCAGCTCTCACCAACGGAAACAGTGGTGCAGCCCGGGGAGCCAGCGAGCCATCGAAGCTCCCAGCATGGAAAGTTGGCTCCTGGAAGGAGGCCCTGCGGATTCACTTGCTTCCATTCCAGTCGTGTTTAGGCTACTGTTCATAACGTTCAGTGCAGGCGCTGGCTTGGGCGGTGTTCTTCCAGACTTCTGTTTTCACCCGGCCTCGTGGGTCTTGGCTTGGGGAACCCAGGGCTCTGCATGTTGCGAAGGCCAGAGCACAGGGGCCAAAGAGGACAGACAACAGCAAAGCAGGGACCACAGAGACAAGAGCCCGGCCTTGGAGACACAAGTAGGCCACACAGCCCCCACAAGACGGGACTCCAGGTGTTCCTGTCCCCTACGTCTCCTAGTCAATGTGCCAAGTACAGCTACTCTGGGACAGCTAAGCTACAGAACCCACAGCCAGACTGCCTGGTTGTTCTCTTGCTACCTGGGGACACCCTGGATCCTGCAGGCCCCTCCCATAGCTTGAGCTTCTGCAGGGAGCTCTGCACCGAAACCCAACCAACCTCAGGAGCAGAAACAAACAAAAGGCAGCCCTGTGGGCACTTGGCTGTGTTCCCACAGCATCTGCCAGGAAGGGAGTTTCTTAGGGAGACATGGCACTGGGAAGGGATGGACGGATGAGGCTCCAGGTACATAGATGGCAACGCCCAAGGGCCTTTCTTCACACCTTCCGCCTCCTCCGTGGGAGCCCAGGGAAGTCGTCTGGCTGGAAAGAATGCAGCCCAGAGCAATTCCCTTGACTCACACAGCCATTCATGGTGGCGTGAGGAAGAATGAAAATAGCAGCTGTCGTTTATTGAGTGCTTACTACATGCCAGACACTGCACGAAGTCCTTTACAGGCACCATCCCATTCATCCTCACAAAAGCCCTGCGAGCGAGCGGGACACCGAGAGGCCCACTTTGCAGACGGGATCACCAAGCAGCAGAGGCAAGTGGCTCTCCCAGGTTCACAGGGCAAAATCAAGATCTTCCATCCAGGTCTGGTCCTTTCTGCCCTGCAGCCTGTGTACCACTGTAAAACCCCTGCTGATTGATGTGGGCCCCCACGCCCCCCTGCTAGGTCCCTGGACACAGAAATGAAAAAAGAATATCCCAGCAAAGTAACCGTCACACAGGGACGTGTGCTCAGAGCAAGGCAGAAGGCACTTACAATATGGGGCGGGGGGAGGCCTCTCCTTCTACCAAGGAGGCAGGTAGTTGAGCCCCCAGGACAGCAGAACCGGTGGCAGTAGGAAGACGGAGGGTGTTCTGGATGGAGAGAGGAGGTGAAAGGATAGAAGAGCCCAGGATGTGCCTTAGACGCAGACTCCCGGGAGCCTGGTCAGGGAGCCAAGTGCAACGGGCAGTGAGGCTGAAAGGCCCACCGGGAGCCAAGGGCGCAAGGTCCGGCAGTGCAGGGGTGAGGGTGACAGGAGGCAGGAGAAGTCAAATGTTTCGGCTCAAAGCGCCACTACTGCCCACTGGAGCAAATTTTGGCCCACTGTGAGGTGCTGGCCAGGCAGCACTTCAGTGCCTACCCACCGGCATGTGCCCTAGCACAAGGTCTCCTGGAGAAAACTAGTCAGTGTGCCGTGTGTGTGTGTGTGTGTGTGTGTGTGTGTGTGTGTATGCGCACCCGTGCCCATGTTGCGGTGGAGGACAGGGAATCTCAGGCTGCCAGTTTTTTCCAAGACATGGAGAAGAAGGGGGGCATCATTCCCCCTGCTTCCAGCTCAGAGGGGGCAGGGCATGTGGGGAGGGCGGGGCTACAGCTTGAGTAGCCTCTGGGGAGTGTCTTCCTGGGCCCTGGGGCGGTGGGAAGAGAGCTTGGTGCTGTGCTTCTCCTAGCACTGTGGAAGAGCCACGGGCTTACAGGACCCAGGGCCTAGCCCCACACCCCCACACGCGGTGACTCGCTCTGGTCCACGCTCCCCTGGCTACGATTCCCACTTCACAGCATCTCCGCTGAAAGGCTGAAAGTCCTGCGGCCGGCCTCAGGGATATGCACATCTGTAGGCTGAAGGGGCTGAGCTTTCTGACTTCACAGAGCCCTTGCAATGCTAATTCTGTCTCTCTCTCTCTCTCTCTCTCTCTCTCTCTCTCTCTCTCTCTCTCTCTCTCTCTCTCTCTCTCTCTCTTTCTCTCATTCTCTCTCTCTCTCTCATACACACACGCGCGCGCGCGCGTACACACACACACACACACACACACACACACCTGGAAAACTGTGGGCAGTTTCACAAGGACAGACAGAAACGGCGACAGACATGTCCAGGCTCAGGACCTGCAGATTCAGCCTGCCCCAGGCATCCAGAAAGGCCCCTGCGGCTCCAGGAGCCACCGTCCACCCCCCACCCCTGGACCCGGGGGGGGGGGGGCTGGCCCAGTACTGACCCTCCCTAACTCGGGCCCCGTCCTAGCAAGACTGGGGAGCCCGGGGCAGCCCCGGCCAATCTTCGCCTGCGCCTGGAACTCAGTCCGCGTTAACCCTTGGCTGCCCGCCTCGCGGGGCGCTGGAAGGGGCAGGAAGCTGACGTTCCGCAGGAAGCGTCCAGCGCGGCAGGGAAGCCCAGCCCTCCCCGAACGACGCTGGAGCAGAGGCAGAGGGCATCCCGGAGCTCGTACTCACCCCCCGCGCGCCGCCGTTGTGCCTCGGGCCCCCAGCGCCGATCCCGCTCCCATGGCAGGCCCCTACTTCATGCTTCCGAGCCCGGGGGGCAAGTGTGGGCGCGCCCCATGGGGCGGCCAGCCCCCCGCCCCGCCGCGCCAGGCCGGCTCAGAGCGCGCGCGCCCCGCGGCCCCAGCGCAGCCCCGCGCCCCGCGGAGCTGGAGCGGGCCTGCAGAGCAGCCGGGGCCCCGCGGGCGCCCGCGCCAGGCCCATGGTCCCAGGAGTCGGGGCGCCGCGCTCGCCCCCGCCTCGCCGCTCTTCTGCCTCCACCGAAAAGGAAGGGGAAGCGGGGGGAGGGGGGAGGGAGGATCAAACTTCTGGAGGCGGGCTGCTGGCCGTCCCCGGAGGCCGAGTGAGGCCGGGCGAGGGCGCGCGGAGGGCGGTGGAAGCCGACTCCCCGCCGGCCTGGGGGAGGAGTGGAAAAGGAAGGATTTGGGGGAAATGAAGGCGATTTAAAGTCTCGGCCCGCGGCGGCTCTCCACCTTCCCCCTCCCCTCCCAGCCGCGCTCGGGCTGCCCGCTGCCGCCCCCTGCCGGCCACATCCGGGACACAGCGCCGCCGACCCGAGGTGGCCCGGCCAGCGAGAAGCTACCTAGCCCTGCATCCCGGTGCGGATGGGAAAAAAGAGCTTCCCAGAGCGCAGCGCTCAACCCAGGTCACGCAGCCGGCGAGGTCATGGTTCTGAAATCCAGGACTTCTCGCTTGTGAGGCTTAGGGTCTCCGATTTGCGGGGGGTGGGGGTGGGGGTGGGAGGAGGGTCGTTTAGAAGGGGACATAGTCTACTGAATGGAATCTGGGAGTTCTAGGGACAGCGATGAAGCCAAGACTGGATGTCCCAGATCCAGAGACAACCAGTGTCCAGATCGCCACCCTCCCCCCCGCTCCCACCCCGCCGCTCCCAGATTGAGAGCGCCCTAGAGAGCTGCCCTAGGCACACCGTGGGCGGGGGTGGGGGGGTCGCTTGTTAAGTGTTGTCACACACACACACACACACACACACACACATCCTCTCTTCCCTCTCCTTTCAGAAAGAAAGGGGACTCTTAACCACTCCTGGGAAGCACGGAAACTTGTCCAAAGACACCCTCTGATCCTAGCCTGCTGTAACACAACTGAGCATCTTGAGGTGCCCCAAACACCTGGGCAAACTGTTACTCCTGAACTCCGATCGGGCAGAGCTCTGTTACAAGAAGCCTTCTCCACCTCACAAGCGAAGAGCCTCTCTCGCACACAGTCACTGGTGCGCATCCACATCCAGTCACCCACACGGACGCACTCTTTCCCGTGTAGGCACAGCTGCGCACTACGCGGGGCTCCTATAAAGCGTACTCCGAAGATTTGGACCGAACTGGCGAGTCAGATCTTCCCACTACACACAGCACACGCGCGCACACACATAAACAAACACACACACATCACACGTGCACACACCCCGAGGACCCCCTAGGTGCACACAGCCCTCCCAAGTGCCCAACACACGCGTGCACATTCGCCCTCCCCATGCGCACACACCTCTGAGCATACACTCAGATATCCCCGGCGCTCCTAGGAGCCTCTAGCCACTTACCGGGTCTTGTGGTTCCAGGCTGGCCGGTCGGTCCTTCCTCCGGCGCCTAACGGCATTTGTATTCATGGGTCCCCGCAGCCCCGGGCACGGGCGCGGAGGCGGGGGTGCGGAGTCCCCTTCCCTAAACGGGGCGCGGGCGCGCGGAGCGCAGCGGCGCCGGGAGGGGCATGAGCGCTCGGGACTGCGCCGCCAGTTCGGTCCGCCTGCGCTGGAACTGTGGCCGTTTTGCGTCCTCCAGCTCCGGCGCGGGCTCCGGGCTCAGGGGGTGGCTCATAGGTGCTGGGGCCGCGGCGCCCGCCGAGCCTTTTGAAGTCTCCGCTGGGGGCGGGGAGGGGGCGCCGAAGGCGGCCTTTTAAACCGCGGCAGCACGCGGGCTCGGCCGAGCCAGGTGTCTGGTTTCAGTAAACTTTAGGAAAAGTCCCAAGCCAGAGAGGGGGGCAGTGGTTTAAAAAGAAGCAGAAAGGGTTTCAGAGTTGCTCGCTGGCTGCTTCCTGCAGGGGGCAGAGCGCCCGTGGCCGGCGGCCGGCCGGGAAGGAGGGTCGGCGGGTGCCTAGACGTTCACTGGCGGTGGCGAGCGCGCGGAGCCCCCAGGGACGCAGCACCACCACGTTGAACCTGGCCTCTTGGCCTCCGTGCGAACGAGCCTGGGCACGTGCGTGCGGGAGCACCCGATGCTGCGAACAAACGGTGTGTGCTCCTGCGCCTGGAGAGAGAAGTCCCTACATTTATTTAAGACCTTGGTATTTTGTTTCTTCTGGATTTCGCGTTAATTTGTCTTTTTAAAACATCGCATTCTGCATAAACTATTTTATAGCTAGATTACTGAGGGTGTATGTGTGTGTGTGTGTGTGTGTGTGTGTGTGTGTGTGTGTGTGTGTGTGTGTGTGTGTGTGTGTGTTATGGTTGGTTGGTTTTGGTCCCCCTAATAATTCGGGTTCTTACTGACCTCAACCTAACAGACCCTGTGCTACATACTCTTGGCATCCATGTAAGGTTGAAGAAGCTGAGCTTCTGAAACATTAAATAAATTTCCAGAGACCACGCAACTGTTCAGTGGTGGAGGTAGGGTTTAGACCCAGCGAGTCTGACTTGGGTTGTCTGCTGTCTGCCTCTGGACACAATGACCCAAATCTTAGCCTCTAAGAGATTCTGAGCAGATCCTTGCCGGCCTCCCCAGCTTCCTGAAAGCGCCAGTCTCCCTAATACTTACAACTAGACCCTGGAAAAGTTGGACTTGGGCCACTTCGAGGCCTGCGGTCCCTGCTGTTTCTTCCCAGTTCACTCCTCTCTCCCATTGCTACCTGTTCACGGCTTCTTTGCCCTTCTAGATGGTGCTCAAAGCTTCCTGGACTCTGACCAGAGGCTCTGTGCTGCACCCATAGTGTCGCACATGTCACATGACATTGTCAAGTCAGATCAAACTCTGCGTCCCCTCCCCCAGCATGGGCCTGGGACACGATATATACTCAACCCAGTGGTCATTGAAAAAAGTGTTTATTTTACTCCTGTGGTGTACAAGCCTCTGCGCCAAGCTTGGGGGGAAGTGGGCCTGTCACAATGTGAGTAGGGACAGACATTTGTACACGGTCCTGCCAAATGGGCATGTGAATGCTTGTAACGTGGACAGAAGACAAACACAGATTAGGAAAGCCAGCCAGCATGGGACACCTCAGACATCTGCTCTGTAACAGAAAGCCCTCCGTCATCATGATAATACAGGGAGAGTGTGGTTGATATTACCAAAGTGTGTTAGTCTGGGTACAATAGAGAAACAAATCCACAGAAACTCATACGTATAAGAGAAGAGAGAGTTTTATATAAAGAAACATCCTAACCCAGTGCTGCCCAAGCCCACAAATCCAACATTAGTCCATTTGTCTGACACCAATCCACAAAGTTCTCCTCCACCTCACAAAAACACATGCAATGATGCCAACCGCAGGAGGAAAGCTGAGTCAGTGAACGTGTAAGCATCTCAGCACTGGCAAGGAAATCCACATGGCCGCTCCAGCACCCATGGCTGCATCGGAATAAATCTATGTGGCTTCTCCTCAGGGATGTCTTGCAGGAAGTGAGCCTTGCCAGCTGAAGCGGGGAACTGGCTAAGGCAGCTGCACCCTGTTCCTACCATCACAAAGCAAGAGACCCGAGAACTTGAAAGACCAGGCTCACCGAGCCATTTATCTCTCTGCCCTTCAATTAACCTCATGTGTAGGCCAGGTTGACCCAATAAACTTTAACTAAGTCACCAAAGAGATTCAGATCAGTGGGATGGTCAAGCAGGGTAAAGAATGAGGAGAGGCCAGGGAAGGCTCCCAGGAGGAGGAGACATTTGGGTCCTGGTTGAGTGTGTTAGATTTAACTATCTAGCCATGAGAGGACACCTCAAGTCGTAATCAAAGTTGTTGTTAGGTGCCATCCAGTGGGTCCCGTCCCATCGAGACCCCGTGCACAACAGAGCAAAACAGTGTCTGGTCCTGCGCCCTCTTCACAACGGTTCCTCTTCCTGAGCCCATGGATCCAGCCGCTGTGTCAATCCATCTCAGGGAAGGGCTTCTTCTTCTTGGCTGCACCTGCACGTTACCAAGTACAATGTTCTTCTCCGCATTCTGGACCCTCCTGACAATACTTCTAAAGGTGAGACGAAGCCTCACCATCCTTGCCTCTAAGGAACACCCTGGCCACAAGCAGAAGAATAACAAAAGGTCGGAAGAGTGGGAATGGATTTCAGGCAGAATTTGAAGTAAGTCTTAGGGGAGCCAAGGGGAGAAACCGTGCAACCCTTCCCACGACACTCCGTGGGGAACGCCGTGCGACTCACTGGCCCCGAAGCCATTTCCAGGCATTAAGACCCATTTCCTCAAACGTCAAGCAGCAGGCCAATCAATGGCTGAGCATCAAGGCCTTTTTGAATCTCACCCACAAATCTGAGTACACAATGGTCAACCCTGCCTCACTGAGAGTAGCCCCAAAGACCCATGGGAAATCTTGCCCTTAATCCTAAAGATTAAAGGCACCCTCTCCAATGTATCACTCTACCCAGCTGTCCAGCAGAAGCACTGGACTTGACCATCTTCATGGGCCATTGACACTTGGGAGTCTATGAACTTCTTATTCAGCAATAAATGTAGTTGCGTCCATCATTATTGAGGGCCATTGGACTTTATTGGGCTCCAGTGGAAAATAAGGTAAATGGCCTTCCAGAAGCTCATTGTCAGCTGGGAAAAGAAGGCGCAGATCCTGATTAGCATCCTGGGAAGGCACGTCGCTTCCGACCTCTACTGCATTGGTAGATATAGTCTTCCTAATGAGGCTGGTCCTGCCCCCGAGTCAGTGCCAGGGTCTGAAAAGTCCTGGAAAACATTGGGTCTGGAAAAGACCAGGCTATTATCCACTCTGTGGAGTCTTCTCTGAAGAGGTGGGATGTGAGCTAGAAGCAGAAAGACACAAGGGAGCCATGGTCAGCCGAAGAGCCAGAAACCAACCCTAACTCACTGCCATTGAATGGATTCCAACTCATAGTGACCATCAGGGTTCTGAGGCGGTAAGATTTCCTGGGAGCACTAACCTGGCTTTTAGCAGGTCACTCATCAGCAGTAGGCAAGTCAATGCTTTCTGAAATGACTTAATCCATATGTAGACTATATGTCTGCTGGGGCTGCTGGGGCTGGGGACCACTTGGCCATGCTTTCTGCTGTATGCCCAGCACCTCGGACAGAACATTTCCATAAAGTGCCATGATAGATGGAGAGGTAGCCCTCCAAATCTCTTCTCTTCTCTTCTCTCTCTCTCTCTCTCTCTCTCTCTCTCTCTCTCTCTCTCTCTCTCTCACACACACACACACACACACACACACACACACACACACACACACACACACACCATGCCTCTCTACTCCTCCAGGCAATATTAGTCAAGTCCCTGTCTCCAGGGGAAATGACTAGAGCCAGCATTGGCTGTCACCACAGCCCACCAGTCTGCCAGGGCTGCTGGTCACTCTGGTCTGATGGCCCTCAGAAATAATCGCCACCACAGAAGAATGAGCACTGAGGCCAGGGCAGTTCCTGGACCACTCTCCCAGAGGGCGACATCCTCTGGGACATGGTCCCCTCGTTTGGACCCCTTGGACCATCTGGATGGGTTTGATTTCTAGGAGCTGGGTCAGATGGAAGAAACTGTGATACCCAAAGCTTGGATGCGGGGACCCCAGTATTAAGTCAGGTCTGGAGCTACTTAGCTCAGGTGGGGAAATTAAGCCTCAGAGGTGGGGCCCAGGGTGATTTTCTCAAGACCATACAGAGTGAGTAGTGGGGCTGGGGTAAGAGAGGGGCCTTCACATTTGTTTCTAACTGTAAAGGGTCAAACCTTTGTTTTCGTCTAACTCAAACTTGTGTGACTCATCCTTCAACTTATCCTTGGAAGAATTAGATCCATTTTTTCTGATGCAAGAGTTGTGGCCTAATTACAAAAACAAAACATTAAAAGATCTGTCTAAGATCACAGAGCAAGCCAGAGGCAGGTCTCCCTGATCATATGTCCAGGGCCCTTGGCTTTCCCCAAGAGCCCATTAGCGGTGAGCTCGGGGCACATCCCACAACGGAGGACAGAAACAACATCATTGACGAGCTCAGAATTTTCAGGCTGTCTTTCTGTCTTTCTGTCTGTCAGACCCCTTCTGCCTAGAATGTCCTTCCTGCCCTTCTCCACTGGATTCCCTCCCTTCTCCACTGGATTCCCTCATCCATCTCCCACAGCTGTTCCACTCCCACCACCATTGGGTTAGTCCAGGTCAAGTACATAAATCCGATATTAGCCCATAGGTCCGATATCAGCCCATGAATTCCTCTTCAGACTCACACAGCACATGCAATGATGTCGAATGCAAGAAAATCACGGGCCAGCGGGTGAAAAGTCCCGTGGGTCCAATGGCGGTGAGCACATCGCCAAGGTTCTGGCTGCCATCAGCGTGGCTCCATGTGGCTTGTCAATGTGAATGTCTAGCAAAGAGTATGTGTTCCACTTCCAGGAAGGAAGAGAGGAAGTCCCAGAAGTTTCATCATGAGAAGGCCACACCTTCAAGGAGGGATCACCAGGTTGTAACCTGACAGACAAGCTAGACTCCACCCCTTCATTCTTATTTATCAAGTTGACATAACATTGTATATCCACCACAACCATCTCACCTCAAACTGAGCACACCATTGCCCGCTGGTACCCACTCAATTCCAAGTTCCCCAAGCCCAAGGGCCGTGTCTTACTTCCATAGACTCCTGGGAGACCCCGGCCAATGGCAGCCTGCCATAGGCCCCCAGTCAATGTTGGCAGAGGAAAGTTGAAAGGGAAGGAAAGGGGGAGAGATAGAGATGGGCTGTGTGAACAGCATCTCCTGACATCCACGTGCAGGGGGAGATGCTGCTGCTTCATCCTTGCTTACAGAATTCCATCGCTATCCACCCTCTTTAAAGCAGCCCATCCTTCCCAGAAGACGAAGTCTCTCCCAAACCTCCAGGGTTGACTCTTGCTTGGTCTAAATGCACTATGCCATCTCCTATTCCCGGCCAGTGATGGGCTTGAATGTGGACATAAGGGACATGTTGACCACTGAAGTCTGAGAAAAGACCTATGTGCTGGGGGCTTCTACAAGACTGCCCCTCACTTCTGAGAGTGGATAGAGACTAGAGAGATGGATGTCCCCTGTTATTCTCTTGGGATATCTGCAAGAAAGAATGTGCTGCTTGGAGAGGTTGATGACACCTTGCAATGTAAGATGACAGCACTAGGACCAGGACAAATGGGCTAGGATGGATAGACCAGAAGGAAGGTAGGAAGAAAGCAGGTCCTTAAAGGCCTGACTGAGATCTGAGATGCTGAATTGAGCACCTGGACTAGCCTTCCTTGAAGTAATTTTGTCTCTCCCCATGGAAGCCACTAGGAGGTAGGTTTTCTCCCAGTGGCAGCTGGAAGCATCTTAGCCGGGGACCAGAGACTGGGAACTTTGATCTGCACCAGACAGGCCGGGGAATGGCAATGGCCCCACCCGAGCACGCCCCGCCCCTGACAGCGCTGGAAAGTACAGGAGACCATGCCAGCAGCGGGGTTTCCACACAACCACTCCTTGAGCAGGCAGGGCACCCTAGGTTCGAAATGAAGAGATCAAATCCCCAAATAAGGGTGTTGCCTATGGTCACCCATGATCAAGGTGGCCACGCTAGGGCGGTAACTCCAAGCCCAGCACTCAGTACAATACAGCAAGCACCATGTGGGGGTCCCGCACAGCCCCCACTGTCATCATCAGGAAGAGCTAGCTGGGGGTGAAGACACCAGATGACTATTTAAAAATCCCCAAACTGTGTCCCTGCATTGTACCTGGTCCCACGGTCTCCTCAGTAAATCCCTCCAGTATGGGAAACCTGCTATCCGAGCCCCTGGACACGGCTGTGTGAGGAAGCCACCACGGTCCCTCCACCAGCTGAAATCTGCACGCCTCCATCTGGGCTGCCTCGGTGCCCAGTGCCACACAATGCGATACATGCCTGGCTGCTGCTTGTTCCAGGAGAAGTGGGCCCATGCACGTGCCCTTGGATGCTTTCCCTTGTCACAAAGTGAGGACAGAAAAGTCCCCAAGGCCCAACTCTGCCTCCCCAACCGATAAACCAGTTCTGCAATGAGCCTGGCAGATGCAGCGCCCAAGAAGCATCATGCCAAAGTTACCTTTGACAGGGAATGGAAGCAAAGTACTCCTAAATCAGCCCCCGTCTGACTCTATAGGCTCAAAAGTTCAAGAGGCCAGGTGGCATCTGACAGAGTTGAGCAGGAAGGTCACCATCACCACCCCCCACCCCCAAACCTTCAAACTCACTGCCAGTCAGTCAATGCCAACTCATAGCAACCCTATAGGACAGGAGAGAACTGTCCCTGTGGGTTTCTGAGACTGTAACCCTTTACAGGAGTAGACAGCCTTGTCTCCTCCCACGGGCCCTCACCCCATTCTCCCCAAGCTGATGATTAGCAAAAAGTCCTAGGTGTTTCTGGGAGGACACGGGTCACATCCACCTTGGCTTGGCTTGGTGGATCCCTCAAGCTAATGGGTCTCCCCTAGTCTACGCAGACCGTGCAAGCACGCTGCCTTCCCGCGCCCGTGTTGGTGGTGGTTAACAGCAGACGGTCCGGTTCATGTCCCCACGTTGCATTTCTCACTGTGGTGTTGGACAAGCCCTTCAACTTCTGTGTGAAGGCATTTCTTCCTCTTTCGGAGTGTAATTGCCGCTTTTAAATGAGTACAGTGATGGTATCCACCAGGCGTGTGCTGTCTGAGGGTTCCATCAGCTCATACATAGAAAACACTCACCCGGAAAGAGGCGTCCATGGCACACAGGCAGTAAGTGTACGTCGCCGCACAAGTGTTCTTGTTTTGCTTTTTCCTCAGCTGGCCTACGTGTCAATGGTTTCTGATTCAAACATCATTTTTAAAGAGAGGCGACGAGAGCCCCGCTTTCCCTTTTCCTGGGAGAGAAATGTCTCTGAGACTTCTGCCAGGAGACTGCGCCTCATGCCAGGAAGCTACCCAGGGGAAGAGCAGGCTTGACTCTTGCCCCTGAGCACTGCAGCGTAGGAGCAAGGAGCGCTTCCTCTCGATCTGGCCCATCCCCTCAAACTGAGAGGCCGAAGCCCAGGGAGGCGGCTGGAGCGTCACCGTCACACAGCAAGCGAGGACCCAGCCAGTGAGGTCAGTTCATAGAGAGAAAACACTAACCCGAGAAAGAAGCAAACATGCAGTAACTGGCTCCTATGATCTCTATTGGTGTGAGTCTGGGGACTTTAGAGAAACAAATCCACAGAAACTCATATGTATAAGAGAGTTTTATATAAGAGGTAAGTGCACATCAAGAAAACATCCCAACCCAGTGCTGCCCAAGCCCACAAGTCCAACATTAGCCCATTCCCAACACCAATCCACAAAGTCCTCCTCCATCTCACAAAACACACACTATGATGCCGACTGCAGGAGGAAAGCCAAGTCAGTGAATGTGTAAGCATCTCACCACTGGTAGGGATCTCCACACGGCTGCTCCAGCACCCAGGACTGCATCAGGGTAGGTCCATGTGGCTTCTCCTCGGGGATGTCTTGCAGGAAGTGAGCCTTGCCAGCTGAAGCAGGAAACTGGCTAAGGCAGCTGCACCCTGGTCTGACCATCAGAAAGCAAGAGACCCAAGAACTAGAAAGGCGAGGCTCACTGAGTCATTTATCCCTCTGCCCTTCAATTAACCCCACATGTGTTTATCGGCCAGCTTGGCACAATAAACTAACTACCTCAGTTGGCTTGTGAGAGCAGACAGTTAACTTGTCAGCCATTGTTAAGCAACATTGAAAGTGGAATCTTAGAGACCCAGACTTAGAGACATGCTATTAAAAGTAATGTGATAGTTACATAATCTCCTGTCAACTTGAGAAGGGGTGGAGGCATCAGGTTGCAGCTTGATGACCTCATTTGGAGGTGTGAAGGGTTATATAGCTCACTGAAGGCCAGACAGACCCTCTGCTGACAGGACGCATGGAGCTATGCTGATGGAGCCAGAGCCCTGGACCTGGAGGGGACATGTGGAGACCCCCGCCAGAGCTAAGATGCTTCCACCGCCACTGGAACCACAAGACTTTCCACTTGCTGGCCTGTGCTCTTCCTGTACTCGGTGTCATTGCATGTGTTGTGTGGGTCTGAAGAGGAAATGACATATGGGCTAATATCGGACTTATGGACTTAATCTGGACTGGGCTGGGATGTTTTCTTAATGTACATTTACTCTTTATATAAAGCTCTCTGATACACACCTATGAGTGTCTCTGGATTTGTTTCTCTAGTCAACCCAGACTAACACAAGTCATAATGAATCAGATGTTTCTTTATCTTACTACATTTCGCTGTTATCGAAGCGCTTGGGCTGGTTGGTTACATCTGCCATTGGCATTCACTGGCACCACACAGGTAGTTTTACACTGCAGAAATAGGGGGACACTACAAATCAAGGCTTCCTCCCTCCTCCAGAGATCCTGTTAGACATCTATTAGTCCACCACTACCTGGACCAGGCACTTCAGAAACAGGTATATCCCTGCTTTCCTCAAATTGTCGTCTTGTTGCTCGAGTCAGAATCTCAGGCATCACCTGATGTGTGACCTTCTCTGCCTCCTTGAAATGTCCTTCTTCTGCAACATCCCACACACCACGCCTTCTAGTTCCCTCCATCACATACACTCTTCCATTTACCTGCCCCTTTGCATGCTTAGTTCTCTTCATCTCGTGATTCTTATTCTACAAGATTCTGGAAACTTCTTGAATGGGAAACCTTTCTTGAAAGTCTCCCTGTGCCAGAACCTAGTAGATTCCACAGTGTTATGGTAAATATTTAATAACCCACTGTAGTCGTTATGTAATCTGTTGTCAATTTGAGAGGATTAAGAGTGAAGAGGTGGAGTCTAGCCTGTCAATCAGGTCATAGCTTGCTGACCTCATTTGTAGGCGCTAAGGAGATAAATAACTCACTGGAGGAAGGACACAAGCTCACTCCCTGCAAGACATTTCTGATGAGAAGCCACATTAAGCTACCCTGATGCAGCCAGAGCCCTGGCAGCTGGAGGAGCAGCGTGGAGTCCCCTGACAGCACTGAGATTCTTACAATGCCACTGGATCCACAAGACTTCCCACCCACTGACCTGTGATCGTCCTGCATTCAGCATCATTGCATGTGTTTCGTGAGTCTGAAGAGGACTTTATAGATTGGTATCAGATATATAGGCTAATATCAGACTTATGGACTTGATCTCGACTGGATGGGGTGTTTTCTCAATCCTCAATTGCTGTTGTATATAAAGCTCTTTCCTATACACATATGAGTGTCTATGAATTTGTTCCTCTAGTCTACCCACACTAACACACCAACTATCCAAAAAGGAGAGGGGAGAGCTGATTTTCAGCATCTGCCATTGGTTGTGGTGTAAATATTGCCAGGTTGGTTGATTTCAGACTACCAACAAGCTGTCCCTATATGAAGTTTTGGAAAAAGATCGGCTGGGAGGAGCCAGTTCTCACTGACCACATGGACCGGGTCAGATGCCTATTTAAGTTCATAGCTGCGCTACATACTTCCTCTTCATACAGTGCCAGACCAAGCCATATTGGACCATGAGGCAAAAGGGAAGTCAGTAATATTGATCCTGCCTTGACTTGCAATTTTGATCTTTTGAGGAGCCTAACTTTTACATTAATTTTTGTTTTTAAAAATATGACATAAAATATTATTTATCTTGATATCTGAGCCTCTTTGGTCCCTCTGAAGTTCTGTGCATGACAGGAGTATGTCAATGAACTCACCCTATTCTTGGGCACCCCAAGATAGCCATGACCAACATTTATAATCACCACTGAGATTGTCTGTCTCCTGCACCACTCCGTGGACCTCCCAAACAGGAATTCTGCCTCCTTGGGTGCTCCCAAGGCCTCCCATAGTGCTTGGCACACAGTAGGTGCTTCCGAGCTACAGCTGAGTGAGGAAGTGGATAACTAGATGGGCGAGCCACTCCCTTGGTTCATTCCTTGGCCCTCAAAATAGGAAATGCCAGTGAAAGACATCCTCTGCTTCTATTTGGGGATAGGTTTTGAGTCTCAGCCTTTCCAACTCCACAAAGATACGCTCTCTCCATGGCACATGTGAGCCACCTCCAGGGCTGGTCACTGTCACCAGATACAAACTGAAGACACCTCTAACCCAGGACAGCAATGGAAGGAAGTGGCCTCTGGGGAAGTGGAGGCTCCTCTAGGACCAAGCGTGGGAAACATCAGCGAGGAAGTCTTCTGTTAGATTCTGGGAAGGATTCTCTAACTGTCTAGACCAGCCACCTCATGAAGGAGTGAGGGTGTGGGACAATGTGGTTTGGCAGAGTCACTAGAAAGGAGAGTCCACCACGAGGCTCTTCAGTAGGACATCCAGCTGGACAACGAGATGGGCCATCAAGGGTGCCAGGGACTTGCTTGTGTGGTTCCTGGCTTCTTCCTGGCACTGAAGTCTACCAACAGAGAGGCAGGCCTTCTGAGGATGCTACCTCATGGGGCTCCCAGGGGTCTCACTGTCTGTCCATCAGGTGGAAGGTCTTTATGTCTATAAGCTTGGTCATGACTTCCATTTCTTAAGAACTTAAGAAGAATCGAGACCTGTGCAAAGAGCTTTCTACACATCTCCGTTCACAGGTTGCTCTGAAAGCCTCTCTCTGTGGGCCTCATTCCAACCATTTTATGGGCGAGAAACAGAAACCCAGGCAACTTGCCCAAGGTCACACAGCGTGTGACCTATGGGACGGGAATTCTAACCTGAAGCCACTTGCTTTTAGAGTTCATTTTCAGATGGCTGCTCTGGTGGTATTTGTGCTCTGGAGAGCCCAGATCAGGGTTGCTCTTGTGATGAGGTGCTATCAAGTCAGTCAAGCCCCACAGCGCTCCCATGGACCACAGAACAAAGCACCTCCATCCTCACCGTTGTTCCTGGGCCTGAGCCCATTGCTGCAGCCACTGTGACCGTCCAGCTGGTCAAAGATCTTCCTCTGTTTCTCTGTCCCTCCTCTTGAAGCATGACGGCCTTGACCAGGGACTGGTCTCTCCTGACACGTGTCCAACGTATATAAAACAAGGTCTCACCATCCTTGTCTCTAAGGAGCACTCTGGCCATACCTTCCCCAAGATAGGCTTGTGTGGCTTTATGGCATTCCGTGGCACTTTCCAATATTCTTCTCTAGCACCATGATCCAAATGCACCAGCTCTTGCTCGGTCTTCCTTATTCCATGTCCAATTGTCAAAGGCTTATGAGGTCGTGGAGAATCAGGGTGCCCGTAGACGAACCCAGTCACGTCTGTCCTCCTCTGACCTGGCTTTGTCATCGCCTCAGATGTACCCCTGCTCTCTCTGTCACAGACGTCACTGGAGCATCCTTCCACTCAGCACCCCAGCCGCCAACCCCTCACCAGTCTCCAGGGGAGAGTCCGTGGCTCCGGGTCCTGGTACATCTGCATGTGGAGAGGGCAAGAGAAGCAGCAAAGGAATGCAGCATTCAGTGAGCATCTCTCAAGTATCCCGCTCCCTCCCTCGCCGCCAGGAGTCACTGCTGACTCTTAGCGACCCTAAAACTGTGCTGCAGGTTTCTGAGACGACCACTCTTTACAGGAGTAGAAAGCCTCATCTTTCTCCCGAGGAGCAGCTGGTGGCTTCTAACTGTTGATCCCGTGATTAACTCATAACCCCTAACTGTTCACCCCTCCGCCACCAGGGCGAAGCTCTATCTGCACGCACCCCATCTTTCTTGCTCCAGGACTGGAGGGCAGGTTCTATTCTCACTTTAAAGATCTGCCTTCTGCAACAGGGTAGCCGCTAGCCGCAGGGGACCTCTTCCATTTAAATCGTTTGAGACGTGTTTTTAACTGCAGGATTCGGGTTCTACATGGCACTAAGCCACATTTCCATGTTCCCTTGCCCAACGGGGAAAGCAGTTCAGTTACGGGATTGGTGGCCGCAGAGTCTTGAATTCGACTTGTCCAAAGCCACACAGCGCGCTACTCACAGAACTGGGATGGGACCCATGGTCTCGGCTCTCAAACCTCTCCTCCCAGGACTTGGCATCTATTTGCCACCTACTGGCCCAAGAACAAGGAGAATTGTTTGCCTGGGAGGGTAAGTCGACTTGGGAACCCAAATAAGAGATCAGAAGCCTGCGGGATAATATGAAAGCAGAGTGAAGAAGCTGGCTGCTGTTAAAGGTTATTTTTACCCTGTCCAGATACCCTGGTGAGATGCCCCCGCTTTAAAGCTATTTTTATCATGAGGGCTGGTGTTGAAATATGCTGTCTCCCTCAGATGGCCCAAGAGACCTACTGGCTCATCATAATTCTAGAATCAGGAACCCCAACAGGCTTGACAGTCCCCCAGGAGGCTTCACACCCTCTCTGATGTGACTCCCGTGCTCATTGGTGAGGAAGACAGAGCAAGGAGTGGGGGGGAGAGGGGTCGAGATTCCACTGTGCAGGTGGGGAAACTGAGGCTTGGAGGGCTGTTTGCCCAGATTGGGTATGACAGAGCTGGGATTTGAACCCAGGCTTGCGGGCGTTAGACTGCTCAGGAGAGGCGTCGGTCCAGGGATGGAAAACAGCCGGAGGGTGGTCCTGAACTCCGCTCTCCATCCTGGCTGAGTGGGTGAGCCCCCGGGCTTCACTCAGCCTCCCTGCTCTCTGCAGGGAACTCTGGTCTTTCTTGAGCCTCCTCTGTGGCCTTGCTGGAGGACTAGACATTGAGAACTAGTCTTTGGTCGATTGGAGAATGCTCGCTCAATGCCCAGAGGGTTTCTTAAAAAAAAAAAAAAAAAGTTGGGTGGGATGTGTGTGTGTGTGTGTGTTATTGCATCACATAGTATTGGTATCATGAGTTGTGAAATCTGATGGGAGCTCCCTCCCCCTGCCTCCCCCTCGTTGGGCCTCGGTTTCCCTTCCTGAAACCCGAGCAGTTTGGCCCAGAGCATCTCCACGGAGCCTTCCTTCCCCCCTGCTCCAGCAGCCGTTTCTATGACCCATTCATTCTGGTCAACAAGTGTTTATTGAGCTCGAGCAGGCTGGCGCGGTGGGGAAATGAAGGGCCCGCTTCTCCAGGGCGCTCTCCATCCAGGCTGTTACAGGCGCATACGCAAATTTCCCTGTGTTTTCAAAAGGCAAATTATGGGAAACCCGCTATTCCCCAAAACACACTCACCCCATCTCTCAGGCAAGAAAGGAAGAAAAAAGCCCCCCAGCCCCACCAAGCACGAAGCTAACAGAGGACAGAAACCCACCTTGTTCCTGCGGGCACCGGTCCAGAACCTCACGTCCCTGTTGAAAAGGGGAAACTGTATTCTGCCGTGTCTCCCTGGGGCTCCGGTGGACCTCATAAACAACCTGCGTTTGTCCCAACTCCCTCCATCCTGCGAGATCAGCTGTAGCCAAGGAAAAAAACAGTCCCTGCCTGTGCCCAGCCTGTCCCCAGAGTGAAGGAAATTGTCCATAAATATTTTTATCTTCAGGGTCACCAAGGGAGCTGAGAGGAAGGCTTTGATTCTTCAAGCCTCAGGACCACTCCCTGCCCTTGGGGACCCTGTGGTCAAAGCTGACCTGGGCCTCCTATCTCCCACCCCCAAATTACAGGCTGTGCCCACACCGCCTGCTGCCAGAAGGTGGTGGGACTAGAGGTGAGACCACACCGTTCCCCATGGCCGGCCTCAGAGTTGTTGGAACTGCCTTGCCCAGCCAGCTGGCTTCCTGCTGGGAACCCTGTGGTCAAGGCAGAGAAAGGGAGGGCCCCCGAGATGGCAGGGGGCAGGGGGTAGAGGGAGGACCCAGGGTCCCCTTCCTGCATCTTCAGGTGCCTTGTTCACCAAGACCCCCGTGGGGGGTTTTGAAAGATGGTTTATGTGGAGGACTTTCAGGATCTCATGGAAGAAGGGCCAGTTGTGGAATCCCAGACTCTCGTCTTGATAGTCATGGACAACGACATTTGAAGTCATGAATCCCAGGCCAGAACGCCTAAAATCTCTCCCTGCGGAAACCTCTTGTCTTCTGTCCTTCCCTGCTACAACCTCCCACCTGAAGCAGAGCCAGCTGCCTCTCTGGAAATGTCTGGAAGGAAGGCTGTCTCAGGCTTGAGAGCATTGGAAGGGTCATCCAAGTTCAAGGCTCTGTGACAGTGGTTCCTAGATCATTTGCGCATCAATCTGTGATTGCAAAGCCTTCTGCTGCCAGGGCCTCCGGGCGCCAGAATCCTGGAGTCCTAACTGGCACGGGCTTCAGCGTCTACGATTCCATGCCTCCGAGGCTAAGATTCCTGTGACCCTTCAACTGAGTGGCCTACTTCAGGGCCGCCATGGCCCCCGCACAAGGGGACATTCATTCCCGGCCGAGATTACGTGCACAGGGACCCGTGGGACTGGCTGGCCGGTTTGGTTTGTGATGGGCAGTACTCCATGGGCCAGAGTCTCCTGGAGCCCAGCTGGCCTTTGGAGTGTTTCCAGACCAGATCCTCATTTTGCCTGCCTTCTTCACCCACCCATCCCACATCACTGGGAACAGGCAGGGACGCTGCAGCACCCTGTGGACAGTGCCTGACTGACCTCACCGGCATCCCTCCCCAGGGGCAGAGAGAAAGGCAGTCCATAGAATATATTTCCTGGGGCCATGTGTCCTCCCCACCCCCAAATTAAAAACAAAAACCTCATGGTGACTCTTAGGACAGGGTAGAAATGCGCCAGTGTGTTTCCAAGACTAACTCTTCACATCGTTAGAAAGCCCAGTCTTTCTCATGCCAAGCTTGGGGGAATTCAGAGACAGGGGGCTTTTACCTGAATGCAGTTGTTTTATTCTGACTTGCCTTCCTCAGCACCTGAGCCGCCGTCTCCGGCCCAAAGGAGACCCTTCCTTAGCCTGTCCCATAGTGGAAGCGCCGTCTCTAGGACCTGCTCCTGTAGGTGGATGGCTGCATCTGGGAAGGAAGGAACCCACTCCTCTCCCACGTCCTCATTCACTTGTTCAATATCCACAAAGGGGAATGCTCGGTCCAAACGCGGGCATAGAAGAAACATGACGTGCTTAATTTTCTCGGCACTGATTAAAATTTCATGGAGAGCCCGTACACTGAAAGAAAATTCCGCCTTGGTCATTTCTAAGGCTGTCTCCCCACCCTCTGCCCTGGCCACGCAGAGGTCCTGGGGGCTTACGCAGAATGACGTCTGGAAGGTCTTTCTGTCCCTCTGTTTCCGTCTGTGGCCATTGAGGTGCTCGGTGACTTTTCCAGGTGTAACTGGGCGGAAGCTGTCCTGCTGCCCCTGCTTCTGTCTTCCAGTCCTGCCGGCCTCCTCCCCTCCAGCACATAAGGGTTTCCCAGCCCCATCTTGGGTCGCCGCTCAGGACTCTGATGACTGGGGCTTGGCTGTGGCACTGGGAATGAGTTGGGGGGGGCTGGAAGTCCCCCACTGGAAGGGCTTGTATCTGAGGGACATCCTACCAGAGGTGAACGTCCCAGGCTCCGGGATAGGCAAGACAAGGCCTCTCAGATCAGGACTCTTCAATCTGAGCACATTCTAGGATCAGAGCAAGGAGAGCCCTTGGGGGCAGATTCCTCATGGGAGTCGGGCAGTCAATCTCAGAGTTGACCAGGGCCGGTGACCTCCCTCAGACAGGTCTGACACAGACCCCCAGGGAGGCGGGCTCTGATGTACAAGTAATGTCCTTGCTTACAACCTGCTGAGCAGACCATGCCCTCACTCCCTGCCCACCCTGAGGGCTCTCAGCCGCCCCGCTCCCCCTTCTCTCCCTTGTGGCTGAATCTGTCCCTGGGGCTTATTTCTAGGGAAGGTCACCAAAGATGCTCACCTTGCCCTTCAAGTCTTGCTTAAAAGCTTGGGGATAAGAAGACATCATCTTCAGAGTTGTTAGGTAATTAAATGAAAGGTGGTGAGTCACTTAGTAGTGGAGCCTGTCTGGCATGGAGAAAGCCCTTGGTAAATGCTGTTATCACCCCCACCACCATCATCACCCCCACCACCATCACCCCCACCACCATCATCACCCCCACCACCATCATCACCCCCACCACCATCATCACCATCATCATCCCCACCACCATCATCACCATCATCACCCCCACTACCCTCATCACCATTGTCCCATGGGTTTCACAGCCAACTGTCCATCCCCTTGTGGGTTCCCTCCAGCTGCCCCATGGACATCTCCAATTCAACCTCTCCAAGATGGAACAGCCACTCTGCCTACCCAAAACCAGTTTGCCCTACAGCGCTGTCCTCCCACCACCTGGCACCCCCAGCACCCCACTCCTATGCCTGCCAGTTTCCAAGACAGAACGTGTCCTGGGTGTTTTCTTTTGCCGTGAAAATGCACCAACCACAGTGAGCTGTTTGTCCCCAGAGGATGCATATCCTATCCTTTATTTACAGTGATATTCCTGATGGAAGGGTGATATTCCTGGACTAGAGAGGATATTCAACGCATGCTTTCTGACAGAAAGCCTGAGAAAGATCCATGAGATAGGTCCACACAGCCTGACTAAGGACAGAGAGCCCGTGGAGAAAGCCGGTGGTCAGGCCCAGGGCTCCTTTCTGGGCGGTCTCCCAGGGTAGAGCAGGCAGCAGGGACTGCTGAGGGACAGCCCCAAGCAGCATCAGTCCCCAACCCAGGCCCTCACCAGCCAGGTCCCCTCTGCCCTTCACAAGGCAAAGTCCCAAGTGAGGGGAACTCTGAGTGGCTCTAGGAGGCTGGCGACAGTCAGCGAGCGGGGAATTCCAGTCCTTGTCTGTGTGTCTCTCTAGGCCCTGTGCATGCCGGCAGGCTTCCTGCAGGATGGCGGGAGTCTCCAGACCCCATTTCCATGGGCTCCCTTATCCAGGCAGGGAAGCTGAGGTGCCAAGTGGAGGTCCCCCTGTGTGCTGGGGAAGTGCTTCATCAACTCTAGCTCCTAAAGGCAGAAAGGATCAGAACTGTAACATCTACTTCTCAATGTGGCCCTTGTCAAGCCTGCACGTGTGAGTGGTCCCCACTGTGGGTCACACTCAATGGCAGCTGGTGGTTACCATGGCTACTAGCAGCGTGGCTTTTTCTCCACAACAGGTGCCGTGCTGGGTGCTCAAGCTGGACTCTTATTTGACTTTCACATTAATTCCAAGGCAGAGGTCTTGTCACACACACACACACCCCCCTTGTAAAGATGAAGACAGTGGCCTAGAAGAGGAGCCCTGGTGACATAGTGGTTATACATTGGACTGATAACTGCAACGTCAGCAGTTTGAAACCACCAGCCGCTCTGCAGGAGAAAGCTGGGGCTTTCTACTCCCAAAAGCAGTTACAATCTCAGAAACTTAAATGGGCAGCTCTGTTCTACCCTGCCCTATAGGGTAGCCATGAGTGGGCAAAGAAAGGCTAAGTGACTCACTCAAGGTGCTTGGAGGTAGGTTGGGACAGGCTCGTCAGAGAGCTGAGCTGTGGCCTAGCTCCTGCCTGTCCTGGTAGAGTTTGCCACTGGTCCAGGGAGGTCTGAGTGCAGGCATCCAGCTGACGCTGGAAACAGAGGTTCTCCCCACCAAGGCCCTCACCATCCAGCCTCAAAGCCTCTTTCACAGGCCTGCTGCACACCACACTGAGGAGGCCAGACAAAACCGCCTTGTTGGGGTTATTTTCTATTTCCAGATGGATCCGTTTGCCGACTCCATCCCGGGCCTCCATCACTGCATGGGGGTCAGGGCCCAGCGCCAGGTTCCTATTAGGAGGCAGTAGAGAAAGAGAGGCAACGCAGCACCTCTCAGAATTCTGGACTGTTCTACCCCGCTCGTCTCTGGCGAGTGTTCCCAGAGCATTTAAGGGGGCTGGCAGCCAGGCAGGCCACGTGGAAAAAAGAATCTTCTTCTTCTTTTTTTTCATTTTTATTTTTCAAGGAACACTTTGGTGTCTCATTTTGGACAGGGGGCCCTGAGTGGGGTCCCCAGGTGATCTGAGGAGTTCTCTACACATGCCGACTTGACCAGGTCAGATTTTTATCCAGCTAGGCAGTCACTTACTAAACCAACATTTACTGCGCACCGCACCTACTATTTCCGGATGACACACCACACCCTGAGGATGTGATGGTTTCTACTCTCACAGAACCCCTGGTCTAGTCAGGAGACAGATGGCGATTGTCGGATGGGCACGCATGTAAACGGAAAATTACAACTCAGATAAAGAGCTAGGGAAAATAAGGCCAGGTCAGACTTGGTGTTTTGTTTGTTTGTTTTTATTTTCTGCCTTAGCTGGTTCTCTAAAGAAGCAAAGTCATGTATATGTTCACGGGCATCGAGTCAATTCTGACTCACATGATCCCGGAAGACTGAGTAGAACTGGGTTTCTCAGGCTGTATGTCTTGATGGAGCAGAAAGTCTCCTGTTTCTCCTGCAGAGCAGCTGGGGGTTCACACTGCTGACCTTGTGGTCAGCAGTCCCATATGCAATTATGACCCCACCGAAGCTTCCAGGTACATAGAGAGATTTATATCAAGAAAACGGCTCACACTGTTTATGTTAGACAGGGTTCTCTAGACACTAATGATTTTATATATATTTATATAGATAGATATAACATAAGAAATAAACAGTTAATTAATCTATAAAGCAGTACAAATGGCTCAGTGCAACTCACTTCTGTGAGACAGCTAATACACTGGCAGTTCTTCAAGTCACAAGGGCCACCGGGTAGTCCTCTGTAGAGCAATTCAGGCTACCTAGCCACAGGCAGCAAACAGTAATGCAGGTCACCAACCAGTCAGTCAGATGACAGGGTCCGACAGTCCCCAGCTCAAGCAAAATATACTCCAGTAGCGTGGCGAAGCAGGTCTTGAAGGAACCTCAAACTACAGTGACACAGTCCATGGGTTAGGGTGTCCCACAGATAGTGTAGCTTGTACATTGATGCAGAGAACAAGCTAAGGTAACAGCACACTGGTCTGATCATCAAAGAGCAAGAAACGAGAAAGGCGAGGCTCACTCAGCCATTTATCTCTTCTCCCTTCAATTAATCCCACATGTGTTCATTGGCCAGGTTTGCACAATAAACCTACCTATCACAGCGTTGTAGAAGCGGGCAAGCTCCAAGTTCATGGGGCAGGTGACTCACCTAGCTACAGGAGATAATGAGCCCAGGATTGGCAGGTCAGAAAACAGGCTTCTGGTTGCCGAAGCAATGAATCCAAGGTTGGTAAGCTGTTGATGACTCCTAAGATCGCCAGGCAATACGACAGACCACAAGCTCAAGTCCAAAGAGCTGGAGGTTAACACACCTGTGTTAGTCTGGGTACATTAGAGAAACAAATCCACAGAAACTCATGTATAAGAGAGAGTTTTATATAAAGGGTAAGTGCACATCAAGAAAACATCCCAACCCAGTGCTGCCCAAGCCCACAAGTCCAACATTAGCCCATATGCCCGACACCAATCCACAAAGTCCTCCTCCATCTCATAAAACACACACTATGATGCTGACTGCAGGAGGAAAGCCGAATCAGTAAACGTGTAAGCATCTCAGTGCTGGCAGGGGTCTCCACACAGCTGCTCCAGCACCCAGGGCTGCATCAGGGTAGGTTCATGTGGCTTCTCCTTGGGGATGTCTGGCAGCAAATGAGCCTTGCAAGCTGAAGCAGGGACCTGGCTAAGGCAGCTGCATCCTGTTTCGATCATCACAAAGCAAGAGACCCTAGAACTAGAAAGGAGAGGCTCACCGAGCCATTTATCCCTCCACCCTTCAATTAACCCCACATGTGTTTATCGGCCAGGTTGGTCCAATAAACTAACTACCTCAATGCCCAATGCAGGATCTAGATTGAGCAAAAAGCAAGCAAGCTTTTCCACAGCATCCACTTATATTGGAAGCAGCCCATGCCCTTGAGGAGATCTCACCATGGGGGATTACCAGGTCTAAACTTCCAAACCACTGAGAATCCCAGACAATTCTGATCCTGCCGTAACTTGGTAACTTCCCTAGTGAACCCCATGATATCATGTGTGCGTGTTGGTAACTTCCCTAGTGAACCCCATGATCTCAAGTGTGCCTGCTCTGTAGAGCTATTGCAATGAGTTCTCACACCAAGCAGAAACAAGAGTGCCATGGGAGAGACAGTCGGTGTCAGACACCAAGCAGAAACAAGAGTGCCATGGGAGAGACAGTCGGTGTCTACATTCATAAAGAAGGTTGAAGGGTGGAGGATATCTGACCTCAACCTCATAGGACTCAGCTTTGGTTTGTGTCATTTGATTCTCCGTGTCCTTTGAGAAGTCAGAGGATGCCAGATGCCTACCCCATGCCATAAACTAGTGTCTGTTTGCGGTGCATGGTGGTGCAGCAAACACTGCTTGGCTGATACTCGGAGGTCCTCAGAGGTGACTCCGAAGAAAGTCCTGATGATGCACCTTTAAACAATCATCGACTTTATGCCCTTCCTTGCACTGGCCTGAGCCCCAGGAGGCTTCCCTCTGCAGACTGGCTACCCCTGGGTGACTCGGGTGGGGCCCACGGAATCCCTAGGGTCTTTATAAAGAAGGAGCCACATGAACCAGAGAAAGAGATGTGGAGGCAAAAGCAGGGAAGGTAACCCAGGAGACTGGAAGATGCTACTACCGGGTTCTGAAGATGGAAGAAAGGCTCATAAGTCAAAGAACCTAACCAGCACCCCAATCTGGAAAAACATGCAGCCCGGAAGGCATGCAGCCATGGGGACCGCCTGTTTTGGCCCAGGAAGACCCAGTGAACGAGGCCCAGTGGCACAAATGGTTAATTGCTCAGTGGCTAACGCAGAGGTGAAAGGTTCTAACCCACAGCAGGTCTTTGCTATAGAAAGACATAGCATTGTGGTCTTCTGACGGCCAGCTCCGTAAGAGCATAATTTGGTTGTTTACACTCATTTGCCGCAGCAGCACAGGAAGCTAACGCCAAATACCTGGCGCCTTGGCCAAGGTCACCAAGAGCCAGGCTCAGCCAGACAGCCGAATGGAGGGTCCGCACATGCCCCGTCCATGTGCCTTGGGCTTCCTCCCAGCATGGTGGCCTCCGTGCAGTCAGACTCCACCTGGCCCTTCAGGGCTCCAAGATCGGCTATGCCAGCAAAACAAGGAGACAGGCCTTTTATGACCCAGTGTCGGGAGTCCCATCGTGTCACTGTGTCATTCGCTGTTGGTCAAAGCAGCCACCAGCCCACCGTGGTTCCGCAGGAAGGCACAGAGTCTGGGCAGAGGATCGAAGGATGCATGCCCTCTTCTTAGCATCGCTGCAGGACTGGGTTAGAGAAGGTGCTCGGGGAAGGCCTTTCTGAAGAGGTCGCATCTGAAGGAGGGGCAGGATGGAGTGAGGCAGCGGAACCCACAGAGGCTTAGAGAGAGCGAGCTCCAAGGAGATGGAGGAGCAGGCACACAAGCCCATGGGCAGGGAGAAGGAGCAGACCAGGCAAGAGAGGCAGCGGGGGCTCAGGAGCTGTGGGAACCCCACTTTGGGGACTGAAGCCAGCCAGAGACTGTTCCTGAAGGGGGTGGAGTGTGAGCAGATTGGTAAAGAGCTGGCCTCATGTTGAAGGAGGTGGCTCTCTTTCCTACAGAAGCTGACAGATTGCCCCCTGTGCATCTCACACATCTCACTCTGACCCCAACGGGACCTGGGACCCCTGCACCATGTCCTCACCCAGGTGCCCACGGGCCCAGGCAAACCTTGGTGCAGGCCTCTGCTTCCCAGGCACCCTGTCAGCTCCGTGTTTCCTCGCCCATCGCTCTCCCTTTCTGCCCTCTGCCAGCTCCACCAGACGAAGCCGTGCCTAATTAAGCGGGGGTTCAACAGCGCACTCTCTAATTGAGGTAAATAAGCCAGTGGGGAACAGAGAGAGGCAGTGTTCACAAGGATGCCTGCCTTCGGAACCGGATACCCCACCAAGCCTGCCCAGCCGCCCACCTTTCTGGGCCCAGTCAACGCCTTCTTCCCTTTGCAGCCCTCCGGGAAGTGGGAGGAGGTCCCAGGCCCTGACAGCTGGGAGGGAGAAGGAGAGGGCTTTTCTCTGGTCCCCAGGCCGGCCTCGGGAAGTCAGCCCCTTCTTGGGACCAGGGACCCCAGCCCAGTACAAGGCCTGACATACAGAAGACGTTCCATAAGACGTATCTGGCAAGGGATAACAAAAGGAAAGGAAAGGTTGTCTCGGGATTGCTCTGTGTACAGACACCGTCTACAGAACCCAGCAGGCCTGGGTTCACATCTCAGGGCTTTCTTTTCAAGTCCCTTTTGCTGTAAGTCACTGCTCTGCAGTCTCCTCGTTGTCGGTTAAAATGGGGCGATCAAACCAACCCCAGAGAATGACCAGAAGGCTTCAAGGACACAGAGCGCACGACGGGCGGAGGAAGACAGGGATGAAGACACTGGCGGGTTATAGACCTGAAGCTCTCCGCCCACGGCAGGCATAGCCCTCTAAGCACCAATGGGTCCCGTCCTCACAGCAGCCCCCGGAGCGTTTTACAGACGAGGGAACTGAGGCACAGAGTAGCGGAGCAATTTGCCCCAGGTCAAACAGTTGGATAAGCCATCTATCAGGGGTTCAAGCTTGGTATCTGAGTCTGCTCTTGAGGCCCTCAGGAGAGTCTGGCACTCCGAAGGACCTCTCTAAGGGGGAGGTCCCTTCTCTCTCCCACTGGGTGAGCTCAGCATTGGACTGGGTCAGTGTGTTACCACCACAGTGCTGCTCTGATCATGTCCTAGACGGGAATAAACATGTTCTGAGGTCTGGCTGCCCGGAGTTGAGTCCTGGAGCCACCATCCAGTGGCTATGAGCCTCAGTTTCCCCATCAGGGGAAAGAATCCTAGTGTCCAACTTAGGTGGCTGTCACTGAGGTCGGATGTAAGGGTGCAATGGATGAAGGCCACTGCCCTGGTGGCGTTGTGGTTAAACGTTGAGCAGCGAACCTCAAGGCCAGCAGTTTGAAACCACCAGCTTCTCCTTGACAGTGATTGGATGTCCACACGACTCTCCCAGCTACGCTGCCCTGTCCTATAGAGTGACTACGAGTCTAGCGAGTTGTGTTCTCATGATTCTTTGCGCTAGCGCTCCAGACCCATTAGCGACCCCTTGCAGGGGCCAGGCCACTCTTCTGGGCAAAGGACCATCAAGCAGGCTCTTTCTGGTGACCAGTAACTCAATTCCCATCTTGCAGAAGCAAAGGCCAAGGTGCAGCTGGAACGTGAGCTAGGCCCTGGGCTGGGGGCTCCCTAGAGGAAGGGTGAGTACTTTCACCCCAAGCCTTTCTTGTCCCACCTCCCAGAGCAGCTGCCATGGATATGGTGAAAGGAGAGCAGCAGCTTGGAACAAGGAGGAGGGGTGCTGGGAGGTGGGAGCAGGCTGGCTGGGGCTGGGGGATGCTGGGAGGTGGGAGCAGGCTGGCTGGGGCTGTAACAAGAATCCTCATGCTGATCCTCCTAGTCTACACCCGATCCGCCCTGGGGCTTCCCTAGAGGCCCAGGGAGGTTAAGGCCTGGACGGGTATCTCAGAACTTATCTGGTGGTGGGTTGGACTTTCTGAACCTGGCAGACTCTGGTTCTACAACGTTGCAACACCCACTGGCTTTGGGTCAAGGTCACTTCTTTGGGTCCTGGTGGGGGTTCTGGGAGTCTTCCCGTGCCTCTTGGGCAGGGCTCTCCCTGCCGCAGCCCCAGTGTGGGGAGGCAGGTGAGGGCCATCAGGCGGCTGGATCCGGTCCCAGACCCTGCTCCTTTGCCCGCCTGCAGGGCCCTGGGGAGGATCCGTTGCTCACAGGGGGGCTGCAAGAGGCCAGGATTCAGGAACTCGGGAGTCTGTTCCCCCTAGCAGGGGCCAAATGCTTTCTCAGACCAGCTTCTCTCTATCTTGATTCCCTCCACTCACATCCTCTCCACCCTCGTCTCTGTTCAGCTGTCTCTGCCCCCTCCCTCCTTTCTGGCTCTGTTTCACTCCTTGCTCTCACCTGTCCCGAGTCTTCCTCCCTCCCTGCCGGCTCCTTTCAGTCCTCTCCTCTCTCGTCCCCTCCTTTGCCCCTTCCCCTGCATCTCTCTCTAGGCTGGGAGAGAAATACAAGTAGAACTGAGAGGTGGGCCAAGTGGCCTGGGGCAGGGAGAGCCTCCCCAGATGGCAAAGGCGCGTGCCCTTTGACAACAGTGGGGTGCAGAGGTTAAGTGGGGTACAGGACAGCCGTGAGAAAGGGTGCTGAGCCGGTGCCACCAGGGAGTTGTGGGTGTTGGGAGAAGGGTCGGCAGTTGAGGAAAAACTCTCTGGGGACTGAGACAAGGGTCTCAGCATGAGCACACAACAAGGGGCTGTTTAGGCTTCGGTGACACAGGTCTGGGGGTTGGCGGTAAAGCCTCGATTACTGATGGAGAGCCCGGACTCAGCTCGAGTGACAGAGCCTTCCCGTGACCCTGAGGCCCAGAAACTCTCCCCCAGACAAATAACTGCACATGCTCACAGTTTGCATTGGGACCCTCCCCCTGAAGCTCCTCCAAGAGCCATGGACAGCCCAGAATGGGAAGCCATTGAAGGTGTGGGAGCCTGGGAGACAGCCGAGCCGGACTTGCCCAAGAGGGAGTGGGTCCACAGAGTGTGGCTTTAATTATCCAGCACACTGGCCTCGGGCAGCCTGGCCCACAAGCCCTAGGGCCTCTTGGGCCATTCCTGGAGCTCCCTGCAGGCTGGGGTGTATCTTAGGGGAGGGAGTGCTCCCCACAGTCAGAGGGAGGGGATCAGGCCTCTCCTGGTGGCTGCATTCTCTGGTCCTGAGCATTCGGGCCTATCCCAGAGGTCATCAGCCTCAGGAGTCCCGGTTCTGTCAGCCCAGCCAAACCAGGGACCTTCTTCCCAGCCCCACACTCTCCCACCTCCTGTCCTGTCTGCTTGCCTCAGAGTCTCTACTTCCTCAGACAATATCCATTGAGATGGGGAGCACCCCAGCATGGATGCTGGCCTCTACTCGGCCGGAGTCAGCCGACAGCCAGCAGCAGCCCCTTGGGCAGATGGGAACGGAGCCCAAGAGATCGACACAGTTCTTCCCCTAAAGGTTGGAGACCTGCCCAAATCCAAACTCACTGCCATTGAGTTGATTTTGACATGCAGCAACCTTGCCGGGCAGATGGAAGGGTCCTTGTGGGTTTCTGAGGCTGCAAAGCTTTTGGGAGCAGATCACCTCCTTTTTCTCTCTCAGAACAGTCGGTTGGTTTGAACTACTCACCTTGGGGCTAGCACCTCAGCCATAATCTACTATGCCACCAAGTCTCACCTGTTGGCATCCCAGGCCACCAACTGTTAGTCCCAAGCCACTTCGAAAACCAGTCTTCCTTGAGTTGGTCCTGACTCCTGGAAACCTCCTGCATGTCCCTGTCCTGGGGGCTTTGAATGGTGGGCTTCTCGGAAATAACTCCCCGCTGCCTCTTTTCTAGCTACCCTGAAGTGGATTCAAATCTCCAACCTTCCAAAGAGTGGCCAAGTGCATTCACCATTCGTATCAGTGCCCCAAGGACTGTCCTCTGCTCCTCACCAATCCCTGGGGCCCCAGTTGCCAAAGGACTGGGGCCTGGTTCCTTTCACCCCTCCACTCAGGCTTCTTTAGCCAGTTGGGGGCATCACCCCCACTGTGATATGATGAGCACAGTCTCTCTAACCGCCGCAGGAGTAGGTGAGCATGCAACCCCATTTACAGATGCAGGAGCCGAGGCTCAGACTCAAAGTGTCGTGACTGTGCTCACAGAGGCAGGATTCGGAGCCAGGTGGGCCTCATCCCTTTCTCTCTCTGCTCCTAAGAAATGGGACATCTTACTGCTTTCCCTGGGAAGCTGTGAGGTCCAGGACCCTGTCTCAAAGATGAGGTATCCAGGAATCCCACCTCCACCAGCCAGGGGTGAGGCAGAGCTGCCAGGCAGACTCTCAGCCACCCCGTGGTCCTTAACTAACCTCTAGAGACCCATCCTCTGGGTTCCAGTGACTTGCTGTGTGACCATGGCTATGCCACGTGCCCTCTCTGATCATGCCTCTGTCTCCCCTCTGAACCCAGGTAGCTGGGGCTCAAAACTCCCAGGGGCCCATGCCAGCCAAGTGCCTGCAATTCCTTGGCTGGCAGGAGACACCCTGATGCCCTCTGGGCAGAAGCCTTGCCAAACAAGGGGTTTGGCATGCCCTCTTTGCCTGCTCTGTTTGAGGGTGACTGTCTTATTCCAACCAGGAGCCTCCCTCAGGGTGGCCTGCTCCAAGCCCCAGTGACTCACTTACAAGGCACAGAGCAGGCGGCCGAGCTGTCTCTCTAGCTCTTGGCGTCCGGCGGCGCCCACGGGCCCACGAGCCCACGCTGGGTGGGGATTTGTGTCAACCACCAGCTCTCCTATAAACCCCAGGGATGGGACAACGTGGGACTGTCGGCAGTCCCCGGAGAGAAAGCTCAGCCTGTGTGTTCCAGGGAGGTGACCTGGAGGGACCCCAGCCACTGCTTGGGGGCGTTAATGAGAGGCCCAGCTGGTACCATCCTCAACCACAAGCTGACGCTGACACAGCACTTGGGCCGGGCCAGAGTGAGAGAGAGAGAATGTGAGTGTGTGTGTGTGTGTGTGTGTGTGTGTTCCAAAGCTAGCAAAGACTCAGTTTTTCCAGCCCAGAAAACTCCTTTCAAAGAAGGGAACCTAGAAGAAGAGGAGCTGAAGATAGCCTGATTCCTGTGTCTTCCATCTGCCCTGCAGTGGCTCTGAACAGACTTTCTCCTCAGCGTCAAGCTGGGGAGGCCAGAGCTCAAAGCCCTTGGGGAGGACCCAGCCAGAAACCGGCCTTCTCCCTCCACCCCAAAGCTCTACCCCTGGACCACAGACCCCTCCCCCTGCAGTCAGGGTTCTGTTCTGCTGAAGGTTGCGATGCATGTGCCCTGGGAGTCCTCTGGCCCTGATTGGTCCTTGAGCTATTTCCTTCTCTGACACCACAGCATCAACAGGAAGCTTCACTAGGGAGGCAACCAAGCAGAGCACCCAAGACCCTGCTTTCAGGAGACTTAGCATCATCTCTGGCAGCCTGCGGGAGCTTAGTTGCAAAACGAGTCTAACACGCATCATAACAAAGACTTGCATAGTACTTCCTGTGCCCCGGGCACTGGTCTAGGAACTTTCCAGTGTGTGGCTAATTCAAACCTCATCATATCATCAGCTCCATTTAGCAGACACAGAAACTGAGGCTTTTGGGACAAAGGCACCCTGTCCCACAGCCAGAACGTGAAGCACCTGGGACTCAGACCCAAACAGCTTGGCTTCCAAACCCAGGCCACCAAGCAGACACGAATAGGTAAGAGTCGGCACATTGTCTGTGGCAGACTAGGCCTCAGTAGGAGCACCCCCATATTAGACAGGCCCTCCCTTCAAGAGCCTAGCTTCCCTTTCTTCATGCACTCCTTCATCCATCCATCCATCCATCACTGGGTCCAACTTTACTGCAACCCGGTGCTCCTCAGTGCCTGGCACATAACAAACCTTCAACCAGTGGGCACAGGGAGCATGGAGACAGGACGAGTCTTGCCTCAGACAGTTTATCTGTATGATGGGGCAGTGAACACAGCCCTTCTTGCTTCAAGGGATGCTTGGGAGGCCCGGTTGGGGGTGGGGGTGGGGAGACAAGTGCTTCACTTTGTGGCTGGTCAAGGCTCTGCGGCCATGGTCGGCGCAGGCAGCTGCATGGTGAGCAGACACTAAGGCCTGCAGCGTTGTCTCTTGGGCCTGGCTGGGGCGCCCCGTCAGACACTTCCCCTCGGCTTGCCAAGAGGCCCAGAGAGGAAGGGAAATTGGCATTTAATGAGCATCCGTGATGTGCCAGGAGCCTTCGCACACTTTAACCCACTCCTCTCTCCTTGTGTCGATTTGTGGAGGGAGACAGCTATGGCCCTCAGTTGCCACGGCTGCACAGCCAGTGAGGAGCAGAGTCCCGATGTGAAAGCTGGTCTACTCTTGCCACCGTACCCCATGTTCCTTAGAGGGGTGCCGCTATGTTCTTGCACCACCCCCCAAGTCCTCCTGAGAGACCCACCGTTCAAGGTCACACAGCAAGCCGCAGGCAGAGATTTTCAAAAGGGGTGTCCATTCTGTTTCAGATCGAGTATGTCCTTCTTGCTTTATACAGCTTTAGCCTCTTTTACGGGCAAAGAAGAGCAGATGTGCAGCTTCCAAACACCCCTCCCCGCCCCCCCACACACTAACCCTCGCTGACTGGGGTAGGCACAGGGCAGCCACTTGGGAGGGAGGGCAATTCCTACAGGGCCTGTTCGCAGGTCCTTGAGAGAGTTCACATCCCAGTGCAGCTGTGTTTCCCAAAGCCAGGTGGTCAGAAGTTCCTGACTCCCAAATTACCAGCTTCCTGTGGCCCTGGACCCTGTGACCCTGTGACCCTGTGACGCTGCACGGCCAGCCTTCAAGGAACTGAAAGCGGAGTTGAAGCCACCTCCCACCTGAAACTCCAGAGCTGGGGGAGCACTCTTCTGAGGACCCTCATCACAGACTGGGGGCAAAACTAGAAATGCCCAGAGCCACCCTCCTGGGCCACCCACCAAGGACCTGACCCAACCCTGGGGTTGGCACCACCCTCCTCTCCTGGGCTTCTCAACAGGGGCGCGAATCCTCACTTCACCTGACCAATGGGGAACAGAACAGCCCAGAGAGGTGGCATCATGTGCCCAAGGCCATACAGCTGGTAAGCAGGGGTCAAACAAAGTAAGACATGACCCCTGCTGGCAAGTCGCTTAAAGTCTAGAGTGAAAAATAAGGCACTGGCATCCTGGGCATCCTGATCCCCTAAGTGGCAGATAAGAGCAAGTCGCAGGTCTGCCACAGACCCGCTGAAGGACCTTCCATTGGCTGCCCTCCTCCTCCGGACCTCAGCTTCGCTGTGTAAAGCGAGTACAGTCTCAGCCTCCGTTGCTCCTTCCTGTCTGACGTTCAGGTAACAGTTTACAAAGAAGAATTCAGGAGCAGGGAGGAGGGGCGCCATGGGGGAGGCGTGCGGATTTGCATTGCATGAGGACTGGGAACTGCTATAATGCTCTCCTCTTGCAACCCAGAGTCCCTGCCACCAATGCCCCAAGGACAAACTGGGCGGCAGGGCTGGGGCCTGGTAGGGGAATCACGAGCCCTGGGAGGGGCTCCAAGGAGAAGAAGGGACAGTGGACCAGGGAGGGGGTTGTGGGGAAGGGGTGGGTGCAGATTCTCTCTGCCCCATGGCAGTGCTGCTGCTGCCCCTCAGCCCTCACCCCTTCCGTGGATGCTCCTCCCGCAGTTGGCTTTGGCTCAGCAGGCTGGCCATCGGAGGCTCCACCTCAGCCCTTTAAATTCTATTTTTTCAAACCACATTCTTGAACTTGGCAGATAGCATGGCAGCTCGACAAGAGCCCTGTTTGCTCGGGGAGCCGTGAATGGGTCCTTTATAACAAGCTTCATTAATATTTCTACCTATTGGCCAGCTCTCCATTTCCTCCCCCTATACAAACAGATCCTCCACACAGAAAGACTTTTCAAATGCTTCTGTTGACTTTCCCCAAGCAGGGAGGGCAGGCCAGCCAGCCTTGTGTGTGTGTGTGTGCATGTGTGCACGCGTGTGTGTGCATGTGTGCACAGGAGGGGGCGGCGTGGGCACCCGCCCGCCTGGTTGGGTGCAGGAAGGAAAGAGGCCTGCTATTCATGGGCAGGGGCAGCCAGCCCGGGTGAGTTCAGGTATGCCGTGCCTCACAAAGGCACACTGAGCCCAGCCGGGCTGGCAGGTTCCTGGAATTCCGGGTCCCTGGCCAGGGAAGAGGTGGGTGGGAATGGGAGGGGGGTCCCATTGCCATTCCTGCTGCCTGGCCAGGTGACCCTGAGCAAGTCCCTTCCTCAATCTGGGCCTCAGTGTCCACATTTGTCAGCTGGGTCTCCACCCCGCTGCTCCAGGTGGTCAGTGGGCCTGCAGCATCAGCAGTCCCTGCGGGCTGGCGAGGAAGGGAGAGCTGCTTGGTGCACCTTTACTGAGGATAAATCTGCCTTTGGAAAGAGCCCCCGGGAATCATGTGTGTGCCAGAACATTTGACCCAGCCTACCTGGCCTGCGTTGCCCCCTGCCCCCAGGCATGCCATGTGGCAGGGCATTCCTGGCAGACCCTAAACACCTTGGAGCAGCTAGGGGCCAGGCTGCTTCGCTCACACTCAAACGTGGTCTTGACCCGTGGTTGGGGACCAGGAAATAAAGGAAGGGAAAGAAAAGTGCATTGTCTAAGCCCAAAGCTGGTGCTGATGACAGAGAGTCTTCCTTCTCAGCCTTTGAGAAATCCTGACGACAGGACAAGCGTCCTGTTGCATGACTGGGGGTGTCCCACAGCACTGGCAGGGCCCCTCATAAAGGAAGGGTGGGGTGAGCGTCCCGTGCTTGCAGAAATGTGAGCAGAGGCTGTCCAGGAGGCATTGCCAACATCGGAGCACAGCCCCCCCCCCCAAGTGTCACCCTGTTGTTTGACAGCAGGCTTAGTGATGACCTCGTGTTTCTGCCGTGGCCCCTCCTCAGACCCAGAGACACAGTCTACCCTCCGGCAGAGGCCAGCACCTTCTCCAACATCACCACCCACCCACTTCAGCCTCTGTTCACAGATCTCAGGACAGGGAGCTCGCCCTGGCATCCATCCCTGCACCAGGAGCCCCTCCCCAGGACAGGAAGTGGGGGATCTTCATGGGCCAGAGGAGACCTAGTGGTGCAGCAGTTAAAGTGCTCTGCTGCAAAGGGAAGGGCAGCAGTGGGACCCCAGCAGCGTGAGAGGAAGCTGTGCCAGCCCGCTTCCGGGAGCACATGCAGACACGGAAACCCAGGGCGGGTGGCGGGTGGGGGGTGGTTCTGCGCTCTTCTTCAGGGTGGCTGCGAGCTGGAAGGGACCCGCATGCTGTGGGTTTGGTTTTCATGTGCCGGGTCCTGTGGGACATCAGGGCAAACGAGATAGATGGTCTCTGGGGCCCCTGGGACCCAGCGCCTGGCAGGGAAGAGATAGAATCAATAAGTACCCTAAAAATAAAGGAATGCTTAGCTGGGGGTGGGGAGAATGCAGAGACTAGGTCTGTGTGTTGGGGGCAAAGGACGGGGCGGCCGATGAGCCAGGGGGCTCCGGAAAGGCCACATTGAAAGGTAACTTTATTTGCTGAACCCTCAAGACCAGTGGTTCTCAACGTGTGGGTCGCGACCCCTTTGGGGGTCTAATGACCCTTTCACAGGGGTCACCTGATTCATAACAGTAGCAAAATGACAGCGATGAAGCAGCAAGGAAAATAATGTTATGGATGGAGGTCTCCACCACATGAGGAACTGTCTGAAAGGGTCCCGGCATGAGGAAGGTGTAGACCGAGAAGGAGCCGGCCACATGATGACATTCCCAGCAGGGAACAGCCTGGCCAAAGACCTTGAGGCAGGGGCCGGATGCACAGAGTAGGTACTCAGAAAGTGACATGAGTGTTCTTAGCGACCCTCAGGTGCCCATGGCTGCAGCAGTCCCGTCAGGTCTGCTCTGCGCCTTCATCTCTCAGGATCCACCAGGCCCGGAGCCGGGCTAGCTGAGCTAGATGGGGTTGAGAGAACTGCAGTGAGAGTCTTGGCTCCCCACATTTTATCTCGGGGGTTGTGGTGGGGTGGCATGGAGACGATGGCCTGCTCTCACCCAAGACACTGTTCCAGCTTCCTCGGGCCTCAGTGACTTAGTGGCTTAGACCCCTCCTCTCCGGGTCCCGCCACCCCAAATCCGGACTCTATCAAGAGCACAGGGTCCCCTGGCTGCTTCACACCCTGCCCCCAGCCAGCCCTTAAGTACCAGGCTGGAAATAGCCCGTTCTCTCCACCCCCTGGGGCTCCGGACTCGCCCACCACAGGCGCGGAGGGGGCTGGACAAGGAGAGGCTAAACTGGCCTCTGGGAGTCCTCCAGCTGGGCCAGGCCAGAAGCAGAAACTGGGGCCGGGGCCAGGTGAGGCTCACACCGTAGCTGCGTCGCTGACTCCCCATAAAAACTCAACCCACTGCCACTGCGTCCAGGCGGATTCCTAGCGACCCCAAGACAGGGTAGAACTGCCCCCAGAGGTTCCCAAGATGGTCCCTCTTGACGGGAGTGGAAAGCACATGTTTCTCCTTCTGAGCGGCTGGTGGTTCCCAATTGCTGACTGTGTGGTCAGCCACCCAACTCTTAGCCACCGTGCCACCAGGCCTCCATGTGCCCCGCCCGCCGTCTGATTGCTGCAGTAGCAAGCTGAGTCTCGCTTCCCTTATCTGTGCAGTGAGTGGGCTTGAACACCCACTCCGGGGCTGGTTGTGGAAATGGAACGAATGAACCGATGTGTGAGAGCTTGATCACCGTTTGGTGTCAGCAGCACAGGAGAGATGTGGTGGGGGGGCATGGGCCACGGGGTGCTGGAATCATGAGTTCCGGTGCCCAGTCCAGCTTTGCCTCTTGAGGAGACCTTGAGAGACTCCGTTCCCCTGGCTCCTCTGCCCTACCTCAAAGCGTTGGTGTTTCTGTCGCTGTCAAGTTGGCCCCTATAGAAGACACCCTACAGACAGCAGGCCCTATAGACAATCCTGACACTGGCTGCTGCGTTTGAACCGACTGCTGCAGCCACTGTGTCAACCCACCTCATTTGAGGCCTTCTTTTTCACTCACCCCTTATTTTATCAAGCATGATTGATGCTCCTTCCAGTCCTTATCAGGGACTCGTCTCTCCTGATAAGGTGTTGGAAGTCCGTGAGAAAGCCTCCTCCTCCTGGATTCTGCAGATCATCCGGATCGTACATTCTCCAGGGCACGTCTGTTTGGTCTCTGGCAGCCTGTGGTACCTCCCGTATTCTTCCCCGGCTCCAGAACTCAAATACAGCCGTGCTTGGCTTCTCTGCTCTTCCTTATCCGCGGTCCATTTTGCATGTGCCTGTGAGGTGATTGAAAATCCTCTGGCTTCAGTCGGGGGTACCTTCGTCCCCCCAATGACCTCTCTGCTTTTTAACACGTTTGTTTTTTCAAATTCACGTCGTTCAAACCATAGCAGGTAAGCGCATATGGGAATGTGCACTGCTCCTGACAGCCTGGATGTCTGGCCAGGGGAAATTCTCCCTGCCTCTTCGACTTCCAGAAATCCTTTCCAGATGACTCGGGAAAGAACAGAACCCTCGGGCCACGGGACAGATGCACGGAACCAGAGGAAGGTCGGAGAAGGAGCCTGCGTCTCCGACGGGGCCACCTGGCTGAGCTCCTCAGGCTCTGCAGGCCTCAACTTCCTCATCTCTCAAGCAGGCCGACGGGGACGCGGCAGAGGCTGTTGCTCTGTCGATTGTATCGTCTGCAGCTGTGGTGCGCGTGGCTCAGGTATGGGCCCGTCATGAGCAATCGGGTTTGCTTCTGGAAGCCGTGGTCAGCAGCAAGCAGAAGTACTAGCAACGCTACTAGTATTAGTAGTGGGGTACCCCCCCAGCAGAGGCGGTAGGAGCACAGCAAGAGCCCCAGGAGGAATAGTTGTAAAAGCGATGCCACTGATGGCAGCGTAGAAGCGGGAGGGGGTACTCCCCACCCCCCCAAAAAAACCTTGGATTTTTTTTCAAAGCTATGTATTTCAATATTTTTACAAAACAATCTTATCGCCTTCAAAGTCCTCCCTATGACATTTAATATATCTGTCAAACCTGCGATTTCATTCTTGGAAACATTTTTCAAACTCATCTGTTTGGATGACTGACAGCTCCTCCCTCGCTTTTTTTATTCAACTCTTCTATGTCGTCAAATTGCTGTCCTTTCATGTCCTTCTTCATTTGGGGGGGGGGGGCAGAGAAGTTGCATGGAGTGAGGTCAGCTTAGTCAGGTGCGTAGGGCAAGAAAGGCAAGCTGGTTTTTGCCCAAAACTGGCACACTGAGATGGCTGCATGAGCAGGTGCATTGTCGTGGTAGCAAGACAGTCCCCCACCCACCACAAATCAGGCTTTTTTGGTCACACACAGTTACACAATCTTTTCAGAACTTCTAAATAGAAAATTTGATGAACACTCTGACCTGGTGGGAGGAACTCCAAATGCATGACGTGAGAGTCGACATTTTCATTTATTCTGGAATTTGAGGGACGACCAGAACAAGGCTGGGCATCGATCGACATTTCACCTTACTTGAAACAAGAAAACCACTCCCAGAGCGCTGTTCTTGTAAGCTGTAGTCAACATCGCAACAGTTTCCATGGCATTTTTCCCGATCAGGAGACAAAATTTGACAGCCGCAAGCTGTTCTCTTAAATCAGTCATCACCAAAAACAAGGTTGCAGCGAAACTGCTTTTATGAAAAAATTCACTGTGACCAGAGAGAAACTTCCCAGGCGATGCGACGGTGTGCACTAACTCAGAGTGAGTTGCACATACTCACCTAGTGGGAAAAATGCCTACTGTGAAAGCTCCACCTAACAGAGCTTTTCCACAATTTTTTCAGGTACCCCCTCATAGGTACAGTACAGCAGTAGGTGCAGTACAGCGGTAGGTACAGTATAGCCAACGGTATAGTACAGCTGTAGACACTGCAGTACAGCAGCAGGTGCAGTACAGAAGTAGGTACAGTACAACACTAAGTACAATACAAAAGCAGGTACAGTACAGCAGCAGGTACCTTACAGTAGCGGGTACAGTAGAGCAGTAGGTACCATACAATGGTTGGTACAGCACAGCAGCAGATACCGTGCAGCAGTGGGTACAGTACAGCACCAGATACAGCACAGCAGCAGGCACACTATAGCAGCAGGTACAGTACAGAAGTAGGTGCAGTACAGCAGTAGGTACAGTACAGCAGCAGGTACCTTACAGCAGCAGATACAATCAAGTGGCAGGTACAGTGCAGCAGCAGGTACAGTACAATGGCAGGTACACTATAGCGGCAGGTACAGTAGAGTGGCAGGTACAGTACAGCAACAGGCACACTATAGCGGCAGGTACAGTACGGCAACAGGCACACTATAGCGATAGGTACAATACAGCAGAAGGTACAGTATAGCCATGGGTACAGTATAGCAGCAGGTACAGCACAGCGGCAGGTACAGTACAGCAGCAGGTACAGTATGATAGCAGGTACAGTACAAATATGGTACGGTATAGCAGCAGGTACAGTATAGCAGCAGGTACAGTACAGCAGCGGGTACAGTACAGCAGCAGGTACAGTACAGCAGCAGGTACAGTACAGCAGTGGGTACAGTACACTTGCAGGTACAGTACAGCCACAGGTACAGTACAGCTGCAGGTACAGTATAGCACTAGGTACAGTACAGCAGTGGGTACAGTACACTTGCAGGTACAGTACAGCAGCAGGTACAGTATAGCACTAGGTACAGTATAGCACTAGGTACAGTACACTTGCAGGTACAGTACACTTGCAGGTACAGTACAGCAGCAGGTACAGTATAGCACTAGGTACAGTACACTTGCAGGTACAGTACAGCAGCAGGTACAGTATAGCACTAGGTACAGTATAGCACTAGGTACAGTACAGCAGCAGGTACAGTACAGCAGCAGGTACAGTATAGCACTAGGTACAGTACACTTGCAGGTACAGTACACTTGCAGGTACAGTACAGCAGCAGGTACAGTATAGCACTAGGTACAGTACACATGCAGGTACAGTACAGCAGCAGGCACTCTATAGCAGCAGATATAGTAGAGCACTCTGTCTGGAAGAGAACTGAAGCAGTCGCAGCAGAGGTTCTCGGAGTGATTGCAGTAAGCAGTTCTGACGGAAAGTCATTGCAGGAGTAGGCGTATTATTGGTATTTGCCAAGTACATACCCGTGCCAGGGGAGGCCGGCAGGTCGCAGCATTCGTGTCCCTGTGATTCCTGGAGGGTCTAGGTTGGAAAGAGAGGGGGTCTGGGTAGCTGAGATGGCGAGAAGTGAAGGCGTGTAGAACCTTAATCAAATCCACCCGAGTTTGGCGAGCAAGGGCAAGCCTGCCTCGGGCACCCAGGGCGGGTCTGCAGCCACTGCGCCCCTCCCCTTCAGCGGGCAGGAAACCCCGATCCTGGAGCAGGCAGAGTCTTGTCTTTGGCCCACCCTCCTTCCCTCTGACACCCCAGTGAGAGTACCCCCTTGGGCCACAGAAACGGGAATGAGGGTGGGCCCTGGAGGAGGGCATGCATGCTTCCTAGGGCTCCAACAGGACCTGACCAGCTGTGAGGGCCCCAGGAAACCCCAGGCCTGGATCCAGCTCCTCAGCTGCCAGAGGCCAAATCAGCAGTGGGATCTGGCACCAACCAGGCCCGGGAGACTCATCGTTGCAGTGATGATAAGGATGGGCAGGGCTTCCTGGGAAAAGCTTGAATAATCGAAAGGAGGGGCCACCGTGCACCCCAAGAGTGAGGAAAGACACACTCTGAGCCAGGACTCGTCTGGACCTCCCGAGGAAGCCTCTGGCCCTGGCAAGTTGGAATATGAGCTCACCCATCTTCCGCATAGAGGAGCCCTGGTGGTGCAGTGGTTACATGCTGGGCTTCTACCGGAAAGGTCGGCAGTTCAAAACCCAAGCCGGGCTTTCCACTCCAGGATCAGGTAGCAGGCATCAGAAGACTCAAAACAAATTTAAAAATATATTGTTGAGAACGAGGTGGGTCAGAGCAGAGACCCCAAACCCATGTGTAGAATATAGGACATTCCCTCACAGCAGGGTCACAAGGAAAGGATGAGTCAACTAGGGTGCAGTATAGCACCAACAAAACACACAATATTTCTTGGTTGTTTGAGGCTTCCTCACCCCCCACTATCATGACCCCATTCTGCCTTTCACTTTGGGCTACACCGGAACATGGACACTGGTACAGATAAGAGCTCATGACACACGGAATCCAGGTCAGACGAAGCCTTCAGGGACAGAAATGGGAGTAGTGATACCAGGAGGGGAAGGAGAAGGTCAGGGTAGGAGGGGAGGAAGGGGGAACCAATCACAATGAATGAAGTATTAACTGCCTCCCCCCTCCACACACACACAGGCGATGAACAACAGAAACATGGGTGAAGGGAGACAATTGTCAGTGTAAGATATAAAAGCAATAATAATGTATAATTTATCAAGGGGTCACTAGGGAGGAAGAGTGAAGAAGGAGGGAAAAAAGAGGAGCTGATACCAAGGACTCACATAGAAAATAAATGTTTAGAAAATGATGACAGCAACGTATGTACAAATATGCTTGATACAATTGATGTGTGGATTGTTACAAGAGCTGTGAGAGCCCCCAACAAAATAATCTATTAAACATCAAATAAACATAATTATGGTCTCAGAAACCCACAGGGGCAGTTCTACTGCATCCCATCGGGCTGTTAAGAGTTGGCATTGACTCGAAGGCCATGAGTTTGGAGTTTTTCGAGAACTCCCCCACCCCTCCATCACACTAAGCAACACTACCCTTCCAGTCGCTTATACCCTGCCCCCCCCCCACCTCACCCCCGCTCCCGGCACGCTCCTGCCTCTGGACTTTGGACTTTTGCTTAGACTCTTCTCTTTTTGTGAATGCTCCCATTCTCTCTCCAGTCTCTTCCAATTTCTGCCCACCCGTATGCCACCCCCTCTATGAAGCCTCCCCAGCATCTGCTGTTCAGACGTGCATACAGGGTCTCCTGTGCAGGCCAGCTGGGCGATGCCTCAGACACTCCCCGGAGTAGCCCCTCAGGGTCAGCCCCTGCCCTCTGGATGCTCAGTGCTCTAGGAGGCAGGCCAAGGCCGACCCTTGAGGTAGAATTAGCCCCCAATCTGGATGGCCGTTCTGGGAGAGGACACAGCCACCCTGTGCTCTCAACCAAACTGCGTCTAGCTGATGAGCCAGCAGAGAGCGGACTCTGTGTAAGAAATGAACTCCAAGCCAGTGTCTGCCAAGTCCGAGTCAATGTGGCCCGTGTGTGTCAGAGCAGAACTGAGCTGCCTAGGTAGGCGCCCGGGTCATGCTGAGTCCACATGGAAGCCATGGCTAACACTTTCAGGGGTGCCAAGGGGTGACCATGACTCTGGGCTCTTCCCAGACCCCCCCTGTACACATAGCTAGTCACCAGGACTCTCATGGTAAAGGTGATGATGAAGCAATCACTACCCCTGCCTCTGCTGGCCCCTCTTCATTTTCCCAGCCGGACAATGGGATGGAAGGCAAAACAGAAGTTAACTCAATGGCCTCTTCTGGTCCTTGCCTTGGAGAGTTGTGTGAAATGAGCCTGTAGCAGCCTGCAGGCACTGTTTAATGAAAGATTCAATTCTGGGGAATTTTCGAAACAGGTCACTGACTGCTGGGTGTTTTCCTCTATGGGGGTGTGAATGGAGCATTAAACTCAGAGGGCAATGCCATCAAGGGGACATCTGCCCCACAGAGCTCCTTTCTCCTGTCTCTGCTCCCCCTCAGTCCCCTAGAACCCCAGCCGGGCTAGCCCCAGGGGAGCACTGCATCTTCCCACCCAGCGTTTGGTCTCAGTGGGTAGCAGATGGGGAGACACTTGCACTCCTATGGCCCAGCCTGTCCTCCACCCTCGGGGAATGCCCAGGTTGTAGCAGACAGCCTCAGCAGCCAGTGAGGCCCTGGACTGGGCACAATTGAGGGAGTGTCTGATCTTGCTATGATCACGGTGATAGTAAGGCCTGAGTCCAGATGTGGAATGTGTGTGCTTCACCCAGGGCGCAGGGGAGGGAGGAGAGATCAGACTGGAGAGGGCTGCGGGGCTGATCTTGCAGCTGTCTCACAGCCTCCCTTCCACCGCATGCTGAGCGCCTACCTAGGGCAGCATCTCTGCCGGCTCAGGCCACAGCGGTGAAGCAGATGCCAGAATTGGGATGATTCCAGGTTGGGTTTTCTTTCTTTCTTTTTTCTTTCCGTACTTTAAAGATCTCCATCTCCTATCTTCTAGCGTCCACTGTCTCCTTGAGGAGTCGGCTCTCACAGTGGCAAAACCGCATGAAAAGCAGCATGGGGTGAGGAAAGCCCAGAGGCACCGGCTGACCGACCACTGGGGGTGAGAGACCCCCGGGAAGACCTTCTGTGACAGAACTTGAAGCACAGCCTCTCTGGCTGGAAGAGAGCCTTCCTGGCAGAGGGAACCGCATGAGCAAAGGTCTAGAGTCCGGTTCTCAACCTGTGGGTCGCCACTCCTTTGGGCGGGGTGGTGATGGGGTTGAACGACCCTTTCACAGGGGTTGCCTAAGACCATCAGAAAACACCTATTTCCAAAGGGTCGAAGCATTAGGAGGGTTGAGAACCACTACTCTAGAGGAATCCAAGGAGGGGGCCCAGGGAAGCCCTTGGGACAGGAGCACAGGACACCAGTGGGCGCAGAGGATGGTGGGGAGAGCAGTCAGAGAGATTGGTGGGAGATGAGTCTGAGTGGCCTGAGCTTGGGTTTTATTCTGAGGCTCAAGGGAGGGGAGGAAGGAATTTTCCGGGGGGAGGGTGGCTGGGGCTGAGGGGAAGGCAATGATTGGAGGGCCTGGATATACCAGGGACCGAGGTATACGTGGGAGGGTCCCTGAGTGCTTGAGGTTGTTTTATCCACTCCCGCAAAGAGCATTTTTTGAGGGCCTGTCCACCCCTCATCACGACTTCAGCCTGGTTGGCTTGTCCACAGTGCACAGGTTCTAGAGAAAATGTGTGGCAGGAGCAGGCTGGACAAAGGCTCCTTTGTGGGGCCAGGATGGCACGGTGCTCTGCTGCCCCCTCGTGGGGCTGGAGAGGAGCCCTTGCAGAGCCCAGCTGGTTTCGAAGGACTGTTTCTCCGCTGCTTGTGAGAAACCCACTCCTTCCTGACCCAGGCCTGGTCCTGTTCCTGGGTGGGTGCGGAGTGTTGTTGCAGCTCTGATCTCTCATAGGAATAAGCCAGGCTCAAAGGATGGTGATAATGACGATAGTGATGATGATGGTGAGGTGATGATGGTATAAATAGTGATGAGGTAGTGATGGAGCTGGTGATAATGGTGATGAGGTGGTGATGGTGAAGGTGGTGATAATGGTGGTGATGGTGGAGGTGGTGGTGATGGTGGCGATGGTGGTGGAGGTGGTGAGGGTGGTGATGGTGGAGTTGATGATAATGGTGGTGATGGTGGAGGTGGTGGTGATGGTAGAGTTGGTGATGAGGTGGTGATGGTGGAGTTGGTGTTGAGGTGTTGATGGTGGTATTGGTGGAGTTGGTAGTGATGGTGGAGGTAGTAGAGGTGGTGATAATGGTGTTGACGGTGGAGTTGGTGATGAGGTGTTGATGGTGGAGTTGGTGATGAGGTGGTGATGGTGGAGTTGGTGATAATGGTGGTGATGGTGGTGATGGTGGAGTTGATGATAATGGTGGTGGTGGTGGTAATGGTGGTGATGGTGGTGATGGTGGAGTTGATGATAATGGTGGTGGTGGTGGTAATGGTGGTGATGGTGGTGATGGTGGAGGTGGTGGAGTTGGTAGTGATGGTGGAGGTAGTAGAGGTGGTGATAATGGTGTTGATGGTGGAGTTGGTGATGAGGTGTTGATGGTGGAGTTGGTGATGAGGTGGTGATTAATGATTGTAGCAACTGCTGTAGGGATGGGACGCAGGTAGTAATTGTGGTGGTGGCATTATCGGCACTCATGGCCTTTGTTAGGTGCGAGGGCATCCCTATATACCTCAGACTGAACCACTGCTGTCCTCACAGTTAGGCTTGAGACCACTGTTGCCGCCACTGCATCACCTGTGTTAGTCTGGGTACTTTAGAGAAACAAATCCACAGAAACTCATATGTAAGAGAGAATTTTATATAAAGGTTAAGTGCGCATCAAGGAAACATCCCAACGCAGTGCTGCCCAAGCCCACAAGTCCAACATTAACCCATATGTCCAACACCAATCCACAAAGTCCTCCTCCATCTCACAAAACATATGCAATGATGCTGACTGCAGGAGGAAAGCCAAGTCAGTGAATTTGTAAGCATCTCAGCGCTGGTAGAGGTCTCGACATGGCTGCCCCAACACCCAGGGCTATATTGGGGTAGGTCCATGTGGCTTCTCCTCAGGGATGTCTTGCAAGAAGTGAGCCTTGCAGGCTAAAGCAGGGAACTGGCTAAGCTGCACCATGGTCTGACCATCACAAAACAAGAGACTCAGAACTCAAAAGGCGAGGCTCACTGAGGCACGTATCCCTCCACGCTCCAATTAACCCCACCTGTGTTAATCAGCCAGGTTGGCACAGTAAACTACCTACTTCACCACCTCACCAAGGTTCTTCCTTTTTTGTGTGGACCCTCTACTTTACAAGCACGCTGTCCTTTCCCAGGGACTGGCCTCTGCGGAAAACACGGCTGAAGCATGTGTGATGAAGCTTCATCATCCTTCCAAGGAACCTTCTGGCTATACTTCTTCCAAGACAGATTGCTCTTTCTCCACATTTGCTCTTTCCACAGACTGGTTTGCTTTCCGGCAGTCGATGGTTCTTTCAACGTTCTTCACCAACACCAAAATTCTAATGCATCCATTCTTCTTCAAGTCTACCTTTCACACACATATGAGGCGGATGAAAATACTGTGGCTTGGATTAGGCACACCTGAATCCTTAGGGTGACATCCTTGCTCTTCAACACTTTAAAGAGATCTTGGGCAGCATTTGCATCGTTTGGGATCTTAACGGCTGCTTCCCTGGGCATTGATTGTAGAGCCAAGCAAAATGAAATCACTGACAACTTCGATCTTTTTTCCATTTATGATGACGATATCTATTAAGCCAGTTGTGAACATGAATGTTTCCCTTACCTTGAGTTCAACAACACAGGCAGAAACAGTGGATGTCAGAGTGGAGGAGGAAGAGATGGGGGCAGCTAAGATAACTAACGTATAAGCAGGCTTCTCTACCCACCTCTTGGTGGATGGATCTGCACACTCTTTTTTCCCAGGTATGAGCCTCGCAGTGGCATTCCTGGCTCATAGGGGAGGCACATGTTTAGCTTTAGTAGAGAGTACCAACAGTTTTCCAAACAAATGATTGTATTGGTTTTCACTCTCACCTGTAATATAGGGGAGTTCCAGGTGCTTCACACTCTGACAATCACTTTCAGATGTTTATCAGTCATTTGAGTTTCATCTTTCAGGGTTACCATAGAAATTTCCATACACATCCCATAGGCCCTTCTTTCTGTTATACTCTTATCATATAATCTTCACACAGAGATAAATATATACTATAGTGGCAATAAGAAATTAGTACTATGTTTAAGTTGTCAAATTATGTATACGCCATGTTCACTGGGGTAGATCCTTTTTCTTCAAAACCATTTTATTGGGAGTTAATACAGCTATCTGATCAATCATGGATCAATCACATCCAGCAGTGTTGTACAGTGGCTACCACAGACAGTTTAAAAACATTCTCTTCCTCTTGAACTCCCTAACACCAGCTCCTCTGTACCACACGCCCCCCCGCCCCAACCATCACCACTGTACCCCCGGAAACCCTTATTCTACTTGCTGTGCCTATAGGTTCATCATGGGTGGATGCTTTTTATTCTTTCCTGCCACATTTCCATAGAGGATCATTTTCATTAAACTTTAAAAACTTTCACAGTGTTGCTCACCTGGAGATGAATGATCTCAGGTTTTTTGGTCCACAAATGTCTTCATTTCACCTGCATATGTGGAAGATGCTTTTACTGAACATCTGATTCTAAGAAGGATACCCAGTGGCACTGTGGTTAGGAACTGGGCCACTAACTACAAGGTCAGAGGTTCAAATCCACCAATTATGAGGCTGCCTGCTCCTATAAAGATGTACAGTCTTGGAGAGTTGAAGGAACTCTTTCCTGTAGGTTGTCATGAGTCAGAATTAACTCTATAAGCATGGGCATGTGTCTTTGGTTTGGTGTAATTCTAGATTGAGGGTTTTTTGTTTTGTTTTTCCTTTTTGCACTTAAAAATGTCATTCTATTAGCTCCTGGTGTCCATAGTTTCCTTGAGAAGTCAGTTGTTAAACTGATTGTTTTGCCTTTGAAGGTTATGCATTTTTTTCTTTTGGCTACTTTTAAGGTTCTTTCCTCCCTCTCCCCCCTTTGGGTTTTAGCAGTTCAAGGTATGCATAACTTCTTTTAAAAATTATTTATCCAGATTTCCCCCTACATACCACATCCAGTATTTCAAAAAATTCTTTTGACTCTACGTTTTGAATAGATTCAAAATCTGATGCTTTCTCGTCATTTCTGTCATCACTACCTTTGGTCTAAGCCACCATCACCCCCCCCCCCACCTGAACCACTGCAAGAGTCTCCCATCCAGTCTCCCTGCGCCTACCTTGATGCTCGAATAGATTCTGCGCAATTCAGCAGTCACGGTGATCTTTCCAAACCTACGTCAGATCGTCTTACTCTATTCAAAACCTTCAGTGACTTCTTCTCACCCGCCGGAAAAGCCGAAATCCTTTTGATGGCCCACAATGTTCCACGCGACCTCGTTCATGCGACCTCTGTGATTTCATGTCGACCACTCCTGGCTGATCTGGTTCCAGCTACACTGGCCTTCATTCCATTTCTTGAACATGCAAATCTGCCCCGGGACCTTTGTATGGGGTGTTCCTTCTGCCTTCAATGATCTTCCCCCAAATATCTATCTATGTTGGTTAATGTGCTCTCTCCTTGAAGCCTGGACTCAGATGTTGTCTGCACTGAGCTGTTCCATGGGCGTCCGTGTTAAACGGCCGCCTTCCCACGCCCCATACTCAGCACGCATCCTTCTTTCTTGCCCATAGCCCTTGTCGGCTCACGACATGCTATGCAAATTACTTACTTTTCAGCTGCCTCCCCAACCTCATATTAGAAAATCATCTCTACCAGGGCTGCTATTTTTATCTGTTTTGTTCACTAATGTATATCTTCAAAGTACCTACAAGTGTTCCCAGAGCAGAGAGGCAGCATAATAAGAATTGGCTGAAAGATTGTGCAACTTAAAGGGGGCGAACATCTGTATTACCCGTTAAAACATCAAGACCAGAACTGTTTTCCCCTTCCTGTGGGTGGACACACATGCACTCATGTACCTGTCATGACACAGGTTAGGAAGCTCAGTACAAGAAAACCCACTGAATGACCGTGTCACCTCCTCAGAAATGCTTAGGTCCCGTCTCCATCCCTTCCTTCCGTATAGCTCAGTCCAGTGTGGGGAGAAGGAGAAATCTGATGCACCGTGCACACAAAGATGTGCATGACTAATACTCCTAACCCGTTTAAGGGCATTTAAAGCGGCAACTGGGTCATGCAGTTGACTACTATAAAAGGTAATGCAAATGGACACTAGCCACCCAGGCAGCTCTAGGGCTGGCCTTGAACTCCATTCTGCCATAGACAACCTCCTCCCCTATCCTTGTGTTTTCCCCCCATATTTTTCTCCCATCTAAAACACAGGTATATTAATTCTTTTCCCACCTGCCTTAAGGGTACAAAAACTATTATAGACTAAGGAACTGTAGAGTGGAAAGGGATCTTACAGATTATCAAGCGACTTTTATATTTTGCTTTTGGATGATTCTTTACAGTTTCCACCTCATTTTCAGTTAAACTGTCTCATAAACCAGCCACGGGTCATTAATCTCATTTCATAGGAATGAACCTGGGACTTATGGGAGGGTAGGTGATTTGGCCAGGGCTCTGTGGGATATTAGAAGCAGATCCGTGGTGCCGCTGGCTCTTTGTTCTCCATCATTCTCCTTGTAGAAGCTTGCTCACTCATTCACTGCCACCCAGTCCATTCTGACTCATGGCGACCTGTAGGACAGAGTAGAAGCTTCTCTGTGGGTTTCCCAGCCTGTAACTCTTTACAGAAGGAGAAAGCCTCATCCTTCTCCAGATGGGCAGATGGTGGTTTCAAACTGCAGACCTTACAGTTAGCAGTGTAATGCACAACCACTGTGACATGAGGGCTCCCCTGCCACCAGCTAGAAGGCCCTATAGCCAAAATGCAACTGGTTCTTGAGTGCACACTTCCAGTCCCATGCAAGAAAGCCCACGCCTGAGCAGGATGGCCCTTACAGTAAGCTGCCGTCTGTGGTAGCGTGTTACATTGAGAAGGTGGTAATTAACACTGTTACCCTGATGTGTGTTTGAAAGGAGAGAAATTTATTGAGGTATTCAGAGAGGATGGATATTCATGGCCAGAAGGGTCTAGCTATAAAACTAATCCCATCATGTCACTTCCCTACTTGGGGCCCTTCAAGGGCTTCCAGGCTCCTTGAGAGGGAGCCCAGACTACTACTTGATGTGACTCTTCACCTCCCAGGAGCTGGGTTCAGCCACTAATCCCCCGCCCTCGCCCCTCTCTCCTCCCTCTCCCCACAGGAACACACTACTGCTCCTTCCTGAAGCAAGTTCCCGGGCCTGGGACATCCTTCCCAACCACCTTCCCTGCCCCACCCCCACCTCCTGCTCTCAAGGTCTACCAAAGGTCTGCGTGCTGGACTGGTTTCTTCTGCATGCCACATCTCCCCAGCGGGACCTCTCACTGGAAGGGCCCTGTCTGCAGGATCCCTGTGCAGCCCCACCTCGGCTCCTTCACACAGGTCTCAGAGGCGCTCTTTAGCCCGACGAGGAGATGGTTAAACTATCCAGAGGGCCTCGGACCAGCCTTGGCCCAGTGTTTAACCAGATGCTCCAAGCTCAGCCCAGCTGGAGGACTAAGACCAGCTGGGTCTTTCCTAGAACAAAAGCCCGCCCCGCCCCCACCCCTAAGATCTTCCCTTCCCTGCTTCTGGAGTTGAGAAGGTCAAAGCTGGGATGGGGGGGTTGTACAGAGAGAGGGGGAAGACCCTGGTTCACCAATGCGCAGCCCTGGCGGAGACCTTCCCATGCCTGCCTCGGGACCCCCATCTGTGCACATTGGAGGCACATCTGGATGGTCCCAACGATTGCACCTCCTAGGACGAGCCAAAAGAGCGCATCCCGAGACTCCAGAACCCCCCTAGCGAAGGTTCCCATCATAGCTAGGAGTGGCAGGGGCAGGTGAATCTTTAACTCACCGGCCCTGCAGGCTGGAGGCTTTCCGGATGGTTGGCTGCCTGGGATGAGGGTGGGGGAGGGCTGTGAGGGAGGCGTGGCCAATCCCCCCGGTTGAAGGAGGCTGGCGGGCGGGGGGCGGGGGGGCGGCAGGTAGGCGGGGCTAGCCAAGTGGGGACCAGCAGGCCATGGAGGAGCGCGGATCTCCAGACGGGTAAGCGGAGCTCCGGGAGGTTGGGGCGTCCCGAAGGGGTGGGGGGGAATCCCCCATTGGGGAGGTGCTGGGTGCCTGGATAGCCACTCGCACGCTGCCACAGGGACCCCGCACGGAGCCAGGAGCAGGGCCTGGAAGGGCCGGAAACACCCATCCAGGTGGTGCTCAGGTAGGTGCAGGTTGGCTGGGAGAGGCGGGAGGGGGTGGGCGGAGGGGAGGGCAGTCAGAAACCTCCTGAAACTCGGTGTGACCATCCGCCTGCACGCCAATCCCCAGGGTGCGTCCCATGAGCGCAGCGGAGTTGCGTCGAGGGGAACCGAGTGCGCTGCACTGCTCCGGGGCCCGGACCCTGCAGGTGAGAAAACTTCTACCCGCCCGGCCCCAAACCAATCCACCCAGGTGCCCGAGGGCCCCGCCCCCTCCTTCTTTGCCCTCCCCCTTTCCTAGGTGAGTCCCCCGGGCGGTGGTCCAGACGTGGCGTTCCGCTTTGGCGCTGTGCTGGACGGGGCGCGCACACAAGAGGAGGTGTTTCGGGCCTGCGGCGTGCGACGCCTGGGCGAGCTGGCGCTGCGCGGGTGAGTGGGGTGGTCCCCCGCTGCCGCCCTGCCCCGGCCCCCGCCCCAATCTCCGCCTGACCCATCCACGCCCCTGCCGCCCATAGCTTCTCCTGCACCATCTTCACCTTTGGCCAGACGGGCTCTGGGAAGACTTACACGCTGACTGGACCCCCTCCCCAGGTGGGCTGACTGCAGCGGGGGTAAGGTGGGTGCCCGGGGGTCAGGGATCAGTGGGGTGGAAACTCCAGAGAGACACTGGGAGTGCAGACTCCCCGAACAGTGGATTTCTGAGACTGTAAAAATAAAAAGCCCGGTGTTTCTGCTGCAGAGCTGCTAGAGGCTTCAAACTGCCAACCATGTGGATCACAGCCCAACACATAACCACTATGCCACCGCTTATTTGCTGACCCAGAAAATGAGAAGCAGGGAAGGGGAGAGACTAGCCCAGTGTGGAGCTGGGACTTTGCATCCCATAAGCATTGGGTTCCCACCCTGGTCCCTCTACTGACTCAGTTTTCTCATCTGTAGAGTGGAGCTACTGTGAGAATCAGGTGAGCCAGCTAGCATCAGGAGCCCTGGTGGCTTAGAGGTTATGCGTTTGGCTGCTAACTGGAGGTTAGCTGTTCAGAATCGCCAGCAGCTTCTCCAGAGAGAAAGATGAGGCTTTCTATTCCTATTAAAAGTTAGTCTCAGAAACCCCATGGGGTCTTTCTACTCTAACTCTGTTGGGTGGATATCTGGGTGTCAGTGAGGATATGGCCCTGGGCACAGTGCCAGCTAGTAAGTGCTCTCCCAGAGACAGCAGTTACTGCGTTGCTGTGGATGCTGGGAGCCCCACCCCAGGCTTAGCTCTTTTTGCCCGCAGGGGGAGGGGTTGCCTGCACCCCCTGGCCTGGCGGGCATCATGCAGAGGACCTTTGCCTGGCTGTTGGACCGTGTGCAGCACCTGGCCACCCCTGTCACCCTCCACGCCTCCTACCTGGAGATCTACAATGAGCAGGTAGGAAGGAGGGTGAAGTCAGGATTGTGAGGGGCGGGGCTTCAAATAAGCTCTGCAGTGGGCACTGCACGGTCTCAGAGAGGGCCCTCCCCTCGCCCTCCACCCTGTCACCTCCCAGGTTCAGGACTTGCTGAGCCTGGGATCTCCCAGGCCCCTGCCTGTTCGTTGGACCAAGACCAGGGGCTTCTACGTGGAGCAGCTTCGTGTGGTGGAGTTCGGCAGTCTAGAAACCCTGATGGAACTTCTGCAAATGGGTGTGTGCACCCTCCAGGGAGCTTCGGGGTGTGTTCCCTGTGTATGGAGCTGGGGATTTAGAGAAGGCCTGGGGGAAGGGACCAGCCAGCAGCCAGTCACACCCCATTCTGCCACCCACACTCCTCTGGGGCCCAAACCTGTTCCTCAGTCACCCTCATCCTTGCTTACACTGCTCCCCACCTCCAGGCGCTCCCCTTTTCACTCATTCTCCAAGCAGCGAACCGTGCCCCTCCACTGCCCCAGCAGCTCCCCTGGCTACACCCTCAGAATACAGACCCGGCCCGCAAGGCTCTGCCATCACAGCGTCATTCAGTGATTCACCAAACCTTTACTGAGCACCCCGCCCCCCTGCGTGGCAGGCCCTGCAGATGCTGGGACTTCCCATTGTGGCCCCAACATCAGCTTGCTGGCTGATGGCTCTACCTCTGTCTCTCACTGCCGTGGGTCCACACAGCAGGAGAGGTGGTTATAAAACCTGGCTCTGTTGGCATTCTCCTGCTTAAATCACTCCATTCCTCTCTCTGCGCCACAGGCCAGACCCAACAGCCCACCGTTTGCAGAACCAACACCCCTTTCCTGCCTCTGGGCCTTTGCACAGGCTGTTCCCTCTATCAGGAGGCCTTTGTTGCCTTTTCTCTGTGGACGACTGCCTGCCTGCCCTGCCTGCCAGCCCCAGCTCCTGACGCTTTCCCCTCCAGGTCTGCGCAGGCGCAGGAGCTCTGCACACTCCCTGAACCAGGCTTCCAGCCGAAGCCACGCCCTGCTCACCCTCTATGTCAGCAGGAAGACGGGGAGCCCCCAGCTCGGGAATGAGGCTGACTCACAGGTACCCAGCAAGGGCTACCTCGGAATGTCTAACCCAACTTGGACTTGAATGAGAGGAACTGAGGACCCTCAGCCTTGTCATTGTATGACTTTGATGGAGAGAGCTCCTCCCCAAGACCTACCAAGCCCTGACCCTCCGGTCCCCGCAGATGCCTCCTATGGACCACGGGGAATCCCCTGGCAGTGGGAAGCTGTGCTTTGTGGACCTGGCGGGCAGTGAGAAGGTGGCGGCCACCGGATCCCGGGGGGAGCTCATGCTTGAGGCCAACAGCATCAACCGCAGCCTGCTGGCCCTCAGTGAGACCCGTTTCCTGTCGACGCTGTGGGGCATCAGGGGAGCTGCAGTGCAGGGAGCAGGGTAAAGGGTTGTGATCTGGGAGTCAAAGGCCTCGCTCTGGCCTTGGATCTGCTATGAATCCTCCTTCACGGTATGGGAATCACCAACCCAGAAAGAAAGACCGGAACCACCTGTTGGTGCTGTTCTGTCAGTTTGGTCTCCCAGCAACTCCACGCAGGTCAGGGGAGAACATAGAACCCGCTGTGATCCATACGGAAGCACACCACCAGGGCTTGCTTCTGCAGGGCAACTGGGAGGGTTAGAACTGCCAGCCTTCAGGTTAGTCAACTAAGGACAAACCCACTGCCATCAAGTCAATTCTATAGGGTTTCCCGAAGCTGTGAATCTTTATGGGCACAGACAGCCTCAGATTGCTCCAATAGAGCAGCTGGTAGGTTTGAACCGCCTAACCTCTGGTTAACAGTGCAATGTGTACCTGACAGTGATACCAGGGCTCCTGTTTATATCCCCCCAAGGACCTTCCATAAACCCAAAGGGTGTCTAAGGTGACCCAGATTGGGAGATGGGACCACTCGATTCAGGGTTTAAGCCTCAGAGATGTCCAGCCTGTCCCTTGTGCCATTGGGAAGACAGGTCCAGGATGAGCAGGGAACAGACCTGTCCCCCACACCATCCTAGCTACCAATTTATGGGACTTTGAGCCCCCCAAGGGCAGAGTCCTGGCCCTCTCTAAATGGTTTAGAGAAATGTAAGCCATTTCTCAGTGGCTTTGATGGGAAGATGTTCAGGAAACCTTTCGTCAGTCCGGTTGTTAGATGTGACCATAAACCCTGCTGGGCATTGGGCATCAGGAGTGGACAGGGATGTCTGTGCCCCGGAGAAGTGGCAGGATGGGCGGCTCCTGCTCCTATAGTGGTGCATGTGGAGTGGGTGGGCTGGGGCAGTCTCACAGACCTGGGTGTAGAGCTGGGCTCCCAGCATGCCAGCTGGGCTCCCAGCATGCCAGCTGGGCTCCCAGCATGCCAGCTGGGTAGCTTCCAACAAGCCCTGGAGCTTTGTGGTCCTCGATCTCCCTGCTCAGGTCACTGCATCTCCCTGCTGCTGGACCCCCATCGGAAGCAGAGCCACATCCCCTTCCGGGACAGCAAGCTCACCAAACTGCTGGCCGACTCACTGGGGGGACGCGGGGTCACTTTAATGGTACCTGAGGGGCCTGGCAGGGAGATTTGTGGCCCGAGGGAGGGGCTCCCTAAGAGGCACACTAAGGGTAACCCCTACCACTACCCCCCCAACACACAGGTGGCCTGCGTGTCCCCCTCTGCCCGGTGCCTTCCTGAGACTCTTAGCACCCTTCGGTATGCCAGCCGAGCCCAGCGGGTCACCACCCGGCCACAGGCCCCCAAGGTGAATCAAGGAGGAACAGCAGAGAGTCAGAGGTGGGGGAGGGGGCCTCCAGCGTCAGGAAGGGGTGGAAGCCTGAGTTACATGTCACAGCCGAAGTCAGGCACTGGGTTAGGGCTGGTCTTGGGGGGGTGGGGTGTGATCCTAGAAATAAGGTCCTAGTGGGTAAGGTGAGGTGGGAGCGGTCAGGGTCATGGGCAGGGTTAGTTAGGGTTCCATCCTGGGCCTAGCCAGGATCCAGCTGCTATCGTGGTTAAATCCAAGTTAGGCCGATGTCTGATGTGGGACCTTATTTGGGACTGTAAACTGAGCCAAGGTTTGTAGACAGCATGCATTTGGGATGTGATGGACTGCGACCTTGATGCAGTTGTCTGAGGGCGCCGCCTCCAGGCAGGTGAGGTCTTGTGTCAGGATGCAAGGCTGATGAGTGGAACTCAGGCTGAGGGCACTCACTCCCTACACCCCGAAGCCCTGGTGCAGTGCATGGCCTGTCCGCCCACCACGGTGGCTCTGGGCCTCTCTCCCCAGAGCCCTGCGGCAAGGCAGCCCCAGCGTGTGGACACGGAGGTGCTGCAGCAACGGGAGGAGACCCGTAACCTGAGGGCCCAGCTGGACCAAGGGGACTTCAAAGGTCTGACCTTCCCGGGACTGGTGTGGAATGCAGGCAGGATCTGATCATGCTAGCTGTCATCATGACACACACACACTCTCTCTCTTTCTCTTCCCTACAGCCTCCAGGCTCAGTGGGACAAGGGCCGCCTGGGCCCAGCGGAACCTCTATGGGATGCTACAGGAGTTCATGCTGGAAAATGAGAGGCTCAGGTAGGACCCAACCCTCCCCTCGGCTCGGTACCCTGCCCTGTACCCCCTTGCTACTGGACTACTCCCACCAGGTTGCCTCCCTGCCTGCCTTCAGCTCTCTGTGTCCCTGCCTGCCTCTCAGGCCTAGACTTTGCCACACCCAGGATAGGCTGACCCTACCAGCCTGCCTCCTGTCACCTCCTGGGGCCTGCTTTCCCCAGGAACGAGAAGAGCCAGCTGCAGAGAAGCCGGGACCTGGCCCGGGATGGGCAGCAAGCCCTGGCCCAGCAGGTGCTCGAGTTGGAGAGGTGAGTGCAGTCATCCTCTGGGAGGCGGGTCCTGGGGTGGGAGGCGGCCGGAGAGCCAAGGTCTACTCCAGTGTTTCCGAGTCTGGCCTCTGGAGCCAGATCACCCGAGTCCACACTCCAGTCTGTGGTCCACTGGCCATGGGACCCAGCAAGCCATCTCTCATTGCCTCCATGTCCTCTTCTGGAAAATGGGGGACATCCGGGGCCCACCTCATAGGTGTGTCCGAGACCAGATTTGAGTAAATCCATCGGTGAGCACCTGGGCACGGCTCTGGCACTCATCAATGCTATGGGGTGCTTGCAAGTAAAAGGGGTCTGGGGGCTGGCCAGGGTGTGGGGCTGGGGGCTGCAGGTACAGACCTCGCCATTCTTTCCAGGCGCCTCCTTTCTGCCAGCCACCCTCACCAGCTGGGTCCCTGCCCCATGATGCCAGCTGTCCCCTGCCACGTGAGTGTCACCTCGGCCCACAGGCCAAGGGGCGGGACTTCACAGGAGCCTCTGACACTCCCTCTCATAGGCACTGCCTCCCCTCTGTGCCTGGCCCTGCTGCCACCTCTGCCCCCTGTGCCGAGCACCTCTGGCCCCCTGGGCCTGCCCCCGGAGGGAAACTCACCTGCCCCAGGTAGGAGATGCCAAGGTGGAGGGAAGGTTGGGAGAGCTGGAGAACCAGGGGCCAGTCATCTTGGGGTCTCCAGCAGCCTTCGGGATCCAGGGTCCAGGCTGAGATGGGGGGAGGGAGGAAAGGGGCAGGGAGGGAACTCTGGCTGTGGCCTCTTGGGCCTGGGCTTGGAGAGGCTACTGTGATGCATTGGAGATAAGCCGGACAAGATCCCTGCCCCCAGGGTGTCCCCAGTCTCTGGAGGAGGGACCCAGCCAGCCACACACGGACCTGTCGTTTTGTGACCGTGGGGGAGTCAGGCACAACTAGGCTGGAAGGGAAGTGGGGGTGAATGGCCCAGGGACCAGGGATGAGGTCTCCAGAGACACCTGGTCTCTCCCATAGATGTTTGGTTCTGAGGCCCTGTCCAGTGACCCCTTATCTGCCCGGCCTCCACCCTGGGCACCACCTCGAAGCTCTGCCTCTACCAAGTGCCCCAGAGAGAGGTGAGCCCAGCCCGGGGAAAGGGGCATGGGGACTTGGGTCCCTGGAAGACTCACCCCCACCCCCACCTGACCCTGGTCTAGGACTCACTCTGACTGGACTGAAACCCGAGACCTGGCAGAGATCCTGACCAAAGAAGAGGTGGTCCCATCAGCCCCGCCCCTGCCCATGGGCCTCCCTAACTCATCTCCAGTGCTGAGAGGTGAGAGAGGGAGACAGGGAGGCACCCTGAGTGGTCTGATCCCCATTCTCCCTTACACACCTTCCTATCTCTGAAGAGGGGTGGGCACAGAGAGGTGACTCCTAAGACCCTTGCTAGTTACCAAACTAGGGCCCCTTGTGCCCAGGCTCATGGTGGCAGTGGAACCCCTGGGCCGGGGGCAGGTCCAAGGAGGGCAAGCCTCCCTATGTACCTTCTTTGCAGCTGGGCTCCCCAGCCTGGCTCGGAGACTGGAGGCCCTCCGAGGCCAAATCAGCAGCTCCCTGCGCCTCAGTAGGGGCCAACCACCCCCACAAGAGGGTGCCCGGACTCCAGGCCACGTCCTTCCTCCCTGCTGAGCATCAAGTGGAGACCCCGGAAACTGCTGAGTGACCTGGGGCTGGGCTCTGCCATCTCCCCGGCTGTTATTCTCCCCGTCCGTCAAATGGGAGGGGCCTGCCGCTGCACCTGCAGCTGTCCACCAGGGCTGGGCTTGTGGGACAAAGGAGGGCTGCTGCCCCAGACCTCAGGCAGTGAGCTGGCTCCCGGGGAACCAGGCAGCAGGTGCTGGTGGACATAGGCGAATAAAGAGGTGTGAGCTCCGCGCCAGCTGTCTTGTCGTTGGCTGTCACCATGATGTCCCCGTGAGAGAGATCCAAGGGGGATGGGGCTGGGGCATGTCTGAGAGGGAAGACATGAGGGAAGGTATGAGTCACCTTTCCCATCCAGAAGATCCCTGGTTCCCAGCCACAAGCGCACAAATCTGAATGGAGCAACTGCTCAGGGTTCCTGGTCAGGCTTGGGGGAGGACAGTGGTGCATATCCCCACAAAGAAGGCTTGAGGGAAACTGAGTCAGCCTCAAGCCAGGCCAGGAGGTCCATGGAGGGACTTGTCTTGTGCTAGGTGCATGTGCCCCAGTATTGATGGGACAGGACTGGGGCTGCCCTGGGTTCTGATGCTCAGATCTCCTCTGGGCACTGGGCAAGCCCGGGCCACTCGCTAGCTCTTAGCCAGTGAAACGGGAACCAGGGCTCTCTGTCTGTGGAGTGCTCACGAAGGTCAAGGATATCAGGGATCATGGGAATCGGGCAAAAATACAAGGATCCCTGGGGTGAGATTCAGTGTCAACTGCTAAGCGACAGGTCAGTGACGCAAACCCATCAACCGAAAGATGTGGCTGTCTGTGTCCCTCAAGACCACAGCCGGGGAAACGTGCGGCCGTTCTGCTCGGTCCTGCCGGAGCCTGAGAGCCCGGATCAGCAGCACTGGGTTTGACCTAAGCACCCAGTCGGACACCGTGTGCCTACCTGATGGAGCAGCCCAGGCATGATGTGAGAGTTGAAGGGGAGGGGCTGAGGGACTTCATCCTAGAAAGAGACTGTGAGGAATGGACTCCCATGTTCTCGTGAGGAGGCGAGGCCCACACGAGTCGCTCCTTGGCTCGCTCGTTCCCTCTGCACGCACCACCGGCAACAGCTGCGGGCTGAGCTGTGACGTGGAGGTACGGCCAGCAAGGGCCAGGGCAGCTTTCCCCAGAGAGCTTGCAGCGGTGAGGGGACAGACTGACAGTCATTTAGAGTGCAGGTGACTGGAGGCATGGAGGAGGATCGTTGACTCAAACTGGCAGAGTCAGGAAAGCTTTGACAAGTGAAGCCATCTGAAGGGTCTTGATCATTTTTGGCCCAAGGGGGTGAGCATTGCCCTGGGAGAGAAGGGATTCTGGGGGCAAAGAAGGAGAGTTAAATTTAGGCAGTGAGAGCTGTCCAGTGGTGGGGCCTCACAGAGGAGAGACTGGAGGCTCCAGGGGGTGCCAAGGGCAAGGGGTACAGGGCTTTGCAGGCTACACAGGAGTTTGGGCTTGTCTCAGGACAAAGGGGAACCAGGTAGAGCCTTGGGAAAATGGCTTTATCACTCAGAGCCACCAGTCTGCAGGTGAGCACAGTGACCGTGCCCTTTTGAAGGGTGTCATGAGGGCTACATTCACCATTGTTGCTGGGTGCCATCAAGCCGCGTGTGACCCATAGTGACTACACGGACAGCAGAATGCAACACTGCCCACTCGTGCACCAGGCTCACAATGGCTCCTGTGCTGAGCCCATTGTTGCAGCCACTGTGTCAGTCCATCTCGCTGAGAGCTTCCTCTTTTTACTGCCCCTCTGCTTTACCAAATACGATTTCCTTCTCCAGGGACTGGTCTCTCCTGACATCATGCCCGAAGTATGGGAGAGGAAGTCTTGCCAGCTTCACTTCTAAGGAGCACTCTGGCCTTACTTCTTCCAAGACAGATCCGTTTGTCCTTTCAGCAGTCTGTGGCTCTTTCAACATTCCTTTTCAGCACCACAATTCCAATGCATCAGTTCTCCTTCGGTCTGACGTAATCAGTGTCCAACATTTATTTACGTGCATAGGACGCAATGGAGAATACCATGATTTGGGTCAGGCACATCTTAGTCCTCAAAGCAACATCCTTGTTTCTCAACATTCTAAAGAAGTCTTGTGCAACACGAGGATTTTGTCTATTTAGTCAAAATCAGGTATTAGTCATTGTGTTAGTCTGGGTTGGCTAGAGAAACAAATCCAGAGACATATTGAGAAAACATCCCAGCCCAGTCCAGCTCAAGTCCATAAGTCCAGTATTAGCCCCTTGCCCAATGCTAGTCTATAAATCCCTCTGTAGACCCATGCAACACATGCAATGATGGTGAATGCAGGAAGATCACAGGTTGGTGAGTGGAAGCATGTCTGCGCTGGCGTGGGTCTCCATGTGGCTGGTCAACAGGAATACCAAGGCAGAGAGAGTGTGTGGACCTGCCTTCAAGGAGAAAGAGGAGGTTCCCATAATCCTCATTGGAAGGCCATGCCCACCAGGAGGCATCATCAGGCTAAACTCCACCCCTTCACTTTATGTATCAAGTTGACATGAAATTAGGTAACTACCATAGTCACTGTGGCTATTTGATGAGATGGGCCATCTGGGCTCAGAGACCCAGTCCATAAATCTGTACTGAGAACTGGCTCTGGGGGAACATGGGGGAGGGTGTGCACATACCCTCCCAGAGCACGGACAAGACATCAAGAACAGGGACAGCGTGGGGGGCACCGGGGGTGGGGGAATGGGGAGACGCACTGAGAAGCCAATGCTCCAGGGAGCTTCTCTCTGGGGTGTGAGTCCAGCCAAGGAAGGCCCCGTGGAGGTGGCGTGTGAGGGCCCGAAGGGGATGGCTCATAAAGTTTCTTTCCCTGAAATTGACAGCTGGGTGCCCTGTCAGCTCGGATAAGTCTGCGAATGTGTGCCTGGGTTACCCCTGCTCCCCAGCACCCCAACCCTATCTCTCTCTCTCTCTGAATCAGGTCCCTGCCTGCTGGGTGGTCCTCAGTCCGGGCAGGGGAGGCCCTTGGCACGGAGCGTGAGCTTGGAGGATGGAGGGGACCACCCAAGGTTCCCTGGCCGTCAGTGGTTCGTCTGTTTGGACGAGCCCTTCTCCCGCTGAAGCCAGCCGTGGTTTGCCAGTTGCCTAGTCCAGTCCGGCCTCTAACTCAGCAGATTCCACTTCATTTCCAGGACGGACGGGGATGTATGTCCAGCACTGCCATCTCCTAAGCCCCGTGTCTGTCCATGTCTTCAGCAGCAGCCACCAGAGCAGGTGTCCAGACCCTCAGAACCCATAAGGCTTCACTGAGAAATGGAGGAAGGTGACTCTGGAGCCCTGAAAGCGGTGACTTTCCCTAGGGATCAGGGACTTGGGGCCGTCCTGAGACTGGTAGATATTCCCCGTGACTGTCATGCTTAGGGTCTTTGGTACCAAACTTGAGGTTTGGGTCAAGCCCTCAGAAATCCTGCTGTACTGAAGGAATTTCCCAGCATTCCAGATATCCATCAGATCTCTTTGACGTCCTCAACATTGTGTTGAAGTTGGGACTCATCTCCTGGAGCAGTCCTGTCCCATCCCCACGGTCTAGAACATCCCCACTGTCTAGAACAGTGGTTCTCAACCTGTGGGTCACGGCCCTTTCACAGGGGTCACCCGATTCATAACAGTAGCAAAGTGACAGTGATGAAGTAGCAATGAAATAATTGTACGGTTAGGGGGTCCCCCCCACATGAGGCACTATATGAAAGGGCCACTGGTCTAGAAGGCTGACAGACACAGTGAACGGCCCAGGCCCTACAACCCTGGTTGGGCTCTCGGGTCCTTGGAAGTCTCAACTGTGTGCTGGTCTCAGGGATGGTGGTCCCTGTCGGTCCCCACCAAGGGCAGCCAAGACACTGCGTGACCAGCTCGCCCAGAGGCCCTGGGAACTTGTCAAGCTTCTCCTGGCCCTGAGGACCCTGCCTCACCTGCAGGGGCAAGGACTTCCCTCCAAGCTGCCCAGTGAGACAAAACCTGTGTGCAGCCTGAGCCGGAACCAAGATCCATGCGAGGAGACCCCCAAGTCCAGCTTCCGGGTGGCAGGTAGGGCCGGGGTGGGGAGACTGGAGGACCTCCCAGCGTGGTCCCTGGGCCCAGCCTGCCTCAGATTTGCTGCGTAGCCTTGGGCAAGTGCACCCCTTTGGCCTTGGTCTTCCCCACATGCCAGCTCTGAGATTAGGAAGTTGGTCCTCAGCTTCCGACTCCACGGAGAGTCGGAGGAGCTGGTTGGGATGACGTGGGGCTCGGGAGGGAATCCCTAGAACTGAGCTAGACCTGTTGTGGTTAGGTGCCGACGAGTGGGCTCCGACTCAGCCACCAGTGCGCAGCCGAGCGCAGCGCTGCCCGGTCCGGCACCTAGGGAGCAGCTAGTGGCGTTGGACCACGGATTTACAGTCTTGGAAACAGACCACACCCACCCTGTCCCGCAGGGTCTCGACATGTCAGATCCACTCCGTGCGGCTGGTTGGGTTCTGGTTTCCTTGAACTCTTCCCCAGGGGCGGGAGCATCACGTGATTTTCATTTCATTCTTCTGCACTCGGGGGGGGGGGGGGTCCACATAGCTGATGAAGAGATTGAGGTTCCATACGGTGAACCAAAGAGTTAACAGGCAGGAAAGAGTCCCTGCTGAGACTGGAACCAGGTCTGTCTGGGGCAGAGCCAGCCCCTCAGCCACAGGAGCATGACAGACAAAGCGCTGGATCCTTCCAGCCCCAAGGCATGGGCAGATCCCAAGCTGATGGCTCAGGAAAAGCCTCCCCAGAGCAAGGGTTCTTTTCTTTTTAAATGGGGCCACTGGCATTCATTCATTCATTCATTCATTTACTCATCACTCACTCACCAATGTTAAAGGCTTGGCATGGTGCCCCAGTTTCCCCTCAGCTGCCTTCCAGTTGGGTGGTCCTTCTCTGGGGGCCGGGGATGCTGAGCTAAATTCCCTCCTACAGTTGGAAGTCAGCCCGTTCTCATGTCTCACTGGGCACCTGCTCTGTGCTCAGCACAGTGCTAGGCCGCTGAGGAAGGGCCAGCCTTTGGAACAGCAACTCAGAGCCCACTTGTCCAAGAAATGGAGAACGACTTTTACGGCGAAGAGTTCGGTGAAGAGAGACAGCCTGCTTCTTGCTGCGCAAAGCAAAAGGCAAACTCGCCGCCATGCAGACGCTCCTGATTCACAGTGACGCCGAGGAACACAGAACTGACCCTGGAGGTCCTGAGGCTGGCCATCGTCATGGGCGCGGAAGGTCTTCTTTTCCTCCCTCGGAGCAGTTGGTGGGTTTGAACAGCTGACCAACTTGTAACCCACGATGGCACCAGAGTGCCATATTCCAGCTCCTGGTGATCAAGGACGGGGTTTCCAAAGCTGTCAATTCTTGTGATCAGTGGGTTCATAAGTGCTGGCCCAGCCCTTACCCATGCTCACAGGTGCTCTGTTGCTTAGGGGAGAGAGGTCAGCAGAGTGGCTTGGGTGTCAGGGAGACAGAACTGAGTATGAATTACTAGTTCCGGACTGGATGACATTGACACCCGAACATTGGGTCTCTCAGCCTCTGTTTCCCTGCCTGCCTTTGACAAAACTCTAGGACTGCCTTTGTGGTGCTGGGACCTCAGGGGGGGATTCAGGAAGGGCTTCTTGTCGAGTCCTTAGCATGGGCCTGGCACCCGTAGTAGGAAGCAAATTAGTGAGGCTATTCAGCACGCTCTGTGTTCTGCAACAGCTGTAACTAGTTCCAGCAGAGTCCATTCCCAGGCTTTTTTTTTTTAAAGAACCCAATTTTAAAGAGCACCCATTGTGAGGCTGGCTCAGGACCGGGCAGTGTGACCTCCTGTTGTGCATACGGTCACCATGGGTCGCGACCGCGCCTAGCAGCAGACAGCAACAACCTGTGCCCCAGGATCTCTGCACAGATTGGGCATGGGCCGGGCGGTAGATAGAACCTATGTCATCTTGAATTTGGATAAAATCGTAGGGCTGGAGGCCAATGAATCACTCAGGATACAGCCTGATGAAGCCTCCTGGCCGGTGTGACCTTTTCAAGGGAGGCACTGGGAAGCCGCCCTCCCCTTCCTGCTTGCTGTGACTCTGCTTGCTGTTCTGGGTGCTGTTGGTGCCCTGCCACATCTCCACTGGGCTTGCAGCCACACGACCCTGCACCTACCGGCCTGTGATCTCCTACCTCCCTACTCACCCTTCTGTGTCACTGGCCTGCGCTCCCCAACTGGCATCGGGCCCATGGACTTACGCTGGACTGGGCTGGGATGCCTTCTTGAGGAAAGGTCACTTCTACATAAAGTTCCTTCTTATAATCCATGAGCGTCACGGACTCTGTTTCCCTAGACCACTCAGCCCAACACAGGCAGGGTAGCTGCGTGTTTGACCCCCTCCCCCCATCAAGGAATTTAAAGGACTGACATATTATGCAAGGCCAACCCTTCGAGCCCCCCAGCCGTTCCAAGGATGAAAGATGAGGCTGGCTGCTTCTGTAAAGACTTTATTTACAGTCACGTTGAGTCAGGAAGCCTGGGTCCTAGCCCCAGCTCCATCACTAGGCCTCCAGCCCAGGCTACAGAAAGCAGGCCTGGGGCCTTTCCTGAAGTTCTCTGCTGCCCCCTGGTGGACACAGGAACCCAACTCTGCTCTGGTAGGGGCGGATTCTACCAGTCAGTGTGGGAAGGGGTGGATGAGTCGGTAAGCGAGGTAAACACTCATTGATGTACTTAGTAATCTGTAATGAACAGTTCCCTGCAGACTATTAAGTAGACACAGGTAAGCCCATGCTTACCTCCTTCCCCGCCTACTCTGCCCCAGTCAGGGACTGTAAACTTGAGAACAGGCTTCGAATGCTCTAGAATGGATTGTGGTAATGATTGTACAAGTCTTTTTTTTGACATAGCTAAACCACTGAATTGAAACGGTACATGAATTAAATGTTAATAAAACTGCTAAAGAAAAGGCAGGGGAAGACAGCATGGTCCGTTGGCCTACGCAGGCCTGCTGGTTCCATCAGGTCATATGTGCCGCTGCGGTGACGTGCTGTCCACTTGGTTCCAGCTCATCATGCCCTGGGGCACAACAGAACAAAACCCTGCCCATCCTGTGCCGTCCTCACAGCGGTCCTGTGTCAGAGCCCAGGGTTGCAGCCACTGGGACCGTCCATCTAGTTCATGGGCTCTGTATTGTACCAACCATGATGTCCTCTTCTAGGGACTGGCTCTGATGGAGTTTAAAAATCCCACCCAGGACATAGCTGAAGCGAGCAAACCCACCGACGTTCCTCCCCAGGAGCATCTCCTGTCTTTCGTGGACAGAGCAGGGTGTTGTATGTAAAATGGGCCCAAGTCAGCCCACTGCCTCCAACTCCTGGCAGGGCAAGCTGCCTCCAACTCCTGGCAGGGCAAGCTGCCTCCAACTCCTGGCAGGGCAGAGCAGAACTGCCCCTGTGGGTAGTTTGTGTCAAGACTCACTCGTCACAGGAGCAGAATGCCTCCTCGTCCCCCCAGTGTGGTAGCAAATCACAGATATAATCTATAAGACTAAACAGAAGCCAAACTCACTGCTGCCAGCCAGTCAATTCCAAGTCATAGTGACCCTGCAGGACAGGGTTGAACTGCCCCTATAGGTTTACACCATTGCAACTCTTTGTGGGAGTAGAAAGCCTCCCCTTTCTCCCTCGGAGCAGCTGATAGCCTTGAACTGCTGACGTTTCAGTTAGCAGCTCAACGTGTAATCGCTATGTTACCACGGTTCTTCAATCTGTAAGACCAAGGAACTTCAGAGAGTTCATGGAAACCAGAATGAAAAGAGGGTGGGGTTTTCCACAAGCTTTTTGAAGGACGCTTGTACGTTTGGAAATGTAACACAAAGTCATTCAACAGCCTGAAGGTGGGAAGAGGAGCTGTGGTGTTGTAGTGCTTACCCGTTGGGCTGCTAACCATTAGGTCAGCAGTTCTAAACCACCAGCTGCTCCGAGAAGAAAGATGAGGCTTTCTGCTTCTCTAAAGAGTTTCAATGTCAGAAACCCACAGGGCCAGTTCTACCCGGTCCGACAGGCTCGATGGCAGTGAGTTTAGTGGGGATTTGTTTGTTTGCGTTTGAGTGAGAAGGTGGGAAATCATTTCAGCACGTGTCTGGACCACATAACGTCCTATTTCACAGGCTATTAGGCAAACGTGAAGGAGTTCCCTTCTCTCCCTCAGCTCCATGTTCATCTGAAAAATGTGGCCTCTAGCTGCCCCCAAGCCGGGCCCCCCTGACGTCCCAGGGCCTTCTGGCCGGGGGCAGGCTTTCTGCTCCCCATGAAATGGCTCGAGAACCTGGCCCACTTCTGTGGACTCAGGTTCCCCAGGCCCCTTAAGAGGGCAGGGGTGTTGGTGCTTTGCCTCCGTCCCCACTCCCCTGGCACCAGTCGGAAGGAGGGTCAGCACCCCTGGTCACACCGGCCCTGCACCCTTGGGGCCCGGGGTTAATTTTTAAGAGGCAGCTCAAAGTCCAGGTGGGGTTTAGCAGGACTTGTCCTGTTTACTCTAGTTAATCATCTCTGGAGTGCACACACTCCTGGGGAATAAAGAAAAACCAGTCTCCCCCCTCTACCCCTCACACACACCCCGCCCCTCCCCCCAGGTCCTGGAACTGGTGCACACTGACTGCTGGCTTCCTGCCTGGAATTTGTTGCCCTGGGGCGGGAAGGGGGGTGGGGGTGGGGGTGGTTTATTGCAGGGTTGCTACCAGCCTGGGTGGCGATTCCAGCCCAGCAGCCCTCTGCTGGGTAAGGGGAGTGTGGGGGAAGGAGGCTGCCTACTCCGGAGACACGGTGTCGGAAACCATCTGGGGCCGCTATGAGTCGGCATCGCGTGCAGATGGGTTAAGAAGATTGGCAGAGCGGCCTTGGCAGGCCGTTGTCATTGTTAGGGCTGTGGAGCTGGTTTCCACCCACAGTGGCCCCGAGTGGGCCAGCAGAACGCTGTCACCAGCTGTAACCTTTTCCCAGGGGTCACTGAGTGGGTTGAACTGCTAGCAGCCAAAGGCTTAACCACTGGGGCCCCAGGCCCCCTCTGAGACGCTCTAAGTAGCCTTCCTAGGAGAGTCTTCCCGGGGCACTTGAACACACACCGTCTCACAGGGCCGCGGGGCAGGCAGGGCAGGCACGGGTCGCTCGGTCCACAGCCTGAGGAAAACGGCATCCCAAAGTCACATAGCCGGTGTTAGGGAGCACAGGGGAGACCCAGGCCTCCAGCTTTCAGTGCCGGGCTGTCCCTCCTCCATCAGACCCCTCACTGCCCCCACCAGACCCTACTCAACCCAAAGGGAGGGGGCAGGCGTTTCATTCTTCTTGTGGCACCAATGGAAGCCGCACTTGGGAAGCCAACGCCTCACTGCACCTGCCTGACCCACCGTGGCACTGCCAGCGCCCCTGGAAAAGCCGGACAGCGGGCGCCAGCAGAGGAAGGGAGCGCTGCCCAACAGGGGGGGACGGGGGTGGGGGGAAGACCGTGGACGACAGCAGGAGATCCGGGAGAGGGAATGCACCTGCCGTGGAAGGAAAAGCACAGCCCAAATGCCCCTTATAGGGGATGCTGTCGTGTTCACACTGGACACGTTCTCAGGAAGGAGCACTCTTAGGGGAGGACATCACGCTCGTATAGGAGAGGAAGGCCTGAGCCCCGCGATGGCCCCGCAGTGGTGGTAGCGTGGGCTGGCACCTGACAGTGACTGGGAGGACGGCCCGGCTGGGCAGGGTTTGGGACGTGGGAGGTTCTGAGTCGGAGCTGACTCAAGGGCATCAATGAGAATGCCCTGAGCATTAGCTTACAGGGGGTGGGGTAGGGTGGGGTGGGGTGGGGGTCTAATCATGAGACTGCCCTGAGTATTATCTTGGGGGGGGGATGTGGAGGGGTGGGGGAGTGAGGCTCTAGCTAGGGACAATGTCCTGAGCATTATCTTAGTGGGGTGGGGGAGTGAGGCTCTAGCTAGGTGGCGTGGCAGCAGGCAAAGTTCCCCAGCCCACACTGTCAACCATTTCGTAAAGCTGCCTCTGTGGGTATCCCCCGTCCCACTTGGGGGCCCTGGGACGTCACTACTCCTCTGTAAAGGGGGAAACAGCGCTTGCTCCACTGGGTTGTGGTGACCATCTGATTCCCTCCTTCAGGGTACAGTTCCTGCGTCAGCGCCGGGACTGGGAAGTGTGGTCGTGGCCACAGGAAATCAGGGGCATAGGAAACGTTGGGTCACGGAATGTCCTGAGCTCTTCCTCGCCCCATGCCTCAGTTTTCCCACGTGGGAAATGGGCACCACCAGGCTCACCTTAGGGCTCCCTGGGGTATGAGTTCTGGGGTCTGACCCAGAGGGAAAGAGGCACCATTCTCTCGTTCATCTCCGCGTGCCCCCTGAACAGGTCGGGCATCCGGAGGAAGCCTTTCTGGGGACTGAACGTCTGGGGCGGTCCCAGAGCCTGTGTTTGACTGATCCTCTCTGAAATAGCCTCCCCCTCAGGACCATTGACCCCAGTCTAAGGACCACACAGGATCGATCAGAGCTGGCCTTGGGGCCCTGATTGCTCCCAGCTTAGCAGGACAAACATCAAGGCCACCAGCGCCTCCCCAGCCTCAGTGTGCAGTTGTCTCTGCCCCCAGACCAAGCCAGTGAGTGACGCCCAGGCACGGGAAGGGCCAGAGCCATGTGGACCCTCGGAACCCCGCTTCTGCTGCTGGCCTCCTGTCTGACAGCAGGTGCGAACCCAGTCCCAGCACCTCCCGATGACATCCAAGTGCAGGAGAACTTTGACCTCTCTCGGGTAATGCGGGCTTCACGGGTGGTGGTGGTGGTGGGGTGTCAATCCCGCTGGGCAAGTCCTGCTGGTTCCAGACTCTTGGTCTCCCCACCTGGAACCAGTGGCTCAACCCCCCCAAGGCCCAAACCAGGTTCTTGGTTGTACAGCTCTGTGCCTCTGGGTTTCTGTGGGACTCTCTCAGCGACGAGCTGTGAGCCAAATGCCTCACCTTCTGTCCTGTTCTCTGGGGGTTCCCAGCAGAACTCGTGTTTGATGTTTGGATGAACCCTTAGATCTATAACCACATCCTCTTGAGGGGCCCTTGTGCGGTGCGGAAGGTGAAATGCCCGAGTCCACCCACAGGAGCCTGTGATCTACTTTGGGAACCAGCCAGGGGAGGCCCTAAGGAGCAGTCCCAGCTCACACATGTGGGGCTGCCCTGATTCGGGATCCTCACTTCTCTGTTGGCAGGGCCCGAGTCTCTGCCTTCCTGAGCTGGCTGGCTGGCCAGGGCTATGTGCTGGCCCAGGGTGGGCATGCGCCCGCTGGCCTTGGGGCCAGGCTTCTGGGATAATGGGGGAAGGGCAGTGGGGCAGAGTCATGCCGGACAGTGGGAGCTGGCCTGAGGCTCGGGCACGGGGGCACTCCAACCTGGGAATGGATGTTGGGTGGGTGGAGGCCAAGGACTGCGCCCCAGCCCCACTCTGCCCTGCGTCGCTGGGTGACCTTGAGTCAGAAAGACTTTACCCACTCGGGACTCAGTCTGCACACCAGACAGCTGCAATAGATCTTGCTTTCAGGGGCAAGTAGAGGTCACGGCCAGAGGGGTATCTGGTAACTTCTTTGAACAACTTGACTTACGAGTATGTCAGGAGGAAGTGACAGTTGACTGCCAAGGTCGTGAGCCCCCTGTCACTGGAGGACTTCTGCTCTTGAGTGGGGGGGCAATAGGTGGTGAACTTCCAACATGAGACCTGCACCCCAACTGCATGAGCAAGGCAAGCCCCACACATCAGCAGACTGGGGCCTTCTTTCTGCTCGGAGTGTGGGACGCCACCTGCCCACCTATGGCCTTCCCCAACTTTCAGGAGGCCCGCTTTGCCTCCTTTCTTCTTTATGACCCACCCTGCTTGGTGGGGGTGGGGGAGAGGCCTGCAGATAGGCAGAGGGTGTTATCACGTGGAACATTGGTTTCGAGAGGAGAGAGGGGAGCAGGTGTCAGTCAAGGTTTCCTTGAGGTCTGAGATGAATCCAGGTTCCCAAAACTCACGCCTGCCCCCTAGATCTACGGGAAGTGGTTCAACGTGGCCATTGGCTCCACCTGCCCCTGGCTGAAGAAGTTCCAGAGCAGGCTGTCTATGAGCACGCTGGTCCTGGGAGACGGGGTCACTGACACAGAGATCAGCACGACCAGCACTCGTTGGCGGTGAGTGTGGGGGGAAGAGGGAGGGGCCAGAAGGACCAAGGACCCACGGCATCCCCCCGCCGCCTTCAGCTACCATCCTGAAAAGTTATAGACCTCTGCTTCCAGCCTGCCCCCCCTTGCGTCCCCCCTCCCCCCCGCTCCAACTCCCCTCCAGTAGCCTTCACCTTTGATAAATGCCCCGCGCACACACCTTCCAGGTCCATGTCCCCGGCGGTATGTCTGCCGTCCAACTGGCTCCTCACCCCTGAGTCTCCATAGCTCAGTGAGGACCCTCAGCGGCCCGGGACCCAATCTAGGAACCTGGGCAGGGTTCAGGGGGCCCGAGGGTGTTTGAGGAATCCTAGCCTCCCTCTTCCCTGCCACTCCCCACCCCATTCAATCCACTCCCCAGCGCTGTCTACTTGGATCCTGAGTCCATGGAATCCCGACCTGTCCGTCTCTACTGCCACCATCCTGGCTCGGCCTCCTGCCTCTCTTGCCTGCTCATCAGCCCCAGGCTCTCTCTGCTTCTCCTCACCCTGAGTTTCCAGCCTTCCCACCCGCTTCCTCACTCGGCACCCAGAATCCCAAACCCCCTGTGTCCAACACCCCTCCCCAAACCTCCCACTGCTCGTGAGCCCGAAGTCAGACCCTGGATGCGGCCTCTCCCAGCCCCCACCCCTCCGTCTCCCCAGGCCCAGGCGCCCTGTGACCCACACGCGTAGGCCTGCTTTTCACCCCCTAGCCCTTCACCCTCTTGCCACTTCCGGTCCTTGGCCCAACGATGTTCCTTCTGCTGAAAGCACCTCTCCTCACCTTCCTGCCCCAATTCCTGGGGCGCCTTCAGGACTCAGCAAGGACCCTCCACCTTGTCCCCCCAACCTCCCCCACGCCATGCCTCAGGTTCAGGTTCTGTGTCTCTGCTTTGGGCTCCCGGAGCACCTGGTACCTCCCCGAGAGCACTGATTGCCCAGATAGGGTGGCCTCTGGCTGGCCTGCCCACTTGATGGTGAGCTTCAGGAAGGGACGGGGCCAACTCGCTCACTTCTGCGGCCCCAGCATGTAGCAGTGCCTGGCCCCGGGCGCTGCTCAGCCAGTGCTCACTGGGTATCTACGTGAATCACAGAAGCGATTCTCTCGATCCTTCTGACAACAACGGTCAATGTATAGTGTTTACTCTGAGCATGTCATCACAGCCCCTTGTGCAGGAAACACGCTCACGTCCCGTTTCACAGATGAGGACGCTGGTCTCAGTGAACCACTAGCATGAGCACGCCCATCCCATGATACCACGGGATCCTGGGCAGGTCTGGCTCAGGAAGCCGAGCGCTACTCCTGGCTGTGCCAAGAGGTCCCCAGGCTTAGTCCCTTCTTTGCCCGGCTGCTCCCTTTTCTGCCTGACCCAACAGCTGGCCTCTCAGGGTGGGTGTGGTGATAAACAGGATCCCTGGCAATGCCCGGGCCGGGGAGAAGGTGCTGTGCCAAGACGGCTGTCATGTGCGGGAAGTGAGTTCCCTTCCTATTGGTCTGTCCATCCGCAGGAAAGGGCTCTGTGAGGAGACCACGGGGGCCTATCAGAAGACCAGCACTGACGGGAAGTTCCTCTACCGCAAGGACAGTAAGTGGGGTCTGTGGAAGCAGCCTCGGGTCTCTCTTGGTGCAGAAATACCCCAGGGCGCCAGCTCTCGGGCCTTCTGTAAGGTCTCTCTCCGGCTAGATTTCAACCTCGGTCCTTGGCTCTGCACGAGAAAGAATTCACGCCGAAGCCTGGCTCGTGATCCAAGTGAATTTAATGAGAGTTAAAAGAAGCTTCAGGTTTTACAAGCGGCACCCATAGGACTCCTTTTGACCTTGTGGCCTGGCAGAGGCTGCTTAGGGTCATGCAAGGATCTCTCTCCCAAGTTTCCTCCAAAACAAGACCAGACAAGCAAGCCCCTCTCCCTCTCGGTTCCTGCCTTTTCAAGGGTTCCCGGGGGAGGCGTGGTGAATGACCCCAGGTCGCTCCCATTGGCTGAATTGCAATCACCTGGCCCAGGTGGGCTGCTCCAGGTTTAACGCCCATCCGAGCCCACCGGCGGGAAAATCCAGCTTAGTCCTATGCTGGCTCTCCTGGGCATGTGTCAATGGACATCCCAGTCCCTAGGCTAAGCTGCCTAACACTCCTACCGCAGCTCCCTTGATCCCTACAACCTCCAGTGTCATCTAACCTGCCTCCAAATTCCTCTCCTTTCCCTTCATTGTCCTCTCCCTTCTTGCCCCGTCCTCTCACCTCCCCACCCCCACCTTCCTCCCCGACCCTCTCCTCTCCTCTCTCTCTGAAGCCCAGTTGGGCGCTCATCACGTGCTCAAGGCTGAGGGCACATGAAGGTCTCATCAGTTCGTCACAAATGCACCCAGCATCTGCCAGGTCCAGAGTAGGGACAGAGGGATTTGGACATGAATGTGTTTCTGAATGCAACATATGTTTATCAAATATGCTCTGTGTGCCAAATCATTGCATTGGGGGCTTGCAAATTGAGATGTTTCCAGATGAATACGTAAATGAGGGTGAGAATAAACCAGTGAGGGTAAATCAATGCGTGCATGGGTGGCAGACAGATTGAGTCCACCAATCCAATCCAATCCACATCATCCAATAGATCCACGGGTGGGTTAGTGAATGGATGAAGAGGGAAAGGAGGAAACGGACACATGTAGGGATTTGGGTCTGGAGAAGATGGAGGGAGGGAGGGACAGTGGATGAATTAGAGATTCAGACAGGAAGGAGGAGTCGGGTGGAGAGAGAGATTGGAGATAGATGAATTCACCAATGAATATGTGGAAGAGATGAATGGGTGTGTGGGCAAGGAGGAATGTGTGTGAAGGGTCTCATGCTGGGAGGGCTTGCTCCTGACCCCTCCTATCCGCCTCCCTAACCCATGCAGAATGGAATGTGACCCTGGAGTCCTATGTGGTGCACACCAACTACGATGAGTACGCCATTTTCCTGACCAAGAAAGTCAGCCGCCACGGACCCACCGTGACCGCTAAGCTCTATGGTAAAGGCCTGTCTGAGCTGGGGGCGGGGGGGAGGAGACTTGACTTCTGGACAGTGGCGAGGGGAAGAGAGCAAAGCTCAGCTTTTCTTCTTCTGAGGAAACCCCAGTTAGGTGAAAGGTGGAAGGAGAAGGCAGAGCTCCGCCCCTCATTGGAGACAGTCTTTTCCTCTGGGTTCCTGCAATCCCAGGGCGGGCGTTTCCAGACCCTTGCGAGGACCAGCAGAAAGGGTGCTGGGTGGAGAATTAGGAGTACAGGGAGGGGCCCCTTCCCATGAGTACATCGGGAAGACTGAGCTGCGTCGAGTGTTCTGTTTTTTCCTGGGCCAGATAGCTCCCCAGGCCCTCCCATCCCAGGCACCTAGTGGTTCCAGGTTTCTCCCCTGCGTCTCACTTTCAGGGCGGCAGCCGCAGCTCCGGGACAGCCTCATGGAGGACTTCAGGGACTTTGCTCTGAGCGTGGGGATCCCTGAGGACTCCATCTTCACCATGGCTGACAAAGGTACCCAGCATCTCCACCCACATTACAGAGAAAAGAGACCATCTCCTCAGTCCCTGCAGCTTTGCTCTAGCCCTCCGAGACAGCAGAGAACCAAGCCTCTCCCCAGTCCCTCTACAGAGAAGAGCGGGGGCGCCCTGGATCTGCAGTGGCAGAGCTGGAAGTAGAACTAGTCTCTGTTTACTCCGAGGCCTCCTACGGAACCAAGGCTGAAGCCAGAATCCATAGCTACTTCTTGGCAGGCAGCAGAGTGCGGGATGAAGCGCACAGCTCTGGAGTTGGGGCAGCAGCGTTCACAGGAGCTGCTACAAGCTAGTCAACCTCTTGTAGCTTTGTTTGCCTCGTCTGTAAAATGAGGGTAACAAGGCCTGTCTTGGAGGCTGCTGTCAGGGATCAGTGAGGTCCCCATGAAGCTACAACGGAGTGTCACTCAGCCTGGTACCCAGGACACGCTTAGTACATGTCAACTGTTCTTGTGACAATATTGATGGACTGGTGATGGTGGTGGCGATGACGCAGAAGGGGATGGTGGGGAAGCTACCGCCTGCTGCTTTGCCAGGCAATGACCTTGAACAAGGCCTTTGGGTGGAGCTATTCATGAAGTGGGCGAATGCCCGGGGCAGCTTGGGCACCATGCCCACCTGGCACATGGTTGGTGGCACCATCAACAAAAGGAAACTTTCTCTGAGTCCAAGATGTCCCCCTTCTTCCTCCTCTCATTCATCTCTCTTTCTGGTCCTGTCCCCTGACCCAGGAGAGTGTGTCCCTGGAGAGCAGGAACCAGAAGCCACCCCTGCCCCGGTGAGTATAACCTCCCGCCCCCCACCCCCACGCCTCCCCGGTGCTCTGCACACTCTGCGTGGCATAGTGGGTATGCATTGGGCTGCTAACTCTAAATAAGCAGTTGGAGCACCAGCTGCTCCCAAGGAGTGAGATGAAGCTTTCTGCTCCCACAAGGAGTCACAATCTGGGAAAAGCCCAGGGGCAGTCGTACCCTGTCCAGTTGGGTCACCATGAATCAGCACCCACTACGTAGCAGTGAGGTTTTTTTACTTTTGGTCCAGTGGGGGGGGGGGTTGAGGTCAGCGAGGGGGCTGGTCTCACAGAAGGCAAGAACAGGCTTGAGTGAGACCCACCTTGGTTCTTCCTGGTAGGTAAGTTGCTCCCTTACCTGGGCCTCGCTTTTCTCCTCTCTGAAATGGGGTCCTTACATTCACTTCCTGGGGTTGTGCTGGCATTCGATGAATGGTCAGACTACGCTTAGCATGGTGCCCAGCAGAAGTGCCCCATAAACAGCATGTTAAGGTCAGTTCCGACTCCCAGCGCCCTGTGCACAACAGAAAGAAACCCCACCCGGACCCACGCCATCCTCACAATGGCTCTTAGGCTTGAGCCATCGACACAGCCACCGTGCCTCCACCTCGATCCGTCTTGTCCAGGGCCGTCTTCTTTCCCAATGCCCCTCTGTCCTTTCTCAGACACTGGTCTCTCTTGGTTGCACATTCAGAAACAGGTTGTCATCCTTGTGCCCAAGGAGCATTCTGGCTCTGCTCCCTCCCAGACAGATTTGCGAACATTCAGAGATTTCCCTCAGAGCCAGAAAACTCGTGAGCAAGCAGACCAATCTAGCACATCTCTTCCTTTCAGATTTCCTACATCCATGCTCTGGTTCAGCTGGTCTGAGATGGGTGTGTCTATGGTCTACCTTTTGTGTTTCTTTCTCTTTTCTGCAATTTGTGATATTAAGTGAACTTTTCCCCCAGCAGCTTCATCAGCAAGTGATTTACATATCATATTACCCAATAGTTCAATCATTCGTTCCTATCACAGGGAATTGTACCGTCAGCCCCGCATCAATTTTAGAGCACCCCTCCCCCACATAGTTAAATTGCCTTTAAGCTGATCCATGCGATCTCAAGTTGTCTAGCACTCCCTGCCCCCTCCTGTCTTCATCAGTTACTCCTCAAATCCCCTCTCTCTCCCTACCCCTCCACCCGTCCACCACAGTGTTTCCTATATCCCTTTGTACTCACTATTACCATCGTCCCCCCACGCCTCCTGTGCTTCACAGCTGGGAGACCCCACAGAAAACAAAATCGTGCTAAGGTGGTAAGGTGTCATATGCAGACAAAAGTACTAGTGACACGTAAGACGGAGAAGACACCCTGCAATAATCAAAACCCCAGGGACGGCATTCTGTCAGGGAGCCAGTAAGAGATACTTTGCTCTTAGAACAATTCAGGTCGCATCTATTGTGTCAAGTTCAATCCAGCACAATCAAGATTATAATGGGTTCCGCCTGGTGGTGAGGCTGATGGAGGCTCTTCTGAGAATTATGTGTAACATTTACACATTATCATTTATTTATTTGGATTCATAGCTCACCATTTATAGTTATCCTTGCTTTCGTTTTCTTGGATTTAGATTCTCTTTGCAATTGGTGGTAAAGTTTATACAACCAACGTTTTTTCAGGGACGTTGCATGGATGGGAGGCTTTGGACACTGGTATGTCTGGGAATGGCTTTCTGAGAAGGAGCTGAGACTCTGTGGGTTACAGTCTTTCACCTCTCCTAATGATCTGATACTGATCTGGAGTCTCTCTCACTGAATGCTGTCACTTAATCTAGGGGCCCCCAGGCGCTTTCTCCCTGGTCCCGGGGAAGTGTTCAAGTGGGTGTTTCATTTGTGTTGCCTGATCCCCTGAGTTCTTGGAATCAGACCAGTTGAATCTTTCTTCAGCTCAGAAAAACTTCCTATGATTTCAGCACCGCCTGCCTCTCCTCTGGGAACCCCTGTTAGGGGTGTCTACTTCCCGCTGCACCTATGCAGAAAGTGCTCCCGTCCAGCCATTCTCCACGTCCGCCCTTGTCCTGCGGGCTCCCGTGCTATGGGCGCAGCATCACCCTGCGTGTCGCTGCAGGCTTCCACTGGAGGCACCCTGCCACTCAATGGGGGTGGGGTGTTTCGTGGACTCGGTCCCCTTCTTCCAAGCTGTTCTCATCAGTCCCACCATGTCTCCCCATCCCTGCATCCTCACCCAGCGCTGCTGCAACAAAAATAATCCATGTGGGTCGTTTTAAATAATGAGAGCAATACTTTCCACAGTTCAGAGAGTCGCAAGTCCAAATTCAGGCCACTGGCTGAAGGGGAAGATGCTCTTTTATTTACAAACATTTCCATTTTATTTATTTGTATTCAGGCTTGTTGTTCTTCTGATCTTTAGGTAGGCATTGGCGGAGACTCTGGGCAGCACCTGCAGGTCTATATCGGGGTGCTCGGTCCTGCTGGGGTTCACGGGACCGGTTCCAGAGCCCTTGCTGAGAATTGGGACAGCTCAGGCAGTGATGTCTTTTCGTGTAAAGCATCTATGTGCTGACGATCCTTGCTTTGGAAATTTCCCAAGCCACTCTGTGCCCACAGCCAAGGCCAGGACGCTGTCTATAGTTTGAAACTTAGTGCATCTTTCTCCCTGGGTGCCACCTGCGCATTTGGACTGTCTCCTCGGCACTTAGCAGCCCAGCGCCCACGGTGCCCTGAGGACCCGGGGACGCCGCCGTACGGCAAGGTTGCAGCACCATCTCTAACAGTTGTTTCTCCTTCTCCCGGCCAGAGAGCCCGGCGGGCCGTGCTACCCCAGGAGGAGGAGGGCTCAGGGGCCGGACAGCCAGTACCTGACTTCAACAAGAAGGAAGGTAATGTACTGCTGCCTATCCCCTCCCTCTGCCCTGCTTCAGAGAAGGACCGACAGTTGGCTTCCCCTGGCTGCCCTTGCCACCATGAAACTCACTGCCATGGAGCCGATCCTAATAAGGCTGTGCTAGAACTGCCCCTGTGGGTGTCCGACACTGTGAGTCTTTGGAGGGGGAGAAGGAAAACTCAGCCCCACTGCCAACAAGGCAGACCTGAGTCACAGCGACATCACCGGTGGTTGTGAGTGGGGCCCGAGTTGGGTGACAAGGTCAGCAGTTCAAAACCACCAGTTCCTCCATGGGAAGAAAAGGAGGCTTTCTACGCCCATGAAGAACTACCCCACAGGACCCTATGGGGTCCTATGGGATTGTTATGCGCTGGACTAGACTCCGTGGCGGTGAGTCAGGCTGTGGGAGGGGCGGAAGGCTTGGCCCCGGGCTCAGGCACACTCACTCCACGGTGAGCAGCGAGTGGCCGCTCTCCCTCCTTCGAGGCCAGGACAACTGTGCAGACTGGGGCCCTTACTGGAGCAGCGGTCCTGGAGGCGGGGTGGGAGCAGGATGTGGGAGACTTTTACTTTAGATCGACTCCTTCTCTGACCTGCTTGGGAAACCCAGACCTTGCACTGGCCCCGTGTCCATGCCGGACGCTGGGGTTACAGACACAAACCCTGTCACAAAGTCTGGGCTATCTAGTGGGGGGATGAGCCAGGGACAAAGTAATGTCCCCGGAAGGGAAGGTCAGCTAGAGGGGGTTTGGACAGGTCCCCATTTGGAGGGGGCACTGTGCTGGGTAGGGTTTTGGTTGAGTCACTTTGGAGATCAAAGAGCACCAGGGTGTGGGGTGAGGAGGCCAGCCTGGCCTGAGTGGGACTGGAGATGGTGCCACCCGCTTGGATGACAGATTCTCAGACCAGCCCCAAGGACAGTGGGCCATGGGTCCCCGTGTCATGAAGTAGACTGTATGCCTTTGGGAGTCCGGCAGCTAGGGTTTGGAATCCTGGCTCTGTGTGAGCCTGGGAAAATCTAGTCATCCGAGTCTGCTCCCCCTAGGGAAGGTCGGGAATGATCCTTCCACAGAGGGTAGGGGAGAACTCAGTTATGATAAGCACATGGCAGGGCCTGGCCTGGGTGTGGAGACGCAGTAAGCACTTGGCCCACGCCACTGGCCTGCCCCTCACCAGATTCCTGCCAGCTGGCGCCCGCAGCGGGGCCCTGCCTGGGGCTGATCAACAGGTACTTCTACAACACCTCGTCCATGGCCTGCGAGGTCTTCCAGTACGGCGGCTGCCTGGGCAACGGCAACAAATTTGCTTCCGAGAAGGAGTGTCTGCAGACGTGCCGGACCGTGGGTGAGCACAGGGCCCCGCCCCGGCCGCCTCGGTGCCCTCTGCCCGGCCCCACCGAGCCCCTCCGCCCACTTCAGCAGATAGCTAGGCGAAGGTGGGGAGTGGTGGGGTTCTGGGGGTCGGTTCTGGAAACCATAGGGTCTCACTCTCGTGAGGGGCTCCCCATTGGCAAGTCATTTCCTTTTGCTGGGCCTCCATGTCCCTATCTGTGAAAGGGGGGCAAGGTGTTCTGGTGTGGGGGTGGGGGTGGGGGTGAGGGGTGGAGGTGGGGGTTGGCTCAGGCCCTCGCCATGTTCCCGGGGTGCAGTCTCCAGGATTACCAAAGCTCTGCGCCTCTCTCCCCGTCCCCACAGCGGCCTGCAGCCTCCCCATCGTCAGCGGCCCCTGCAGGGCCTCCGTGGAGCTCTGGGCATTCGATGCTGCCCAGGGGAAGTGCGTGCTCTTCTCCTATGGCGGCTGCCATGGAAACGGCAACAAGTTCTACTCGGAGAAGGAGTGCAAAGAGTATTGCCGTGGGCCCGGCGGAGAGGGTAGGCGGCCCTGCAGGGCAGGGGTCGGGTGGCAAGGGTGGGTTCTGGCCTCTGCCCCAGGCCACCGGGCCGCAGTTCACACTCAGCAAGATCAATACACAAATACTGATAATGTATTATTATTATTCTCATTAGCAATAATACAAAAAACCCCAGCAGTTAGGCTTCCCGCACCTCCGTCTTCCCACTGAGAAATCGGCACCCCAGATGAACCCGGAGAGGGACACTTCCCTTCAGAAATGGCCGGTGCCTCAGCAAGGAGGGCTTTCCAGCCCCAGGCTCGGGCCCTTCCTCACCCCAAGCTTCCTTCCCACCTCCGGAGGCAGAGGGATCCCCAGGCCTGGGCCTCCCCACTCTGGAGCCTCTCTCTGCCCACAGACGAGGAGCTGCTGCGAGTCACCAATTGACGCAGGCCCGGGGCCCGGGGACGGGCAGTCAGCGCCCATGCTGGCACGCCAGGCGGGGACACTGGACTCCAATAAAGAGCTGATGAACCCTGAGCGTACGTGTGCTGACTCTCATGGTCATTGCTATTGTCACGAATGGGAAGGAGGCTGAAGAGGGGACCTCGATGTCCCCAACCCAATTATCTCCAGTACGAGTGCTGGTGGCACAGTTGATTAAGAGTTTGCCAACCCAGTTTGGTTTGCTAACCGAAAGGATGGTAGTTCGAACTCAAAAGCCTCTCCCCGGGAGAAGGATGAGGCTGTCTGTCCCTGGACCCTAGGAGTCCAAGTGGACTGGTTGTTTGGGATGTGCAGTAAATGACGAGACACCATCACAGTGCTATTCACCCCACCATCTGTGAAACGGGGCGGGTTTGCTGTTTGAGCAAAACTGGAAAAGAAGAAACCCCACTGGAGGCGGCTTCTGCGAGGTTTCATTGTCTGTCAGTGACTCGGAGCCCTGGAAGTCCCTGTGTTTCACTAGGCACCGGTGGGACAAAGATGAGGTTTTTGGAAACTCTATGTGGGGCCACTAAGGGGCCCCGGTTGCCTAGTGGCTAGTGGCTAGTGGCTACAAGTTGGGCTGCTAACTGCAAGGTCAGTAGTTTGAAACCACCAGCTGCTTCTCGGGAGAAAGACAGGGTTTTCTGCTCCCCTGAAGAGTGACATGATTCTGAAGGGTCCAAACCGCCTCGAGGGCAGCGGGGCATTTTAGTGTCCGGTGTAGGCGCAGGGCCCATGTCGGCATGGGGTAATTCCCAGTCCTTTGCTGCCCTGAATCCCTTCCCCACATCACTTGGGCTGTGTTCAAGCCATGTCCCCAAGGACCAGCTGCTGGGAGCTGGAAAGCTTCGGGCTTCCTTTCCACCAACACTGACTTCTTGGCTCGTGGGGGACCTTCCTCTGTAATAGTGCCCAGCCAGCTGGGGCCGGGGCTGAGCCAGCGGTCCTGGGAATGGCCTGGCTTCTTCCACTCAAGGGAGGGAGTAGACCTGTCCGGCGGGGGTGGGGGGGGCGGGGCTCAGGCACTAACTGGGCACACAGCACACCCCAGGAGCCTCCAGCTTAGATACTGATTTACAAACCCCAGTTTGTAAACATGTAGCAGGACCAGCGTGCCTCCACTGTGTGTGTGCGTGTGTGTTGGGGGTGGGCTGGCTCGGAGGACGCAGAAGCCGTGGTGGCCTAGGTGGGCTGCGGCATGAAGCTGCTCAGATGGTCAGAATGAGCCGAGGAGGGCAGGCACTGGGCTGACCTGGCCGGCCCCTCAACTGGTTTCTGTGCTGCTCCTTCCTTCCCAGGGGGTGCGGTCCACTCTCGAGCAGCTTGAGACAGTGAGTCCAGACACAGCAGAAATGCTGCCTCTCCTGCCGCTGCCTTAGTCACAGACGCCATCAGGGCTTTGGCCAAGGCCACAGGCATTCTTCCTACCACATGGGCAGCCTGAGCCACATGGCTTGTCACACAGCAGGCCGAGGCCCCCGAGGAAGGGGGCCCTGAGGCACATGAATGAGCCCAGAGCAGGGGGCACGTGGACATAAGCCTTAGGGACTGGGCCCGTAGGACTCGAAGAACACACCCGTACCCACTTCCTTGGACCATGCTCTACAAGCAAGGCCCGAGGAGCCAGCCTCCGCGCCCTGGAGGCCTCCGGCATCATACACCAGTTCTGGCAGGCCAGCTGCTGCCGGGGAGCAAGCAGCTCTCCTGCCAGCTGAAAGTCAAGGAGTCAGCGCCCCGACTTCCCACCACCTGCGCCCCTACCGTCCCGCCCGGAGCCCAAGAAACACGCCCCACGCAGCCATCTTCCTAAAGACCGTTTTATTGTAAAACCATAAATACAACACTGACAGGAAACCATGTAAGCGACTGAGCCTCTCTGACTGTGAAAAGGGCGTCTTTCTGCCTTGGCGTCAGCCAACTGGGGAACCGTGCTGCAAGAATTCAGGGGTTGGGGTGCAGTCCTGAATTCTGGGCCGGGGCTTTTGGCGATTTCCAGGGATCGGGTAGAACCTTCCTCTTCTCGGGAGGGGGGTGGGGAGGAACGCCCCGCTTTCAGACACAGTACAGACAGGTAAAAAACAGCAACATTTAAACAGCTCAGCTTCCATTTGTCTCGCTTTGTAAAAATCTTTTTATTTCCTTTCCCCGTTCCTTTCTTCCATTTGACGTCAGCAAACAGTCGGAAACGTCATGAAGCCGATTTGGCTGCCAACAGAGAAGGGCACCCAAACGAAGAGAAGCAAACAAAGAGCAGACAGACAGACAGAAACCCCTCCCTAAACCCTCGAGTTGGGTCTCGGGGATTGACATTTGTCACAAGCACCGTCAACTCCACCCCCATGCAAGTGGACTCCCTGGAGAGGCGCTGGGTGTGCACCAACCAGCCGAGACTCCGAGCAACGTCGTCTGACCATGAACACAGCAAGTGGGACACTAGGTTAACTTTTTTTTTAATACAGTACACGGTACACAGGGTCCCCGAGATGGCCCTGCATGAACCCCTCATGAAGACTTTAGCCAAGCACTGGCTGTTTATAAAAATATTGTGTTGCTACAAAAGTATAAATTAATGCTACCGGTATTAAGAAATATTAAACACATAAAACTTAGAAGGATTAAGAAAAATATTCATTAATACCTGTAGAAAACTCTGGCCTAAAAAAGATATTTTTTTGTGTGTGTTTGTTTTTTTGTAAATTTTTTTTGTTTTTTTGTCATTTTTCTAAGATGACTTTTGAATTTCTTTCACTTGCAGACACAGGTGTGTCTATGGTATTGCCTAGAACATCTGAACTACTGAGAAAGGGTGGGGGGCACGTAGGGGTTACTGAGTGGGGGCGGGGGTGAGTGGGGCACCAAGGCTTCCTTAAGATTTACCTGATGTGAACGAATCACCGACATGAACTTGCAGGTTAAAGAAAAAGGATTGGAAAACAACTGAAAATAATTTACGCTTCTTAAAAAATATCTCTGCTTCTTCGGTGGTTGTACAAAATGGGTTCCTGATGTTTGGGATCAAATGGCCCTGCCTGCAGTCTGACAGCCTCGCCCCAGCTGGCGAGTCTCAGCCCCGAGCAGTCCCCAGGCTCAGGGTCACAGGACCCAGCCCCCTGGTGGGATGCTGGGAAGATTGGAGAGACGTGCCCTCCGGCGGGGCAGGTCTCAGATCCTGGAGGCCCAGTCCCCCTGGGTTGCAGGGACCCCACGAGAATCCCAGGACCCTGAGGTTGCGAACAAGGCTGGGCCACGCCCCTTTAAGGAACTTTGGTTCTGAGTGAAGGTGTCCAGTGGGGGTGGGGGCCTCACCGCTTGGTGGGGGGAGTACCCGCGTGGGCAGTGCTGATGCCAACGGCAGAGCCAGCACGCCCTCCTCCGAGGGGAGGGATCTTCCAGGTGACACCTGCAGTACAGGAGGGACGCAGAGGGGCATCGCTGCCCTCACTGCTGGGGCAGCGGAGCAGATGTCTCCTTCTTCGGAGAGACAGGGCTCTGCTAACCATGAGCCTCAAACCACACGGGCAGGGCAACAACCACCCCGCTGCCCCCCAGAAACCGGGAAGCCGGAGGGGAACTTAGGGAGGAAAAACACTGTATCATTGGTTCACCATAACTGGCCTAGCGAACATGAGCCACAGTGAAGGAGAGGGGAGGTCCCACCCAGGTCCCCCTGGGCTCCGCTTGATGCAGGGGCTAGGGCTGGACAGCGGGGCTCCCCATCCAGCTTCCCGGGGAACAGGCTGAGCCTTACCCCTTTGGTTCTGTCCAATGCCATTTGAAGAGCCCCTCCTCCTTCGGATACATCTCAGAGGTGGAGGTGTGGCACCAATGGGCCTGGGCGACACCAGACTGGTGAGGCAGTTCAATGGGGCACGGAGAGGCTGGCTGTCCTGGTCTAGGGAGCTCCTCTTCCTGTCTCTTCAAGCGTCAAATGCATGGTGACCATTCAGGCCACCTCACAGGGACTCCTTCTGCATCGGCCCCACCTCCCTTCCAGCCTTCTTGTGAGAACCCCTTAGAGTTCATGCTGTATCCCTGGCATCCCTAGAGTACCACTTTCCAGGCAGCCTGGACCAAGTCCAGTGGGGAGCAGACACTCCCTACATCCGAGGTGGTCTGGCTTTGCAGTGGAACACCTGCTCTCTGGGACTCCCTGGAAATTCAGGAGACGACAAGGTGGCCATGTGACATACCTGATACACAGAACAAGTGCTTTTGGGTGTCCTGGAAACCTGTCGCCTCTCATCCGTGACACACGGCTGCCCTCTCAGGGTCTGGAAGCCACGGCTCCCATTCCCAATCAACCACAGCTGCCAAGCGAGTCACGCGGGGCGGTGGCCAAGCTCTTCCAGGGATGGGCACAGCAGGTGACGAGAGGTGCTGAGAGTCCGCCAGAGATGAGGTGCAGGCTCTGGAGGCCCTACTGTGGACCCAGGCAGATGGGGCGACGGGAGAGGCACATCCTCTTAGGAGAGATGACACGGTCACTCCTGGTGTCGCAGAGGAATGCCGTGACCCTTGACCTGGGCGTTACGGAAGCCACATGCATGCAGAGGGAAGCAGCTTCCTCTCCCTCTTCCTCTCAGGGGTCCAGAGATGTCAAGACATAGGCCACTGCCGTGCTGGCCATCCCGAGGCTCCTGCTGAGCTGTGTCCAAGTGAGTAGGCCACCCTCCAAGTTGTCAGTAATGACCGGACGGATGCAGCTTCCCGGTCTCCCAGCCCCCAGGACCCCGTGGTGGCCACAGAGCTGGGAGGCCGGCAGTGAATTCATGCACCAAGTCAAGGGCAGGCTGGATGCCGAGAGAAGAGCCGCAAGAGTCCACCTCAATCTGCTGGCTGAACTGGAATTTCAGGAAGGTGGATGTTGCTGGAGATAAGGGGCCTGGCGGCTGAACCTGGGAGATCTTTTGGTTTTTATCAAGCTGTTTGTTGAGGCAGGATTTGCACTAAGAGGAACGGATGGGCACAGGGGGAAAGCAGCCTTGTGGGTGACATCAGTATTGGGGGAGACCAGGGTGCAAGATGGAAGCGACCGCCTGCCACCCTGCCGTCCGGCGGGGGGAATGGCCAAGGAGTCAGTAGCATTCACATCAAACCAAGTACTGCACTGAGCTGGGAAGGAGGGCGGAACTATGAGGTGACAGCATGCGACCAGACCTCTTGAGCTGAACAAGACCTTTGCTGTCCAACAGTCCCGGTGGGTGGCAGACACCCTGGTGCTCCGGGTAGGAGAATGTGGGGGCTCTGGCAGCCTTGCAAAGAAGTGGAAGGCTCAACTGTTCCCTCTCGAACTGGTTCAGGGACGGGAGCCACTGCCCAGTTCCGCTCTGAGCAAGACAAGCCTCTGCTCCCAGAGACTCAGGCAGAGGGCAGCGCCCATCCTCCTTGTGTGGCCCAAGTGCTAACCCAGGGGGGCCTTCCCGGCAGCAATGCCAAGGAGGGACGTGCTGATCGGGGTGTCTGTCGATTGCCAAGAACCCTCCTGCTGCTTCTGGAATGCCCTGGAGGGCTTGCCCCCAGCCTGCAGGTGCTCCCCTTCTTTGGAAAGCGGCATGAGGCTAATGTCCAGGTGTCCCGTGCCAACGACAGAGGCTCTTCTGAGGGCACACAGCCAGTTGAAAACATGGTGGAGGAAATGACCCGGGACTTCTTCGGAGAGGACGTGGCGCGGTGATTCCTGAGACCGTAGCTTGCTGGAGCGGATCTGGAAAGGGCCCACTTTGACCCATTTCTCTTTCACGATGTCCCAGGCTCGGGAAGGAGAGCCGGTTAAGTGCTCATGAGACACGGCGTGCAGGCTTCGGCGCCAGGGGCGGAGCCTTCTTGATGCACAGCCGCCTCTAGGTCCCTGGTGGGGAGGGGCAATTATACAGTGCTGTGTGTCATCGAGGTATCTTGCAGTTGTGTAATGCTTTATTACTGGGAGGGATGAGGCGCCAGAGCTGATCCCAAGGATGGCAGGATGTGCTATTGCCAGGAGCCCCCCACCCGGTGGCCGTTCTCAGATGATGGGCTTCAAAGGACATAAGCATGTCCAGCCCGCAGCTCCAGTCACAGGAGCGCGAGACTATCGGCACCACATTCACTGACGAGGGGCGGGGAGCCGAGCACTGATCTGGAGGCATCGACAAGGTAGACGCACCAGTGCTTGGGAATGGGGCATTCCCAGTGCTTGGGAATGGGGCAGCAGGAGAGTCTGGACGCACTTTTCACAGCATCAAGCGGGGTCGAACGCCATGCCACCCTCAGGAGCGGTCACCCTCAGAAGCATCAGTTGCTTGGCCCAAGGCACCGTGCTCAACGACTGTCCCTAAAAACGGGGGCCTGAGGCTCATGGAGGGTCCCCCTAGGGCTGTGGGCTACGGTACCACTTGACCCCCTGGGGTCCTGTGAGTGGGGAGGGGAGGCTGTTGCATCTGAGGTGTGACGGACAGGACTAAGGCTGGACGCCGGAGTCCCTGTGGAGCTGGAGCATCGGTGAAGTGGCGAGCGGTGTGGGGCACGCTGGGTATAGAGATCGGACATACGCAGAACCAGGCATAGCTGACCAGGAGGACGGGCCTTCCACTTACATTCAAGAGGATAAGCTACACGTGTCCCAGCGGTGTCTGCTGCCACCACACCCAGCCCGCCCCAGCCTCCCAAACAGCGTCGTGGAGTTCTTGGTCCTGGCTGGGGGTTTGCACGGACACTTGAGGCCATCTGGGGAAAGCACAGTGGAGACTGTAGGACTGGGATACACCACTGAGATGAGCTCGTTTACAGTGTGATTTGAAGGACAAAAAGGGTGGTTTCAAAACAGACTCCAAAAACATAAGTTACAGACATTCAGTGCCTCCTAGCAGAGTCTCAATAAAATTTAAGAAACAAACAAACAAAAAAAGGTAGGACTTGCTAACATGTTAAGGTGGGGAGGGAATCACGTAAGGAGTGGACGCGATATCTATCCTTCTCCGAAAAATGTCCCCTTGTTTTTCTACCTTATATGAAAATGCAAAATGTCAGCTTCATATTCTTAAAGTCTCCTTTTCCTGATTTGGGGAGATAGATGGGGGTGTGTCTAAGGCGGCTGCCCGGGCACCCCCGAGGGATGTCACGGAGGCAGCAGCTCAGTGCCCTGAAGGTGAATGAGAAACAAAGTCGAGTGCAGAAACCGTCCGTCTGATGCCATCTGGAGAGGCAGTCCATGGCGGGGCAGCTGGGGCTGGGGGTGGGGTGGGGGGTGGGGGGCGGTGTGAAGGACCGAGGACGTCAAGTCACTTCAGATCACAGCTGCCTGGACATCTTACAACATCAGCTTCTTACCCATCTGCACACCTGAAAGTGGAGTCTTTTAAAGCCCCCGATGGAGAAAAAGACACCGAAGCATCTCCCTCTTCCCCACACACTCAGCTTTCCTGACAGACCCAGCTTAATGGCCATGTGCCCACTGCCAGGCACGTGTGCATGCACCAGGGCCGCGTGTGTGTGTGCACACATGCAAGGAGCGAGCCCGTGACCACGGAGGGTGAGCGTACAGCCCTCCTCTCCCCACACACCCGTGACTGGGTGTGAGCACATATGCACACACATGGGGGAAAAAAGCACTTAAAGTTTCCAGGGGGCATTGATAATGAGGTCCACAGTGTTTAGAACTTAAATTCCTTTTTCTTGGTTTGTGACAGTGTTGTGTGTGTGTTTTTTTGTTTGTTTTATCTTATATATTTTCCCTAATGTTCTTTGTTCCTTTCTCCCTCCTTCGTCTGTGACAGCGCGACTTAAAGCATGTTGGATTTCAGGAACATGAGCTTGTTCATATCTTCCGGGCTCAGCAGCCGCCGCCTCTTGATGAGAAGCGCCTGCTCGCACATACTGACGCACCCGCTGCGGGCGCCCACGGCTGGGACCGCCAGGAGCCAGAAGGCCAGCTTGGCGAGTTTCGTGTGCTTCTGGGTCACGCACGACCAGTACTGGAAGAGATCGGGGGTGGCCTGGAAGAGGGGCTCCTGCAGGTAATCATAGACCTCGTTCTTCCCCAGCCGGTCATCCTCCTGCGAGGCCGGGTTCTCACCTGGGGCTGAGCGGGGCTTCTTGGCGCTGGGCTCGAAGTCGGGGTCCTCGGCCCAGGACTCCTTGACCTCGTTGATGAGCTCGCAGACCTTGCCAATGATCTCCTCGTGCTGGTAGGGCGGGACAGGCCGCAGTTTCTGCTGTGGGTCCAGGATCATGGCCACCTTGTGCGCCGGGTGCACCTTGAAGTTCTCCTTGAGCGCCTCCAGGAAGAGGTGGCAGAGCTTGCTGACGGTGCCCGCGTCGTTGGCCTTGGCCGTGAAGAGCTTCTCCAGCCGGACGTAGGTGGGCAGCACCAGCTGCAGGGTGGGCTGGCTCTCGCTGCTCAGCTCGATGACCGCCTGCTTCACGGGCGTCAGGATGGCGGCCAGGTTGCTGAGCAGGTGTTTGTTGAGGCTCTGGATGAGGTTCATCTTCTTGGCCCGGCTGTAGAACTCGCAGATCTGCTCGTAGCGCTCGTGCACCAGCAGCAGCGAGTCCGTCACCGAATTCCAGCAGGGGGGCGGGGCGGTCTCCTCCAGCGACCCGAAGGTCTCCTTGGCGAGGCCCGTGGAGCCCGCCAGGTCCTCGCACACGCTGAGCAGCTCGATGACCTCATGCATGCTGCGGGCCTGCAGTGTCCGCTTGCTCAGCACGCTCTGCACCACTGAGTTCAAGGCGCAGGCCGAGCAGCGCAGGCACATGCCGGCCTTGGAGAAGGCGGATGCGCTCACCCGGCAGTCCGTCACGTACACCGTCCTGATCTCCGACATCACAAACTCGGAGAGCACGTTCTGCACCCAGTGGTGCACCAGGTCGCCGCCATCACGCACGTCCGCACCCTTCACGCCCAGAACGTAGCTCTTGATGTGGTTGCCCTCGGCCTGGTAGGCGGTCAGGATGTAGCAGGAGTCAGGGCCCACGCTCTGAGAGTGGCAGGTGACGCCGATGCCCAGGCAGGCGTTGCTACCCAGGGCACACGTCACCTTCACCTTGACCTGGTTGTACATGCGCGGCAGGTGCTTCAGCGCCAGCGTGTTGAAGTTGCCCAGGATCTCGGTGACGGAGAAGGCCCCGTAGCGGGCCCCGCTGTCCACCAAGGTCTGGGCCAGCTTCAGGAACTCCTTCCCGCTCACCACGCTCAGCGCACCCAGGTCGGCGCACATGACCCGCAGCAGCCGCTCCGCGATGTTCTGCCGCTCCTTCTCGGGAATCATGCTGTTGTTGGGTGTTAAACCACTCACGGTGGCTGGTGGGGGACACAGAGAGACACGATTAATCCTGGCAATGGAGCCTCCTTGGTCCGGCTGCAGCCTGCTCCTCGGAGTCCCCAGTATTAGGGAATAACGAACAGATCCCATCTTCACACCATTTGGTGGCACTGGCTGCCTTTAATCTGTGGCCATTGCAGAGCATAAATCTTGGCTGCTTAGTCAAGAATAACGGCCTGGGTGCAGTAAACTTGCTTTATCGGTCTTCTTCACCTTGGTCTCTGAGGCCAACTATTCCAATACCTTCCTCAATATGGAAACCGCCTCTAGGCACACCGCTGGGACAATCCCACCCACAGGGCAACAGTGCAAGTCGAAGGTATAGCCAACAGCTAGACAGAGAGGCAGGTTCTAGTTTGGGTGTGTCATTAATTTGTGCTTTCTGATTACAAATAAGGCACCTTCCTCTCCCTCTTCCTGAGTCTCCCCTGGCCCATCCTGCAATTTAATAACACCTGCATATGGTGTCTCAGACGTACGTAATTGTGCTTTTGTTATGCGTTACGGAAGTGCGGATGGTGGGGATGGGTGGGGGCAGAAGGGACAACACAACTGGAAGCCCCACGGGGCCCCAACAGACCACCACGGGTCCATCTGTTCCGGGACAAGACCTACTATTATTGGCACTGTTCCTCTGGGGCTGGGGTTTCCACTTCTCTTCTACGACGGCAGATGGTGATCGAGACTGGTTGGAGGCGATGTTGTTCTCGTTGTCAGCTGTGGGCACAAAGGGAAGGAATGTTTGTTACACCTTGAGGTGTGAGAGACCTGCTTACAAAGAAGGTGAAAATAGAGCATGAGAGTTAAAAGCAAAATATGGCTTCTGGGAGGCAGGCCTGGGTTCAAACTCTTGTTCCACTTTAGACAACTCCCTTATGTCTGTAAGGTCTCCTTTCTATCCTTTGGAAAAGTGGAAATGATCATACAGAAATGACCTAAGGTGGGGACCTCACAGTCTTTGCTGGGTTCTAATCTGTATCGAGGTGCCCTGGTGGTGTAGTGCTTACACACTGGACTGCGATCCTCACGGTTAGCAGTTTGAAACCAACAGCAGCCCCGCAGGAAGAAAACGGGTTTTTCTACTCTTGTAAAGTTACAGTTTCAGAAACCCACCGAAGGCTAGATGATGGCAGCAAGTTTTTTTTTGTGTTGGATTTGTGTATGGTTGGGGAGAAATTACACAAGGCTGATGAAAAACCAACAACACTCTAGAACAAGTAAGAACTCAAAAACAGCAGTTAGAAATTATAGAAATATGCTCAAGTATAAAGAAAAACCAGAATAGAACAAAATGAAACAAAAAACAAGCTAAGTGGAACTTCTAGAGATAAAAATAAAATGCGTATGAAAAACAGCACTGGGATAAGACTAAGTGGCACAGAAGAAAGCATTTGTGAGCATACTCATGTTCACTGCTGCACGGGGCAAGAGAAGTCAGAAACAGAGAGCAAAGGCTGAAAATAAATGAAAAGAGCATGGGCAATATCGAGCAGTACTGGCATCTCAGGACCAGAAATATAGCTGAAGAAATCATCATCAACAACAAAAACTTGATGAAAACTATAAGCTCACAGATGAAAAAAGTTCAATAAACTCCAACCATATTAAACTTAACAAAGCATGATCACTCTATTACGATCAAATTGATGAAAGCCAATGGAAAGAAACTCTGATAACTAACCAGAGGAATGAATGGATTATAGTATGTACAAATCAACAGAGTGAGAATGACAACATCCTTCCCATCAGACGCTACGCAAACCAGAAGGCAATGGAACAAAGCAGCAAAAGAAAATGTCAACCTAAAATCCTGGCCCTAGTGAGATCTTTCACAAACGAATATCACATGAAAGACTTTGGGGCCAAACAAAAGCAGATACTTACTATATGAAGAGTTAAAGGGAATTCTGCAGGCCGAAGAAGAGTGTTATCAAATAAAAATCTGGATCGACAAAGAGAGTACTACAAATATACGCGAGACAACAAAAAAATTCCCCTACACATTTTATCTCTTTGAAATAGAAATGACTGTTCCCTGAAGAAAATACTTTACAGCGGTAGATACATAAGAAAAATGAATGATCGCAACAGTGTAGCAACACAGGAAGAAGGCCCCCAAAAGTTTGGTATAAAATGTATACTAACAAAATGGATACACAAGCACATGGTGAAGACAGAGATGGTGCCCGGCTATTAAAAGATACAGTGTCTGGGGTCTTAAAGGCTTGAAGTTAAACAGCGGCCATCCAACAGTGAAGCAACAAGCCCACATGGAAGAAGCTCACCAGCCAGTGCGATCATGAGGTGTCATCGAGACTGGGCAACGGGCATCAGAAGATTCACAACAAACAGTAAACAAACGAACAAAAGTGCATTGGTGAGAATGGAGGTGGGTGTGAGCGGAGACCCAAAGCCCATCTATGGACAATGGAACATCCCCCCACAGAGGGGTCGCAGGAGGGGGTGACTCAATCAGGGTGCAGTAGAGCACTAATGGGTCATGCAATATACTTGCTTCCTGGAGGCCTCCTCACCAAGCCCGCCTATCATCACCTCAGTGCCGCCTCCCAATCTAGACTAGACAGGAGCATGTACAAAGGTATAGGCAAGAGATAAAACTCACAACACATGGAACCCAGGAACAGGAATGGGAATTGAGATACCAAAAGGGAAGGGGAGTAGAGGTGGGGAGGGAGGAGGGCACTGATCACAATGAAGGGCACATAACCATACACACCTCCATCCAGGGGGAAGAGCAACAGAAACCAGAGGGGAAGGGAGATGGCGGTGGGAGTGAGAGTCAAAAATAATTAACAATCTACAATCTACCAGGGGGCCACCAGGGTTGGGGGGGGAGGAGGGAGGGAAAAAAGGAGTTGATCCCAAGGGTTCAATGGAAAGTAAGTATATAGAAAAGAACATGGAATACATGTATGAATATGTCAGATACAATTGATGCATGGTTTGTAACAAGAGTTGTAAGAGCCCCCAATAAAATGGAAAAAAATACATACATTAAAAAATGTACATTAAAAGACAATGGATTTTTCCCATGAAAATTTTGGAGCTCCTGTGTATACTTTTGGAAGGTTCTGATACAATTTAAAAAGCGATCTAATATTTGAAAGCAGACGGTGGAAAATAATATATATAGTATAAATTCTAACGACCTAAAAACTAAATAGTTACAGATAGTCAGTTGATTATAGAGAGAAAATATGAGTCATAAAACAATTCTCAATCCAAAATGAGACAGGCAATTTTTATAAAAAGCAACAAATAATGAAGAAAATAATGAAGAATCAAATAACAAGAAAACAGAATGAAATCCAGTAACTCTGATCATTACATTAACTGTAAATGGTCTGACATTCCCAATAAGAACAGGATTGCCATACAAAAAGTTTTTTAAAAGCATGACTTAATAATATACTGTCTATAATAAACTTCTTCAAATATAAAGACAGGTTAAGAAAAATGAAACCAAACTCGCTGCTATAGAATCAACTCCCACTCAGAGTGATCTTTAGACAAGTAGAACTGTCCCTGTGGATTTGGAAGAATATAATCTTTATGGGAGTAGAAAGTAGAATTCATCTTTCTTTCAGGAAGCAACTGGTAGTTTTGAACTGTTGACCTTGCAGTTAGCAGCCCAACCATGGCTCCTACAGTCATGTCAAATTAAATAAAGGTCTCATGGAAACAGTAATGAAAAGAAAGTAGGATGTGATATCATCACATGCAAAAATAAACATCAGAACAAGGAAGGACGATTATCAGAGATAAGAATAATGCATAGTGCTAGCACTCATAACAGTAACATGTGATAAGACTCAACACCCATTTATGAAACAACTCCCAGATTAAATTCCCAAGGAAATAAAAGTACTACATGTGTATGTATATGGTAACAGAGCTTCAAAAACCACAAAGCAAAAACTAACAGAACTTAAAGGAAAAATAAGTCAAGCAATATAATTGGAAATGTCAACAATCTTCTCTCAGTAATCATTTGGCATTGTCTAGTATCAAGCTATGCAAGGTGTTCATGGCTTGTGAAAGTTGGACACTGAATAAGGAAGACTGCAGAAGAATCGATGAGCCTGAATTGTGGTGCTGGAAGAATACTGAAGGTGCAATGAACTGTTAAGAGGACAGACCCCCCTGTCCTGGAAGAAGCGTGGCCAGAGTGTTCGTAGAGGAAAGATGGCAAGACTTCTTACATCCTCTGGACATAATGTCAGGAGAGACCAGTCTCTGGAGAAGGACCCCATCATTGATAAAGCGGAGGGGCAGAGAAAAAGAAGAAACGCCCCCCCCCGACATGGACGGACGCAGTGGCTGCACCAATGGGCTCAGGCACAGGAACGGTGTGAGGACGGTGCAGGGCCGGGCGGTGTTACGTTCTGCTGTGCACAAGGTCGCTGTGGGTTGGAGCTGACTTGATGGCACCGAAGAAGAACAGCAGCAGCAACAACAACATGCAGCAGTCTAACACACATTTTACCACACTCGACACAGACTGGAGGTAGAAAAGTGAAGTATTTGAAGAAATAATGTTGTCTATGGTAGATCAAACAATCAAGGAAGGAAATATAATAGCAGTCTTAGATGATACTATCATCCGACTCGGTCCTACATTTACAGAGGAGGCAGCGCAGTCAGAACACACTCCTAGCAAGTGTACACACGACGTTTGCCAAGTTATATGTGGTCATAAAAGGAGTCTTCATAAATCCAAAGAGAGGAAAACAATACAAAGTATGCTCTCCCTCATTAGAAATCAAACCCACTTTACATAAAATGGTTCATTATTGTTCTGATAACATGTACCTTAATAAAACATAGTAATAAAAATATATTTGAAAAAATGTAACTATTTGAAAATTACACATCCAAAGGGAAATTAGGTGATATTTTGTACTAAAATAAAATATAACCTTACAAAAGATGTAAGACCAGTTTAATGCAAGGCTCATTTATATGATCGTGGTAGATGGTTTTACATCAACTTGAATGTCTAATGAGAGTGTAGGGGTGGAGCTCAGGCTGGGATCAAGGTCAAGCCTCCTGATGCCTCCTAGGGAGTGTGGCCTTCTTAGAAGAGAAGAAACTGGGATCTCTCTCTCCTCCCAAAGGCCATCAATACACAAGAACAGGTGACAAAACTCAATACCTGCTCATGAAGCAAATTCTTATATAAAGAGAAAGAAAATTCCTCAACCAGAGAGAGGACCATTATTTTAAAAAATCTACAAGTTTACAAAAATAAATGGATAAGAAAATATGATGAATAATAATTTGTCAACAAATTAGATAATCTAGATGAAATGGAACAAAATCCCTTAAAAGATATAAACTACTGAAACTGATTTAAGGAAAAAAAGAAAAAACACAACCTGAACAGACCTATGATAAAGAGACTAAATTAACAATAAAAATACTCCCATCCCAGGATCAGGGGTGTGTGTGAGGAGAGCTATGGGTCAGGCTTACATGACTTCACTGGTGAATTCTACATTTGTTGAAAGAAGAACCAAAGCTAATCTTTCACAAACTCTTGTAAAAATGGAAAGGCAGGAGACATTTCTCCTTTTCTAAGGCTAATAAGGCTAAGACTGATAAAAAGAAAAAACTAGACAAAAGCTCTCACAAGAAAACTGCAACCCAACGGCTCCAATGAATATAAAGATCCTGAAAAAAGGGAGCAAACTGAGTCTAGCAACACAAGTCACTCAATAATAACAAGAAAATCCCACTGAAAACGAGCAAAGATCTGCGCAGACATTTTCCCAGATACTCCGTTGACCCATAAGCACATGAAAGGATGCCGAACATCCTTGGTTAAGGAAATGCCACTCAAAGCCACTAGGAGCCACCACTCCGTAGCCAGTAAGTAGGCTGGCAACAACGAAAAAGACGGCAACACGCGCTGGTGAGGATATGGAGTAATTAGAACCTTACACATAGTTGGTGGAGAAGCAAAAGCGGTGCTTTGGAAAACAGCCCGATAGTTGCTCAGCTGTTGAGCACAGAGTTATCATGTGGGCCAGTCATTCCACCCCTAGGCCCTTACTCACGAGAAAGGGACCCATACGTCTATTCAGGGGACATCAAGCTGAAGACTTGGACGAGGACAGCAAAAAGGGTGAACCACTGGAGGAACGCCGCCCACGTAGAAGCAGCTGTGGAGATGGATTATCTCTTTCTGTGCATATTTTCGTCAAAGTAAAATATGAAAGAGGAAACCAATGTCCACACCCTTGCACTTGATGGTCATGGCGGTTTTATTCCTCATAGCCCCAAACTGGAGACAACAAACCGGTTGCTTATCATTTGGAGGACGGATAAACAGGTTTGTACCAGGGAACGCCACTCAGCAATAGAAAGGGACTACTGGCAGGTTTTGAAATAGCATGCACGAATCTCAAAGGCATGCGAAGTGAAAGGACTCAGACACAATGGCCAAGCTCACTAATTCCATGTGTATAAGGTTCCAGGGAGGGAAAGGGCAGTGAGAGAAACAGAGAGGCTGTCCCGCTGGCGATGCAGAGTGCCTGGGAGGGGCATGGAGGTGTTTTCTGGGTGGTGGGTGATGATACACATTTGGATGGGGGTGGACCGACTGTCTTACGCTTGTCAAAACCGATCACCGTGTACTTAAATTTAGTAAGTGATGTCTCAGTAAATCGAATTTTCTACACAATGGAAAGAAACCCCTTAATATAGCAACGGAACAGAGTGAGATGGTGACTGATCTTTCATTTTCTAACGCCTCTGCACTTGCCACTTCCTTCGGTGAACAGAACTCACTTTTAAAGAGGAAAACAAAACAAAACAGAATGCCTCAAACAGTGAGAACAAGCGACCTTTCTTGTGAACTTTCTCCACCCCTGAGTTCAGGTTGCTGAAGGCCGTGGATTTGAACCTGGCTCTGCCATGGCTGCGGGGTGTGTCTGTCACTTCAACTCTCCTGGTCTGCTTCACCTCCTCCCTCCAGAATTTGGGGCTTGAGTGAGCACCGGTCTCTGCTTTTCCACAAGACTTGCCCTCGAGATTATTGCATGGCTGCGAAGACCGTCCTCTACAACCATACAGAAGGGTGCTGGTGACACAGGAGGTGAAGTGTTGCGCGACAAACTGGAAGGTGACGGTCAGCCTCGGAAACCCTCCTGGGAAACCCTACAGGGTCGCCGGGAGTGAGAGCTGACTTCTTCCCATAGTGCAGTCCTAGGGGCACTCTGGGATAAGCCCTGGGCTGCCAACCACTGAGTTGGGGGTTCGGATTCAACCAGCCACTGTGTGGGAGAAAGATGAGGCTGTCTGATCCCGAAGACTCCCATCCTAAGAAACCCTACCCAGGGTTGTGGTGAGTTGGAATCGACCGATGGCAAGTCGATTGGGTTGAGTTGGGTTTGGGCGCTGAAACTCAGGATTATTGGATGTGTGTCCCTGTGTACCACCAGACTCTGACAGAGTTGATTCCGACCCTACAGACCAGGGAAGAACTGCCCCTTTTGGGTTTCCAAGATTTTCAATCTTTTATGGGAGTTGACCTAGCTTCAATTTTTCTTCTGTGAAATAGCTGGTGGATTCTAACTGTTAACAGCTTTGTGTTTCCCACTACGCGACCGGGGCCCCATTCACACAGCATGTCTGTAGAGGGTGAGTGTAGAACTGGAATAAAGGTGGTCTTCCAGAGAGAGATCAACTCCGGGTGGGGGAGGCCTCTGTCACTGGATCTTAGCACATACCATGGCCCTCCACACCTGACAGTCATCTCCCGAGCCCTCCCTCCCCCAGCTCTGCGACTTCACCACCTTCCAAACCAGACTGACATCACAGGGATGAGAAACCAAACGGTCAGCCACCACCCAAATCCTAAAACTGAACAGCCAGCCGCTGGCTGCCTGGGAACCCCTGACGGTGCTGCAGGGAAGGACTGAGGTGCTGCCCTTTCTGTTAGTGCCTGGGTGGCCACAGGAGGATGCCCACCACACATGCCAGCCAGGTGTGACGGCACAGCCTCCAGCAAGTACCTTCAGCATGTTGTGCTCCGGGTCCTCATCTCTAAGCGGCTGGTGGGCTTCACTGCAGGGAGGCCCCGAGAATCCACCGAGTGAACACAGGGGAAGGCCGTAGAGCAGTGGTTCTCAACCTTCCTCAGGCTGTGACCCTCTCATACAGTTCCTCTTGTTGTGGTGCCTACCCACCGCCAACGTACAATTATTTTCGTTGCTATCTCATCACTGTTATTTTGCTACTCTTATGAATCGGATGACCGCTGTGAAAGGGTCGTTCGACCCCCAAAGGGGTTGAGACCCACAGATTGAAAACCGCTGCCTTGGCATCAGTGCTCACACGATACGAGATCATTTCCACCAGCTGACCACCTGTGGACCGGTGAGGATGTTCTCTGAGCCTCGCTTTATCCGCCTGTATAATGGAGAGGCACTCGCCAGCTCACTGACAGGTGTTCGGGAAGCGCTGAAGCAGTCAGCGACGGGAAGCATCAGGGAGACTCCTGGCGGGCTGGCAGCACTCACGATTGAGCTGTGCACAGCATCATCCTGCCAATCCCCCCGAGCTGTCAGCAGGGACCCAGCAGGCTCTCCCAGGGAAGAGAATGGGAGTTTATTAGTGGGAATTACCCTGTGACGTTCAGCAGCCCCTTAATGAGATTGCTGTTAGTCGAGGCTGATCCTCCTTATCAGCGGCGCTATGAACTGCGCAGATCATGACGCTTAATTTCTCTCTATAGAGGCAATCCTTTAATCCCGATTCAGGCTGCCTGGGATTTGGACTGCTCCACGCCGGAGTGCTGGGAGCATTCTCCGGCAGCGCTGGACCAGAACAAAGCGGCTCAGGGAAGCAAGCCTTGGGAGAGCGAGAGGTAGGGCCACAGCAGGGCAGGCCCACCCTCTATCGACAGCCTCCTAATTGAGCGCAGAAGCACCCACCCGCTTCAAGGGCCCGCTCCTCAACTCGGTGCCTGAACCCAGAGCAGAAGTGCCCCTCCGGGCATCTGAGGCCGTGCATCTTCACGAGCAGACGGCGCCCTCTTACCCCCGCGGAGGGCTGGTGGGTTAGGACCCCCAACCTTGCGCTTAGCAGTCCCTTGCTTAAGCCACAGCACCACCAGCGCTCCTTGGAATTCGTGCCTAGCATACAGAAAATACCCGGTGCACGTAGAACTGAAGGAACGGAAGTTATGGCAAGCGAACAGATCAGTAACCCAGCTCGGCCAGCCACACCTAGAGAGCGGAGACAGGCAGAACCACTAACAGCAACAACAGCGGAAACTAACGCGACAGCTAGTGGCTTTGAGCTGCTGACCTTGTGGTGAGCAGTCCAGCTGGAACCCCAGGCCACCAGGGCTCTGCAGGTGGCAAGAGTGGCTAAACCGCTGGTGGTGCAGTCCGTCCCTGGGAGAAAGGCGGGACAGAAACCTGGGTCTTTGGAAACCCTGGGGAGGCAGTTCCGCTTGCACACAGACATGGGCACCGGTGTTTGTCGATGGCGCGGTGGGTAGTGAAAACGGTTACCAATGACGGAATGCCACCAGTGCCAGGCCTGTTCCACACGCTACTCCTCTCGCCTCCAGGGGCCGCTCTGCCAAGGCGCTCTGGGCTGTCCCAGGCCCGGCCTCCCTGTGGGCGCTCACCTGCGTGGGACTGCATGTGCTCCAGGAGGTTGCTGTAGAATTGGAACTGGATACCGCAGGCACCGCACGTGTAGGGCTCTGTGGGAGAAGCGAGGCAGTCGGGTCAGAGGCAGGGCAGACCTGGACGTCCCTGCGGGCCCGTGGCAATGTGGCCTGGGCCCCTGTCCTTGAGGCCTAGCCTGCCGGCCTCCCTGTCCCTAAATCAGCCAGGGTGAAGCTGGAGAAGGCAGAAGGATGGAGACAGACAGGCAGGGGGCCATCTGGCCCACCAGGCGGGTATTTATTGAGTGCTTACTGTGTGCCAGGCACTGTGTGAGTCCTGGATGAGGGGGTCGAGGGGAGACATGCCTAGACCAAGAGCTCCCTCAGGGCAGGGCCTGTGTCCCACAGGGTCTCCCAGCCCATCGCTCTGCCCAGGAGCCACAACTGAGTCAAGGTATCGGATGGAAACACCAAGAAGTGAGAGTCACAGAAAAGAGGAGGGGGGCAGGCAAAGGAAGGAGAGTGAGAGGCCAGAGGGCGGGAGAGAGGCCAGAGGGAGGAAGAGGGCACGTCTGAAGGGTCCTGTGTGGTAGGCACTGCTCAGCATCATCAGGGGAGGGCAGGGGAGGAAGGAGAAGGAGAAAAGAGAAGAGGGATGTCTGAGGGCAGGTGGAAGAGGTGGCCTGAGGCTACGCCAAGGACCGGTGGGAACTGGGTGGGCTGGCTGCTCCCAGGGCTGGGGAGGAGGGGGTGCAGGGGCAGACTGCCCTGTCCCCACATAAGCTCCTTCCCCTGCCTGGGGCTGGGCCTCCAGCAACCTGGCCCAGTGCAGGGTGGGTCCCAGTCGGCAGCTGGGGAAGGTCCCCAAAGCACGTGACCAGCCGAGTCTGCTTCTGCACTGCTTCACTCTCTCCAGCCCTACAACCCAGATGGGATGGGGCCTTCACTTACTCTGTAGGAGAGGGAAAGGATTGGAAATCAGGGGACTTGCAGTTTTTGCAAAAGAGAAACAATTTAGCCAAGTCTCTTCCAAGGTCCTAGGATGTGAACATCATCATTTCTGTTCTAATAACCATGAGCTTGGAGGGGCTCTCGGTGGGACCGGACAGCTAGGCTGCTAGAATAGGGGCAGGCTGGGCCTGGGGCACCCCTGTCAGGGCCTCCCTCTGGGGCAGCTTCACCAGAAAGGACAGGTGTGCCAAGAGGCAGCCCACTTGGGGACTGGAAGCGGCCTCTAGGTCCTGTCCTGGGGACAGGAGGGTCTGATGCCAAACAGGGAACCCCCCGGTGGGAGCAGGGCAGGGCGGGGGCAGTGGTGGTGTGATTCCACTTTCCCACAGGTCAGGGGCAGAGGCAGCAGTGTGGAGGCCTCATGGACTGCACTGTGAGCTCCGCTCTACCACCTAGCATGTGGACGACCCAGCGCCACAAGCCCCCGCTCCTGAGTCTCAGCTTCCTGGTTCAAAGAGGGAGGTGGCAGAGGTGCTGTGGCCCACAGCGCTGGGGAGGATGAAAGCAGACAGACTCACAAAGCTCCGAACACAGACCAGGCACACAGTAAGCGCTCAATACATGGTGGCTACCAGCGGCCGAACTTCCACACCAACCCCAAGGTGAAAGGTCAGCTCCCGACCCATGTAAAACATGGGCTTCTGGGGTGGGTGCAGTGAGGCTCGGCTGTGAGTTCTGTTCCTTCCTGCCACTGTGACCCAGTCCCACGTGACCGGGCAAGTCCCACCAGCCCTGCAGGCCTGCTGGGGGCAGAGGTCAGAGTGCACCCGGGTGTCTCCTGAGAGGTAGATTGGGGGAGCACATGTCTAAAGGTGGAGACAGTTTGGGGAAGCCACTGTTCTCTAGGACTCAAGGGGGGGAGCGGTGCCAGCATCTTTGCCTCCCTACCCTCTCAGCCCCCACCCTCCCCAGGGCATTCTGTAGTCTGCAGCCCCTCCGGCAGTCACACCAGCATGGGAACATCGGAGCATGCGGCTGACCATGCTCACTGACTGCACCGCACACCCACCTCCCACATCAGAGATGCCTCCCAGGCCACCCGCGGTGGAGCCGGGGTTCAAACCTCGGCTCTGGACTTAAGTGAGACTTCACACTGCCACAGGGAGCCCCCTCCCAAATGCCTGTGCTCCCCACTGTTTCCTGACACCCAGACAGTACCCCAGCATGGTGCAAGGCACATGACTCGGGGCCTTACCTTAACAGAACCAGGGTGAGAGTCCCCCTGTCAGCCTGCCCTGGTCTTCCCTGTGCAGGCCACCAGCTGTGCCTACCCCAGCCCTGCTGTCCAAGCCCAGGATCATGCTGGGGGGCGCAACTCTGCTCTGGGCGCCAAGGCTCTGCAAGCAGCCACCAGAGGGCACCAAAACACCACCGAGAGCTCACCGGCAAACCTGTAGGACTTGGTAGGGGCAGCGGGCAGGGAGGCTTTGTTTGGACCACGCCTCGAACTGAGGTCCACCCACTGGGGTCTCAAGTGGGACCTGAACTGGAGTTCATAGCTTTCTATTGCACCCCCTTGCCTAACTGGTTGGGACCCTCACCCTAAAAATGTAGCACGGGTACCCTCAACATCTGGGGCTGTGGGAGCCTAAGCCTGGGACCTGGAATGAGGGGTCTCTCTCCACAGAGTTGACCAAGAGGGGCCACAGTGCCAGCGGGAGGTCCCTGGAGGAAAGGCGAGGCTCTGCTTGTCCCCACCCACAGTCTCCATCCTGCACCAGAAAGACCTCCGCGTGGGGGTGGGGGTGGGGGACACTCACCACTGGAGTTCTGGGAGCTGCTGTTGGTCTCTTCAAAGTGGTTCTGTGCTTTGCCTTCCACTCTCCGGCTGAAAGCGCTTTCTGCTGGTGGGAAGGGAGGGAGAGCGGGAACACTGCTGAGTGGCCAGCACTGGTGGGAAGCCAGGGCGGGGCCTTGGGCCAGTGCCAGGATCTCAGTTGGGGGACTCAGCAGGGGACCTTATGCCTGACTCCCCTGCCAGGCTCCCCTGCGTGGCCCTGACACATTGCCAGGACCCCAACAGACCTACCTGATATTGCTGGCACAATCGGGCCTTGGGTTCTTTCTGTCCTGGGCTTGTGGGCGCCACACTGACAGCCATGTGCCCTCCCACCCCCACCCCCCTCCACTGCAATAACCACGATGGTGCAGAGATGGTCCTCCGGTGGCAGGGAGGTCACAGTCAGAGTTCCCCTGGGGCCTCTTGGCCTACACGCTGGCTCACCCCTCTCCAGAAGCCCACGGTGCAGTGCTAGGTAGGGTGTGACAGGGTGGCTTCTCGCTGTGCTCCTGGAGCACCAGGGCTGGCAGAAAGGCTCTGCTAGAAAGGCATCAGGAACGAGGCCAGCCGTTTGGGCCGCAGAGCAGCCCCTCCGGCCCCGTCCTGGAGAACGGCTGGCAGGCGCATATGTGAGGCTCTGAGACGCAGCACTGGAGAGACCCGTTTAGCTTCAGGCGACCCAGGCGGTCACAGATCCTGTTCTGTTTTGAAAACGTTAGACTCCTTAAGACCCCATGTAAATGGTGACCTAGGGCACCTGCTGGGGAAACACCACACTCAAAGACCCTACAGGGTCCTGCTCAAGTCCCCACCTCCAGGGTGGCCCTTCCTGCCCAAGCTGTTGAGAGCTCCTCCCTCCCAGATGTCTGTGGAGGCGCACACCTGCCCACCTCGGGAGCCGTGCGTCAACTGACGAAGGGGAGCCCGCAGTTCTTTGCCAGTAGAAAGGGAGGGGTCTCTCCCTTCTTGAGCACCCACCATGCTCCAGGCCCTGGTCTGGGAACTTCTCCCTCAACCCTTCCAAGGACACTGTGAGGTCACTGTCAACCCCAGTTTACAGGTGTGTGTGTGGGGGGTGGGGGAGTGAGGTTCCTGGGGCCTCAGAGGTGGCAGTAGGGGTCTATATGCGACAGACACCATCCTTTTCAATAGTTTGGAGCTTGGAAAGAGTCCTCCATTTCCGTCCCTGTGCACACAGTGGACAGGACCCCATCTGGAGAGGGTTTTCGACCAGGCTGGCCGGCAGCGAGATACAATTCCACACAGCTGAGAGACGCCTGCGCGCGGACACCGAGCCTTCTGGTGCTCAGCTGATGAAGCAAACGTCGGGCCGCTGTCCCTGCCCCAGGCACCTCTGGCTAGAAGCCAGCGCGCAACACTGAGGTGCCCACGCTCGGGCACGGGCAGACGCCAAGAGCTGCTTATTCTAAGGTGACAGGTACAGTGACAACTTCCAGCCGTCACGTTTGTCCTGACGATCCCAAGCAGGCTCCTGCGCACAGCCCCCGCTGATAAGTTCAGGTGTGACCGCACTGAAATTCTTCCAAATCACAGGCAGGCAGTCCTAGCCTGCCCTGTGGCTTGCTGGCGCACTGAGGTTCAAAGCCACCACATACCAGTGGAAGCCCCTGCAGGCGGCGCTGCCTTGTGCAAACTGTAGGCACAAAGCCTCCCGCTTACGCGTGCTACCAGTAGGAACAGCCCCAAAGGCTGTGATTGCATTGCTCAGTTGAACCCATAGCCACCCCTGAGCCTGCCTTCCAGGAGCAGCCTGTTTATCATCTGTGGCGACCGTTGGGGGTGGGGGGGAGGAATGCATCGGAGACGGCTTCTCTCAACAGTGTTTGACCGACAGGCTGGTGAACCAACTGCTCTCCTTTAGAAGCGCTAACCACAAGCACACACCCGGGGGCTCCAAAATGTTTGTGGGAAACTGGTTCCTGACTGCTGACTGGGCCCTCCGGGCCACAGAGGGATCTCAGGGTAGCGCTGGGCCTTCTCCCTGCTCCACGGACAAGCAGCTCCTCCCAGACCTGTGTGTACCCTGAGCCAGCCAACAGGTGGGTGAGCGGGGCTGGGTGACAGGACAACTGTCAGGCGGCCTCTGTGCTGAGAGGCAGGAGGGTGCGGTGAGGACTGGGGCCAAATGGAGAGCGGGCCCTGTGAAGGGAGCAGCCATGGAGGAGAGGGGGCCCAGGATCTCCAGATCAGAGTTTTTCCAACGTCCACTGCACATTTTCAAACTTTGCATGAAGTCTAATATCCAAATGATGGAAATTAATTTTTTTTAATTTAAAAATATTTTGAGGGCCAAGTGAAACAGACTTAATGTTGTAACACTGGGGGTGGGGGGGGGGAGAGTTTCGTGACTTATATAGTTTGCAAATCAAATCACCTTGCGCACCGTCTGATTTTGGTGAGAAAGCATGAGAGCCCTGGGACCAGGTGGCTTGCCCCTGCTCCCAGAACCTGGTCATGGTGCTGGGAATCCGGTCTGCCCCACAGCACTGAGTGACCTCCACCCTTGCTCTCCCAAAGAAAGCTGAACCTGGGCCCAGCTGGGGCATGGAGGAAGGGTAACATCAGCCATTGGTACCTGCAGTTGCCTTGCTTGCCGGAGATCCCGAGTTCGGCGTGCGGAATGTCTGGGTTTGGCTGGCTGGAGGGGTGCGGTGCAGGAGGGCGGCACATCGGACCACCGAGGCTGGAGCTTTCTTCCCTGGCTGGTTCGTCTGGGTCTTCGCTGCCACGAAGCGTGGTGATGGGGAGACCTCTGGGTGTGAGCACTCGGAACCCGTGTCTGGATCTTCCGGCGGCTCCCACCCGGGGGCGGTACCTGCGAGGGTCACGCTCTCAGTCCTCGTGGACCCTCAGAGAGACAGTGGGTGGGCTCTCGTGCACAAGGGCCAGGATTGGCTCCACCAAGCCTCTTCTGAGCCCAGAGAGCAAGGACCCTCTCAGTCCCACCCAGAGCCGGAGCATCCCAGATCCGTCCCTAGCTTCTCCCCTGGGAAGCTCGTCAGCACTGGTGGGAGGTGGTCTGCCGCCCCACTGCAGGGCTACCCATCACCTGGACCAGCTGGTCTCCAGGTCGTTAACCTTGGAAGTCATCCGACTGACTTAACCCCAAGGTCACACGTATTTCCCAGCATGCTGGCTCCCACATTTCTTTTCCTTCGGAGGAAGGCTTGTTTGGAAATGTAAGGCGAGAAAGCACACAGGCAGGGACATTCTGGGTTGAGAGAGGGGAAGGCAGAGGTGCCCAACATTGCCCTAAGGTGTTAGGGGAGGGGGGGCGTGGGAACTCCCTGGCTGCTTTCGGGGGCAGGCAGTGCGTAGCTCAATGGCTTACTAACACGCCAGCCTCTGCAATCCTTTACCCTCTTCTCTCCCCCGCTAGGCCTTAGCTAGTTCAAACACACTATCTGACCAAAGTGGGCCACCACCCTGCGCGCCACCAACCCCTCGAGGGTTTTGTGAGCATGCAAGAAAACCTGCAAAGACCTTGGGTGGAAACCAGTCATTCAAATAAGAGCAGCAGCTATTGAATTTGATTTTTTTTATTAAGGGACAAAGGAGCCAGGGCCCAGAGTGACTGACAAACTTGTTGACAGATACACAGAAAGTGGGTGAGTGCCAGGGAGGGAGGGAGCCACAGTCCTTGGCTGCTGCTGAAGGTCTTTGCCCGTGACCACGTGGACCCCATGCCATGCCCGGGACTTGGGCAAAGGGGACACACAATTTCAGGGCAACCAGCTTTCTTTGCTGGTCCCCAGTCACTGCACCTGCAGAACAGCTTCCAGGATGCCCCCACCCCAAGCTCACACATCTTGAGAGTCCATGGTTCCAGGTACTACGGGGAGCTCAAGGGTCCCCACAGTGCCTGTTGCCCTGCCCACCCTACTTCCAGGCCTCTCCCCTTCATCCGTCCATCCACAGCCAACAAAGCCCTTTCTTTTTCCAGCTGGGAGGCCCCTGCCCACGCTAGTCTCTGACGGCCTGGAATGCTGGAATGCTCTTCTCCTAGGGTTGGCTGGACAAGCTCTGCTGGCCCTCCTTAGACCCAAGTACCCTTCAGTGAGGCCAACCTTCACCTCCTCAGGAAAGGCCTCCCTGAGGCGTCCCATCCCTCCCGTGTCTCTGTCAACCCCCAAGGCTGGCTGCCACTGAAATGACACCGACCCTAATGATGGCCCAGAGTTGTCTCTAGGCCAGTGCCTCTTCCCCGGCTAGCCTGCATGAGCCTGGAGGGCAGGGGCCCTGCAGGGTGAGCTCACTGGCACACTCGGCTTTTGGCATGTTCTCTGAGACCTCGTGGCATCATCGCATCAGTGAGACAGTAAGTGAACGGTCAGAGAGCCAAACTAAAAATGCCCACGTAGCACAAACACCTAAACAAGGAGATGATGTCCAAGGGCAGCACTTGATCCGGCTGTGAAGTGGTCATGCCTGTTCTCTGCCTTCAGCACAAGGGCAGAGATGGCTGAAGCTGACACAGGGCTCAGAGTGTAAGAGAATGGCACCCCGGGGTGGTGGTGCTGAGGCAGACTGAATGCGCACCCCGGGAACACTAGCACACACTGGCGAGACGGGCGGAGGCGTTTCCAGCAGTCCAGTGGACAGTCCTCGTAAGAAACATGCTGAGATGCCTAAATGTAGCGGGGGTTTGACAGAGAGGAGAGCACCGTGCTTGCTCACCAGTGGCTGTAAGGATTCGAGAAGGGCCGGGCAGTTGAGAGGAGGGAGAGGGCAAGTCCTCCTTAAACCTTTCACTAGACACTCTCCCACTCACTGCCATGGACTCACAGCGACCCTATAGGCCTGGAGGAGGAAGCCTTGCAGTCAGCAGCCCAGTGCATAACCACTCTACCACCAGGTGCTGGGGGGTGAGAAGGGGCTCCAGACAAAGGCAATTAGTGGGCTCCCAGGCTGGGGCTGCAGTGAGCAGGAGGGCCAGATGCAGAAGGGTCCCCATGGGGAAAGCTTCCTGATGGGGAATTTCGGCCGTAAAGAGAGAACACAGCCGTGATGGAGTGACTAAGTTGGAGAGGCCGAGCCCTCCTGCTGCATTCATGGGGAAACTGGAAAAGACACATGGAACATCTGCTTTCAGGGCTGGGGCACTAAGTAGGTGGCTATAGGATGGATTCAGATGAGAGGAGAAACCTGTGCTGCCCGGTCCCTTGGGGACACTAGCCTGGAGAGAGGCAGTGCAGAGAGCGTGGGCCCAACAAAGCAGCACAAGCTTGCTGGGCTGAGACCAGGAACAGAATCCAGGGTAGCAGCTCCAAGCTCATTGGCCTCCAGTCAGCGCTGAATTGGAGCGACCCCTGTTGGTTTCGCCACCCTGGTGGGTTTCGGAGACTGTAACTGTTTGTGGGGGTAGAAAGCCCAGTCTTTCTCCAGACGAGCTGCTGACCATGCGGATCGCGGCCCAATACATAACCCCGACACCACCAGGGCTCCAGACGTGCCTCCAATCTGGCAAGTGGAGAGCAAGGAGGGATCCCACAAAGGTGCAGGGGCTAGGCTGGTAAATCCTGGGAGAACACAGCTCCTGGAGGGCTGCCTGGGGACATGCAGGGCTGGCAAGCTTCGGCCTGCAGCGGGCACGGACCTTGTCAAGTAGCTCAGGTGGTCAGGTGAGATCCAGAAAAGTCGTGCCCCAAACCCAGACCTGCCCTAACCACGTTTTTTTAACATAAGGATGTGGAGTGCCTCTCAGGCCTGTCAGCAAATGACTGCCATTGAAGCAAACAAAACCCAACACGGTTCCAAGGAAGAGGCTGAACGGAGCCTCCAACAACGGGAATCCACAGAGCACCAGTGACCCCTCAGCTACAGCGGGGCTCTGGCCAATCACCAAGACACCCCCAGCAAGGGGCGGGGCAAGCAGGTTCCCAAACAAGGCCCTGAAACAGCCATTACCTAGGCTGGGGAGGCCGAAGGGGGGGATGAGTATGTTGAAGAGAAACAGAACCAAATGGAACTTTGTGGGACTGAGAGAGAGAGAGAGAGAGAGAGAGAGAGAGAGAGAGAGAGAGAGAGAGAGAGAGAACTAAAATAAAGCATTTGCCTGGTGGGATGAAAGCAAATTAGATGCTGAAGGAAAACACGATCCGTGAGCTTGTAAACAAGATGATAGAAACTTATCCAAAAGGAAGCACAGGATGAAAATTGATAGATAAATAAGTATGAATGTTTCCATGGACCTGTGGATATCAAACAGTCTTACATACATATCATTAAAGTTGTAGTAATAGACGAAGAGAGAGTGGGGCAGAAAATTTTTGCACAGAAATATTGGCTAAAATTTGCCCACGCATGATGACTACAAGCAACTCAATGAATTGCGGGCAGGATGAAAACATCACACACACGCACACACACGCACACGCACACACACACAAGCACACGCGCAATCAAATGCTGAAAACCAGCAATGGTGAGAAATACCTTACATGCAGCCAGAAAAAGAAAGCCATTAAATGTAGATAAATAACAAATGGAATGTTCAGAAGCAACACAATGAATGAATGAATGAATGAATGACACTTTAAATCAAGAGCTAAAAATTCAAATAAACCTCCTTCTAAAAAAGATGGTGAAATAAAAACCTTTCAGCAGAGACTCAGCAACAAACCTGCAATATGGGAAATGTTACGCAAGGTCTTCCAAATTTCAAGCAACAACAAAGGCAGCAAGGGGAACTGCGAGGTACATGAGGGAAGAAAGGCACAAGAAATGGGGACTGCCTGGGCCAACATCGGAGCAACGGTCTTGGTCTTACATTCTTTCTGCATGCTCATTGCCACGGAGTTGAATGACTGCTGGAGACCTTGGAGAGCAGAGACCAGAGGGGCTTACGAGGTTCTCCGCGGCTGTAAATCTCTAAATCTTTTCAAGAGCAAAAAGCCTCATCTTTCTACCTCACCGTTAAAAGCAAGAGAGTCATTGTTGGGATCACAACATGTAGATATAGATGTGTGTGTGTGTGTGTGTGTGTGTGTGTAAAAGGATAGTTTGAAGAACAAAAGTATAGTCAATGGAAGTACATTTGTGGTAAAGGTCTTATACTTTATGCATATAATGTAAATTCATGGTAGATTCTGTAAGTTATACACCACACAGCAACCACAGCAAAATCACATTGTTATTAGCTAGAAAGCTAATAGATTAAAAAACAACAAAAAACTTGACAAATACACAGAATGGCAAGAAAAGAGGAAGCAAAGCAACTCCAGGAATCGATGGGAAAAACAGGAAAAAAATTGGTCAAGATGGTAAAGAATGCAATCCTATTAATAAATTACATCAAGTATGAAGGGGCTTCAAAAAGTCCGTGGACAAATGGAATGCAGAGATCATGGGATCTTCCCATAAGTCTTTTGAAGCTCCCTCATATAAATACACTAAGCATTTTCATGAAAAGGCAGAGATTGTCAGGCTGGGTAAAGAGCAAGAGGCAGACTTTACATATAAAGACCGATCGACTGCTATAGACGGTGCGAACCTTAATCGTTAGAAAGCTGGGACGGCTATCACAGAAAGTAGATTCTAGGACAGGAGTTATTACTGGAAATAAATAAGGGAACTAGACAATTAAAAGAGGTTCAATTCATCAAGACTCAATTATTCCAGGTGCGAACCCCTAAGAGCACAGAAGGAAAAGGAAAAACAGGCAAATTCACCATCAGAGTCGCAGACTTCAACCTTTCCCGTTTAGTGCTTTCGAGAGCACGGACCTCAATGCCTGCAAGCCAGCTCCAACTCCTTGCCACTTACTGGGCACCTCAACCTCTGCACCACCAGAGCACCTCTTCATAGAATAGACAGGTAAGATCTTTAGAAATATGCACAAACAGGTACAGGAGACCGGAACACCATCCTCAATTTAACCCGATACTACACTCAACAACAGAGCAGATCCTTCCCTCCACACCAGGTGGAAATGGAATAATTAGCAAGGCAGATCACATGCTGGCCCATAACACCTGTTTCAATAATTTTCAAAGACTGGAATCATGTAGACCACGGTCTCTAGCCACAATGGAATCAAATGATGAAAGGGTAACAAGATCTCTGGAGAAAATCCTAGCCCCGTGGCTTTAATGGTGAATTCGACCAAATATTTGGTAGAACTGAAGAGATAATACCAATTCCACACAACTCTTTGGAAAATCAGAGAAGAGGGCATGCTTTCCTGCTCCTTCTATTAGGCCAGCATGGCTCTGACACCCCAATCAGACAAAGATATTAAAAGAACAGGGCAAACCTGTATGCCTCAGAGAGAGATGCTAACAGTGGGAAAAATTTTTTTAGCAATTTGAAACAATACATACAAAGGATGGATACTGACTTTTGAACGCCCAAGTATGAACTTAAAATTAAGAATGCATCGTGATCACGTAGGTTTTATCCTAGAAATGCAGGTCAGATTCAAAGTCAGTCAATATAACCAAAAGACACCTCAACAGGCATGCTGGAAAGCAATTTTCAAAATCCAAAGTAAATTCTCGATTAAATAACTCTGCAAATTAGGAAAAGGGAACTTGCTCATCTTGCCAAGAGATATCTATTTAACAAAAACCCTATTAATACTTTCCTCCTAATAGCAGAGGACAAGGTAAGACTGGGTGTTCCCACCAACACTAATAACTTCATGCTGGAGGTTTGAGCTACTGTGACACGGCGAGAAGGACAGATGAAAAGCAGTGAGGTCAGCAAGAAGATGTAAACCTATCGTTACATAGACAATCTGGTCATCTAAGTAGCAAGTCTGATGGCATGCACCACCAACTTATGAGAACTAACAATAAGTTACCTAAACAAGGTTGCAGGACACGAGATCGATAATTTTAAAACACTCTATTTCTGTACACCAGGAACAGAACTCTAAAATTGGCATGAGAAAAACAATACTACTTACAAAAGTATCAAAAATGTTAATGAAAGTGATAAAGTCTAACAAAGAAATAAATCTACATTTGACAAGTACAAAACCCTGTTGCGTAATGAAAGGACATGTAACTACACGGAGAGATCGATCATATTCCTGGGTTCAAGGTCCAACCCTGCGAAGATGTCCATTCTTCCCAAACTTACTTCTAAATTCAACACAACCTCGAAATTCCCTGCACATTTTTACCCTAGACTTTGAAGGTGCCAAGGCACTAGAATAAACAGGACTTGTTTTGAAAAAGAAGCACAAAGCAGAGGGCCTAATATTATACAATTTAAAGACTTTATTACGAAGCTACCGCGAGCAACGTGTATGCACTACAGAGACAAGTCAGTGGGAGGGCAGAGAATGCCCAGGGAGGGACCCACACAGAAACGAGTAACCGACCTTTGACAAAGACGCCAGGTGAATGAAGTGGAGGAAGGATCATCTTTCCAACAAACAGTGTGGGATAACCGTCCTGTATTTATATGCACGCAAACACACACACAAACACACTGCAAGCCACAGCGCGCATCATCTGTGAGAACATTAACCCCGAGTGGACCTCAGACGTAAATGTACCACTTCAAACCGGTGTCTAGGGAAACACTGCATGCCTTGGATCCCCGAGACAGACGGAAGGCGACTCTCGGGTAGGTCTGAAAAGCGTGCGAGAGAATAAAGGGATGAACAGGCCCGACAACCTGGCACGTCCCCTCCTTGGGAGCACTGTCACATGACTGGGAGAAGGCATTCACAAAGCCAACCTCGAAGAAAGAATTGGTCATCCAGAGTGGTTGCTTTTCTTTCTTTTTGTTCTCAAAACTTCAGTCATAAGGCAACAACCCAATTCAAAAGTAGGCCAAATATTTGAACAGAACACCACAGATGACGTGGTAGCCAAATAGGCACTTGAAAAGATGCACACAACCATTAGTGATTAGTGAAAAGCAAGGTAAAATCACAAGGAGATAATGACCTGCTACCATCGAGCCAACTCCGATTCAGGGCGACCCTGGAGCGTAGAGTAGATCTGCCCTGGAGGGTTTCCAAGGCTGTAACCTTTACGGAAGCCGCCGGCCACATCGGTTTCTCTGTTTTTAAATCATTTTATCGGGGGCTCTCATAGCTCTTCTCACAATCCATCCACTCACCCATTGTGTCAAGAACATTTGTACATATGTTGCCATCATCATTTTCAAAACATTTTCCTTCTACTTGAGCCCTTGGTATCAGCTCATTTCCCCCCTACCCCAACCTCCCTCCCTCATGAACCCTTGATATAATTATAAATTTTTTCATATCTTATAATACTGATTGCTGTCTCCCTTCACCCACTTTTCTGCTCTCCATCCTCCTGGGAGGGGGTTATAGGTAGATCATTGTGACTGGTTGCCCCTTTCTCCCCCACCTTCCCTCCACCCTCCTTTCCCCAAGATAGCACTACACATCTAAGCAAATGGAAAACAGCTAAAAGATGCTACTCTGTCACTGTGGGTCAGGAACCGGAGTGCGTAAGGGCGGCTGGCGGGACTGTCCCGTGGCATGGCCACGCTGGGTTAGTTGTTGGGCTGGTTCTTAAAAAGTGAAATATACAAGTAGCACATGCCATTTTGTCCCTAAGAATTAACCCAATTTGTAAATCACCCGGTATTTACCCTGCCCCGCCATTCTGTTCCTAGGTACTTATGTAAGGAAACAGAAAGTCTTCTTCCATACAAAGTGCATACTACTGTCCAAAGCAGCCTTGGTTGTATGATCCCCACTGGAAACAAGCTATGTCCATTCATAGGAAATTGTGGTATAGTCACAAAATAGACGAGTACTGCGGTAGTTACATAATCTGGTGTCAATTTGGGACTGGAGAGGATTAAGAGCGAAGGGGCGGAGACTAGTCTATCAATCAGGTCATAGCCAATAAGGGCTCTGTGTGGGCATGGCCTTCTCCTGAGAATTCTGGGAACTCCTGGATTTCCTCCTTGGAGACGGAAGACGCTGTCTCTCTGCTCACTCCCTTGGAGACTCTCTCCTGACTCTCTAAGAGTATGTCTATGAGTTTGCTTCTCTAGTCTACCCAGACTAACACCAGTACTATGCCAATTTAAGAGAAGAACATCATGCAACATGCATGACCCTTAAATTAATTACACTGAGTTTTTTTTTTTTAAAAAGGAAGACTGAAGAATCCACAATGCCAGGTTCCACATATGGGCGGAGGAGGTGGGAACAGGGATTGTACAGAGGCGTTAGGAAAGTCTTCTTTGTGGTGCCGGCGATCTGCATGCTCATGACCTCAACAGAGCTGATGATTTCACAGCTGCATGCGTACCTGCAGCTCCGTAGAACGCACAATGTGAACACGGACAGCTTAGTTTATGTCACCACTGCTCAGTAAAGGAACTTCTTTAAAACACTTCACCAGAATTGCCAGGTGATGATGACCCTCATCATCTTAAGAAGGCATTGCTGGGGGTAGGGAAAAAGGAAAATGAGCTGATTCCAGGAACCCAAGTGGAAGGTGAATTTTGAGAGTGATGAGGGCAACGAATGGATAAGGGTGCTTTACTCAATTGATGTATATGTGGATTGTGATCAGAGTTGTATGAGCCCCAATAAAATGATTTATTAAAAAGAAAAAAAGAAGTCATTGCTGAACTGTGAAGCAGTACCCCTGGGAACGCGGCTTCCTGTCCTCGAGGGCTTAAGTCGTGGGAGTGGCATTCACTGTTAGGTGAAGCATGGATGTTTTTGATGGAAGCAAGCAGAAAATATGTTCATAAAAGTAAATTATCTCTACAAATGGAAAGAAATTTAGCTACCTAGCCAGGAGGAAAGACATTAACACCAAACAACACTTCAGAGAAGGGAGTCATTCTTCTGGGGGAAAAAAAATAGCCCAACATTGCAACTTCCTTCAGTTCTGTTTAGTGTTAAGACTTTTTTTTTTACATTCTTAATGGATTTAAAAAATATATAACCATGGTGACATGTAAAAATGTAAAAGAGAAAAAGGAAAAAGAACAACAACCCACGTAATTCACTGCATTAACAGGATACAAGGCAATAAGAATAGAATAATTTCCATAGAGGTAGGAAAAATCTACAATATTAATTTAGGATTAAAAAGTTCAGTTTGTGTAGGACAAAGTCTTCTGGTTCCTCCCCTCAAGGGAACAAAGAACACGTATGAGAGGCTCCCTGTATCCCTATGGACTCAGTATTTAAGGGATGGACAGCGGAGGGACAGCCCTGATCCCGTGCACTCGGCACTGCACCAGAGGGTCCTAACCAGGACAGGGAGGGGAAAAACTCCAAAACATAAGGGGGGGGGGAAGTAACAGAACTAGCCTTATTAAGTGATATCACCACCATATATAAGGAATCATAAGACATTCACCCTCCCCCCCCCAAAAAAAAGGATTAGTAAGAGAAATCCATTTAGTTGCAGGATACAAATTCAATATGCAGAAATGAACTGCATGAACGGAATGAATGATCAGAAAATAGAATATAAAATCACATCAGTGTGAAAAACAAAATGCTTAAGAGATAATTTAATGAAAGTTGTGCACAACCTCTGAAAACACAAAATACCGCTTAGAAAATTTTAAGAAGACCTAAATCCTCAGTGAGATATACCATGTTCATAGAATCAATGTGGACAAAAATGTACACACACACACACCCTTAAATTGGTCTGCGGCTTCAATCCCAGTTGAATTTATTGTGTGTGTCATGACTGGCAAGAAGATACCCTTCTGTGGGAAAGCAAAGTACTTGGAAAATTCAAATAATGTTGAAAAAGAAGAACAAGATGAGAACACTGGCAGTACCTGATGCATGACTTACTATAAAGCTGTGATAAGCAAGGCCATGCGGAGCTGGCATGACGAGAGATGAGCAGATCAATGCAATGGAAATAAACTCACACTGAGTCACACAGTGAATTTTCAGCAGAGGTCTCAGTGCCAAGCAAGAGGGAAAAGAGAATCTTTTCAACAAATGGTATAGGAACAACCTGAGCGTGTAAGAATACAAGCGGTAAGTCAGAACTCATAGCGTTCACAAAAGTTGGCTGGAAGTGGACCATGGAAGCATAAGCAAACGCTAAACTTATCACCCCACTTCTACAAGGTAGAAAGGAGACGGTCTTTACCACGTTGATGCAGGTAAGGATTCTCCGGGCATGACCTGGAAAGCACTAACCCAAACCAATCCCACTGGCCCCCAGTCAATTCGGACTCTGAGCGGCCCTACACACCCGACATAGGGTTTCCCAGGCGATGGAGCTTTCAGGAGCAGTCAGCCTCAGCTTTCCTGTGAGGAGCAGCTGGTGGGTTCGACCCCGTGGTTAGAAACCCAATGGTTACCTGGCAACGCCCCCAGGGGCCCTTACAGAAGCTACTGAAAAGAAACTGAAGTCACTGCCGTCAAGTCCGTCCTGACTCACAGCGCCCCTTAGAGGGCAGAGCGGAACTGCCCCTTGGGGTTGCGTAGACTTCAAGTGTTTACAAGAGGCACCACTTTGTCCCGCAGAGTAACTGGTGGGTTCAAACCTCTGACCTTGCACTTGGCAGTTGAATCTGTTGCCTACTGCACCACCAGGGCTCCTTCAGAAAGCACTAGGTATTTGTGAAAGGGGGGGAGGGGGGATGATAAACCAGGCTTTAGGAAAATGCAAACCTTCTCATCGAACGGCACTGTCTAAAAATCAAAAGGCATGCCAAAGACTAGGAGAGTGAGCCACACGTGCACGCGACAAAGCACCAGGATCCACAACCTACTTAGCACTTAGAGACACAACACAGAAAGCCAAGCTACCCAGACAAGCGTGGGCCAGCGGCTCCAGACAACTTCCAAGTAAAATGCACTCATGGCCGATGGCCGCTTTGAGAGAAGCGCCACGGTATCGGTCAGCTGAAGGTACAAGTGCGCAAACCGCTGCGTGGGACTCTTTCCAACAGCCACCGTTAAAATGCCCGGCGCCACCACGCGCTGGCCAGAGATACGGTACAAACAGAACTCTCACGTGTGGCTGGCAAACACGTCAAATGCTCCTGGCATTTTGCAAAGCGGGTTGCCAGTTTCTTAAAAAGTTACAGCCTCTCCTCTAAACCCCAGCAGTTCTGCTTCTTGGTATTTATCCAAGAGAAAGGCACACCATATGCCCGCAATGAATCTTGTGTGAGCATTTGCCTAGCAGCTTCACTCGTAATAGCCCAAAGCTGGAAGCGATGCAGATAGACTTAACACAGGCAAATGGCTAACCAAGCGGTGCTATTTTCACACAGTGAGTGGAACGCTACTCCTCAGTAAAAAGAATGAAGGATGGGTACACACAATTGAGTCTCAAGTCCACCCTGCTGAGACACACACTCCGGGGGTGGCATTTCTGCCCACCAACCTTCCATCTCCACATAGAACCCAGAATGGATACAACCTCTGGACCCAAGTCCACTGGGAGACAGTCTTGGGGAAAACCAGTCTTCTTTTCCATCTAGCCTGAATCTCTCCAGTCGTGTTTTGGACACGCAGCCCTTCCGTGAAGTAGGCAGAAGAGAGAAACGGAGGAAGAGAAGCCACGGCAGAGAGCCCAAGAAATTAACGTTCAAAAGAAGCAGGCGGGCCTTGAGAGAAGTGTCCAGGCAGAGGGAAGCAGTTGGGGTGCGGCTGATGGCCCTCTTTCCCATGGCACCAGCTGACGTGGGGGCCAGGATCCATCCCATCACTGCGTGGGCCTGGAGCCAGCTTCCCAGGCTGCTGTCAACTCTGCTGCCTTCTCACCAGGCCCCAAGAAACACCTTGGGCAAGAGCCGCGGCTGCAATACTGACAGCTGGCTCTCAACTCCTCCGGGACCAAGGTCCTGGGCTGGCCTTGTTATTAGCACCTCACGGTAAGTGCCTTCTGGGAGGTGGTCCCCCCAGGCAGCAGGGAAGTTCACTTCTGAGTCCCCAGAGGGGCCTAGGCCTTTGTGCCCAAGCGACCCCACCAGGTGTTGTGAAGCCAGTGGCTGCTGGGTCAATGGAGCCCCTGCCGCCAGTATCCCCCTTCAGCAGGACCCACTTCTATGCTAGGCACTGGATGTTGAGGGGGGTCCTGGGAGCTGCTGCCTCCATTTACCTGTCTGAGGGTCACCCCAATTCAGATCCTTGGACTGGAAAGGCCCCCGGAACACGTGCTGGTGGGACTCAAGCCCAGAGCAGAGGAGCACTAGGCATGCGGTTGCGGTCACACAGTAGCTGAGGGTCACCTCAGGATAGACAGTCCCGACGACTTCAGGACACCAGCTGCACCCTTGGCCCCTGCCACTCTGCTCACCAGGCTGGGCTTCTTGGTATCCTGGCCTACAGAGCCCCCGAGCCATGAGAGCCCTCTTCTGCAGACCCTAACAGCTGCTGTGGGAACCGCCTGCCGCTGTTGCCAGGAGGGTCAGTCAGCAGCACACCCGCACAGAAAGCAGCAGCAGCCCCCACTGACCGTGTGCAACTCCCTCCCTCTGGCCCTGAGTCCTCCCACAATCAGAATGGACGAGTGGGCAGGACTACCTCCACACATGCTCTTACACCTCCGCCCTACTGCCTGGGCCTCTGGTTCTGTCTGGTCCCTGTCGGAAGGGGGCAGATCTGAGGGCCTTCCTTGCTCCAGCACTTGGGGATCTAAGGAAGAGCTGCCCTCAGACACCGGGGCAGTGGAGGGCAGCTTGTTGGTTCAGGGACATCCAGGACGGAGAGAGAAACTTGGGTCTGGAGAGAGGCTGGGGCCTGTCCGAGGTCCTAAGCAAAAAAGCCAGCCAGACCCAGCAGGGCTACAACTCCAGCCTAGTGCCCCTGCCACCATCTCCTTACTCACAAACAGGGGCATGGTCTTGCTCACCATGCCCCCAGCCCAGGCCCTGGTGGCTGAGGGTGACTGGCCTGCCTCCCATACGGTGGCTGAACCATGAGGAGGTGAGAGCAGGGTCACGAGGGACTCAGTCCAAAGCCTCAATTCCACCAAGAGAAGAGCGGCTCTCTGGTTTCTGGGCAGGATGCTCTCAGCTAGATTGGCTACTGCAGTAAGGGGCCTCGTGGCCGAAGGATCAAGAGCCTGGCGCAGAACTGAGGTCACATTTGTTTTCAACAGCCTCTGACTAAGGCTGGTCCACTTCCTCCCCAGACTCCCCCCACCTGCACACCCGGAGCCGGTACTCACCGATGGGCGCGTGCAAGGCCACATGCTCCTGGTAGGGCGTGTAGTATTTATACTGCTTCCCGCAGAATTCACAGGTGTAATTGCCGGTTTCTGTCCAGGAAGGAAGACGGTGTGGAATGGGCATCAGCCCCAGCCCAAAGCAGCAGCTTTGTATCCCTTCCCCAGACCACTCCCAACCCATTCTGGGACCACCAATGAGAATCAGGGGCCAGTCTTGACTATAAGTCAGACGGTGTCAGTTCAAATGCTCACCCAGCCATTTCAAGCTGTGTGACCTTGGACAAGTTTCTTAACCGCCCTGTGCCTCAGTTTCCCTAGCTGTAAAATGAGGAGAACCACAGGCCTCCCTTACAGGACTGCTGTGAGGCTTAAACACGTCTGTCAAGAGCTTAGAACAGTGCCTGGTACACACTGTTCACATTCCTTGTTCCTCCCCAAGCCCGGGTGCTCAGGAAATGGGTGGTGGCCTGAGATGACCTCCAGTGCCTGCTCCTCTCATCACCCCCTTTGCAAGCCCTCTGCAAGAGCCACACATGCGTCCCGCCCTCCCTCATCTCCAAGATCTTTCCTGCCCAACTTCCTCCCCCTGGGCACAAGGGGTCACTTCTCCTGGTAGGTCCCACCAGACTGTATTTTTACCTCTCTTTTGGCACTGCCTAACTTCTTTCTTCTTAAAAATGTCTGATGTAATATTGTTCACTGGGGGAAAATTATAAAATACTGATAAATACAAAAAATTGTTTTAATGTCCATCACCTATAATCCCCAAACAAAGAGAAGCAGCTTCCCCGGTAGGGTAGAGGGTGCATCTTGCCTTTGCCCCAGTCCCCACCCAGCGTCCCTCTCATTGGGGGGCCTATTGATCTCTGTGCTGTCATCTGCCTGGCCCTGGGGACCCTGAATTAGCCAACACCCCGATCTATATCCTCTTTGTAGGCTGGTGTACTCAATCGACAATACTTTGTGAACATCTGGCCCAATCAATAATTATCGATCTCTACTGGCTGTTATTGGCGGCACGGTTCCCAATGGACTTCAGGATTTGCTGGTCTAGTCTCCTCTAACCAAGGGACTCAACCTTATTTGTAATTTTTCCCCCTCTCTTTATATAAATTATATATATATATATAGATAGATATATATAAATAAACATGCTGTGATCCACATCCTGGTAGAAATCTTTACACATTTGCCTCGCTATTTCCCAAGAGAGATTCCAGCACTGGGAAAAGGAAATGCTTTTTTTTTTTAAGGCTTCTGATGGCCATCACACCAGCTACCTTTAAACGGGCTGGGCTGGTTTTCTGCACACTGCACCCAGCAACAAGGAAGAGGGTGACTACGGGTGGGGACATTACAATGTCATTGTGACTTTGTAAAACTTCTGGTAAAAGTGGGATATCTCGAATAGTGAACAGACCATGGCTTTTCCTTTGTGACTTTTGCCTTTGTTTTTATGGTTGATGCTTTGATAGGTAAATTTGTCTTTTAAACAATTTCTAAGAGATCGCTGCAGAATAAAGCGATCAGCTTCGTGCCACACGTGCTGTAGTGTTTTCTTTTTAATTGGTTTCTTACCATCTCTGGCTCCCCCTGACTCCAATGTAGGCATCTTAACGTTCCGTGGTAGTTCAGTGGCCCGTGAACACGGGATGTATTATTTGTCCTTTGTGTGTCTCACAGTTGTTACAGCAACTGTATTAACCATACTATTCGGATTCTATACAGGTTCATCCAATCAAAGATTAAGGTACACTGTAATAATCCTCCCTCTCTTACACTATCTAGATTTACTTTTTGCACTGAGATAACACAGCATTGTTGGAAGGACAATGCCTCATGGGATCAGGCTCTTCATTGGGAATTACACCATTAAGATATGATTATTCTCTAACTGGTAGTTCTTAAGGTGCGGTCCCTGGACCAGCAGCCTCAGCATCCCCTGGAAAACAGAAATGCACATTCTTAGGATGTACCTATGGAAACAGAAAATCTAGAGGTGGGGCCCAGCCATCAATGCTACCATAGCCACAGAGAAGATTGCGGTGCATTTGAGTGCGTGCGCCGGCCACTGCTCTAGAAATTACACTGTCATTAGTTTGTTTGGCGCTCAGACGATCAAATTCTTGACAGTTACTTTCTCGCTCAGACCTATCCCGTTTGTTGGCATGTGCCTAAATTATTTCCCTAAGCTTCCTTGCACTTTCAAGTCCGAAGTGGCCTCTACGGGAGAAAGATGAGGCTTTCTACCCCCATAAAGAGTTACAGCCTCGGAAACCCACCGGGTGGTTCTGCCCTGTCCTGTAGGCCTGCTGTGAGTCAGAACTGACTCAATGGTAGTGAAGTTATTTTGCTGTTTGGTGCCCAGAGCTGGCACTGAGCACGCATAGTCCCTGCTTTCTTAAAAGTTCTTCTGTCTAGAAGAATAAAATCCTCACACAGACTTAAAATAGCAATAGCGCGCTGAAGGAGACACCTGAGGGTAAGTCAAAAAGTACTGCTCAACATCATCCAACCCTTTTCAAACAAAACTATCCACATGTGAAGCTCCTGTTGCTCAACACGCCGGCACTCCACCTGGGCTGGTGGCTATCTGAAGGTAGATTCTCCATCCAACCTTTCCCGGTTTTCTCTGCAGGGTGATTTACACCACATCAAATGGAACGTCCTCCAGGGACTCAAATCAAGTTCCTTCCAACATTCTCCAAGTTTGGGGAGAAGGAAGTCTGAAGGGGCGAGATTTGAGCTGTAGTATGAATGAGGTTACCGTATATACTTGAGTATAAGCCGACCCGAGTATCAGTCGAGGCGCCTAATTTTACCACAAAAACTGTATTAAAAACGTGCTGAAAGTTCAGCTGATGCACGGGCATACACGGTAAGTTTCTCAGTGAAATTCTCACGGGACAGCCTTTGCGACACTCAATGAATGAGCAGGTATGTTGTCATGATGAGGGGAAAACATCCTTAGCATAACTCTGCAGGTCTCTTGCTCACCAATGCAGTTTTTCATCTTAAAACCTCTTTCTAATCAACTTCCAGGATTGCCTATGTCCTTTGACAAAAATCTACCAAGGCTACTGCCCTCCCCTTAACCAAACCAAACCTCTGACAGCAAGACAACTCAGAGTCATAGCAACCCTGCAGGACAGGTTAGAAATGCCCTTGTCCATTTCGGAGACAATAACTATTTAAGGCAGTAGAGAGCCTCGACTTTTTCTGGAGGAGCCGCTGAATTCTGAACTGATCTCCAAGTTGAGAGGCCAACTCATCACCAAGACACCACCAGACCTCCCCCGGCTCCCTCCTTTAGGCGCCCCCAAACCAGTCACCATGAGTTGACCTCTCTGTCTTCACATGAACTGATGAGCAGATGCCCCTGGACTCATTGTTTTGATTGGAGTTTTTCCTGAGGAACTCTAGTGGAAACTAAGAAGAACCCTGATAGCACAGTGGTTACACATTGCGGTGTGAACTGCAAGGCCAGCAGTTCAAAACCACCAGCTGCTCCTCGGGAGAAAGACAAGGCTTTCTACTCCCCAAAGAGTTGGAACCTGAAAGGGTCAGTTCTGCCCTGTCCTGTAGGCTCACTATGAATTGGAATAGACTCGATGGCCGTGACTGAATGAGACTAAAGGCAAGAGAGAGAACTCGTCTGCAGCCAACCACTGATCGCAGAGGCCCGTTTAAACACATTTTGTTTGGTACAAACCCACGCATGCATGCACTGGGATCCAAGGAACAATGCCCTTTGACTTATCCTGTATACTGCTATGATGGCCTCAACAAGGCATGTCATCTAGTGTGTGTGTGTGTGTGTGGGGGGGGGGGCGCGCATTCCCTGAGAATGGTGCTTACGCTCGGGGTAAAAGATAAAGATTTAGCTAAGCATGTCTCCAGTAAACTTTTAATTATTAGACTCTCTTATATTAACCTGAGAATCCTTGTCTTCTAAAAAAGATCAGACCACCTACGTTCACCACCTACTAAACAAAGGTCACCCCACCCACTTGCTGTAGTTAGTGTGCCTTTCCTAGCTTTATGCCTCCTGCTTTCCTCATGCCCCTTCCTTTCTGGTTGTTCCCCTATGTGTCCGTTAATAAATTGCTTTCTTTGCCTTACCGTTATCCTCCAGTGTTACATGATCTTTCACGATTTTCTAATATCACTCGTTGCTTTATATCGTTTACAATAGATATCCCTCTTAATTGGTGTAGCTAACAGAGAGCGCCTATTTGACAGTCTGTCTCCATGGAGAAAGGGAGTTGAACATAGTTGTTCCCAAACCTTAGCCTGGATGACCACCACCAAGAAAGCTGGTGACACCAGAGACTGCTGGACCCCAGCACGAGCTTCGAAGGCCAGGTCTGGGCTAGGGCCCAGGAATCTGCATTCCTAACACGGTTCCAGGGCAGGTTGATGTGGGCCCAGGGACCACACGTAAGTAGAACTTGTTAAACCCACCGTGTCCTTTCCTCATTTAAATCCATTAGCCGGTCCTTGTCTTCTTATATTTAGAATCACAGTTCCAGTTCACTTCATTTTAGAATCCACAAGTTCTCTAATACCGTGATATCCTGATAACTGAGCCCTGAATTTGCTTTATCATTTAGTTCATTAGTATATAGCCTTCAAATAATTTTTTTTTAAAATGGATGAGTATAGGGTGAAGTCGTATGTTTTGGAATCCTTTTTTCTCACCTCTATAACATAAATCATTCCTGGAGGAAAATATTCATTGATTCCACCTTTTCCCTTCAAATCATTCTGCTGTCTTCTGGCGTGCGGAATGATGTCTCAGGCGAGTTTATCTTGAATTCATTGGCAAGTAACTTGGTTTTTATACCAAGGTTCCTGTATATTTTTTGTTGTTGTTTTAGCCTTACCTCTGTAATTAGAAAAAGTACTAAGATGTGTTTTTGTTACACTGATAATACCTGATCTGCTTATGTTAGGGGCCCTCAAAAAGTTCCCCAAAATGCAAATTATTAAAAATCATGCATGGATTTCACAACAACTCTGCACCAAAATAAACTTGCCTTCACCTGTTCTGACCAGCCCAGTGCAGGGACGAGTCTGAGGCACCAAGAAGCAGAAGGCATCAGCTTGAAAAGATCCCCTCCCTGAGCAATCTGAATTCTACCCAGACGGGAGCACACATCACATTTCGGGTGACGTGTGGGGTGGGAGAGTGGTGAAAAATTCTTTATGGAAAGTTTATGGGGACAATGCGCACAGACTTCAGCAGCTTACAGATGGAAGAGGTGGTGCTGGAGACGCAGACTGCGGCCGCAGACCGCCCATGTCAATAAAGGAGGAGGAATTAAACCTGGCTCCCACTAGCTGACAGGACCCATACTAACAGCACAAACAACTGGCCCAGCTTACACAGCTCTGGCCGGAAGAACCAAGGTCCAGCAGCCTTTCTGCTCGGGAGGTGCCAAAACTATCAAGTCAGGATCAGCTGCAGACAAGAGAAGAGCCCGATGGGAAGTTTCAAATGAGGGTCCCTGATCCTGACGCATTTCTTGGAGCTGGAACATGGCTTTCGCAGAAGGATCCTGAGGACAAAGCAGAAGCAGCAGTGGCCGCCAAGAGGTGGAAGCGGTCCGGCCAAAGCAAAAGCCGAACAGCCGAGAGCGAAGGTCAGCAACAGTGGGCTCTCTTGTCAGAGATGCTCTGAGCATCTTGCTTGCTGACTTTCTGGAGGTCCAGAGAACAATCACATCTGCTTATCATGAGAGAGTTTTAAGTAAAGTCCCCAAAGCTTTAGTGAAAAAATGTCAAGCACGCTCCACCAGCGAGCCCTTCTCCACAGTGACAATACTCCAGCTCATCCCTCCCAGGATATGGGCAACGCTGCAGGGGCTTCTACGGGACATCGTTCAGGATCCATCTCAGCCTGGAGAGGGCTCCTTCTGATTCCTTGTGCTGCCTATTCACTTAAAAAAATCCTTTATGGGGACCTGACTTTCCCCCCTTCAGTTAATAATATGGAAAAGACTGCATTGACATGGCTAAATTCCCAAAACTCTTCATTATTTAGGGATGGTCTAAGTGGCAGGTATCGTTGCTTTACAAAAGTGTCTTGACCTTGATGGAAGTTAGTTATGTTGAGAAGTTTCCATTTTTAATTTCTGTCTTTTTATTCTATTTTCCATGAGCTTCCCCCCCACCCCCCCGCCCCCATGAACTTTTTGTTTTGAAGACTCCTCTTGTAGGTCTTCCTTTCGCTGAGCAAAGTTTTCTTCTATTGTATCTTTGAAGTACAGCTTCTGTTCCACTGGCATGATGGCACCAATCACTTGCCTCCCCTTCACCAAGACCTTATCTTAAGGTAGCCAGTCCCTTCACCATGCGCCCAGCTCACTCAGCAACCGTCCTAGTCGCTTGCAGGACTCTGGGCATTGGCCTGAAACAAACCCTGAAAGCAGCATTCTTCTCTGTTGGTCCCCGTTAGCAGAGAACCCCCTCGCTTCCCTACAGTCCAGCCGGGAGCATACCAGGGGTTTGCACACAATCCAGTTTGGAGGCTCTAAGTCCACACTCCTGTAGTTTGAAGTCCCAGCATTCGTTCTCTGTCAGGTATGGAGGACCTGCATCTTCTCGTGTAGCATCTTCCTGGGCAATTCACTGCTGTTAGGTGCTGTCAATTCTGATTCACAGTGACCCAAAAAGAGCGGAACTCCTAGGCAGACCACCAGGCCTTGCCTCTCAAAAGAGCCACTCGGGGTTCAAGCCGCCAGTCTTCTGGTTAGCAGCCCAGCGCTGAGCGAGTGTGCCACCAGGACTCCTTGAGCAATTACTGGGCACCGAGACCTGACGCTGCCCGTGACCGCATCGGGGACTGTGTGGATTCCTCTACAAATACTATCTCATCTCGCCACTCCCACAACAGTTCTGAGAAGTGTCGATTGTCACCGTCAGAGGTGAGGAAACGGGAGATGACCGAGATTAGCAAAGGCGCCGAGTACCACACAGCTCTTCCATGCAAAGCTGGGGTCATACGTACACCGGCCCTCCAGCTCTGGCTCCTGACTATCTCTCGCCACCATCTCACACTTGCTAGCAGGTCCTGAGCTAGACACTTCGCATGCACACATCCTGTGCTTTAACTGTCTGCTACAACTCCTCCCGGGCAAATCACCCCAGGGCCAGCCCAAGGGTGCCGTCTCCACGGCTGTGTCCCCACAACAGCAAACACAAGGTTGCTGACTACCAGGAAGCCATGGGCCCAGGGATCAATGGGACAGGGCAGAATCTCTGTCTGTGGCTCCTCTGGATGGCCCCCGGCACTGACAAAACCCTTTGGATGACAATGGCCAGCGTGATTTTCTGAGCACCTCCCATGTACCAGGCACTGCGCTAATAAGCGATTTACATCCATGATCTCATTTGATTCCCCAACAAACCTGTGGGGGAGAGTCCTCCTCACTCCACAGGTGAGGAGCCTGAGGCTCAGAGGGACTACTGCGCAGAGAGGGCAATACGCAAAGAAGTCATCGAGGCAGAGCGCAGCCCAGCCTGCCTGCCTGCCCTCATGGCCTGCCTCTGCCCCTGGGCTGCCGTGCGCTAGACTCCCCCTGGGCAGGTGAGCAAAGGAAGGGAGCAAAGGAGGCCAGCACCTCACCAACGCCTGCTACTGCTGCAGGGCAAGTGATACCTGCTGCTTCTTCCAGTGGGGAGGTGCAGTCCCACCTCCCCTCAGTCAGCCCACCACCCCTGCCCCTTGCTGCCCTCAGACCCCCCCCCTCCCCGAGACAGGCCCGCATACTTGGCCCTATTTTCTGGAATGGCTCCGGAGGTTCCTCCTTCACTTCGTCAGTGGCCACAACACCTTGGTCGAAGGGGTCTGCAGGAGAACACACAGCCCTTAGTACCTGGCAGCCCGGGGCCTTAGGAGCCCCACTGGGACAGGGAAGGGAGCGCCCGCCGCGGACTTACCTGCCCGATTCTCAGGGGCCCCTTCCACACTGAACACTGTGCCAGGGCGGGAGGCAGCAGCCACGGAAAGAAAGAAGCAAACAGGAGACCTGTTAGTCTTGCCCACAGCTGCCTCTGCCTGGGGAGCTCACCTCTGGGGACCAGGAGGGCCACCTGACCAGCTCCATGTGCAAGTCCCTCAAACTGGGGGCCACGGGTGAGTGTGTCCCAAATAGGATGAAGTCTGGAGGGAAGAGGCCACTGCAGGATTCCAATGATCAGTGGCACCAGGTGGTGGGGAGTGGTTGTCACCTCGTGGGAGGAGCTAGGGGTGTGGGGTTAGAGAGGCAACCTCGAAGATCCCTCTCTGGTGCAAGGAAGACCCTGTTCCTTGGAGTCTTCCAACTAAAAAGAGTCTTTCCTACAGTTCCTGCCATCATATTAAACTCTAGAATCTACGATACTACCATCCATTGTAAGAAATTGGTTTCATTTCACCACAGCACATCACTACTCGGTATGGAGTTGTTCAATAATTCCATCTGACCTACAAACATGGCCACTTCCCTTGGGGGACCCGACCTGGCAGTGCACACAAAACTGGATGGGAACGACCGTTCCACCTGCTCCAGAGTGCTGCCCAGCAAGGTCTCTTCCAATCCCGGTCTGCATTCTTAGAATCTTGAGATTCCCATCCTAAGATTCCCAGTCTACGGTCCCAGACTCCACCTGTGTTCGGCAAAGCGGATGGCCCACTCAGGCTCACATGGGTGGCTCCCCCTGTGGTTCCAGCTGGTGCCAGGGGGAGGGTGAGGGTGGGATGGGCTGGATAATGGCCCGAGGCAGGGCTGTGGCCTGGAGGCCAAGAGCCTGACTCACCATCCACTGCGTGCAGGTCTCGGTGCTCCTGGAAACAGCTGTAGTATTTGTACTTCTTCCCGCAGATGTCACACGTGTACCTGAAATTGTCTGCAAGGGATGGGGACACACACACACGTCACTTTGGCTCCCATCACTGCAGGCAGGACTGAGAAGCGTCTGAGCTGGATGGCTCTGTGGAGAACTGGTTGCCAGGCCACTGTGCCCCTTGGCACTGCCCAACTCTCCAGGAGCACACTGCTTCGTTCTCCCCACCCCCCCATGGGGGACACGCCTGGGAGACTTAATGGTCCAGCCTCCACTCCAGGCAGACCAGGCACCATGCCCTGTGAGGTGCAGGCTGAGGATGGGGTACAGGGAGACCTGGCCACACAGGAACACCAGACAGCCTAAAACGGAGCCTCAAACCGATCCCCAAAGGAGCCGAGCTCCTCACGGCCTTGTTCATTACTGGCCTGTCTTCCATGCACTGAAGTTAAATCAGAAGAAAATCCTTCCTGACAGCTACACTTTTCTGAGTGCTTCCCAGGCACGAGGCACCAGGCACTCCCACTCCTCGTCCCAGTTAGCGCTTGTAACAGAGGGGGGAGTCGGCATCGCCTTTTATAGAGAAAATAGAGGCTCCGAATCCCACAGCTAGTGGGAACCGTGGAAGGCAGCCTCAATGATCCTGGGGAGCATGGCTTCGGCGCCTGGGTCTTAACGGGGCTGCCGTTGACATTCCTCGCCCACCTTGTCTTTACCCAGCCTCTCTGACCAGCAGGCCTGCCACCTGCAAAGGACTCAAACCTTTGTTTCTGCTGCTGAGAACTACACACCAAGTCTCCTTGGAGTGGATGGGGGCCACACCCCTAGGCCCCAGGCAGGCCGGGAACCATTCATCACGAGACTAGATGCCAGGGATGGAGGGCAAAGTGATTGTTCTGTCCTGTCCGTGGAATCACCTTTTCAGAACACCAAGAATACCCTTTGACTCAGGAAATGCCAGGCTGGGTCCATTTGGGCAGGCAAGCTCCGGGGTCAGGAGGGCGCTCCACCCCCACTGCCCCCTTTCACGTGGGACTGGCCATGCTCTGTGCCTCAGTTGTCTCCCTGCGCAATGGGTTCACCAACAGCACGCACACCTCCCAGAGCTGTTCTCAGCGGCCCAGGAGCCACAAAGGGACAAAAGCCTATGACTTCACGTATAGGAATGACTCAGAACGGGAAGATGCACAGAGACCAAGGCTGATCAGTGGCTCCCAGAGGTGAAGGCGGGGCACTGAGTTAATTTTAGGTGATGGAAAGTGTCGGCACATAGACAATGGTGAAAGCCCAGCACAGCATGGTGGGTGGAATCAATGCCCTGGGATTGTACACTTACAAACGGTTCAGACAGAAGACCTAATTAAAAAAGGAAAAGATAAACAGACCACAGTGCCCAACAACACTAGCTAATGAACCTACTATTATGGCTTGCAAAGGAATCGAAGCAAGGGTAGTGACAGAACTGAACAGGGACTACTGGTCTGGGTTCTGGTTTTTGTTTCTTTGGCCAAGCGAGGCCCAAGGGAGCCTAACATTACACTTCTCTAAGTGTGATGGATCACTTCACAAGTAGGAGAAAGACGCCTGGGCTAACAGATGCAAGACACGATTCCTAGGCTCGCCTCTGATGACAAAGAAGCTGATCAGTTTCTTCCCTGGGACTCGGTGTGCTCATCTGAAAAATGGGTAGCTGGATGCAGTCTCCTCCACTGGCCCCATGGCCTGCTCCTGGGAGGAAGGCCAGTGCTGGCTTGGGTGAGGGTGTGAATGTGGCTGGAGGACAAATCACAAAGCCGAGGGGATAAAATGCCACAGGGAGACAGGGACAAGTGACAGGGGGACTGACAGTACCACAGACTGCAGAGCCCTGACCCAGCTTGTCTCCTGCACAACGGAAGCCAGAGATGGTGCTGAGAGGTCAGGGACCTGGAACAGGCGGCCAAGGAAGGACAAACAGGGATGGTCTTTAAATGTTTCTGTGCACAGGCAGAGCAAGGGATGGGTGCCTGGAGAGAAGGGTGCTATTGAGGGAAAAAGGTGCCCTGGGCCAGGGTGGGACAGATGGGGCTCTGGGAAGGGGAAGCTTTCCCCCCTTCTTCCTGCTGAGCGGCCTGCAGCCGGTAGCTGATGAATCAGCCTCATCGTCTACCCTGCCTTATAAAGGCATCATCTCAGACCTGGTATAAAAGTCGCACAGGGAGTGGGGGGACACGGGTTTTAGGAAAACAGCATTAAGACTTGGCCCAGTGAAGCCCCTTCGGTAGCTCCAGGCACTACCTCAAACTTCTTTAACTATTGATGTTGTTTGGTTTTTTTTGCTTTCCTTTTGGGGAGGGGCTGGGGGCTGGGATAATGTATAATGCTTCTGTTTTTTAAAGCATGTTCTGGCTGTTTAATAAATAGATAAGATGGGGCAGGCAAGCTAGATCCTGTGAGCCCAATCCTGCCAACTGTCTGCTTGGTGACTGGTATGCTCGGGTGTTGTCTCTGGCTGCCAGAGCTGTCTGGGCCACAAAATCTCAAAAACGTGCTCTCTGGTCCTTCATGGGAGTGTGGGGACCAGTGTGCGCAGACAGGACACACGCTGTCTGAATACACCAGAACTCACTGCCATCCAACCGATTCCCACTCAGTGCAGCCCTGCAGCGTGCTGGCGAACTGCCTCTGCGCGGTTCTGAGGACGGTCACTCTTTATAAGAGTAGAAAGTTTCCCCTCTTCTAAGGAGCAGCCAGTGGTATAGTGGTTAAGTGTTAGGCTGTTAACCGCAAGGTCAGCAGTTCAAAACCACCAGCTGCTCCTCGGGAGAAAGATGGGCCTCTCTCCTCCCATAATGAGTTAGGTCTCTGGAAACCCCCGAGGGGCAGTTCTACCCTGTCCTATAGAATCTCTCGGTTGGCATCCATCCGATGGCAGTGAGTTCTAATCACAGAGCACCTTGAGTTTTCCCAAAGAGAACAACGTGCCTACATAACCAGCGCCCAGCTCAAGACAGAGGCCAGCTCCCAAGTAAGCCCCTGGGACCCTTCCCGAAGATCACCCATTATCTGAGTAAGAACAGCAGCTGCTCGCTTCTGTTGCTTTTGATCCTTGAAACCCAAATCAAACCAACGGCCATCAAGCCCGCTTTGGCTCACGGCCACACCGCGCCCTTAGAATGGACTTGTGCACCCTGGAGTTTCTGGCCATCTTTCTTTCTCTTTTTAAAACTCTGCTTTGTCTTCCTTACTGAGAACGTTCCCAGCAGAACACACAGCCATTCAACCAACAGCTTCGATGGGGCTGAACAAGGCCTGTTCTTTCCTCGGGAGGTGGCTCGCCGGACCTTTCTTCCACGGCGTCTCTGAATGACCTCAAACCTCCAGCCTGGGGATGAGCAGCCCGGTAGGCTAACCGTGTGCACCACGAGGGCTCTGTGCGTTTGTTGGGGACGTGGCTGGGCTCTCCTGAAGTGCCTGCCTTCTCTCATTCAGTGTTTTTGAGACTCCACCATGCTCTATGCCAGGCGCCCTCAAACCACGGCCCGCGGACCACATGCGGCCTGCCGAGGACATTTATCTGGCCTGCCGGGTGTTTTTACCCTGTTTTGTTTTTTTACTTAAAAATAAGATGTGCAGTATGCATAGGAATTTATTCATAGTTTTGTTAAAACTATAGTCCGGCCCTCCAACAAGTCTGAGGGGCAGTGAACTGGCCCCCTGTTTAAAAAGTTTGAGGACCCCTGCTCTATGCAGCAGTTAACTGCTCACTCTCATCACTGGGCAGCAGTCCTTCGTGTGACGAGGTCATAACATATGCTGGGGGCTTCTGGGGGGCTCTCGGTTTGGGGCAGCTCTTTGTTACGACAGCTCTTGGCTGTGTCTTTTGGTGGTATGAGAACACATCTCTGTTGGGCAGGAGTGGAACTCTGGGTCCCAAACCCCGTTTTGTTGCTGACGGGAGGTGCCGAGGGTTTGGCAGGGTCCCCCAGAATGGTTCTGCCCCACCCCCACCCCCCCACTGCCGGAGGGGAAATACTCACTGCCTTGGGAGGCTCCCTCCCCGGAGGTGGCTTCGGTGTCTGGAAGAGAGAGAGGAGAGGTAAGGAGACTGGCCCTGTGCTGAGGTGCTGGGCGGGCAGCAGCAGCGAGGGCCATTCTGCCCGGAAGGCTCTGCAGAGGGCCTGGGCACAAAGCCTCGGGCACTGCTGGCCAGTGAGCCAGACCCTTTGCTCCTGTCCTGCCTGTGCCGGTTCCTTTCCCTCAAACAGGGGACGGCAGGCCCAGCCCCCCCCCCCCCCCCCGACAGGGGTTATAAGGAGGACACAGATATGTCCCTCAGGAAGACTGGGAGAGCCAGTGTGACTTTCCCAGGAAGGCACACTGGGAGCGTGCCAGAGCAAGGCCTGGCAGCTCATCTGCAGGCAGGCAGGTAGCTCCTGCCTTGAGCTCCCTCCAGCTGAAGGTGCACCACACCACAGGAGGGCGGGGTGCAGGGCAGGCGCTCCATGGAGCTCTGGGGCCACCCATGTGGGCCCTGACGTGGAAGCAGGCAGAGCTGGGGAGGTGGGAGCCCTGATGCCACCCCTGGGTGCCCCTCTCACCTCGGTGTGCCCGGACGTGGGTCTGGAAGCAGTTGTAATACTTGTATTTCTTGCCGCAGATTCCACACTCATAGGACCCTGGAGAGCAGGACGGGGAAGCACTGGTCAGCCAGCACCCAGTGTCTGCAGCCTGGGGCCCCAGGACCCACAGCTGACTCCTCAGAGCATCGCCGATGGCACGGCATGGCACGGCCCAGCCCAGGGGCCATTCCTATCGGGTCCCACCCCCAGCACCAAGGAGGCAGTGTGGCATAATGGTGGCACCACTGAACTGGAAGTGAGGCAACCCGGGGCTGATTCCCTAGCAAGCGAGCTTTTAATTCTGCAAGGCCTCTCAGGCAGATCACCGCCCTCAGCCCTCTTTCCAAGTCAGTAGGACAGAAGGCCAGGTAAGCCTCCTGCTGGTTAAACCCACAGAGGACAGGCGAGTGCGGGTACCATGTGTCGCATCCACACTGAGAAACGCGTACTCAAAGATGAGAGGCGCCCATCTAGCCTTTCCCTTGCCAGAAGGTCCCGGGTACAGACTCTGACCCTGGGTCCCAGCGACTTACCCGCTGAATGGCTTTGGTAATTTTCTTAGACACACTAAGCCTGAGTGTGACTTGCACACTGCTCATCTGTAAAACGGGCCCTCGCAGGAGACCCTTGGCACGGGGAAGGCATTCCCTAGGCTGGGTCCAACACTATTACAGATACGCCCCGCTAGGAGAGGACCCCCAGCCAGAGACTGCTCCTGGTGACGGTGGTGAAAGCGCCCGGCTCCTGCGCGCCCGCTTTCCCCTGGGGAGCGACAGACAGGCTGAAAGGGTTGAGATCTGTTTCCCAGGAGCATTTCAGGGAGTAGAGGACATGGCAAAGGCAGGAAGGCAGAGCCTACTACAGCTCACCACCACCTACAAGAGCCACCTGGGCCCAGGCCCCACCTTCCTGTTCAGGGCAGAAAGGCCCAGGAGAGCTGGCGGCCAGAACAGAGCCATGGCCTTGTGGGCTAGGGCGCTTGCGAACGTGCGATTTCCAAAAGGCTCCCAGAAGGGTCTGACTGCCGCAGCCAGGTCTGGGAAACCCAGGTTTGGAGCGGGAGACAGCGACGGGCGTCTCAGCTGGTGCCCTGATCGCACTGCACCTTCGTTTTGTCCCTGGACAAACGCAGACGAGACCAAGTAGGTGGACTGACATGAAGACGGTGTTCCTTATGGGCAGTGCTTCTAGCGCAGCGTCAGGCACACGGGGGGTGGTGATCATGAATTCCTGTCCCCACTGGTCTGCCCTGGATGCAAAAATCGCTGTCACCCAATCGATTCTGACTCACGGTGACCTGACAGGAGCGAGCAGAAGCGCCGCTGTGGGTTTGAGACTGTCACTATGTAAGTTTTCACTTTCTCCCGAAGAGCAGCTCGTGTTTCACATGCCTGACCTCATGGCTACCAGGCCAGCCCACAATCCGCTCTGCCACCAAACCTTGGCGGGACCGGCTTACTATACGCTACATGCAGCCGAGGGAAGAGCACCGTCCCGGGGACTCTGAAATGCTAGCTCAGCTCTGCTAGTCCCTAGCTGTTTGGTTTCAAGAGCGTCCCTCTGTTGGTCTGAGCCTCAGTTTCTTCAGCTGTTACACAGGAATAGGAATCCCTCAGGATTAATGAGGTTCAGCACCCCCAGGAGGAATTCCAGGGAAGGCTGCTCTCCCACCACAATCATGGAATTCAGTAACTTGCTATCTAGCCGTTTGCCCATGTGTGGCCTTCGTCATCCAGGGACAACTATAAACACGTGGCTGGATATGTCTCGATCTCCCGTGGGGATCCCACATCTTCACAAGGCCGTGCTGCTGTGTTCATCTGTCACCGCATCATCAGGACCCGACTCTCTTCCTGCTGCCTCCACCCACTCTGCTAACCCCTCAACCAGCTAAGAATGCACCGAGCATCTTCTGCGTGCCAGGCCACCAAGCTTCAGCAAGGAGCAAGACGTGCCTGCTGCCTCTATCCTGAGAGAGCCGACACACCACGTAGACACGATGCAGGTGACAGCGCTAGCACAGGGGAGGCAGAAGGGATGGGAAGAGGCCCTCTCGGTGAAGTCCCAGAGGTGAGAGGCTGCACGGAGCGGAGATGCCGGGGCAGCCCAGTCAGAATCCCAGGAAGGACGGAGGCCTATGGGGATCACGGCCCTGTCCACCTTGGACTCATTGCAAGTTGGGGTCTCCAGCGGCCTCGCTGTGCCTCTCTGCCTGCACAATGCCCATGTTCCAGTGGAACAGCTGTTGGTGGATGGGTACCGCCGACAGGCTGTGATGGGTGTCCTGCGGCTCAACCACCCAGTCCCCGCTAATGAAGCCAAGCTGCGGTCACCCCCACTGGCATTAAGGATTCTCCTGCTCACGTTGAGACTGAGGGCATCACTCAAAGTGCCCCCGGCTCCCTCTGCCCTGACAAGGTTTTGTCACAGGGCATGATGGCTCTACCCTGCAGCAGAGAATAAGGTAGGACGGGGTTCCCTGCTTGACACACCGAGTCTCGGGGAGCAAGTACTGCATGCTTCCAGGATGAACATCAAGGTCCTAACTCACTCTTCCTTACTCTAAGGCCCTGGGCTCAGGCTCCTTATCTGCAGGAGGGAGGTGGAAGGCAGGGCATGAGGCCAGGACAGTTGTAAGCCAGGCTGGAAGGCCTCGGCACGCAGCCGTGTGTGCACACAGGGTTCAAATCCCAGCTCACCACATCCCTGCCAGGGAAGGGGGGCCCGGGCAAGCCACAGACCCACGAGCACGTCAGGTCTCTTCTCTGCAGAGCAGCGCACTACGGTGCCCTCCCTGGGAGCAGGGAGTGGGGCTGGGGTTGGAGTGGCGGCGAGGAGTGAAGATACCACGTCGGTGAATGAGCACAGGGCCTGGTCCCCAGCAGGCACCTGGGAAACAGCAACTGCGTTTGCTGCCAGCACTTGCCAAGTGTGCTCTCTGGAGCCCACCTCCCCTAGTGCACCCTGGGAAAAGAGAATCATGGTCAACTGAGTGTCCGGACATCTCGCAGCACGGCCTTGTCCCAGGGAGGCACAGTGGGTGTGAGCGCCACCGGCATTGGGCTTTTACCTGCAAGGTCTGCGGTTCAGCTCCACCGGCTGCTCTGTGGGAGAAAGGTGCAATGGTCTGCACCCACACAGATTCACCCAAAGAGGAAGTTCACTCTATCCTACAGGGCCACGATGAACGAGAGCCAGCTGGGCGGCAGTGGGTGCTGTGGGGGTGTCAGCCATTTCCCATAAGCACCTGGCACCCTCCCTCCCTGAGAGCCAAGCTGACCAGGTAAGGACAGGTGGGCTTAGTTCCTAAGGCCATGGAAGGAGGGGCGGGAAGGTGTGCAGGGCGGCGCCAGCCTCTTGAGGACAAGGCATGCATGGTCTGCCCCAGCTGCCTCTGGCTGAGGAGCCCTGGTGGCGCAGCAGTCGAGTGCTCAGCTCCAACAGAAAGACTGGCAGTCTGAACCTGCCCAGCAACTCCACGGGAGAGAATCCGGGGGATTTGCTCTCATCAAGAGAACTCCCTAGATCAGCCAGCGTTTCTCAACCTGGGGTCATGACCCCTTTGGGGGGGGGTTTGAACGATCCTTTCACAAGGGCTACCCGATGCAAAACAGTAGCAAAATGACAGTAATGAAGTAACAACCAAAATAGCTTTATGGTTGGGGGATCCCCACAACATGAGGAACTGGATGAGAGGGTTGCAGCACAGGGAAGGTTGAGACCCACTGCCCTAGATGGACATATACCTCCACTCCCTCCCCCGAGGGGGTCAAACAACAGACACATGGGCGATGGTAGACAGCGGACAGTGTAAAATATGAAAATAAAAATGAGTTATAAATTATCAAGGGTTCACGAGGGCAGGAGCATGGAGGACAGAGGGGGCGGGGGGAAAGAAGAGCTGATACCAAGGGCTCAAGTAGCAAAACAATGTTTTGGAAACGATGATGGCAACCAATGTACAAGTGTGCTTGATACAACTAACTGATGTGTAGATTGTTATAAAAGCTGTAAAAGCCCCTAATAAAGTGATTAAACAAAATAAACCATTAAAAAAAGACAGCACCCTGGAGAGCCCCATGAGGCAGTTCTCTGTCCCCCGAGGTCCCTGAGAGGGGGACAGTACCACAGCTGCAGGTAAGCCCGACACCTCTCAGAAGACACAAACTGTAACGTGCACTGAACAGAATACAACAGGCTCGGGGGGTGGGGGGTGTGAGAGATGAGACCCAAAGATGAGGCAGAGCGAGGTGGCTCTCCACTGGACCGTGGCGACTCAGCAGAGGGGGGCCGGGCTGGTACGGGGACCCAGGATGTAGACACATGGGCGTTCAAAGGCTCTGTGAGGCCATAGGGGCAGGGCTGTCAGGCAGGCACAGTCCCCTGGAGACAGTGCTCAGAGCACCCATGGTCAGGGCCTGAAGCTATTCTCGAAGTCCAGGTGCTGAGAGCAAGCCTGGGGGGCGTGGGGAGACTGGTCCCTCAGCCAGGCCCTCCTCTGCCCTCCTCCGTCCCCTGCCTGGCAGGCTGGCCCTCTACATCACCCAGCACTCACCTGCCTGCCCCGACTGGGAGTGACTCCTCGGTGTGCCCGACAAAGACTTGGAGTACTGGTGTGAACCAAGGAAGTGAGTGCGTCTAGAACAACTCCTTAAGTGAACCGGGTGAGTTCCAATTCTCTGCTTTCAACTGAATTGGAGAAAGATCTAATGGAGTTGTCAGCGGAGAGACCATTAAACGTAATGTCTGATGATAAACCCTTCTGTGATTCTTGGCATCCGACTTGGAAAGAGCTCAAGAAATTGAGTGACACCGCTAACTCCCGGCATCCCTGCTCCTTATTAAGTGATCAAGGGTTTCACGGCTACACCTGGGAAAAAGCGCAAAGCTGGATGAATGAGGAGCACGGAGCCGGCCGCCCCCTACTCCGGTCAACCCCATGTGTGTCTGAGGACAACGGCATCTCACGTGGCATTTAACACTCCTTCTCCAGAAGTGCCTGGATCGTCAGGCCTCTCTCCAGGCATCCCTGGGAGAACTCAAGCCATTCAACCGCAGTGAAGCATCAACCACGTGTCCCGGGGAGGACTCCCCATTTCAGCAACGACGGGCACCCAACTCTAGGACTGCCCCTTACAGAGGGTTTCCAAAGCAGACTGCCCCATCTTCCTCCTGCTGGGCAGCTAGCGGGCTCAAATCGTCCACCTTTCAAGGTTGGCAATCAGACCTTAACCACGGTGCCACCAAGAATCCCTTCTCTCAGACACCAAAGCCACCCCCACCGGCCACCATCAGGTGATACCGACACGCCTTTGGTGCCGTTCGCTGCCACTCAGCGTGCCCTTACGTACAAGAGACTGGAGCAGGGGGCCCCGCCCGTACCACTCTGGAAATGGTTCTTCTGCTCCAACCCACTGTTGCAGCCCCTGTGCCCATGCACCTGGCCGAGGGCCCTCCTCTTTGGCAATGCCCCTCTGTGTCACACCAAGCACGATGTCCTCCTCCGGGGACTAGGCGCTCCTGACAACATGTCCAAAGTCGGTGAGATGAACTCTCGCCAGGCCTGCCCCTAAGCAAAGCATCCTGGCTGTCTTTTCGCCAAGGCAGAGCGGTTTGTTCTCCCGGCAGTCCATGGAGCCTTCCAGAGTCTTTGCTAGCACCGCAACTGCAGCCATCGAGAGCAGCGGTTCTCAACCTGGGGGCCGAACGACCCTTTCACAGAGGTCACCTGATTCATCACAGTAGCAAAATGAGTGATGAAGTAGCAACAAAAATAATTTTGTGGTTGGGGCGTCACCACAACATGAGGAACTGTATGAGAGGGTTGCGGCATGAGGAAGGTTGAGAACCACTGCTCTATAGGGTTTCTGAGACTATACCCCTTATGAGAACAGCCTCATCTCTCTCAAAGCAGCTGGTAGGTTTGAACTGCCAACCTTATGGTTAGTAACCCGGCACCCAAGCCACCATGCCAACAGGGCTCCTTATTTTAGCAATGAGATTTTAACTCATAGATGCATGAACCAGAGGTAAAGTCTCATCCATTGCTAAAGAGGAATATTTCCAAATTGTCGTTTTATTGTTGCCTTTAACCTACACTTGTTCTAGCAGGGAGTCCTTGTGTGTGTTTATTGGGCGGGGGGAATACAGTGTTTACACGTTGGGCTGTGACCCACACGGTCAACAGTTCAAAACCACCAGCTGCTCAGCAGCAGAGAGATGAGGGGTTTTATTCTGGTAGAGGGTTACAGGCTTGGAAACCCGCAGGGGCAGTTCTACTCAGTCATATGGGGTCACTATGAATTGTCAACTTGATGGCAGTAATTTACATTTGTTCTGATAAATTGTGTATGACTATTAACCGGGGGGGGGGGGCTTGAAATGTAGAGCTTTATACATCCCAGTAAGTGGCTTTACACTTCCAGTTCATGTCTACCTTGTTATAGTACACCAGTGTGACTGAGTGATCAAGCAATAAAGGACTGACTTTCAAGCACACAACAAACACTGCTTCAGGGTACAATCCTGTGAGGGGAAGTGAACCGGAATTCAATAAGAAGCATGGAAAATATAATCTCTCCGTTAAAGATGAGCTAAAAAACAAACAAACTCCCAACCTCCATGTCTGTGGTTCTATTTGGCAATGGGTCATCTTTGTTAAATTAGTGAGGCTGGATTCGTGTAGGGTCTCTCTCCAATCACTCTCTTCTGGGATATAACAGAGGTTAAGCAATTGAGTCAAGGTGAGACTCCGAGACACACTTCGACAAATAGGCAGATGCCAGAAGCTGAAGAGGCAAGGGCCTTCCCTGGAGGTGTCAGCAGGTGCGCGGCATTCAGAAACACACTGAGAAAACAAGACTCGGCTTGTTAAAAGCCCCAAAATTAACACGATGAGCTTTTTAACACAGTTTTTAACTGGATGAAGGTGGTCATTCAATTGCAATGGGGCCTGGATCCCATTGGTTACATTTAAAAGAATGCTTCACAGTTTATTCACGCACCACCTAGAGACCCTTGCACGCACACACTGGGGTGCACTCGGCGACGAGGCAAACTCTGGATGGAAATCTGTAAGTGTCAACTCAAAGATGAAGAAACGGCCCGTCAACATTTCAGGAGGCATTGGGCACAATGAATTGGAAGCCGCTGGCCTCTTGGGCGCGTGTGTTTCCAGAAGACTCCCCCATGCGTCACCATCCCAAGGCTTCCGCTGGCACCACTACCACCTACTATGCATCCTTTGCCCTCCTTTGGAAACCCTTCCACAGCCATCACCTGACTCTGCCCCCACAAGGAATAGAGTCTATGACACCCTCTGGCCGTTCAAGACTCAAGGGTTTGACCTGGGTCTCTGACTGCGCTGGGGTCCACATCCCACCTCTGCCCACCAGCGGAAGAGCCTGCAGCAGAGCTGGGGTGTGCCTAGGAGGGAAGCCAGACCACCTCTCCCAGCGGCTGCAGCAAAGAGCTTCGTGTTGGTTTTGGCAAGCCCAGGCGAAGAGCCCTGCCAACAACCTATTGAAACAGGAAGCGAACTACCAGCTGGCACACTGAAGCAGGAGCTGGCACCCTCACCGCCCTGCTCGGTCACAGGCCGAGGCCCACGTGGCTGCGTCTGAATGGTTCTGTCATGCTCCTCGGTTGCTCCCTCCTTAGCCCTGGCTGAGCCTCTGCCTCCTTGGATCCTCATTGAGTCCCTCCTTCCCATCCCCTGGCAGCCCTGCGCATGGGAAGAAATCTGCACGGCCCTCCTGGCAGGGCTCCCTGCCTGGGAGCCTCGGCAGAGCCCAGTCTCCCATCTGATCCCGGACCCTGCCTCCCTGCCCTGCACAGCGGTCTTCTCCCGTCACCTAGTTCCAGGGTGGGGAATAAAGGCTGTTCGCAAACAGTGCCCATGATTACAAAGCCCCGTCTTTGGACTTGCTTGAAATGACCGCCTGGTGACTTCCTCGCACTGGGTGGGCCCATTTGAAAGGTGTCTGCCCCATCTTTCCCCTCAAAATGCTGTACTCTGTGAAGATTTTGTTTTGCCCCCACTTCTGTCCCGTCTCATCCTCCCCAGGAGAGGCCCCAGGGCATCCACAGGGCTCCTTCCCCGCACAGAGAGAAGAGTTATTGGAACCACACCTTGTTGGTCCTCAGGCCTCTGGCTCCTGTACCACCAGGAGGAACCCGGAACCACTCACTTGGGGCTCCTGTCTCTGGATTCAGGCCACCGAGCATTCTGTCCCCAAGATGAGGTCCAGACAGCTCTGTCTTATGGACCAGGAAACCGGGGTCTGTGGGGTGGGTGCCCTAAGTGTCGGGAACTCGCCTTACTTTCTCCATCTAGGCCTTCAGAGTCCCTCATTCTAGATGGCAGGCAGGGACCTCCTGGTGCACTGTGGTGGGCGGGACTCTGAGGCTCCTTTGTTGGAAAAGCGCGCAGTGATCAATTAGTGATGCCTGCCACGAGCACACGGCCTGACCACCAGTTGAAAAGGTTAGTCATTAGAACACGCCCAAGTGGACAAGGGGCCCTGGTGGTGTGCTGGGTTGCAATCCTGAGGGTCAGCAGTTTGAAACCACCAACCTCTTCAAGAGAGAAAGATAAAACTTTCAACTCTGGTGAAGTTACAGTCTTGGGAACCCACAGGGACAGTTCTACATAGGGTTCACCATGAGTCGGCATCAACTCAATTGCAGTGAGTTTGGTTTGCTCTGGTCTTTGGAAGGCGACAGACCCATCTGCTTTGAAAAGGTCATTAGCTTCGAAAACCATATGGACTAGCTCTCCCCTCCACACAGGAGGCAGGGTCAACGCGACAGCAATGGACGACCAAAGCAGTGACGTGGGGCTGGGAGCAGCGATGGCAGAGCCCGGGGTTAGCTGTTCGCCCAAGCCCCCGTGAGGTCCCGCCACCCACTCACAGAGCCAAGTTCAGTGTGCGAGTCTGGTGGGCATGTACAGCTGCTGGCTCAGTTCCTCACACTTCTGCCAACACAGCTGTCCGGTTGAGTGTGGCCTCTGTCTGCTCTTCCTGCGCTAACAGGTAGCTCAGGGTCTCCAGCGGCAGTGAGGACTGCAGTGAGCGAGACCCTTCTCAGTACGAGGAGTCGCTGGGCTGGAAGCTTGGCAGCCAGCCCCTGATGCCTCTCCCAATCTCTCTGCCTAGAAGCTGCCAGATGCCACTGTGTGCCCAGGACCTGGACCCCGCCACGGAAGCGCTTCCGATAATGTTTGTGTCACTGGGAACACTGTTTGTCTGATAGCTGTTAAAGGGCCTGGCAGGGCTGGGCTTGGGGGTGAAGGGCTGGAGCGCAGGGAAAAGGCATGCGGGGACCTCCTGATGGCACTGTGCTGGGTGACTGCATGGGGATGCTATGCTAGTCAGCAGCAGAGCCCGAGTCTGAAGCCCGAGCACCGTGTGAGCGAAGCACTTAGGAGAGGCCCTCGGCTCAGCAGAAACTCTCGCTTCTCTGCCAAGTGCTTCGGGACTCCGTTTGCTCCCCAGTGCCAGTCAGCAGGGCACAGGAGGGGCTTTGGCATGAGCCCGCTGAAAGGACTGGCTCTAACCAGCATGCCTCCCCACCCCACCAGAGCCTAGGGAGCACACCCCTCTCAGGCTTACCTTGGGAAGTGGATGGGCAGCAGGTGCTGGGAATTGAAGCAGGGCCTCTACTCGGTGGTTTCCACAAACCTGAGGCCCTTCAGGAGACAGACCTGGCAATCCCTGTGGAGTAGTGCCCCCCCCACACACACACAGGGGGCCGCCAAGGAGAGCACCCACTCGCTCTGCAACCCTGGGCAACTTCGCCCTTCTATAGGCCTGTTTTCTCCAGGGCAGACATCAGCAATCAACCACACCACCCTTTAGAATCTCCAACATATCCTAACAGCAGGTGACAACTGCTTACACCTGGCCCACAAGGGAAATCAATCTACTTGGCCTTCTTGAGATTAAAGTCAAGACCAGAAGCACTGCCTTCAAGTTGATTCTGATGCTTGTGACCCTATAAGACAGAGCTGAACTGCCCCCAAAGGTTCCCAAGGATGGCATCTTTATGGAAGATGGCAGAAAGATCACATCTCCTTCCTGTGGAGCGAATGGTGGGTTAGAGCCACGGATCTTTCTGCCAGCGGCCAAGCACTTAACTACTGTGCCACCAGCGTTCCGATCTCTTTTTTTTAAGTTATTTTATTGGGGCTCGTACAACTCATCACAATCCATACATACATCAATTGTGTCAAGCACATCTGTTCATTCATTGCCCTCATCGTTTTCAAAGCATTCACTCTCCACTTAAGGCCTTTGCATCAGGTCCTCTTTTTTCCTCCCCTCCTTCCCGGCTCCCCCATCCCTCATGAGCCCTTGATAATTTATAAATTATTATTTTGTCAAATCTTTTCCCTGTCCAATGTCTCCCTTCACCCCTTTTCTGTTGTCTGCCCTCCAGGGAGGAGGTCACCTATAGATCCTTATAATCGGTCCCCTCTTTCCAACCCACTCTCCCTGTACCCTCCCAGTATCACCACTCACGCCCCTGGTCCTGAAGGTATCATCCACCCTGGATTCCCTGTGTCTCCAGCTCCTATCTGCACCAGTGTACATCCTCTGCAATATCCAGACTTGCAAGACAGAATTCAGATCATGATAGTGGGGGGGAGGGGATAGCATTTAGGAACTAGAGGAAAGCTGTATTCTTCATTGGTGCTACGTCGCACCCTGACCAACTCATCTCCTCTCCTAGACCCCTCTGCAAGGGGATCTTATCACAATCCACCCACCCACCCATTGTGTCAAGCACATTCATTTGTTGACATCATCATTTTCAAAACATTTTCTTTCTACCTGAGCCCTTGGTATCAGCTCATATCCCCTCTCCCTCTCACCCCCCCCCCCCACCCTCTCGAGCTCCAATCTGGAGATGGATGTTCGGGTCGCTGTATAAGTTGGAGCCCAGTCAGTAGCACCTGTCTACAGCAGGGTGCAACACTGCCCGGAGGTCTCACACCATTCCCACAATTGTTGCTATGTTACAGCCACTGTCTTGCTGACTCCCTAGCACGCATGGTGGCCTTTTCCAGGGTCCCTCCTGATAACATGCTCAGAGCACATGAGATAAAGTCTCACCAGCCTCATTCTCCCGAAACAGGGTTGTTCCTTCGGACACGCCATGGTACATTCAGTGCCGTTCGTCGGCACCCTCATTCCAAGGCAAACATTTCCTCCCAGTCTTCCTTGTGTGTTGCCCTCCTGGGTTTGATGAGTTCACTGCCAAGGTGCAATGCCAATCTATTTTAAAATGCCCTTTCTTTCCAGTGAAGCCAGTTAGTTCCTCTGAACCTGACCCTCGGCAGAAACCTCTCCCCAAGGCAGATCCTTCCAGGAGGCGAGGCTGCCTGCATGGACATCGAGACCCGTAGCCACGACCAGCAGGGAGCACCCTGGTCCTGCTTTGGACCAACTCCCAAATGGTAGTTCCACTGGTCGACTTCTCCATCCTTTTCACCAGGCCTGCTCTGGCAGGTCCCTCCGTAGTTTCCTAGACCCTTGTGCCCTCGGGGGAGCTCAGGGCAGGCTCCCTGTCTACTTTCTCAGCTGTAAAACGTGAAGGCCAATGAGAGGCCAGGCCTCTGTCACCGTGCCCAGAGCTTGTTTCTTCCCAATCCAACACTGGCTTTCCCCCAACAGTTTAGAGTAGAGAAGCTATTACCAGCCCTCCCCCTTGAAGCAGCATGTTCCACTACGGCTCTTGCTGCTCACAGCCACGTGATGTTGAGACCTGTGTGCACTACTTCATTGAACCCGCACATGGCCCCATACGTTACAATGTTTAAAACGGGCGGGAAGAGAGCTCAAATGGTTTGCCCAAACTATCACTAGTAGAAACCCGTAGAGCCGGGAGTCACCCTCAGCCGACTCCCCACCCATCACTGCTGTCCCCATGGGCCAGGGCTGTCTCACCAAAGAGGCCGGCGGGCACAGCGAAGTCAGGGGCCTGCTCTGAGCAGTGTCAGTGCTGCAGACCAGCATCAGTAGCTGGCAGGAGGCTGGGCAGGCAGCTGGCCCAGGGAAGCCTCCAGCATTTCCCTAGCCCAGCTGCTCAACGCTTGTCCCATCTAAGCCAGATGGCTGGCACCGGCCCAGACTCAGCTTCCACCTCCATTCATGGGCACAGATCGCTTGGTCAAGGGCATGCCAAGCCTTGAACACACACTCCAGAGTGCACTTGGCATGGCTTCCTTCCATTAATGACCACATACACTGGTGGCTAACCCTTGAAGAGCAGGTCCTGACCGAGGGCGGTGAGGCACAGACTCCTGAAGATCCACTGTCTTGTTCAGCCCTGGGGTGGCCATGCATTTTATTTTTTCATAGGCTTCTGGCTTGTCCCGTCACATGGGAGGGTGGCATTTTCTGGACTCTCTGAGGTTGGCTGGGACCGAAGGACTAGTTGTGGAGGTGCCTGAGAGCAGATTAACACCTCTCATTCTGGGGTCACAGTGGTCAGTGGTCTGTGTGAGTTCTCAGTACATTTTTTGTCACATAACTGGCAAAACCCGGATCCAGAGCAAAGCGAGGGCCTGATCTCACCCAAAAGGACATGCAGTGGAAATACGACCACTTGCTTCTGAGCTACTGAGATTTTCAGACCCTTTTGTCTCCAGGGTACCACACAGCCTAATTCGCATCCAGAGCATCCTTGAAACCCGTCCCTCACTGGACTGTGGAGAGGGGAGCAGCAGACACACCCCAGGCTGCCCCACACCAAACCCACTGCCATCGGACTCACAACCACCCTGCAGAACAGGCAGAACGGCCTGAGGGTCTCCAAGACCGCAAATCTTTCGTTTTTACTTTAATGAATCATTTTATTGGGGGCTCTTACAGCTCTTAAAACAATCCATACATCAATTATATCAAGCACATTTGTACATATGTTGCCATCATCATCTCCAAAACATTTTTTCTACTTGAGCCTTAGTATCAGCTTTTTTCCTCTCCCTCCACCACCCTTCCACCTTTATGAACCCTTGATAATTTATAAATTATTTTTATTTTTCATAATTTACACTGTTCAGTGTCTCCCTTCACCCACATTTCTGTTGTTTGTCCCCGGGTTGGGGGGAGGTTGTTGTACATCAATCATGGTGATGGGTTCCCTCTTTCTACCCCTCTCCCCCCACCTTCCCCCTGCCCTCATGGTATTGCTACTCTTATTATTGGTCCTGAGGGGTTTATCTGTCCTGGATTCTGTGTGTCGAGAGCTCTTATCTGTACCAGTGCACACGCTCTGGTCTAGCCAGATTTGTAAGATAGAACTGGAGTCATGATAGTGGGGAGGAGGAAGCCTTAAAGAACTAGAGGAATGTTGAGTGTTTCATCAGTGCTATACTGCACCCTGGCTGGCTTGTCCCTTTTTGTGACCCTTCTGTAAGGGGATGCCCAATTGTCTACAGATGGACTTTAGGTCTCCATTCCCACTCCCCTCGTTTGCAGCAAAATGTTTTTTTGTTTTGGCTCTTCTGATGCCTGATACCTGATCCCATCGACATCTTATGATCACACAGGCTAGTGTGCTTCTTCCATGTGGGCTTTGTTGCTTCCCTGCTAGATGGTCACTTGTTTAACCTCAAGTCTTTAAGATGCCAGACGCTCTATCTTGCAGTAGGCACCATTAACTTTCTTCACATTAGCTTATGCACCCATCGTGTCTTCAGCGATCATCACAGAATGTCAGGTTATTAGAACAAAGTGTTCTTGGGTTGAGAGTGGACTTGCGTAGAGGCCCAATGTCCATCTGCTACCTTAATACTTAACCTATAAATACATGTACACAGACCTATATCCCTATCGTTATATATTAATACTTACATGTGTACATGCCTAAGTTTATACCTCTATAAATGTCTCTGCCTCCTAGTTCTTTCCTCTATTTCCTTTTACTCTCCTCCTGTCCCACTGTCATGTTCGACCCTCAATCAGCTCGCTGTACTTCTCTAGGTTACACTGCACTTGATCAAACCCCACCAGGCATTCTATGTCCTCCTCACTATTGCTTTTAGATCTCTTGTTGTTCGCTTGTCCCTGGGTTTGTTGGCTCCCCACTTCTTTTCCACCTCCTCCTCTCCCCTGTTCCCCTGTAACCATTGGTCCCATTGTTTTCCCTTCAGGATCATTTATCTTGCCTCTCTTATATAGCTAGACATGGAAGAAAAAGAAAAGAAAGCAAATAAACCTATGGACAGTCCCAGGTCCGTCTGTTGACCCTTATGAATGTTTTCCGACGGGGTCTGATGCAGTGGTGCCAAGCCCTGCCTCCCGAGTCCCAGTCTGTTTTCAGAATTCCTTGGGGACTTTTGTTGCTGCTTTGTTGCCCTCCCGTCATGTTATGCCCTGGTGTGTGTGGGGGTGGGGGTGGGAGGGGTGGGGGTGGTAATGTCAGACTGGGAACAATTCAAGACTGCAAATCTTTATGGGAGTAGACAGCCTCACCTTTCTCCCAAGGAGTGGCTGGTGGGTTTGAAGTACTAAACCTGTGGGTAAGCAGTCCAACACTTAATCCACTGCACCACTATACTAGCACAGATCACTTCTGAGCAGAGGAGATCAAGGAAGGCTTTCGGGAAGGGGTGGCATTGGCGTTGGCCTTGAAGAACGTTCGGCTCAGGCATGCAGGAAGAGGGATGGAGTGGAAGGAGTGTGGGCTGCAGGAGAACTAAGAAGGAAGGACCGAGAAGATTGGAAGCAAGTGCTGAGGCTGAAAGCTGGGCTGGTCCCAGGGAATAGCGGGCCGATGCCAGCGTGGCAAGCAGTTTGGCACTGACCCTGAAGCCAGTGGGGAGAGCCAAGGCTCTGCTTTCAGAGCAAAGACATACACTGACAGGGGCAAGGCCGCTTCAATGGGCTGTGGGGTGACGGCAGCTACGCCTGTGCAGTAACTGCTGGGAAGCAAGGCACAGGACTGAACGCTGGGGACAGACGTGGGGAGGCACACACGGAGACTCCCCGTGAACTGGGACCAGGCAGAAGGGAGGCGTTATCTAGAAGACAGGAGGGGGAGAGCCAGAGCTGGGCAGGAGAAGAGGTGGCGCTTCAGGACACAGGGTGGTCTGAGAACAAACTGAGTGCTGGAAACAGGGAGCAGGGTCCTCTGGCTAGGCATCAGCACCAGGCTGAGGAATGTGGACTTCACCTTACAGGCCACCGTCTGCAAACCTGAGGCCCGTGGGATGAACCTGGCCAACAGACATACTCCGTCTGGCTGACCACAGGGGCTGACTTCCTTGCCAGCACTGAAAGGCAAGGTGGTTTGCTCATGGTTTCCACTGTGGGCCGGTGATTTTTCACGAGATCTGCCCCATGTGGCACTCAACCACACTAGCTCATCAGCAGCGTCCTCACACCCCACCCACCCAGCTTCTCCAGATTCACTCAATTGTGTCCTTGCTAAGCAGGCACCCCAGGGGTCCTCCTCATTCACAGATTCCATATGGGGGGCGTACACAGTACGTGCAAAGCGTTCGGTATTTTTGCATTTTCCCCACAAAGGTTTTGAACCCACCCTCGTATTTGTGAGTGCACCTGCCTGCTGAAAAATATGCAGGACAGATGTTTGCCGTGATCCACGTACAGAGCTGCCACTGGGCAAGAACTCACTACGGGAGCAGCAGGAAGGGGCCGACGTGGGAGGTCCTTGCAGGTAGCTGAGGTGGTGAGGTGACTGTGGTCTACTAAGGGTTCCGAGTGGCACGTCCTAGAGGTGGGGGATGGAGTAACACAGAGCTCTCCAGAGCCTGGCTGAAACCAGAAGAGGCAGGTTTGTCACTGGTCCAACCCTAACTGGGTGCCACGCGCTGGGAGGCATCCCCGGAGCCTACCACCAAACTGCGGAGGGAGAAAAGCAGACTGGAGCCAACTGTGGCCTTGGAGGAGGACAAGCGACAGTCTAGGGCGGAGGAGCTCCCTGTCACTGGAGGCAAGCCAGCAGAGGCTGGCTGTGCTCAGAGACCATGTGTGTGAGCCCACCCATAGTGGGGCGCCCCAGGGCCTCAAAATGTTCTCAGCCCTGGACTTAAACAAGGTCTCTTGGTGAACGGGCAGGGCTCTGCTGCCCATGGCAGAGTTGAGCCACTAAGGGCAGGCGTCCTCAAACTATGGCCCACGGGCCACATGCGGCCCCCAAAGACATTTATCTGGCCTGTCGGGTGTTTTTGCCCCATTGGTTTTTTTACCTCGAAATAAGATATGTGCAGCGTGCATAGGAATTTGTTCATAGTTGTTTTTGTTTTTTTTAACTATAGTTCAGCCCTCCAACGGGTCTGAGGGACAGTGAACTGGCCCCTTGTTTAGAAAGTTTGAGGACCCCTGACTAAGGGCCTCTCGCTAAGGTTGAGGCAGAGTTCATGGGTACCCCACAGGCCCAGGCCTCTGGCCCTGGTGTGCAGACAGGCACTCACCAAGGGTCTGCTGGTTGCGGACGCCGCCGATCACCACGCAAATCTCCGCGGGCACGTCCCCGGTCCCATCCTTGCTGAGGGCCTTCTTGTCCTCCTTGGCCTCCCCCTGCCAGATCACCTCCTGGATGTAGTCGTCGGGCAGCTCTGTCTTTACCTTCACGTCCGTCATCGTCCCCTGCTCGGCGCTCAGCGAGGCCTCGGCCGGCCCGGGCTCTGAGCCCTCCACCTTGGTGGTCTTCTGGCTGCGCTTCAAGCGCTCCCTGGAAAAGAAGGGGTCTGCTCAGTGTGGGTCCCGACCTTGCTGGCAGCCCACCAGCCCAGGGGCATAAAACATTTAGCTAGCCCTACCATTCAACTTCACCTTGGTGTCCAGGATTCCAGAGAGGCATGCAGGAAAGATGACCCCCACGCCCATACAGAGCCTCCCCCAAAGGGTGTCATGACTCTCTCTGTGTTCTTTGCCCCAAGAGAACCAGAGACATGGATGGAAGACCCCTGGGGCTCAGATGCCTCAACTCCACCCATTTTACAGACGGGGAAGAAAGCCAAACTCCCTGCCATTGAGTCAGTTCCTACCCACAGCGGCACTGCTCGCTGGGTTGCTGAGACAGCCCCTCTTTATGGGAGAAGAAAGCCCCCTCTGTCTCCCGAGGAGCAGCTGGGGTTTCAAACTGCTGACCTTGCAGTTAGCAGCCCAACGCATGACCCACTAGGGAAGGTGAAGCCTAAAGAGTTGAGATGCCCCCCTCCACCCCCCGCTGCCTCGCTGCCATTTACTTCTGTGTCGTTAGCATAACAGGAGTTACAAGAGACCTAGGAGGGCAGCTCTGGATAGGTTACCTCAGTTCCCCCCTAATGTCAAAGTGTCAACCCATCGAGGGAGGCTCTCCATAAAATGCAGGCCCCGGTTTTGAGGCCTGAAACGAGGGCCTGTATTCTGTGCTTCTAATCAACTCCTGGCTGAGGAGGACACTGCTGAGCTGCAAACCACACTGGGAGCAGCAAGAGCATGAATGAGTTGATGGATACAAAGTGGCTAGCACTTATCTTCTTCTGTTTGTTCCTTGGCAGGAGGGCTAGAGACCTCATCCAAGCCTGTTCCAGCTCCTGTTTCACAGATGGAGAAGCTACAATCCGAGGCGGCTCACTTGAGATGTAACGGAGCCAATCCCTCTGCCGCCAACAATGTGTGGAGCTCTTGAAGCCTCAGGAAGCGTGCTCGGGGTAGCCCGCTCAGTGCTAAGGTGGGCAGGTCATCTGACCCTCCTGTGTAAGGGGGAGACTAGGGCCTGGAGAAGAAATGTAACTTGCTGAGGGCCACATACACCTACAAGGTCAGTGGCAGGTGCCCTGCCATTTACACTTGAGCCACGCTCCTCTACATCCTCTTAGGGTGCCCTGGTCTTAGGCAGAGGGGACGCCATCATAGCTTCCTTCTCTGAGGTGCGCGAGTACAGGAGGGTCAAGTGATGCTCTGGGTCTAGGTTTAAGGGCCCGCCCCCCAGTTGGTGTTGGCCCCTTCGGGTTTATCCTGAGTTCTTAGAGACTCCGTCTCCAGAACGGAAACTCCTCCCCCGATTGTGCAGCCCCCGCAGGACGGAAGCACCTGCAAGTTCTGCCAAGCCCCAGGAAGGCACCCAGGAAAGGTAAGTCTGAGAAGTTACCAAGGGTCACATAGGGGATTAGCGGATGCTCCTGCCTACCACGGAGTGACAGAAGGAATGGCTTGTGATTGGAGAGCTCCCTATCCCTGGAGGCATTCGAGCAGAGGTGGCTGATGGTCGGGGAGGGGGGGTGGGGGGGTGACAAAATGTGATACAGTGAGGTGGAAAGAGCACCAGGGGTTTCACTTGGGTCAGGTTTCTGATTCAGACCATCTGGGGTCACCTCCTAGACTCCACTCTCAAGCTGGGGTCTCTGTATGAGGGACAGCACCCCTGCGCCTGCGGTCTCCACAGCCACACCCCGGAATAAACTCCAATCTGCCCTGTGAGGCACGGTCGAGGAAGCAACATGCACAGAGGACCTCAAATAGTGGCTCCCGGTGGAGATGCGGTGCCGGCATCCATGTCTGCGTGTGGGGAGAGCTGGGAGTGGGTGTGCAGGGACTGGTTCCAGGGGAGGTCTGGCGTGGTGTCAATGAAGTGACCTGTGTCTCCCCCCACATATGTGCTCACTTGGCTGAGTCTTGATTCCGGAGGCGAGCAATTATGTCCTGATCCCCCATGAGGTGGCCTGATGCCCTAGGTTGTAAAATGATGAAAAGTGGGTGCAGCATCCTTAGTTCTGTCCCAGCTCTGTCTCGACCAATGTGCAGAGAGTTTCCCGTGGTACCAACTACCACGGAGAAAGAGCTGGGAGTGGACCTGGAGTCCCTGTGCTGAGAAACACCAGCACCCACACATCAATGGAGACCCAGAAGCATGAAGATCTCCAAGGGATGCCAATCCTATGGATGCCGAAAAGGGATGCTGAAGGGCCTTTCCCCTGAGCTGGCACCCTGCACTCAGATGGCTAGCCTCCTAAACTGTGAGAAGATAAACTTCTGTTTGTGGAGCCACCCGCACGTGGGATTCCTGTCCCAGTGGCACGAGAGGCAAAGACCCAGATTCAGTAAATAGACGGTGGGGTCAGATATCAACAGGCGTTCAAGCTCCAGCTCTGTGACATCCCAGCTGTGCGGCCCTGATGGAGACAGACACCCCATGTGTGATCAACCCAAGACACCGGCGGGCCTCTCACAGAGTAGAGAGGAGCACCACGAGGGGAACAGGGAGGGAGTCCTGGTTTTAGACACTCCAGTGAGGATGGCAAGGGAAACGGCTGAGATTCCAATCAGCGTAGGACCATGAGGGTGCTAAGGGCCAGCCAATCCTGCCCATCTGGCGTCCCCCTGGGAACAGGGTTGGAATTCCATGCTCTGGTGACAGCCAATGGGTCCAGGTGGGGTCTTCTGGGCAGCTAGATAAGCAGGGTGAGGAATAGCTTGGCCCTCACTGACCCTGACCCTGATCCTGCTCAAAGGCTTAACCCTCCAAGCGCAGTACAGACCAACTTCCTAGAAACAGAGAGGAGGGCCCACTAGACTGGAGGTGCCTGGCCCTGCAGGGGCCCCTTCCCCCTCAGCCTACAGAAATAGAGGGTCTCCCTGCAAGACCACCGCAGTCTGGCTTTCTTCACTTAAGGGGCTCCATGGCCTAGGGAGCACCAGGCTGTCCCCTCAGAGTTGGCTCGGTGCCCCTTCCTGCTCCCCAGTTTCTGCTTCCCACGATGGCACCTTGCTGGGGGAGGAAGAGCTGTGGGAAGCAGACAGGCTGGTGTAACCCTGACCTCGCACCCGCTCTGCAACCTGGGGCAAGGCAATACCCTCTAGCTGACCCTTGGTTACTTCACCTCTTCAAGGGGGAGCTGGGAAGGGTGCCCACAGGAGCCCAGCGACGGAGCTGGCACAGCAAGAAGGTGCACAGACAGCAGGTGGGTGCCATTCCGATGACAGAGTCCATCCACACACCCCTCCCCGCCAAGGCTCAAATTCCCTCCTCTGGGAAGCCTTCCCCGATGGGAGAACCATGTCTGTCTGGTCTCCAGGCCACTCTGCTGGTCTGTGCATTCTAGCGAAGAGACCCGGCCACGTGTCACCCCAGAAACTGACCTCCCAGTCTAGCTGCTAACACAGCACTTTGCAACCCTGACAGCGATCAGTTCCCCCCAGACCAGGCCTGCCCTACCTACAGGTGGGGCTCTGGGCAGCCCTGTGCACGGCTGTGTCCCCAGCACCCAGTATACACAGCAGGGACACCCTAATGCTCAGTGATGGAAAGAATGCCTGCCTCTTCCAGGCCAAGCCCCCTGGGACTCCCCAGGACCTGCTAGGATAGCCAAATGGGTCCTTGAGGTTGATCTGCTGAGTGTACCCCATTCACCGCAACAAGGGAGGCCCTTTCGGAAGCCGGGACTCAAACCTGCACCTCTGGGCTCCTTGAGCTCTTCTCCTTCCCACTCAGCTGCTGGCCTCAAGTCAGCTGAAAGTGACCCTTAGAATCTGAGGGTGGGAGCATGGCTGCCTCTCTCTAGAAGGCAGGCCCCAGCCAAACAAGACAGGGGTCGTGTCGTGCTCGTAACTCCTGGATTAGCCCAGGTCGCGTGAGCTAGCCCCCAGGAACGACAGCAGAGCCATCCCAGCCCCTCCTTGAAGCCCCTCCCAGTCCACGTCCTCCCTCGTGGCAGTTCCCCTCATGTGGGGTCTTGGGCTTCAGATTTACAAGCCCAGCGCGGTTTCCCGGAAGCTCTGTGTTCAGTGAGGAGTCATCATTCTGAAGGAATCACAGCGGTACTTCTATCACTTTGAATTAGTGGGGCAGCTACTTCTCACTTCTTTTTTATAAAAAATTTTTTTTTCACATATCATTTTTTAAAATAGAGCTCATTATTTTAATTATATCCATTTAAATGTACAGTGGAGCCCTTGGATATTCTCAGCACGAATCATTAGGTATATTAGTGAGAAAGCACTTGGAATCTATCTACATGCTGACACTCCATAATCTATTCTATTTGTGTCGCTGTAAAATAGATTTATATATAGATAACTACAAAATAGTTACTCAAGATATGCTATGAATTTTATATTTAACCCGAGTCACACTGCAACACGCAGTCCAAAGTCGGGCTCTAAAGGGATATGTTCAGTAAGCAACATGCTCTCTGTGGTCACAGGTGAGGGCTTGCCCCCACCTGCAGGCGGGAAGGTGGGCAGAGTGGGTCCCCTGCCCACGGACTTCTGGGAGGACCCTGGCCTTTCATGGCGTGGCTTCCTGGAAGGCCTCGGGGGTCCCTGCAGGAGCGCCTGGGCTGCTTGAGTGAGGTGCTCTGTTTCCTGCCTGCTGTTAGATCTCAGCCTCTTTCCACAGAAGTCCTCTGGTGACATACACAGGATGTGTTTGGCTACTAACCAAAGGATTGGTGGTTCAACTCCACCCTGAGGCATCTGGGAAGAAAGGCCATACGTCCATGAGAACACAGCCATGGGAAACCACAGTCCTACCCTGAAGGGCACAGGGTCGCCATGAGTTAGCGTCCACTTGACAACCAGATTACATTTGAAGACATGCCGCTAAGGCCGGCAGGTTTACAAGCCACCAACCACCAGGTGCTGCCAGATGCTGCCCTCACTCTGCACAGATGCATCCCATCATCGTGTGAGCCAGGGCCAATGTGCCCGCGAGACCTCAGAGATAGACTTCCCGCCACAGGTCTTACCTGACAGTTCTCCAAGTGCCCGCCCCCACCCCGCCACATCTGCTCTTTCTAACAGGCCTGTGGACAGATGGAGAAACTCAAGCAGAGGACAGGGCCTATGGTCGCTTGGTGCCCTTCCCCATCCTCGGGCCCGATGCCAATACCTGGCACACAGCAGAAAGTCAACAACAACTGGTGAGTGAATGAACAGCAGCGCCAAAAGCTCTACCCAAGCTTTCGTGCGGAACCTGGTCTGAAAGCCATTCTTCTGACTCCAATCCCAGTGCTCTTTCTCCTAAACTGTGCATGGCCAAAGATGATAGAAGCCACAATTTCCAAGTGGATTTGAGGATGAAAGTCAAAGGTCACTTAGAGGGGATGCTGGAGGAGGCGCTTCAGGTCATGCCCATGTTCAGGAGTTCAACCACTTTGTTTCTGGGAACCACTGTTCCAGCATCTTGCGTGAAGAGACCCAAGGCCCAGAAAACCTCCAGTTCTGAGAGCCTTCAGCCCCTGGACTTCAGTCCCATCTCTGCCGCCCATTCCCTGGGCTGTCCTCTGTCTTCCACCCGGACAATGAGTGAGAGCTGGGCTCCACAGCCTCTTCTGAACTCCTTGGGGGATGCACACAATGAACATACTTGGCCGAGAACTGAAAGGACAGAGATTCGTGTCGACCCGGAGGTATCTTGAAGGAAAGAGCTGGCAATCTACTCCCCAAAGTCCATCACTGAAACTCCAGGGAGCACAGGGCTACACAAGAGGGCGTCATGGCAACCGGCAAGGCCCTTGAAAAGGCCTTTCCTCATCAGAGGTATCGTGCACAGGTTGGGGAGCATCGTGCACAGGTTGGGGAGCAGTGCACCCACCTGTGTTCCAAGGTCCGGAGAACCACTCAAGGGCAGCACTGACCCTGGCACCTCAGCCCCCTGCAGCCCCATTCAGGGGTGAGGAGGAAAGCGGGCAACCACAGCATGTAAATAATGACTGGCTAATCCCTCTGGAAGAGAACTTCATTAAAACAGTCCCGACTCATTAGGAATGAGGGTTAACTGGTCTCAAGCTGGGCCTAAGCACACGCTCGCTGAACACACGGGCTATTCCGTGAATTAATGCCTATGCAAGCGTGGCTTTAGGAGCCGTTCTCAGCCTGCCCCGGAGGCTGACCACTGACCAAGTCCTCCAGCTCAACCCACTTGGCACCCACTGACAGATTATCTGAGTGCCAGGGGGGTCTCATCTATCCCCTGCTGCTGGCAGGTTCACTCCTGAGCAGAACGGCATACGCTCCCAACTCCCACCAGGCTGTTTGCCTCCACCCCGCTAGCTGTCCTTTCTGAGGCTCCGGGTGACCGTGCTGTGAAACCCTGTGGTCAGTGCCCACATCTCATCCAACTCGTCCTGCGACATCGCTCCCCTCTCTGCTCCTCCCAACTCTCCCCCCACCCTCTGCTCCACGCTCACCCAGTGAACCTCCCCTGCCTTAGGGCCCTTTCTCTGTCTCTTCGGACCATCCTTCATCTCAACAACCCGTAAGCGCTGCTGTGACCCCCTGGATTGCTTCTAGAGCCGCTTCTGTTTTCACCCACACTCCCTCCTCGAGTTGTGTACCCCCGACGGTGCTTTAAAACATCGACTCACACCCTACGCGACTCGTCCAGATGTATGCTTCAAAATAATGACTATATGCCGATGAACCCCAAATGTTATCTCCAGCTCGGGCCTCCCCTGAACTCCAGACCTACACACAAATCTGCCCAGGAGAAAACTCCACGTGGATACTACCAGGCGTCCAAACGCCTCCCCACAGGCAGCCCTCTGTTAATAGCAAGTCCATCCTTCCAGCTCCTCAGTCTCGGATCCCGGATTGTCTTAGCCACACCCCTCAAGCTGGCTCCCTACGAATGACTCCACCAGCAAATCCCATCAGCTCACCTTCAATCAACATATGCTCAGAACATGCACTGGTCACCAAGCAGGTCCAAGCCACATTCCTTCTCTCCTGCCTTGCTGTAATAACTTCATAACCAGCCTCCTGGCTCCTTCCCTTGTCCACCCTCCTGAAAGCGACATTCTACCTAGCTGCCGGAGCCATCTTGTTCAAATGAGCCAGGCCCTAGCATTCCCTGGCCCCGAATCCACCCCTGGTTCTGTGGCTCAGAGTTACCACCGCCGGTCCTCAGCAGGACTCTCACAAAGCTCCATGACCGGTCCTACATGTCTTCTGAGCTTACCTCTACTATTCCCTGCTCATTCTCACCTCTCTCACCACACTGGCCTCCTGGCTGTTTGCTGAGAACACACACATGCACCCACTTGGGCCGGTACACACTCTTTCCTTTCTCTGGAATAGTCTCTCCCTCCCACTCACCCCATGGCTGGTTCCTCTCTTCTTTAGGTCTTTATTTAAAAGGTACAATGCTAGGGGAGACTTTTTAGGCTGCCTAGTGTAAACTCACACCCACCTCTCTCCTTGCCAGGCCCCTCCCACTCTACAATCCTCTTCTCTGCTTTAAGTGCTCCCCTCAATACCGCCCCATCTTTACACTTTTCATTGTCTGCCTCCCCAACCAGGGAGCAAGCACCAAGAGCATGAAGGCTTCGCCACACTGGTTCAGCGACGAATCTCAACACCTAGAGTCATGCTTGGCACGTGGTAGATGATCAGGAAGTATCTGTTCAGTGAACGAACCAATGAGGGAGCCCTGGAGAGACCAGAGACCAGAGCCAAAGACAAACAAGGCACCCGCAACCTGTTTCTAACCAAAGACCAACAAGCAAGTCGAATGCCACACTCCTCAGGAAAGGACGCCACCATCACAGAGAACTGGTCGTTTAAAGGCTTTAATTAGTGTCCAGATCTCAATAGGGCATCATCTCACCCAGCTGGCCCTCAGCACAGCATTGGTCTGAGGTATCTTACCAGAGCCATTGTTCGGGCCGGGTGAAGTCTATTTGGTGGGTCTCAGAGTCTCACTTTCACCCTCTGCAGTGAAACTGTCTAAATCTTTCATGGTCCTCCTACTCAAGACCCTGACCTGCTTTTGAGGGAGAGGCCGCCGTATATACAGAGGCACAGCTTAGGGCCCTTGTAGGCTGGCAGATGGGGTCAGAGGGCAGCTGCTAACCTCAACCCATGAAACGGCCCGTGAGCCTGCAGTTTCAAGTCTGGGTTTGGAGGACTTGAAGCACTGGTCAATGAAGAGCAACAGCCTTCAGTTCGCACTACACCTCGACAGCAGGAAGACAAAGAGCCTTCACAGCTGAACCAACAAGCCACGTGTGGTAAACAGAAGAGACTCACACTGTGAAGGGCTTCGTTGTACTTGGATCTACAACCAGCATGCCCAGAAGCAGCAGCCAGGAACGCAAATGCCTGCTGCATTGGGGCAATATGCTACACACACCTCTTTAGAAAATTAAGCAAGCCAAGATGTCAATTTAGGACTAACGTGAGCCTTGTCCAAGCCATCATACTTTCAACTGCCTTATGTGCAAGGGAAAGCTGGACAACAAATAAGGAAGACTAGAGAAGAATTAATGGGCCGTGATAGTTGGGATTTTTGTGCCAACATGGGTCCCGTAGAAACATGTAGGTGAAGTTTAGTCTGTCAATCAGGTCACAGCTTGATTGGAGGGCCACTGAGATAAATGGCTTTCCCAAGTCGGTCTCCTTTCTTTCTCCTTGGAGGTGGGCCACTCTCTCTCTGTTGACGGGCCATCTCTAGAGCCACGCTGAGACCTGTGAGAGCCACTGAATCCACAATACTTTGCATCTACTGGCCTGTGATCATCCTGCATATTGCATCATTGCATGTGCTGCATGAGGCTCAAGAGGGACTTATGGACCAGTATTGGACTTACGGGCTAATAGCGAACTTATAGACTTGCTCTGGACTGGGCTGGGATGTTTCTTAATGTACAATTACTTTTGGAATTAAAACTCTCCCTTACACACGAGTGTTAATGAATTTGTTTCTCTAGTTGACCCAGCCTAACACATGGGTACATTTGAATTACAGGGTTGAGTGAGATGACTGAATAGACTGGGTCACCATAAAAAAGGAACAATTCTGTCTTGGAAGGAGTACAGCCAGAATGCGTCTTAGAAGCACGGACGGTGAGACTCTAGCTCACATTCTGAGGGCATGTGGTCAGGAGGGACCAATCCCAAGAGAAGGACACCATGCTTGGTCAAGCAGATGGTCGGAGGTCAAGAGGAGGAAGACCCTCAGGGAGACGAACGGGCACAGGGGTGCACACGCAGCGATGACTGTGGGGACCAAGCAGGACCTGCCAACAGTTCCTTCTTTTGTACGTAAGATCGCAATGAGTGGAAATCAACTGGAGGGCACCCAAAACCAACCCCTCTACTTCTGAGGGCTCCAAGGTCCCTGGGTGGCACAGTTGCAGCTCGACTCCTACCTCCAGATAGGCTGTTCGAACCCAGCTGGCAGCACCATGAACAGAGGCCTGGCAGCCCGCTTCCGTAAGGATGGCAGCCAGGAATGCCACGTGGAGCACGGTTCTGCTCTCTGACAAGTGGGGGGCGGAGGCGGAATCATTGCATGGCTACGGTGTTGGGGGTTGTTGCTATGGGAACAGCTCACAGGTGTCAACTGAGGGTTCCCGAGAGGGGAAACTGCGAGCCACAGGCCATGAGTGTGGCAGCAGGGGCGGACGACGATGGTGGCGGTGGTGCGGAGGACAGGCATGAGGAGGAGGGCGGTGACAAGGGCGGCCACGGCGCCGCACCAAGAGCTCAGGACATGCAAAGCACAGGGCTCCAATGCTTCCCGCAAGGGGACTTCAAAAAGTTCATTGAAAAGGGGAATTTTCCCAAGATAAAAAGCATAGACTTAGAGAAATAGAGAAACTTTTCCCTGTTCTTATAACTGTCCTGTAACAGAGCCAGAATTGGATATAGGTCCACCCTAGTCCCAAGTCTGGCCTTTTAATCACTTGGATGATTGTGTTTGTTTGTTTTTAAAATCTTCTTGAAAGAAGAAACAATAAAATGCTTGTTGAATGAATAACAAATAAATGATTAAGCACCTGGAAGCTCCAAGTGATAGGGGTTGTGTGGCCCTGTCTCCCTCGGTATCCCTAGTCTAGAGCAGGGCCTGGCGTAAACTAGAAGCTTAACCTCGCAAGCAGGAGATCAACTTAGACAAAGAACTTGGCGTTCCACCCCTTCCACACAGCAGTCCTGGGGCTGCGGACTGGCTCTTGACCTCCAGCTCGCCTTGGTATGTTTTCAAGTGGCCACTGTCCTCAGAAATGTCCTTTGGGTATGAGGACTGGGTGTCAGTAGCAAGGAGAGAAATCTAAATGGGAAGGCAGTTCCCAGTTTCACCCCTAGGCTCGGGAGCCAAGGACAAGAACTCCCGTGAACCCAAGCTGTCCAGAGACACCAGTAAGGAGGCTGGCATCTGCGTTTCCAATTGCACCTATGTCACAAGCCCTCGTGACATCATCCCGTCCTTCACAGACCTCAAAATGATCTTCCATTTCTGTCATGTATCACTGATAGATTTTAGTATATAGTCAAGTAGAAAAGATTAAGTTAACAGATTAAAACTATTAACCTATTAAACACCTCTTGGCAGTTTAGATATTCAAAACAACCTACAATACCTAAGTATATCATTAGTTTGGGATAATTTTCTCCAATGTGCACAGTCAGTCAGCCACAATGCCAGGTAGACAGCCACAGATTTCAACAGTGAGAGATCAGTCCTCGGCTAATTTAACCCTAAGCTAGAGAAACACAAGTGTCTTGGCCACCCTTCAGGACACAGCGCCAACATCAGGCGGCACAGCAGGGTTCTTCTGGGGAAGCCGAGAATGCCTTTGTGGGGTCATGGCACGTGGGAGGCTGGGCCAGGTCAGGTCAGTGTGCAGAGCCGCCATGGACACACTGTCTTCCTGTTCCAATGGGGCTGACAGAGGCATGGTCCTGATCCATTAGCCACAGGTTCTGCTCTCTGAAAAGCCTACCTCTCGTGGAATCCCTCACACAACTGTTGGGGTACCCTATAGAATCAGGGGTTCTCACGTTGACAGAATCTCTCCAGTGGGAAGAGGGGGGGCGCAGGCCGTGCCCATTGTCTGCAGAGAACACCTTGCGAAGTGGAGATGCACAGCGAGGAGCAGAGGATTAGCACGCTCTCTCACTGACTGTGGACATCATTCCCTTCCCAAGCCCTGACGTGTGCAACTCCCCTTTTCTCTCTCTCTCTGACGCCCGCTCTGGGGTCCCGCTCCTCACACTACTTTCTCTTGGGTAAAGGAACTGCCCAACCAGACTATCCTCCTACAAGGCTAACTGGTGGCCAGACTCTGCCCAGAATTTGGGAGGAGGGCATACACAGGTCGGAAAAATCACATGTGAACTCTGGCAGGAAGCTAAACCTTGAGCCAGGCAGGTGCACCCTAAGTTGGATGAACCAAGAGTCCACTGTAGTTGGCTCTATGAACAGATCGCCCTCTCGGGCCCTCACAGGCACAAAACCTGGATGGCGAGTAAGAAAGCCGGAGAGGAGCTGATGTCTCGGAACGACAGCGTGGGCAAAGGAGGCTGTTGAGAACAAACAAGTTTGTCTTGGAAGAAGTACGGTCAGAACGCTCCTTGGAACTGAGGACAGGGAGACTCCATTGTGAGTACTTTGGGCATGCTATGGGGGGTGGGGCGAGTCCCTATGCACGGCATGGTGTTTGATAACGTGAGGGTCAGTAGAACAGGAGGGACATTCTCAATGAGCTGGTCTGCCAAGGTCCATCTGTGCTCCACCTGTGGGCTCAACCGACCAGTGTGAGGAGGGAGCAGGACCAGGCCGTCGCTAGTTCTGCTGCACACAGGGCTGCCACGGATGAGCACCCACACCCAGATGGCACCAAACACCAGCAGGGCACACACACCCAACGCAGTTGGCACAATGGTTGAAACACTCAGGGCTGGTAGTGGAAACTTAACTAGTGGTTCCCAGGGTCAAAAGACCTGGCCATCTCCCACAAAGAGCACAGCCCAGGAAGCCCTGTGGGGCCCTGACACTCTGCCAGACCGAGTCACTAGGAACCAGCGTCCATTAGAGAGCACCAAGCAGCAGCAACCATGCCGTGCTGGTCATGAACCAGCAGCAGGCCTATTCCTGAAAGTATTTTTTGCAAAGGAACTGAATGTGTTTTGTTTGAAGCTACTTTTATTTCACCACTGAAAACTTAAATGTTAAACAGCAAGAAGACGTGATTTAAAAAATAATTATCCAGCTACGCGCATGTAGTTATCTGATTACATGGTTCGCTGAAGAAAACCTTGGGTGGTTCTGGCTTAAAGGACGCAAGACGCGGCCAGGTCCAAAGGCGTTTTCCTAGGTGGAGTGACCTTGGATGGGGCGATTCCACTTGACAGGAAGAATACTAATCACCACCATCAGAAAGCGGACCAAACATGGCACGTTTAAAGGGCAAGATGGAGCAATTAGATCACGTTGACCCCGTCAGTAACTACGTGCTCCGTCTTCACACTCATGCAAGGTATCAACTGCCATCTACTGCCTCCTGCTAAGGAGAAGAACCCAGCACCAGAGGGGACCAGCATGGTGGTAACAAAGGCAAACACTGATTGAACACTTACCAAAGGGCAAGCATGTGCTAAGAGTGTTGACTATTACACTTAACCCTCACTCGCAACACTGGGGGCGTCCTGCTGGCCCGGCGGGAGTTTGGACCCAGCAGCTGCGCTCAGAGGAAGCTGTGGCAGTCTGCTACCTTGCAGGCTGCAGCCTTGACAAGTGCCCACAGCAGTCCTACTCTGCCCTGCAGGGGCACTAGGGGTCAACGCCAACTCAACCACCATGGGTTTCTGGGTTAGCAACACTTTTGAGAGCACCCTGGTGACACAATGGTTAAATGCTTGTCTGCTAAGGGAAAGGCCAGGGGGTGGAATCTTCCAGCCCTTCTCCAAGGAAGGTGAGGCAGTCTGCTTCCAGGAAGATTCCACTGCCTTGGAAACCCCCCAGGGCAGTTCGACCCTGTCCCACAGTGTCCCTACGAGCCAGAATCGACTCAACATCAAGGAGTTGGGTTTGGTGCAGTGCTCGAGGGGAATTCTAATATGATCCTCATCTTATGGAATGAGAGACTGAAGCCCAGGGACGTTAAGTGACCAGCCCGCCTCAAGTTGTTTATTCCAGAGCACACTTTACCATCTGACACCTCATCCACTTTCAATCCATTCCTCACTTATCAATATGTGCAGGGTCCAATGTCCAGGCCATTATTTGAAAACCAGTGTTATGCCAAAATAGAGGATGACTACATTATTATACAACTACCGAATGATGCTATGACACACTGCCAAATCACATCACTACATAACTACTAAATTATGTCATCGCAGAGAGTCATGGCCCAGCCAAGCGATACACTTAACTTTAACCACCACAGCCAGCTTCACTCCCCCTTCAAACTCTGGGCCTTGTTCCTGCCACAGGTACGATGCTAACGCACAACAACCAGATTTTTCACTACCTCCATGAATGTCAAATGTCAGAAAACAAGGTCGCCCCTAAGTGAGGAGTTGTGGTGGTGTTGGTCACCATGGCAACCTTGTGTACCAGAGAATGGAAGCCCAGTCCCGCACCAACCTCACCAGTGCTACGTGTGAGCACAGCACTGGAGCCGCTGTGTCAATCCATCTCAACGAGGCCTTTTCTCTTTTTCGCTGACCAAATATGATGCCTTTTTTCCAGGACTGGTCCTTCGTGGATGAAGCCTCACCATCCTTGTTTCCCATTCTGGTGAACCTTCTCCCGAGACAGATTGGTTGCTCTTCTGGTAGTCCACGATACGTGCTGCTCTTCACTGACGCCGTCATTCAGACCCATCCAGGGAAGCTTCCTCTGCTAGGTCATCAGCCCCACGAGGATGGAGACTGCAGTTTCGGCTCACTGCTACCGCCAGTAGAGGCCTGGTGGCACAACGGTCAAGCGCTCGGCAGCTAACTGAAAGATCAGTTGTTCAACCCCCCCAGCCCTTCCATGGTAGGGAAGACCTGACAATCTGCTCGCAGAGATTCCAGCCCCCGCAGGAAACGCTGTGAGGCAGTTCTGTTCCACCATGCACGGTTGCTAATGCATGGGAATCAACGCCATGACACACCACACCACACCACACCAGAGACCTCCAATGCTGTAGACAGTACCCAGCACATGTTAAGCATTTAATGAAACATCTGTGAAATGAAAACAAAGACGTGGTGTAAAGATCTTCTCATCCTCTAGCTCCAGATCTGTAACACAAACTAACTCGATCCGGTGCACAGCGACCCTAAAGAATAGGGTCAAACTGCCCCTGCAGGTTTCTGAGGCTAACAATTTATGAGAGTAGGAAGTCTCATTTTTCTCCCTTGGAGCAGCTGCTGGCTCTGAACTGCTGACCTAGGGGGTTGGCAGCCCACAGTGTAACCACTATTCCACCAGGACTCTGTCCTACTCTAAAAGGGCTGTGTAGGAAACTAGCATATGCACTGAAGAAATGAGTCTCTTAACCTCTTCTATGCCTGCTTTCCTTGTCTCCAAAATGAACAGGTTAGGAGCGATTCTCTACATGTCTCTGAAATCATCAAGTGCCTACAGTTTTTAAAAGAAGGTGGGGTACTAATTGATTACTTTAGCAAGCCTGTGCTGCGTTCACTTGATTTAAAGAGCTGTATTTTCTTTAGGATTTTCTAGTGATGCACTACAGACCTGAGATAGTTAAGGTTTATTGTGTCAACCTGGCCAATACACATGTGGGATTATTTGAAGGACGGAGAGATAAGTGGCTCGGTGAGCCTCACCCTTTTGGTTCTCTGGTCTCTTGCTCTCTGATGGCCAGACCGGGGTGTGGCTGCCTTAGCTGGCAAGGCTCACTTCCTGCAAGACATCCCTGAGGAGAAGCCACATGGACGTACCCTGATGCAGCCCTGGGAGCTGGAGCAGCCGTGTGGAGACCCCTGCCAGCGCTGAGAGGCTTGCACCACCACTGGATTCAAAGACTGTCTACCCACTGGCCTGTTATGATCCTCCTGCAGTCAGCGTCATTGTGTGTGTTTTGTGAGTCTGAGGAGGACTCTAGATCAGTGTCAGAAGTATGGGCTAAGTGAGACTTACGGGTTTGGGCTGGACTGGTTTGGGATGCTTTTTGAATGCGCACTTACCCTATATATAAAACTCTCTTATTCATGTGAGTTTCTGTGGATTTGTTTCTCTACTCTACCCAGACTAACACAGGCCCCCATTCCTCCTTGAGTAAATGAAGTTTGGCTGTAGTTGTGCTACGTGATTTTGTAACCTGCACACCAGGTCAGCGTCACCCTCAGCGCTGGCTCGCTGGGCCTGTAAACCTACTCGCGTTGGGGTACCAGGAAGTAAACCAAACCACATTCGGTTGTATTTTAGGATCAGACACACTACCCCTCCTTGTGCCTCTCAATTTAACACTGATTCCTTAGTAGCCCATGCCGCTGGTTCTGGTGTTGAGCCAGAGGCCCTCTGGAGAAGTAACACAATCACGTGTTCCAGGCCAAAAGGCAGGCACTGAGACAAAGTGCTTGTTGTGGCACAGCTAGGAGTGCAGGCCCAACTTCAGAGGGTAGGGGGTCCTAGGAGGCCATTCCTGACAAGGCTCATCTGGGAACCTCAGCACCTTGGCTTCCCCATCTGAAAGAGAAACTAATTGACTTCTAACATCCCACAACACCTCCACGACTTTAAATGACACCGAACGATCTAACCCAATGGCCAGGGTCAACGTCACCAGTGCACCAGCTAAGACCTAGCCTATCATTCTCTGGACATCCCATACACAATTCACTTCTAGAACGTGGGCGGCCTAGAGCGGGGAGCCATCTCTTTCGTCTGTCCTGGGCCTTCTTCCTGCCACCCCCACCCCCACCCTAATGCCCCCAATTGGCCACTGCTCCAACTCCACTCCTCCTCCATAGAAGAGCTGCAGCAGCCATGCCCACTTGTGCCACCGTGGTGGACACCCACGGCTTGGTCCTTTTGGCTTCGTGGCTACCAGCATCCCAACTTTGGGAACATAACTCTTATCTGACAAATTCCATACCCTGCAGGAGTGACCGAGTTAGGGGATGAACACATGGCCCAAACTGGGCCGATGAGAAGCAACTTGGGACCTTTTACTTGAGCTATCATGAAAGAGGCCTTCTAGTTGGCTAACGCGCAGAAGAGGAGCGCTAGCAGGGGAGGCAGGGATGGAGTCTGATTCCTTCTGTCAGCATCTGAGCTCCCAAACTAGCACACCCTTGGACTTCGCAGCTGCACACACTCATTTCTCTTGAATCTAATTGGGGGTCAATTTCTAACATGCTCCCTCCAAATAGCCCTGAGTAATATAAAACCCTTGTTCTAAAGGTTTTTACACATGTCATCTTATTCCAGCCTCACAAGCACCCTTTTCAAAGTTAAGAACCAAGGTCACCCCAGATTTAGAGAAAGGGAAACCAAGACAGGAGGGAGGGTATGTGGGGGGGGGGGGGGGCGGAAGAATGCCACAGGCCCCGTGAGGCCCCATTCATGCCTGAATTCCAAAATATGCTAAGACTAACGCCCCCCAGAGTTGGCAGTGTAGCAGCCAAGCCAGGGTTGACAGGATTCCAGAATGCAGCGCAGTGAGTTAGCTTTTGGCTTTGTCCAGGCAGCCAACGGCCAGGTCAGGAATGAATCACCCATGGGTTCCAGCCACAGGTGCCCACAAAGGGCCCCAGACAAGCTGGAAAACATAGTACTACCTAAGACCTCAGGGTCTTCTCAGCCAAGGCAGCTGTCCTGGACCCTCCATCCTTCCAGGTAGTGAGGACCATAGAGCTGTGACTATGTGATTATGAGACACGAAGACCAAGCTGTGCGTGTGTGCGTGTGCGCGCACATGTGTGTGTGCGTGTGTGTGTGTGTGTTTGGGTGGGGGGGGAGCTCACCTGCCCGACGTGCTTTTCCTTCCAGCTGCACTGGCTCCGTCAGCCTGCAAGAGAAACCCAAAACATGTGCATGAGCCAGGTGGAAAGACAGATCTTACCCCTGCCACCCCACCGAGGTCCCGCTGGTCACCACCCACCCGCCCCACTCCTTCAGGTTGCAAAGGTCTGTCCCTGTCGGCAAGAAGGCGTCAGGACACCCTGTTGTTTGCTTGGCCCTTTAAATCCTGGTTGAGCACCCAAATGCCACCACAAACCCAGCAACAGTGGAGCCCTGGGGACTGGGTGAAAAGTAAGTAACCAGCTCAATCTAAGATTGAATTGCACCATTTTTATTTTCAGCTGGGATTTCCAATAAAACAGTAGCTGCAGATTTATTCCTACCAACCGGAGGGGAAGAAAAATCCTATTATGTTAAAATATTCTGTCCCCGAACCCTACAAGCAGAGGAAGGCAAGAGAGTTCTGGTTCTCTAATCTCTTTTGTTTGGGGGAGGGGGGTGCAGGAGGATACGAAGATAATGCTGACCAAATGTAATTTTCAGAAATCATACAATACTAGTTTCGAGAAACTGAGGCCTTGGGAAAGAAATAAGGAACCTGTCGGAAATGTCATGAGGACTAAGAACCACTCTCTGGGGTCCTGACTCCTAGGCTCGTGCTGGGAGTTGGGTGGGGGGCTCCCTGCAGAGGCCCGAGCAGACTGCTGACCTGGACAACGCACTGGGTTCTCCATCACCGCTGGTAGAAAAGTCCTTGCCTAGATTCAGCATGGCAGCAGAGAAATAACTAGGCACAATGCAGGTCCCAAACCCCAGGGCCACATGTTTCCAAATCCAGAACCTTCCCAACTTGGGAAAGGTCATGGAAGGCACATACTCTCCATATCCTGAAGCCGCCTTGGCAGGTTTTGGGGGCGCCGTCATGTTCGCAAAGAAGCAAACAGTAACCCACTCCAACTTGAAACAGGCCCGTGGCCATGCACTCAATGTTGTGGCTGGTGGAAGCCTTGTGGAACGGAGGGCCACCGGGTTTTTACAGGAAGGATCCCTACAAAAGCACATTGGTAGGCCTGCCTCTCTCTGGATAGGCACCAATGACCAGCCTCTACAATAGCCTTGTCTTCCCTTCAGGCTAGCCTCTGCCACCTAATCAATTAAAAAACCAAAACAAAACAACAACTCCCCTTCCAGTTTGGAAGCGTTTTGCAGTTCAGGATGGTGGACGATGCATCTATTCAGCACAGTGCCCGCTTACTGGAGGACGCCAACTGGCAAGCCCAGGTGGAGCACTTCGAGCCAAGAAAGCTATCAATAAAGAAGTATGAAGGGGTCAGACTCCTATTTCTCTTGTGAAGCGGGATAACCCACAACCCCAGCCCTACGCAGCAGTGATGGCCAGGTGGAGCCCAGGTGAAGCTGGGTCTCCTGAGGCCCCCTCCTCCCACCCTACCCCTCTTGGCCTGTGGGCATCTGCACGCACAGCCTCTGGTCACTTCCCATCAAACAGCAGTGTGTGGACTCGACGTGCCTTGTCTCATTTCCTCCCCATTTAAAGAGTTGACTGTCTTGGAAATCCACAGGGATGGCGGTTCTACCCTGACCTCTGGGGTGGCTCTGAGTCAGCATCAGCTCGACAGCAGCCAGAGTCAGCGAATCCTCCCTAAGTCCCGTTCCCCCATTTTACAGGTGAGGAAACGGCAACAGGTGAGAAACACTCTGATCAGAATCACCACAACCACAATCTCAGGTTTAGAACATGCCAACCGGGCCTTCATTGGGTCTAGAGAATTCAGGGGAGCCAACCAGGAAATGAGGTGAAGCCACAAACGGGGAGGTAGAAGCATATGGTCTGAGGAGAAGGAACTCATGGGGCGCCAGCATGTTACTTCAGCAGAAGCAACCAGAGAGCAGAAAACGGTGTGCCGATCCTTTGACCGGGGGCTAAAGAACAGGCTTCACGACAACCTCTCTCCTCCGGGTGACTTGCATTCCTCGAAACGTGTGTGTAAAGCAAAGGGGCAGAAGTTACTTTCACGTTCCCATCACAAGCGGCAGGAGGTGGGGGTTCTGTTTCCCCTACACGTGAACCATACTGTCAGATCCCAAGTGACCTCTCATCTCTCACACGCAGTCTGGGCAGGCGTTTCTAGGGTTACCTCCACGTTTCTAAAGGCCCCTTTCTCCACGTCCTGCCACCACAAGTGCAGTCAACCAGATCACGGGCAACTGGAGTGGCTCCAAGGCAGGGGCTGGGATCATCTCCACTGGCTTCCCGGTTAGTAAGTTTTATGATACTCGACCACATTTTTACTTTCCACCCACTTTTACACAACAAAGATAAAAATGCTAGAACTATTCACGATCGTCTACAAATGGGTCTCTGGCAGATATGTAAGGTGAAGGCCCTGGGAGTGTGGGACCCTAGGAGGGAGGAGGCCCACTACAACTGCATTCAGTCTGTTTGTCTGCAAGTTGCCTGCGTGCAAGGCTGGACAATGCCCAAACCAGCATACGTCGGGCTCGCAAACCATCTCAATCATGGCATTAGGTTTGGCATTGGGGTGGTGAGGCCAGAAGCTGACCCACCATAAGGACAGGGGACCATGGCCCTTCAGTCCTAACCCCAGCCTGCATTCACAGTGCTGACTCCATCAGCTTCCAGCTGCAGGGATCCATCCACATGACGCCTGGCCAGTTCTCTGTCCTTGAAAATACTTTAAAGCAGGGGTGCTCAATACGTCGATCGCGATCTACTTACTAGTCGATCGCAAATGTAACGGGGGGAGATCGCATGGCATTAAAAAAAGAGACATACGCCTGTCATCAATCCCGTCACTTAACTGATGCACAGCGCAGCCAGTCAGATGCAATCTTAGGTGTCAAACGCATGCGCAAACAACTGCGCTAACTGCAGAAAGACTGACAAGCTAAGCTATCGCCAATTTTTAAGACCTTGGATTTTTTCTTTTAAACATTAAGAAAGGGTATTACAATGAGTGGGGGAGCTGGACCACGTAAGAAGACAAAAACGTATCACTTTCATGCGGAATGGGTGATTTTGACATGGCAAGCCGACATTCAGAGCGCAGGTTCAGTTCTGGAACGTACTCGCAGAGGGAAAATTCCCAAGCACGAGAACATGAGCTATCTCCTTGACTGCATTCTTCGGCTCTACTCATTTACGTGAGTCAGCCTGTTCCCACAGAAAGATTGTTATGTCCAAGCACCGTTTTAACATTGGTAACGCGGGACACCAGCAGGACACCATTGATAAAACTCATATCCTGGCGAAATAGCCACATGGGAGCCGAAAACCGTAGACCCTAGCTTGTCATGCATTCTTTCCAAAAATCGAGACTTTTTTAAAATGCCGTAGGACGTGGGAAAAATTGTTAAAAATTGGGACTGTCCCACCAAAAGCGGGACGTCTGGTCACCTGACTGATAAGCATTTGGAAGTGTGCTTGAGGCGGGCTGTCAGCAGCTACTGTCCGGACTATGCAGCCCTGGCTCATTCCATTCAGTGCAAGTCATCAGAGCAAACTCAGGTAATGACCAAAAAATGTACATAGTTAATTGTGTTCTGCAATATGGACTCATGTGGTCATGCAAGGTACATAAACATACATTGTACATATAAATTCTCAATGCATTTATGAATAAATGTAATAGATGTTTTGCATTTTTGTAGTTGGTAGATCATTTTCACGTGATCATTTTATAAGTAGCTCGCACGCTGAAAAAGTGTGAGCCCCCCTGCTTTAGAGCAATGGGATGCTGTTATTTTCCTAGGCGCCCCTCCCCCCAAAAGGGTCTACGATCAGCAATTTCCTAAGATCCATTCGACACTATGCTCACCATTACCTAGTGTAATCTAACCTGATTCTCGATTAGAACTGAAATTTGAGAACAAGATTGAAGAGTCAGAGTTCGAGCCTTGGCTCTACCATTTCGAGCTGTGTGATCTCGAGTAAGCCACTGCCCTTCCAGAGCATCAATTTCCTCATCTGCAAAATGGGAACATGCATATCGTATACCCACACCACATGGAATGAGGTGTAAGACTTAAGTAGGATAACGTGTGGTAAAAGCACTTGTCATGGGCTTGGCACTAATCATTATAAGAATCACTGACAATCCTAGATAATTATAAAAGTCACCTTTTAATGGATGGTGGAAACTGAGGCACTGGAAAACAGAGGAACTTGAGATTGCACAGAAAAGGAATAGCAGAACTGGACTGCATCAGACTATCTTCCCAGCATGCCTCAGGGTCTGACCCGCATGTAATGCTAAGTTTGTATTTCGTGAGCACCTATCAAACCACCATGGACCTGAGACCTTCTCCCAGGAGACCCGTCAGCACGACACTGACTGGTGTACTCACTGTTCAAGCATGGAACCCTCCAGAGGCCCTGCTGTAGATGTAGCATTGGATTATCTTCTACTACAGAATGTATAGCTCACTTCTGGCCTCTGGCTGGCTTTCTCTCTGAACCCTGGGCAAGCATTTGCCTAACTCTGGACCTGGGGTTCCCCACATGTAAAACTGGGGTAGAGCTAGAGGGCTAAATCAAACCCTCCCCCCCCCACCTTTGTTCTTAGCCAGCGTTAACCAGAGCTGTAGATGGCAAACAGAGGGAGAGAGGCCCCACATGGTCATCCTTGCATGACTGTGGTCGCTACCTGAGCCCCCCAGCCCGCCATGAGCACACCTGCCCTCCCCTCCCAGCCCCATCCATTCCTCATACGCCAGTGTCTTCCCACGGCCCGGGCAAAGCTATTTTTGGCTTCATCCGACCCTCCTCTCCCCTCCTAAATGAATGTTAAGTTGTTCTTTTCCATTCTCTTATTAAGGGTTTTCTTGGAAAGAAAATATTATTCCAAACCCAGAAATTTTATTTCTAAATTTGTGCAAATGTAAGTTGTAAGACATTAGCTGCATTTCACATTTTGTGCAAATGCCAGAAACAGGCAATTCGTGTGCTACGGGATGGGGGCTGGCCAATGATTTCGATAAAATAAACCCTTTTTTAATTTAAATGCTAATGCACTGAATTAAAATTTAATAACTGAGGAAATTGAAAAGCCGAGCAGGAATATTGGAAATAAATCCAAGCAGAAACAGCTGAAATTAAAAATTCTAGAGAGTGGGAGGAGAGCAGCTAAGCTGTCTTATATGATTACATTTTTTTTTCCAGAATGAAGCAAAAAAAAAAAAAATCCTATCTCTCGCTGGCTCTAGGGCAGTAAATCCACAGTGCTGTGATTTATTGCTCAATTTTCCTGAGGGAAAAAGGCTTTCTTTCATGCTGAAATATTTCATAAATTTCAAGCCAGCATAAATTCTTAATTTAAAAGTTATGGAGGTCACATTTAGTGCACTGGTACGGTTCCAAAATCTTAAAGGAATAGCAGCAACCAAAAAATAAAAAAGGAAAAAGGAGGGGTAAAATTTGCTCTTTTCTCCACCCGCCCCCTTTTTTTCCATTTTGGTTTTAATTCACAAGTTGAAATTTCATTATTGAAGATTCCTCCTGGAGAGACGGAGCCCAAGCGCATGGGGAACTAGTGTGTATTTGGAAATCTGCTGCAAAAGATAAAGAGATAAAGATTTAATTCAATTATAAAAAGGATTTTTTTTCCTCCGCACCCCCCCCCCTTTTTTTCTTTTTTTTTTAAAGCCACTTGAGGAATTTCTGGTAAAAATTTCCTCCCTTCATTGCCCGGGAAGGGGCGACGGTGGGGGAGGGTGGCCAATGTAATTGCTTCTCTTAGATCGCCAATCTTTTGTGCACACTGATATATTCATTTGTTATACAGCTGTTCAGCGGCGGAAAGAATGCTGGGGCGCCCATAATTCTAAGCAAATCAATCAAAAATTAATGATTTGTCATGCTTGCACAATGGAGGAAAAACAGCTCCTTGGGTCCTGGCTGCCTGATCTCAAAGAATGAAATGCCTTCCTGTGATAAGAGCGGAGCCAGGCGCGTAGGAAGGCAAAGGGGGCACCGCACACAAGCGGGCTGCGTGGTCCCCGAGCTGGGCCCGGTGAGGGTCCCCATCTTGGAGGGGGTCTCTCCAACATGGTGCTCTGCCAGTCCAGACCTGAGGATGCACCTTCCGTGGGAGGATCATTGGGAATTTGCCTTTTCCCTCCCCCATCCCAATGTCACCACTGAAGGCGCAACTCAAGAACTACCTCCTCTCTGGAGACTTCACTGATCTCTCCCCTCAACCCCCCCCCACCAAGATTTAATTTATCCCTGCTCATTGTTCTCCCAGCCTGCATACACACCACCATCAGAGCCTTCCACCAACAGTAAGCGCACCTGGGACCGCAGTTCCCGGGTGCCAGTCTCCTCCGAGGCAAAGCCCACACCCCACACATACGCCTATCTCCAACACCCAGTTCAGTATCCGCACAGGGTAACTATTAGTAAAAATGGTTGCATCCACGCACTATTGACAATGAGGTTGCTTAGATGAAAGATACTGTACTTGGATTAAAAAAATAATAACAATTGGCTCTAAATAACCAGTTACTCCTTGATTCATTCAACAGATATTTCTTGAAAGCCTATTCAGTGTCGAGCACCGTACTAGCTTCTGAGTTGACAACCTCAAACCCACTGGTGCACAATCCCAGGTCCCCAAGGTTCACCGCTCCTCCCTACCTCTCCGTGGAAGGATGGGTCCATGGGAGCCTGGGAAGGAAAAGAAAGTTCTCTGTATACTCAAATGCTGTTGAAGCCGTACCAGTCCAATGGGAACATTGTATTCTCTTCCATAATGTGCATGTATATCTCTGTCTTTACATACAATTTTCATTTTACATGACCAAATGATGCAACAGAAAGGTGCTTAGCACCAGCCAAGTTGTAGGTGGAACCAAGACTTTGCAACCAGGAAGCCAGTAGGAGGCTCTGCACCTCCAGAAACGGATGTGCGAGGATGAGTCTGCGGTTCCCAGTATTTACTGATAAGGCCAGGAAACCCAAAGGGCTCGGGCTTCGTTTATATAATGCCTTCTTTTCCAACAGCCAGTGGTCCCCCACATTTTATCTGTGATACTGTCTCTCCGCTTCTGAATAAGCCTCATTCAGAACCAAGGATGACAGCCACTCATCCAACAGCTATAGAATTCCTTTTGTCTTCCAGACATCGTTCATGGCAGCTGGGACATCCTCCTGCCCTCTCAGAGATTACATTCAAGTCGCAGGTGGGGGGACAGGGAGGTATCGTGGTGGTATCGTGGTTACACATTGGGTTGCTAGCAGCAAGGTGGGCAATTTGAAATGACTAGTCACCGGTGTACCAAGGGAGAAAGACCAGGCTCTCCACTCCTGAGAAGGGTTACAGGCTCTGAAACCGACAGGGGCAATTCTGTTCTGTCCTACAGAATGACTAGGAGTCGGAATTGACTGACTCAATGGCAGTGAGTTTGGTTTGGTGCCAATATTGAAGAATAGGTATACAGAGGTATAACTCTAAGTTATACAGAGGAAAAAGATATTTAAAAGCTCTAATTAAGACTCTGCCTTCCAGTTCATATGCAGTGATACGCTCCTTGCACTTAGTACTTGGGTTTTAATTTTGTGTTTTCTCTGCCAATTGCCCACTGGCTCCAACCACTTGCCACTTTGTGTTCTGCGCTTGAGGGGTGGGTGGAGGCTGCCAGAGAGGACCTTGGATTAAAACATTGGAACTCAGGTTCCAATTATTTAATAAATATTTATAGGATTCACACTAGATATGCAATTCTGAACAAGGCCTTGGGAGAGATTGATGCCAAAATGAATTAAACATGGGTTCCATATTCATGCCCCCAAAACTACACATGAAGTACCTACTATGTACTGGGCATCAGGGTAGATACTGACTTTGTAGCGATCTACCAGCCAGGCCTGTAATAGTTGGAACCCAACCACAAGGATCTCAGAAGAGGCCGGGAGATCTGATTCAGCCAGGTCACAGCTTTGAAAACCTTACGGAGCAGTTTGACTCTGCACATGGGGCCGTCCAGAGCTGGAATTGACTCAACGGCATCTGCTTTTTAGTTTGAGTTTTACCCCAAGTCTTAGGGCAGCTTGGGAAGGCATGGGCACCTTGAACATCACCTCAGGCTGCAATGGAAGAGAGAACGATGGTGCCTGGAAGGCAATGGAGCAGGCTCCGTGGCGCAAAGTTGCCTGGTGGCCAAGATCAATGGGAATGATGTATGGGGAGCAACTTCCATGGGGCCTGGGCTGGCATGTAGTTGCTGCTCAGTGCTGTTGTACTTTTAGTCTTGTTTTAAAGGAGCTCTGGTGCTGTAGTAGTTAAGCATTAGGCTGCTAACGGAAAGGCTGGCGGTTCAAACCCATGAGTTGTTCCACGAGAGAAAGTTCTGGTGCTCTGCTTCCTGTGGACCCTTGTTCTTGAGGGTCACTATGAAGCAGTGCAGACTGGACAGCAACAGGTTTGGGTGTTTCTGCTCATTTGTTTGCTCCAGGGCCCGGGCTCTTCCTCCTCCTCGTGTGGTCCCGACACACCTGGGACCCTGGGAGGGAGTGCGCCTGAATCACAGCCCCTGGAGGAGAAGGGGAAGGATCCCAGCCTTGGAGAGGAGGGCCATTCCACTTCCCCAGCTGGGCCAGATCAGAATGGGCTCCAAATGCTGCACCCCTAAGTGGGCAATGGTTCCTTTCAGCCCAGAGCAGGAGGGCTGTGTTTCACTGAACTTTCCATCTTGAAAACTTTCAGGTTTTACAGAAGATTGACAGGATGGAACCCACTCTTGTATCCCATCCCCAACATGACAGACTTTAGAACAGGGGAAGAACCATTGGAACATGGGCTCTGGGCAAGTTGTAAGCAAGCAGACAGCTATCTATGAACCCACTGCTAGTGAGTCGATTCCAACTCATCCTGCCTCTCTAAAGGGTTTCCAGGACTGTAACTCTCTAAAGGAATACACAGCCTCATCTTTGTCCCAAGAGCAGCTGACCTTGAGGCCCAGTGTCTCACCCACAGCACCACCAGGACTCCATACATGTGTCTACAAACAAACCAACAAACCCACTGCCACGGAGTTGATTCCGATTCTTAGCAACCTCGTGACCTTGTGTATAGGGATCCCAAGACTGTCGATCCTTACAGGGGTAGACAGGCTCCACTTTCTCCTGAGATGTGTCTACAAACAAACTAACTGCCATCAAGTCCATTCTGACTCATAGCCACCCTACAAGACAGGGTGAAACGGCCCAAGACTGGGAGACTGTTGCTCCTTACAAGAGTAGGGTCTCCTCTTCCTCCTGAGGACAATTGGTGGTTTCAGATGCTGATCTCGTGGTTAGCTGCCCAATGCATAGCTCACTATGCTACCAGGGTAGCTATAGATGATCCACTGAAACAAGCAAGAGCGCTGTCTCACATATTCAAGGAAGACACAAACATGGATATCCCTCAGCGTAACCCAACATCTTCCACATTGGTTTTCTGGGTTCACAGCCTTATGGGGCAGCTCAATCAATTGGTCTAATACATGACTGTTGTTAGGGGCGCCTCTGGGCTGGTTCCAACTCAGTGATCCTGAGTACATAGAAGGAAACACTGCCCAGCCCTGTGCCATGCTCACCACCGTTCCGATCTTTGAGCCCATTGTTGCAGCCACTGTATCCACCCATCTCCTAAGGCTCTTCCTCTCTTTTTGCCGACCATCCACTTTACCAAGCATGAGATTCTTCTCTAGGGCCTGGTCTCTCCTGAGCACATGTCCAAAGTACGTGAGAGTCTTGCCACTCTCTTTTATTTTAATTTTTTTGGACTATGGGGCTAGCAGTCATCCTCAGGTGGTTCACGTCAGACCCCTGAGCCTAGACATAGTCCCTCTTCTCTCTGCCCTCTAATGACACAGCTGTGACAGGGTGGCCACGCTGCAACGCCTCTAGGGGCAGTGCCACTCTCTTCTAGCTGTACTTCTTTTCATGCGTTCCTCTGGAAGCCCGTGGTATATTTTATAGTCTTCACTAACTACAGGAATTGATCTTTCTTGGGTCTTATTCACTGTCTAGCTTGCACATGCAAACGAGGTGACTGGAAGATGCCCCTGCCTGCCTCAGGTGTATCTTAATGCTCAGTGACATCCTTGCTCTTTAACACTCTGCAGGCTTTTGGTGGCAGATTACCTCAATGTAAAACATGCTTTGATTTCCTGACTGCTGTTGCCATGGGTGTTGATTGGGGATCTAAGTAAAAATAAGGCTTTGGCAACTTCAATCTGTTCTTTATGCCGAGGTATAATTCAGATTGAAGGCTGTAGTTTTTGATCTGCAGCAGATTCATGAGGTCCTCCCAGCTGCTTCCGGCCGGCAAAGGTGAGTCATTTGCATACTACAGGTGGTTCGTGGGTTTCCCTCCGATCCTCAAGCACATTCTTCATACAGCTTGGTTTCTCAGATCACTAACTCAGCCCTGCAGATTGTAGGAGTGTAAATGTCAACTCCTGACACCCATCTCTTTCACATAGCATCCCCTTATTCTGCTCGAGTGAATGCTTCTTGGTCTATGTGCCGATTCCACATGAGCACAGATTGTTCTAGAACTCCCATTCTTTGCAATGTTATCCACAATGTTTTATATGATCTACACAATCCAGTGCGCATAACTGGATGTTCACAAAAATCATAATTTGAATGCATCCTAAAGTCGGGAAGAGCATCACTAGTGGAGCCTTGAAAGTTTGCCAACCAAGCCACATCCTGGGTCTCTACTTGCCAGGAGCAAAAGCAGAAAGGCAACCTAAAGTACAGAGAAGAAACAAGAGCCACCAAACCCCATCGCACCTTGAACTAAACCAGAAGAACTAGATGGTGCCCAGCTACCGCCACAGACCATTCTGACTAAGAAGCACAGTGATAGGTCCAGGATAGAATGGGAGACAAACATGAAGCAGAACTCAAATTCTATGTTTTTAAGCCCAAACTGCAACAGAGGACTCCCTGAGACTATCACCCGGAGATGCCCTTTAATCCTAGAATGAAACTTAACCCCATTCCCACCCCATCAAATTTTAGAGATCGAGAAGAGTGGAACACAAAATAAAGGCTATTGATCGTAAGTGCCATGCTCTACTTCAAAGCCATCAGCCTGAGACTAAAAGGTCAGCAATTACTCTAAAGCAAAGACAAGAAGATAAAGGGGCGGGGAAAGTAAAGGAACACAATTAAAGAGATGTTGGCACATTGTGGGAAACCTGATGTCCCTGAACGACCTGTGCTGTGGGCACTGACATGCTTGATCGCCTGCCACCAAAACATAATAAAACACTTAAAAAAAAAAAAGACGACGGGGTGCCATCAGTGCATGGACGTACAGGGTGAATGGTGAAGGCGGAAACTGGCAGTGAAGGCAGGGCTGGCCGCTGACCCTGGGGGTCAGTCTGGACATGGTCCCATCACCTGCTGGGGAGCTCAGGCAAGTAGCTCACCCTCTCTGTGTCTCAGCCCCTTCCTCGGTACAATGGGGGTGACACTTGTGCCCAGGTCACAGGCTGTCACACTAAACACACCCATTTCCATCCAACCAGTGAAACCCTGGGGTGCATCTAGGACAGGGTAGGACTTCCAGCAGACCTGCTGGAAACTGACTGCAAGGTGCTTCGCTCATGGAGATGCTGGGGTTAGTGGTCAGATCAGCACTAACCAATGCATCATGGGGGCCCTTTGTATTCACTCTCAGGGCCTCAAACATGGATAATTCTGGTAAGTCAGGAGCAGCCGCGTCTCCTGCACCCTCCGTGGCCAGCTCTGGGTTTGGGGTGCTGTGCACGTTCTCACTGCATTTTCTCAACCACTCTAAGAAATAGGGGTGTCATCAATCCCAGGCTCCAGAGGACACAGAGGGGCACCCGGCATGGGAGCCAGTTGGGAGGAGATGCTGCTAGACCCCATCCAAGATTCTCCAAGGTCCCCGCCAGCCCGCCTCCAAACCCCGGCAGGGTGACCTTGACCAGTGACTCTGTAGAAGTGGATACGCTTCTCTGGATGCATGAAAGTTGCCCTGTTGTTTCCTTTTAAAAGGGAAATGCATCTCAGTTCTTTATAGCCGAACAGTTAACCTCTCAATTTACAAAAGATGGAGTCATGTGACTGAATTCCACAAAAATTCTCTCTCCAGGTTTATGATTTTATAGAGAACTCCAGGGAAAACTGCCTGGAGCAAGCTCAAACCAGATCAACCATAAACCATGTCCTGGTACAGCCTCACCAAGCCAAGACTCGGATTACTCATTAAATATGTGATAAATATTCACTTCAAATCAGCAGGAAGTGGTGGGAGGGTGAGTATTTGAAAGAGAAACACTTTTCAGCTTCATGGAAGAAAAAAACCAAAACAAACTATTATAAAGTCAAAAGGCTACAAAGCTCCAAATCCTATATGGAATGGACGCTAGAATTTGGGGGCAAAGTTCTGAACGTCACCCCCATAGTTATTTTTTAAGCAGTAAAAGGAAGGAGGTGCACTTCAAAGCTCAAGGGCATCACAGCAAAGGGCTTGCACCTCCCGTGGCAGGGCCAAGGCGGAGGTGGCAGCTCTTCAGGAAGCAGCAAGGGACACTCCAGGACACGCATGCTGGTTCCCAGGCCTTCCTCTGCCCGGCTGGCAGTGGCGCTCGCTGGCCCTGAGTCAGCAGACTAAGGGTTTCTCGGAGGGCTTCCATTTCTGGTGTTTGGGTCAGGCAGACTAGGGCTCAGTGATCCTTGAGCGGCCTTCCTCCGTGTCATACAGTTGCTGCGTGGATGAAAAGGCGTGCCGTCCGCAACACCCTCGGGTGGGGGCAGTGTGGCATGAGCGACACACAGACCTAGATGGTGTGGAAGCATGCGTTCACACAGCAGTTCCTTGGTTGGAATCTGGAGCCAGATGGCCTGGGTTCAGAACTCTGGCTCCACTACCCTGGTAACTGGGTCCCCCAGAGGAAAGTCACTCAACCCCCGAGCCTCTGTTTTCTCATCCATAACATGGGGATAGTACCAGAAGCCACCTGTCAGAAGGTTGCTGAGGACCATTGTTGGTTCCCACTGAGTTGATTCTGCCTCGTGGTAGCCGCCCCACGTGTGCAGAGCTGAACGGCTCCACGGGGTCTTCCTGGCAGTGACCTTTCAAAAGCAGATCATCAGGCCTGACTTTCAGGTTCCTCTGGGTGAATCTGAGGTGCCATGCTTTGGGGTAGTGGTCAAGCAATTACCCGTTCATGCTGCCCAGTTAATGCCCGGCACACAGCTGTGGGGCAGCGCCTGGCACACGGCACTCACAAGTGCCATCTGGGAGCAAGCAGACCGCAGAGACACTGCAGGTGCAGTGCCAGGCCACCCCAGGACGGCAACTGCTGCACCATCCTGAGTTCCACTCGTTCCTTTGGCCTTGTCCAGTGCACGTGACGTTGCGTCGACGAAAAGTTGTGAGAATTATCCAGACTGCGGCACAGAGACATGCCGTGAGCATGGCGCTCAAGGAAGGGCCGCCGCCACTTCCCATTTGTAGGCGAAGACAGTGATGCACGGTAAAACGAGCTAGACCTGTATTCTCTAGCTAGTGGCCATTTGTTTTATTTAAAATCATCTATTCAAATTTCGTTATATACTGCTAAATAATTCCAGCTTACTAAAATTTACCCAAGGCCCAGTTTCTTTAGCTATGAAATGGAGACTTGTTACCAGACAGAGACTCTGAGGAGTCAACTGGTTCCAAAGCTTATGGGCTCGCATTTCTGTCTTTACTTACACTCTTGACCTGCGGAGTCTAGGTCTTGTCCAGAACCCCTTCCCTGACCACTGAGGATCTCGGAACAGTCTCTGTCTGGACACCCCTGAGAGCATCACTGACCTCTGCGGCCAGCCTTGCCCCATATCCACCTGCAAGTTCCATGAGGACACCCCTCGGGCGCCACAGGACACGGGGCTCTGCTGAATGGAGAGGGCACTGAGTAAGGGCAGGCCTTGCGTTAGAGAATAAGGAAATTGTACTACTGGCACTTGAAAGTCAGGGGTGACTAGGGTCTAGAGAATCATCCAGTCTAAAGATGCCCAACAGATTTGCTGTGTCAACTCTACTGGATCAGCAGTGCTTGTGTGGAGCCACCAGGTGCCTTGCTGGCGCAGTGGGTTAAATGCTGGGCTGCTTAATGGAAAGGTCAGAGATCGGAATGGACTTGCTGGCTGCTCCACAGGAGAGAGAGATGGCTTCCACAGGAGTGACAACTGCAGAAACCCTAGGGAGCAGGTCTACTTTGTCCTACAGGATTGCTAGGAATTGAGATTGACCCGGCAGTAGTGGGCGGATGTGGCACAATGCGTGGAGAATAATTCTGGGGTCTCATCAGCGCTGCCTTGGAAGAAGTGCTGTGATTGATTATGGATGTCTATGGAGAGCGCAGTGAAGCTGGGAAAGCAGCATGCTCACCTCCTCTAATCCAACATCCTTATATAGACAGAGAAACTAAGGTCTTTTAATTGCCAAAGCTCCGTTCTTCCCAGCCACCCCAGTCAGATTTACAAAAGCATTCCCCGATGCAGTGTAGGCCTTTTAGGGTTTGGATAAAAAAAATTTTTAAAAACAGACAAAAGAAATAATAAATATATACAAATTATATATATATATATATATATATACACACACACATGAGGCAAGACATACTTTGCTGTGAAAGGAAAGCAATTACAGAAAGATAGAGTAGATAGTCGAAGATTTTTTTTAAAAAGGAAAAAGCCCAGAACACATGCTCAAAGTAAAAATCTTACAAATTCCTATTGCAAAATAACTCCTGGTCAGCCGACCACAGACTCTATAAATATATCACAAGATCAACAGCCCAGGCAAATGGAAGGCAGGGGGGTGGCGTGGGGGGTGGCGAGGGGGGCAGCATCCATTTCTACGAAATCAAAATAGCTCCTCTCACTGCTGGAAAGGAAGGAGTCACCCATTTCCTAAACGAAAGGCCCACGGAGAAAGAAAGATGGTAATTCCACACATCCCAACAGATGCCTGCTGGGAAATCCAGACAGCCAGACTCTTTTGAAATTATTTTACAATCTTGTGTCCTCTGTGGGGAGTAGAGGTACTCTACAGAGGTACTGGTACTCTGGGAGCATCCGGTCCCTGGGGCAGCCAGGACCTTACAGTGGGCTCCGTGCATTTGGGCTGGGACCAGTTAATCATCCCAATGGGCCAGAGTGGGCTACTGTGGACTTCAGGAGAGGCCGGAAAGACAGAAGGTACTCTAGGTCTTTTAAACAGAGACTTCATCTAGGAGCTTGGTTACACCCGTGGTGAAAACGCTCAGAAGCCAAACTGGAGAGAGACCGTGATGGGTCAGCCCGTTATGGAAGGAGCTGCTGCCAGCTCTGGGCCTGACGCGATCGAGGAACAGCGGTGCGGCTAGAACCAGGGCTGTCAGAGGCTGCCTAATGGGAACTCCAGAGAGACAGGCTGAACAGAGGCCATCAGAGGAGGCGGGGAAAACGATGGAGAATATCTCAGGCTTCTCCTCTCCTTCCCCACCTTCCAGTCTTCCTGGTTAAACTACCTGAAGACCGGAGAGCAAAGGAGTCTGGGAAATACAGTCCCCTGAGATCCAAAGCACAGGAAGGAAACGGAAGAGAAGGGTGTGAGGTCAGAGAGATGGTCAATTGTGGTGGGAACCTCCTGGAGGGCAGAAGTCACTTCACATAGGTCCTCCATGGCTCACCACGGAGCCCAGCTTCCCTGTCTGAGGGTTACTTCCTCATGAGCATGGGCTGTGCCCCCATGAGTTACACTGGACCTGTACTCCCAGGTGGAATCACAGCTCAGGGTGGAAAGGAAGCTGCAAGTCTTAAAAAGAGGAGCCTGGCCATCCAGTTCCAATTCCACTATGTGAGACACTTGGATGGTTCTCTCCCATCTTTCCACTTACAGCCTTTGCTGAGAAGGTAGCCCATATGAAAAAACTCTTATAGGGACTACTCATTCTCAATGCATCTCCCGGAAGACCCAGGCACCCAGTGGACACTCTGGAAGCATCCCTTGACCAGACACATAAAATGCTATGCCATGAGGCCATGAGGTACCAAATTCTGATGCTCACAACCTTGGCTAAGAGTGAAAAAATTCCTGGGGCCCCAGAGCATCCCTCCTTTGCGTTCCCACTTGGGATGTGGCCCTACACAGTGAGCCTTTTGCTGTTGTTTTTGTGAGCCCCATCTTAAAAGGCAATCGTTCTTGTCCAACAGGGACAGAGCTGCCACTCTCTGAAGCTCTTTGTCCTGGCTCTTGCTGAAGGCTTCAATCCTTCCTTTTCCTTTAAGGCGTCCCTCCCGCCTCCCCCATGCCACGGGGCTGTTCTCTTACAGCACTTACTGCCTGCCTATTCAAAACAGCATCGATCAGCCATCTGGTACACTCACTCATCTTTTCATGACCTGCCTCTCCAGCTGGATCATACATCGTCCCAGGGCAAGGGCCATGCCTCTGGATTCCCCGGTGCCTGCCAGACCACCCAGCACAGGAAAGGCATCCTTAAAGGGGAAGATGACTCAAAGGTTTCCGGGAAGCCTGAGTCTGAGGGGAAGTAGGTCTGAGCCACCCTATCAACACCCTTTTCACAATCAGCAGTGAAAAAGAAGACCCTTGACAAGATGCACTAACACAGTGACTGCCCCAATGGGCTTGTGGCAATAATATACTCTTCTGTCAACATGTGAAGGGGTGGGGTCTAGCCTGTCAATCAGGTAGCTTGATGACTTCATTTGGAGGCGCTATGGAGATAAATAGCTTGCTGGAGGTGGGACACACAGACTCTGCGAGACATTCCTGCTGACGAGATACATGGAGCTATGCTAGAGCCCTGGGGCTGGTGGAGGCCCCTGCCAGTGGAGACCCCTGCCAGCACTGAGATGTTTCCACTGCCACTGGACCCACAAGACTTCCCACCACTGGCCTGTGACCTTCCTGTCATTGCATGTATTGCGTGAGTCTGAAGAGGAATTTATAGATTGGTTTCAGACATATGGGCTAATATCGGACTTGGGGACTTGATCTGGACCGGGCTGGGATGTTTTCTTAATATGCAGTTACTCTTTGATATAAAGTTCCTTCTGATACACGAGTGTCCTGGATTTTTTCTCTGGTCAACCGGACTAACGGTGCGGGCTGGGCAGTGTTTGGGTCTGTTGTACTGAGGGGCCACTGGAACGGACACCTAACAGCAGTAACCAACACACTCTCTGTTTAGTGACTGATGGGGTTTTCCACCCATAACCTCATTCAATTCTTCACTAGGTAGGTAAGAGTCATGATTTTATTCCAGAGGGAGGAAGTGGAAGTTAGGTGACTTGGCCCAAGTCCCTCAAGTACTGGCAGGACTTAAGAGACAAACCCATGGTGTCTTCTTCCAAAATAAATACAGAGCTCCTTCCTTCTCTGTGCCCACAGTCCCTTTCCAAGACCCCATGCCTTGCTTCGCTTTCATGACATGAGTTGAATAAATGAAGTCATTTAATGACAAAAATTAGTTAATAAGTGGAAGGCACTTAGAACAGTGTTTGGCACAGTCGGTGCTATGTACGTAAGCACGACCTGCCACTGTCTCCACTACGATCATTCTCATTTCTCCAGCAACATTAAGTGTTTGGGATTTTTCTCCAAAGCCAACCCATCACAACATCAATAGTAAATTTACAGCTCAGGCACTGGATAGGGAAAATCCCTAAATTTCATACGAAGTGGGAAACTGCAGTCATGTGACATAACAGTGACAAGGAGATCCTTGTCACTACACGGGTCTCAGACATCTACCTACACCGTGCACCCTCTACAAGACATGCCACCTCCTTCAAAGCCAGGCTCCAAATTGCTTCTCCTGATTGGCTACGGCGGCGAACCCCTTCAGTGTCAGAAACGCAGTACTTCCTCGTTGGTGCAGAAGCCCCAAGAGGAAGTAACACACTCAAGAACCAAGACGCTTTGCAAGGGCTTTTCATGAGTTCATCATTCCTTTGACATGCCATGGGGGCCGCGATCCTGGGCACCGAATATATGCTTCCAACTTAGCCCACTGCAGTCTAGTCAAATGCAAGTCCTAACGGCCTGCAGCATAGCACAGAACTGCCCCAGAGGGTTTTGCGGGCTGTCATCTGTACAGAGGCATACTGACACATCTCCCTTCCCAGGAACACCTAGTGGTGGTTTGGAACCATGGCATAACCACGGCACGATCAGGACTCTTTGCATACACATGTACCTACCCACCCAAACCCACAGCCTCCAAGTCAGTTCGGGTCCATAGCAACCCTGCACCGAGTGTCTGAGGGTGCAACCCTTTAAAGGAGCAGACAGCCTCAACTTTCGCCCATGGAGAAGTTGGTGGGCTTAAACTGTTGACCTTGCGGTTGTCGGTCCAAAGCTTGCCCAGCAGTACCACCAGAGCTCATACATGTACAACACCCACAAAAGTAACTGCCCTGGAAGGCTCAAAGGTGGGTGGATGCTGCTTTTCCTCCGTCCTACGACTGGAGGAAATGAAGCCCTGGTGGCACCGCGGGTTAAGTGTCCCGTGGCTCGCCACAGGCTGGTGGTCCAACCCCCTGGCAGCGCTGCAGAGGAAAGGGGAAGCAGCCTGCTCCAGGAAAGATGGATAGTCTTGAAAACGCTCGCAGGCAGTTCGACTGTCCCCCAAGGCCACTCTGAGTGGCAATCAGCTCTGCAGTAGTAGGCTTGTATGTTTTGTTTTGTTTTGTTTTCAGGAAACACACATTTGACTTGAGTCAATTCACACATCCCCAGCAACAGATAGGGGATGGGGTAGTTTGCTAAGATTCCATCCCACTCCAGACGGAAGGTGGGATGCCATGGGCCTGCACACTGCCTGTCCTCTACGGATGTGCCATTTGAGAACCAGGGGCAAATATGGTGGCTGGCACCAAGCACACACTCGTTCGCTGGGGAGTTCAAGCACTCCACCTGGCGCTGGATGAGATGGCCTTTAAAATATCTTCAGTCACTGAGAGTTTCTCTAAAGGGCTCTGGGACAGTCACTTCTAAGCCTACTCCCTCTTCAACAGAGCAGACCGTGGGCATAAGATTCTATGGTGTCTGCAGCTGCAGTCCCAATCGGGCTGTGGGGGCTGATCAATGTTGACACGCAGCATCTCGAGGAGGCTCTGCTCGTGTAGTCCATCTCACTCAACAGCCCAAGCAACGAGGGATTGGTCATCCCATGTACAATGAGGGAAACTGAGGCCCGAGAGGTCAAGCGACTTGTCCAAAACCAAGTGGGTTTCTGAGCCTAAATCCTGGGTGGCTTCCACCAGGCCCCTCTGTTTGAGGGAAATGAATACAAGTGAAAATGCGGGGACCCCTCCAGCCACAAGGCACAGACAGTCAGAAACGTGAACAGGGCCAAACAACTTTGGTAAGAACCATCTCATTTCATCCTCATCTCACCGGGGGTGGGAAATATTACTGCTACTTTTCAGAGGCGTCCCAGAGTTCCTGATGCTATTTTCACTTTAGTGGTAATGAAGCTCCGGCTCAGAGAGGTGCTGTCCCCCCATCACCCCCCCCCCCCCACCAAATCACACAGCTACCAGACAGCAAGGTGCCCTGGGGCTGCACCAGCCAGACAACAAGTTGGCATTGGGAACCCAGCCAGTGGCTGCAGAAGAAAGACCCAGAGACGCTTCCAGAAAGATGAGAGCCCAGGGCGCGGCTCTAATGCCACCTGGGGTCTCTATGTGTGGGACTCAACAGCAGCCAAGGGCAATGACAGGATTCGCGCCGAGGTCTGCTTGGCCCCAGAGCCCAAGCTCTCAACCAGGCATCATCACCCCCTCTCCCTGGAAAAGAAATGCCGTCACTGTAAGGGGTCACCGCCAACCCGATCTAAGAACATTGTTCAGGGTTAGAGCTGCCCACGCGGCAGTGTCCTGGGCTGTGTCACAGGTCAGGGGCTCCCCTGGAAAGGTTATGGTTTCGGGGAGAGCAGCTACTAGGTGAAACAAAATCAAGGGCCCAGCTCAAGGATGTATCATCTACTGTGGGAGAGTTGGGGTCCCTGACTAAATATTCCAGTTCTGCTCTGCCTCCTCCTGGAAGGTGCCAGCCCTTGCTACACCCAGTGCTTTCTTCAAGCCAGCCCGAGTACCCAGGGTTTCCTCGCCCATACTTAAGGGCCACCATCTTTCTGTGAAATGTGGCGGACCAAATATTTCATTTCCGCTACTCCGCTCTTCCTGCCTTCACAAGTGTAGTAAAAAGTTAATGAATCTATAAAATTGCTCACTGGCTAAAAAGAAAAAAGAAACAGTTAATGGAAATTTTAATGAAAGTGTCCCAGAGGCTGGACTACCTGGGCCAGCATGGCCCGCAGTGGGTGCCCCGAAAGCTGGGAAACACTGGGAGAGAAACAGGGCTGGAGCTCACCGGGGTCCGAGAGATGGGCAAATCTCCACTGGAGGTTTCCACAGGCCACGTGAGTTACGCTCCCCTGACCAGACTCGTCGTGAGGCCCTCAATCCTGACACTGAGAAAATGACCCAGAGCCACACTTGATCTGCAACATGAGACCGGGGTTGGGGCCAAACTCACTCCCAACAATTCAATTTCAATGCACAGTGATGCTGTCAGACAGGGTAGAATTGCCCCTGGGCAGATTTCCGTGGCTCTTCATCCTTTTGGGGAGTACAAAGCCTCATCTCTCTCCTGAGGAATGGCAGTGGATGGGTTCAAATGGGTGACCTGTGGTTAGCGCTGAGCTACCACTGACACCCCAAATAGGAAAATAGTGGTAACCAAAAAGCCGCTGTGCACTGCAGCGGTTCCCAGGAAGAATCCATTGCTTGGCGTCCCCACCGCCACCACCACCTCTGGACCGTGCTTTCTCTTCCGAAGGCCACTTGCTGCTGACCGCACGGCAAGCCCGGAGCCAGAACTCTGCACTGCACGCTTTCCTTCTGACCTGTTCCTCCGGGTGAGATGTGAAGAAAGAAAACCGGGAGAAACCCAGCCTGCTGCCAGCGAGTCCGTTCCAGCGTGTGTCCAGGGCACATCTCTGCCATCAGTGTTCTTGGCCATGATCTTTACAGGAGCACCTCACCAGGTGAGTCGGCGGTGCCCTGTCTGAGGTGACTGCAAAACCGCCAGCCTCGAGGTTGGCAATTGAGTGCTAACCATCCGCACCATCCAACTTACATTGGGAGCCCAGGTGGCATAGCAGTGAATGGGTTGGGCTGTTACCTGCAAGGCCAGAGGTTCGAAACCGCCACCAGCTCCGAGGGACCAAGGACAGGCTTTCTCCCCTCTCCTATGGGATCACTGAGCCAGAGCGTACTCCACGGCAGTGAGTTTGGTTTGGTTTTTGCAGACTTTCCTGCCTCCACACAAGCCCTTCCAACAGCCTGTACCTGTTACCTGTGCGGGCTTTCTAAGAGAGGAGCCTTCCCTGTCAGTCTGTTGACATCCCTCTTCGACCCTCATCTCCGCCAAAGCAAAATCGACGTTTCTTCTCCTCTGCCCCGCTCATTCTGCTGCCTCAGTCACCAGCACGGCTATCCTCACCCCTACTGCCGCAACCGTGTCTTGCTCCCTGGGCCCCAGGCTCCCTGCCTGTACTTTTCTTCCCCAACTTTCAAATATCATCCTAGACATCACTTCCACCAAGAAACTCCCTGACCCCTCACCCTGTCCTACTCCACCCCCGCCCAAAGCAGTGTTCACCGATGCCCACCAGTTGATGTCCCACTTTCTCCCGATGGCAGATCAGTCACACGTGGCACAGGGCCTGGTCCCCAAAGCGACTCAGGAAACGCTGAGAACGGGCAGGGTGACGGGAGCTCCTGGAGGAATCCCTGTCATCCAACAACCGGACCCAGCTCTGCCAAGCCTTCCGCAAGCTCCCCCCGGGAGAATCCCACACATCATTCACCCAGGACGACCGCGGTGACAGAGTGTTGGCAGGAGCAGGATGAAATGGCATTTCTCCCAACACCTTCCACGCTTCTCGCCTGGTCACGGATGGCTCGGAGAAACTAGCAGGACACAAGTGGCTGAGCGAGTCAGAGATGAGGAGAGGCAGAGGCACCGAGCAGAGAGGGGCAGAAAGTGGCATGAGGACAGGAACAGGGAATGGCCGCAGCAAAGGCTCTGGAGAGGGCAGCAGGAAGAGTAACATCTGGGCCAACGGCAAAGCTACGTGGATGCACACACCAGCCTGCGAGCAGCCGGTCTCACAAACACACGGGGACCAGAAATACCTGGAAATTACAACAGCTGCTTTGAGTTTCCAGAGATTTCGAAGCCTCTTTTCTCTGTTTTTCTCCTAAACCAGTTACAATTAGCATTGAGGGATATAATTACGTTGTTAGTCTAATTGCCTGTTTGAAGCAGGATCTACAGGGGTTTAATGGAAGATTTGAGGGGGGGCAGATAAAATAAAAAGTCAAGATAATCACAGAACAAATGTGTAATGTGACTTTCCTCCCAGGTAGACTCACGGTCTGAACGGCTCCAGAAGCCAGGGAATTGCTTCTCTCGCCAACTCCCTCGCCCGGCTGGGCGGGAACGTGGCGTTTCCAGGCGGCGGGACTTTGTTGGAAATTGATTTTGGAGACGCTGACCTAATTAATCAGGAAACGATCCTAGAAAGGCCCTTGGATCTGGAGCCTTCGCACTATTCTTGGCAGTGACACACTTCCGCATGGGCGGCCAGTATTTCCCAGGCGGAGAGCATGCGATGGTGGCTGAGAGTCTCCGGCTGAGTGGGTCCAGGGACCTGCCCCTCACGGTGGAGGGCTGTCTCCTATGCAGAGCAGGGGACACAGCTCTGTGGCCCTGGGAACAGAAACCAGGGTGGAGAGAAACACTCTCCTTGAGGGAAAGCGGACACTGGGAGGAAGTGAGCACGTGGACAAGCTGGACGACTGTGTGCTGGTGAGGCAGTTACATCATCTCCTGTCAACTTGTGAAGGGGAGGGGAGGAGTTTAGTTTGTCAATCAGGCCACAGCCAATGAGGCCTCTGTGTGGGCACGGCCTTCTCCTGAGGATTCTGGGAGGCAAGACACACACTCCCTGCTTCTTCTTCCTGCTGACACAACACAAGGAACCATGCTGATGGAGCCAGAGCCCTGGAGCTGGGAGGAGTCACATGGGGACCCACACCAGCGCTACGATGCTTCCACCACCACTGGATCCACAATACTTCCCACCCACTGGCCTGTGATCTTCCTGCATTCAGTGTCAATGCATGTGTTGCGTGAGTCTGAAGAGGAACTTACAGACTGGTATCTGACATAAGGACTAATATCAGATTTATGGACTTGATCTGGAATGGGCTGGCTTGTTTACTCAATATATAATTTCTCTTTTATATAAAGCTCTTGCTTAGGCACATATGAATGCCTATGAATCTGTTTCTCTAGTCCACCCAGACGAACACAGGCGGGGACACAGAAAATCCGGGTATAAAGAAGAACCAAACACCAGAGGGGCTCTGCATGGCACATAACGTTCGCTTCCACACCACAGAGAGGCAAGGGGTCTGACAAGATGGGTGAGCCAAAGAGAAGTTCCCTTCACATCACACAGACCCTTCCTGCCTCTGGCCCTGGAGCTGTCCCACCTTGAGAACAACAGCCCTCATGTCAAGGCAGCAATGAAGACTCCTTTCCTAGCCCCAGCCACCCCCCTCCCCAGAAAAGCCATGCAGCAATTCCCAATAAGCAGCAGCTTCTTCTGGGCAAGAGAAGTAATGGAGACCTCAAAACAAGGCAATTTCGGGTGCAACTCTGGTCCTATCAGCAAACACTGCTGTTGCAGGACCTTCTCCAACAACCATTTAATGCAGCATCTGGCTGGAAGAAGCATGCGTTCAAGCCTTCTCTCTACTTTTAGTTGAGAAACTGGGGACAGGCCAACTCCCCCGCTGACAAGGGAGAGAATGGACAATCTCACAGCTCCCTCTCACCCCAAATCACCGGAAAGCAGGGTTTTCTATGACAAGGCAATAGCTCAGGGGTAATTGCTCTATCCAACAGACCTGAGGCTGTGGACACACCTCACCTGGAGGAGCCAACACTCTTTGCCCTATCATTGTTGGCACTGCCTTCTAAGGCACGGCGGCACCTGTAACCACCAGCATGTCAGGAACTCGGGTCTGCTCACCTGCACACAGCTGGCACTAGGGCAATGCCTAGCACACTGCCAACACTCAAAATTACCTAGACCAGGCGTCCTCAAGCGACGGCCCGCCGAGGGCATTTACCCGGCCCCAGGTGGTTTTTCCCCGTTTGTCTTTTTACTTCAAAATGGGATATGTGCAGTGTGCATAGGAATTGGTTCATAGTTGTTTCTTTTTTAAACTATAGTGCGGCCCTCCAACGGGTCTGAGGGACTGTGAGCTGACCCCCTGTTTAAAAAGTTTGAGGACCCCTGACCTAGACGAATGAATGGCACAGATTAAGTTCTTAGTAACAGACAGCTACCAGGTGAGTTTGACGAAACAGCACTGTCCTTCCCAATCAAGTTTTGATCTGAACAGCCTTAGTTTCCGAGTCTGAGGCCCCGCGTAGGGAACCTCCAGATGCTTTTTCAAACTTCTAGAGCCTTCCAATTCTGGTGGTCCCGTGACTCTTATGAGCTGCCGATACAAAGCTGTGAGCCTCAGGACCTTGGCAATTCCTTCCATGGCCCTGATGTATTCCACGGAAAGGGGAGACGATTTGCACTTCCCAGGCCACAGCCCTCTCTTCTCAGGTGCCAGGGAGAGGGAAAGGCAGCCCCTGCCTTCCTCGCCCGCCACTGCCTGTGAGCTGAAGGAAGCAAACATGCTCAAAAGCTCAGACCAGCCAGAGGGAATCTGCTATGCTGAGTTTTCTGTATTTTCCCCATCCGGGCCAACAACAGCGATGGGGTGTGCTTCAGGCCGGCAGCACAGAGAAAGCACAAATTCCACCGCTCTGCTTATGAGGTTGCGTTGCATGTATGACCCAGAGCAGAAAGACTCATTGAAATCCAATAAGGATGGGGGCGGGGGAGGCTGCTCTGTTTCCTGAAGAGGCCAGCAGTCTCGCTCTTTTTCTGCCTTTGCCATTGACCGAAGGGAAACAAGCTGCCGTGTTGACACTGTCAAGAGTGACAAGATGGCGGCCAAGGGAACATCTTGCCCTCACGTCCCGTGTGCTTCTGAGTTTCAACATAAAGGACTCCATGTGGTCTATATTGTTAGCTATACACCCAGCTACCTGGTGACATATACCAAATAGAGGGTAAAACGGGGTAGGCGGGGGGGGGGAGGGGGGGGCTGCGATAACTATGGTGTCCCTGGAGAGGAGAAATGAGGGCAGAGCAGAGAATGCAAGTCAAAGTTTATACTTACAATAAAGTATAACAAAATAAAACTTAGCACTTGTTTTTCTGGTCCTGACCTTTCACATCCTAAAACCCTAGACAACCTTGTATGTCCTTGGACACCTCCACAACAGGCCTGTTCCAGCCTGAGAGATGCAGAGGGTCAGGTCCCAGGCACAGTCTCCAAGGGCCTGACTCTAAGCTTTGCAAACCTCGGGACCCAAACTCTCCGCTGGGTTCAGTTAAACAGGCACTTGGTAACCATTCGATGTGTGTCAAGGCCTGTACTGTGATATACATGCTAAGGAAAAATACCTCACAGAACATGCTGCCTATGAGGGCTGAGGTGTCCTGTACAAATCTCATCCGTGTCGTAAGTGTGCTGTGATTACTGGCACCATCTGTGTTGCCCCGCAGTGTACTGAAGACATCTTTACAGTGATGCTATGGGGTGGGTAAGACAGCATATTTCAACTATACCGGTAAGGATCCTGAGAATTACTGAGATTTAACTATCTCACTCAAGTGGAAGAATCCAGGTTCAAAGCCAGCTTTGTCCAACTCCAGAAATCTGTGACCTTACCCAATCCATTCCTGAAAGATCCCAACCAATCCATGGATAAGGATTCACTCCAAGGACCCAGAAAAGACTGTGTCAAGAAAGCCAAATGAGTGCACACTGGCTTCTGTACGTCCCTGCTTCTACACACCTTCCTGGAGCCCGTCCTCAGAAGCACATGTCCCAGGGGTTTCAGTGACTGGCACCCAGTGTAACGGTAGGTCTCTACTCAGAAGCGGGAGATAGGAGAGGCCTACCATGTAATCTTCAAAGTAGAGCAAGAATTAAAGAAGGAAAGAATTTAAGAGCCCCAAACTAAAGCAAGTCAGAAGGAAGTAGATATCAGCTCCCCGGGAGAAAAACCTTCCCTACTGGCAGAGCCACCTGAAATGGAAGGGGCCACGGGGAGGAAGTGAGTGTGCCCAACCCAGCCAGCAAGCATCTGGTCGGGAATTCCGCAGAGGGCGCAGGCATCAAGCAGGTTCTCGTGCCCAACCACCCGCCTGTCCCCCTTTCAGCCCTGTAGATCCCATGCTTACACCTGTCCCCTTACCCAGTCCATAAACAGCCCCCGTCTCTGGTTCCCACGGTGGGGAGAATTTTGTACCCCTGTGTCAGAGACGAGGAGGCTGACGCACGCAGACACTGGCTCCCTGACCACTAATCTGTACATAAACACTACAGGCTGTGACGATGATTAACATCCCAGCTTGTCCCTCACCTCGCCTCGGTAATTACACATGGGGTCGAGTGTACAGTCGGGGGAATAAAGGTGGGGCGTCTGGTGGGAGTGAAGGGATGCCTGTCCCCATGACCTCCCACCAAGTCCCAGGATTCTGTTTCCTTGGAAAACATTTTCTACACTCGTCACTAATAAATTGCCTGAACTTTTTTCTGACAGCTTCTCCCCTCCGCTAATTGCTTTCACTGCCTTTTTCTCCATAAATTTAATTAACTTGCTATGTGACCTTGGGCTAGGCAAGCCACCTCCTCTCTTCAAACTCAGTTTCCCCTCTCTGTGAAACACATGGGGTACAATCCCCTAGAGTCTTGGCATCCTGAACATCCCACATTTCCACGGCTGGACTCGGACCGAGCATGTGACCTCGATGTTCCTGGCCACTGCAGCCGGGACCTCCTGGAATACAGCTCACCATCCTGAGCGCCAGCCCAAGCTCTCCAGAAAGCCTTGCATTATTCTAAATGAAATGACAGGACAGCTGAACTTGGCAGGGTCCCCTCGACTCTCGTCAGACCCCAAAGCTTAAATTTACCGCCAGCATTTCAGCAGCGTTGCCAGTCCCTGGGAGGAGAAACTCCAGATCAGGGGCTGGATCAAGCCTAAGTGTGAGGCTGAAATTGTAATAATAATAACTGACATTTATATCACGCCTTTCATCCCCAAATCCCAAATTAATTAACTTTTTACGAGACATTTTTAAACTAGTGCCATTTAATAAAATTCTATTAGGAGAAGTCTTTTTTTTCCCCCAGCCCTATATTTTTATTAACAGCCACCAAAAATATAATTTACAGGCAACCAAGAGCCAGGGAGGAGAGGGGCAGGGAGACACTGCTGCCGCCGAGAACAAAGTTGGAGGTCCTGTGTGGCCACGAGTGCCGACCCTCTGACCCGAGAGCTACGTGTGTAGGCCCTTGGGATCCTGTGGGCGCTGGTTGTCTACAAGGCAGAATCTCGGTGCCGCATCCTTCATTTCCCATGGATTGACCTCTATTCTATGCAGCCACCACATGGACTGCAGAAGATAAGACCGCTAACACTCCATGCATTCTTGGAGCACACAGAAATACCAGGCAGTCACCTGGCCAATAAAACCAATTGCCACCGAGTCAACTCTGGCTAACGGCCACCCCGTGAGTGTCAGAGGAGCATGCTGCTCCCGTGGGATTTTCAATAGCTGGTTTTTAGGAAGTACATTGCCAGGCCTTTCCTCTGAAGGTCTTCCACTTAGCAGCTGAGCACATTAGCCATGAGCATCACCCAGACATTTCCTAACCAGGTAGCTGAGCAGTTACCACCCTCTCTACTGTCATGACACATTCACACACCTGCTCCCTACACGGAGTCGATGACTCAGGGACACAAGTCTACCATCTCATCGCCACCAGGGAAGATGCTCAAAACTGTCGGCTGTGCGACCCAAGCAAGAGGAGAGAGAAGATGCCGCAGATTCCAACCCATGCCCTGACTCCTCCGCGGCCAGCTTTCTTCTCCTGGTGAAGCTTCTCTACATGTGCCTGGCAAAACCCACCCAAACCGCCCTTTAAACAAATTACTTGCCCTACTACCTGAGAGGGAGGAGAAAAAAGATCATTACAAAGGAAAATTATAATATGGAGTTTGGGGGTGGCTTTGGACCCATTTCACCACCCAGCCAGCTCTTTCTGGTGAGCAAACAAGAATTTCTCAACTCTCCTTTTGGAAGCTGCCAGGGCCTTGTCTTGCTGCTGTTAAAATAGAGTTTCACAAGAGCCCTAAACTAGTTAGTCTCCTTTTCCTAAAAGAACTATCACCAACCACCAATGAACCCTTCCTAAGGCAAAGGCACCCTGCCCAGTGAGGTGAGAAGCAAATGTTTCTCCAAGCAGGTAAAATGAAACATTGTTACAGTCTCTACTCCAGCGCTGTCTGTATGCGCAGGTAAAAGGAAACACTGTTACATTCTCTACCCCAGTGCTGTCTGTAAAAATGAAACACTGTTACATTCTCTACTCCAGAGCTGTCTGTAAAAATGAAACAGTTACATTCTCTACTCCAGCGCTGTCTTCAAAAAGCGCACGTAAAAGGAAACACTGTTACATCCTCTACAGACGTGCAGGTAAAAGGAAACACTGTTACATCGTCTACTCCAGCGCTGTCTGCATGCTTGAGTTCAGCACCCAGCTAAGTGGAGAAAGATGCAGAGAACAAGCATCAAGGGCATGACAGACACCGTTCATATGCACAGGTGTCTTGTTTTCTCGTTGACTCCATCCAGCACATTCAGAGGCAAGTCTGTAGCCCATTTGGTTTGGCTTGGCTTCTTTTACTCCTAAATCTTGCCCTTAAGAAAGTCATATTAACTGGAAAGGCTAAATACAAACGAGAAAAAATATTTATAATACTAAAGAGAAATTAATTCCACTAAGCCATTCTTCTCTTGAACTTTTTTTTTTAAGAGGAGGAAGAAGATGAATTATAAACGGATCAAGCTCCATTGTGTTCCAAGGGCTGTCTTGGCCATTCTTCAAGGTCCAGTTCAAAGGCTCTCTTCTCCCACCCCTCCAAGGGATTACAGGGAAATCTCCAGTGCCTCCCTGAGGATTTCTGAGACTCTACCTCTTCATGGGAGTAGAAAGCCCAGTCTTTCTCCCACGGGGCTGCTGGTGGTTTCGAGCTGCTAACCATGAGGGTCATAGCCCAACATGTAACCACTATACCATAAGGGCTCCTGTAGACCTTTTGCTAGTTATGCCTTTTTTCACCCCACAAAGCCCTACATAGGAGCTGTTCTCACTGGCTTTTTCCAGGTGGGGAAACTGGAGGCTCACAGCAGCTTGACCAGTTACCTGTCCAGCTATACTTTCCTCCCAAACAATGTGGTCCTCACAGCCTTATATTCTGTCTCTTGCCCCCATTCCCACCCAAACCACTACCATCAAGTCGATTATGACTCATAGCCACCCTATATAGGGCTTCCAACGCTGTAAATCTTTATAGGAGCAGATGGCCTCATCTTACTCCCACAGAGTGGCTGCTGGGCTTGAACCACTGACCTTGCAGCTACCAGTCTAACACTTACTTGACAACACCACCAGGGGTCCTTGTGTCTACCCTTAAAAGTCAAACAAAACAAAAACTGAACTCACTGCTGTTGAGTCAATTCCAATTCACAGCAACCCAGTCACACAAAGTAGAACTGGCCTGTGGGCTTCCAAGGAAGTCCTTCTTATGGGAGTGGAGAGCCTTGTTCTCCTCACACGGAGCCGGCCGGTGGTTTAGAACTGCCGGCAAAGTCAGCAGTCTTACTGCTGTGACCGCTACTCTAACCAGGGTTCCCTAAAAATCCAATACAACCCCAATATTTATATATCTCTAGCGCAGAGAGATAACGTTGAATTTTTAGACCAAAAGATTCAAGTGCTGTGGAAAAAGAATGACGCAATGCTTAGATACAGTCTGATAAAACTTCCCAACACGAGATAACAGAGAGGGAAAACATTGTAGAGAAAGGAGAGTCAGGCTGACAACAGACTTAGCCTCAGCAAAGATTAAGGTCCAGAAAACAAGAATGCAGCAGCTACAAGGTTCTTTAAAGCCGATCTCAACCAAAAATCAGGCATCACTTGAGTTGTAACCTCTTCAGACATAAGAATTCCAGTGTCACCTAGGCATCTTTTCTGAAAAACATTAAGAAAATTTCATCTCAAAGGGAAGACATTAGCAATAACAATAATAATAATAGCAATTACACCTATAAAGCAGAATTAAGTCTAAATAGTAATTGGAAATATAGCTATGAAGCTGGTTAGCTCTTAAATAATTCTCAAAACTATAATGTAGAAATTTTTTTAAAACTATTAAGTAAAACTCCATGTCCTATTACCTAAGCACAGATTATGGAAGGGGGATAAAGTCAGTGAAAGTGTATTTAAAGGTCACATATTTTTGTAGCAGACTTTAGCTACTAATTGATTCTTGTGCATGTTTAAATATGTTTAATAAAAATGTAAGCTTAAGTGAGGAATGGAATGATGATTTCCAATTCAGGAAAGATAGAGCAGAAAAGAGGAGGAAAACAGAGAAATAAAGACAAGACTGTCAATGGTTGGATTACCAGCCAATCACAGACCACGGGAAAGCAAACCAAGAAGGCCGGGGGAAATATGGCGGCCCAAAGAAGCGAAACGGAAGCAATCACAGCATAAACAGGGTGGCAAGTAAAGTTCCCTGCTAATATACAGGATATCACACATTGGTGGGTGCCAAGAGCTGACTGAAAAAAGCTTAACTATCAAGGGCCGTGATTCCATAAAACGTCTCATGAGGGAAGGTGGCTGAAAGCGACAAGGAAACTCTCCCGGTTTTATCTGTCACTTCACATGTGCCTTGAGTTACCTCACAATTTTAAATAATCAATACAAGGGATTATGCCAGGCGTATGTCAGTAAAAAAGTAGAATAAAAAAATTACTCCATGGCCAAAAATAGAAAGGAATTAAACAGGACAAAAGGAGTTTTAAGCTCAGGCTCCCAAAGGATATACGCAGTGATGAAGGCTAATCTACCCATAAAATACCGAGTGCAGAACAAACTGCAGAAAATAAAAGCAAAGTGGAAAAACAAAGTCAGACGGAACTGAAAACTATAGCATGCTTCCGAGAAATGGGCAGCGCATCAGGATTTTAAAAAACACAAGAAAATAAAGGACATGACAACCACAATTAGCCAATTCAATATATTTTCATATGTATTTATAAAATAATAATAGACATCTTTTCTAAACATCCACCTAACAATTATGAGTTGATTTTGCAATAGGCCACAAAGAAAACATGAGTAATTTTTTTTTCTAATTAGAAGCTACAAGGCCACATTCTCTGACCACAAAGCAGTAAAACAAAAAATTAAACAAAAATAGAGCCACAAATAATTCAACCACTTGGAAATGTAACTCAAAAGTTATTTAGGGGAATTTTTAAAAGAAATTAAAATAAACTGGAGACTATTTAAAAGTGAACAATAGATATATATAGCAAATCCATGAGACATTTCCAAGCCAGTCCCTCAAATGAGACATGAACCAAGAATAAGAGGAGGAAAATAATCAGCACCAAAGAAAGCAAAAAGTGAATAAAAATAAGCAGAAATTAAAGAACTATGAAACAAAAGTCTTGGTAAGTAAAAACGGGAGCAGGTTCTTTTAAGTCATTCATAAGATAAGCTAAGTAAGCTACCCATGTAACCGGCAAAGAAAATAAAAATTGTAAGGAATGAGAAATTAGTTATAATTACAGAATTAAAGGTTAGGAAGAGGAGGGTGAGAAACTTAACATTAATGTATCTTAAAGTGAATATGAAATTTTTTTAAAGACAGGCCTAAAATAAATTTTAAAACTTGGGTAGGCCAATATTCAGAAGAAATATTTCAAATGACATGGCATGATCAGATAATTTTACTGGCAAATTCTGCCTGACTCTAAATAACAGGAAAACTATTAGAACAAAAGAGATTTCAGCAACCAGAGAAATATACACGAGTTGATGGCTTGCCTACATACCTACAATAATCAGTTACAGAATTCTTCTCATAGTCAAAGAATATTTTAAATCATTTTATTGGGGCTCTTACAACTCTTACAACAATCCATCCATCCGTTGTGTCACGCACATTTGTACTTATGTTGCCATCATCTTTTCCAAAACATTTTCTTTCCACTTGAGCCCTTGGTATCAGCTCATTCTTTTTCCTCCCTCCCGAAAGATAATGAACTATTTCTGGGCAGGTTGACACCGGAGGAAGCTCTGGTGGAGGCCGTAGCGGTCCTGATGTGCAAATCAGTCGTCCTACCTGGGCATAGGGGAGAAAGACTCATCGAATCATCAAGGAGCTGGTTCCCTCCAAAGTTTCCCCAGGATAGCTGGCGCTCTGGCAGCTCCCCACGTGCACTTTCAGCAGTTAAACCGAATAATTGGAGGTTTGGGCCAAAACTCAAAGAATTTCATTCTCATGAGGAACACCAGTTTTCAAAACACCAAGAAGCAAACCTATTAAGAAATGCGCATGACCTGTAAGATGACTAGGAAACTTTCTGGAAAAAAACAACAGAGATCTGATGAAGTGATATGTTTCTGGATGGTAATATTTCAGATCATCGATGCTGTGACGGCTTTCTCCAGATTAATAAATTCAATGTGATTCAAGTAAAAAAAAATCCCAATAGGGTTTCTGAGAGAGGTTGCCAGGTCAATATAAAGTTATGCAGTAGAATAGGTTTATAAGAATCTCTCATATACACTGTACACTTTTAAAAATAACATGTGCTATCACACTAGAAAGCTACAGTACAAGAAGCTGGGAGAAAGATGGCAGATTTGGCAAATTTACCAGTATGAAAGAATGAAAAGTCCAGGACAGACTCACATACACGTGAGAACGTAAGCAAGTTTGAAGGTGCCATTTCCAGTCAGTGAGAACGGGACAAATTATTCCGTGAGTAAAGTACCTGCTGGTAGGATGCACTCAGCAGGCTACAACATCACGTCTAGGGGTATACCTGCCAACAATGCTTAACCTGTATGACTCTGATTGCCAAGAAACAACAGACAGAACCAAGTGGAGGGACATTCTTCAAATAACTGACCCGTATTCATTAAATGCATCGAGGTCATGAAACACACGGAAGACTGCAGAGTCATTTCCAGGTAAAGAGACAGGAGGGGACGGCTGACTACAACTTGGATGCACAGGGCTTTCTTTCTCTGGAAAGGACCGTGTTGGACCAGGTGTAAAGAAGGTTTGCCTACCGAGCAATGGGGTCACCAGGGATCATTTGGGGGCTTTGACCAGTGCACTATGTTGACAGATGGTTTCAGGACACCCAGCCTCAAGTATTTAGGGGCAGAGGAGTCCAGCAATGCAACTCTGTCGCAAACGGTGTAGAAAAGGCATTTTATAAACGGGGGAGGGGTGAAGGCAAGGGAGGGAAGGAAAGGGGGAGAAATGAGGAGCTGAGGAAAAGGGAAGGAGGGAAGGAGGGAAAGAGTGAAATAATAAAGCCAATGTGGGAAACGTCAACATTTGAGGATGTTGGGTGAGGGGTCGATGGGAATTCTTTCTCTTACGCCTACAACCTCTCTCTAAGCCTAAAATGATGTCAAAATAAAGTTCTTAAAAGGAAAACAATCCCTTGGGGTTATGTCCATATTTAGTATTCTTATAAAATATGTATGGGAATTATAAAACCAAATTCTAAACATTGTTACCTCTGGGAGAGATGGGGGTTTCAACTTAGTAGTTTTATTAGGTAAAAATCAGATATTTTAAGAAAATACAACTTATAAGTCAATAATTAAGGGTGAGACACCTGGGGAAAGTACATAAAAACAGACTCCAGATGGATTAAATATTTAAGGGTGGGGGAGGCACTAAAAATACTGAATAAATATAGACTCCTTAAAAACAATATTGGAAGGAAGTGGCATATTCAGGCATCTTCAGAAAATGGCCAGTGAAATAATGATTAATTATAATAACACATCAGGTTCTGTTCGAAGCACTTGACACACAGCCCCTTATCGGATCCTGACCAACCACCTGGTAAAGAAGACATACTCTCACTCCCAGGACACGGACCTCCATGAGAATGCAGAGAAGCGCTTTGGTCACAAGCCCATGAGACACTCGAGACGCTAACCCCTGCCCCAAATGCTGCTCACAGCAAAGTGAAGCGCCCTCCCATCCCTCCGGTCCTTTGTCATTTCCACAGAGTAAGCTTTATAATCTAGGGAAAGCCCCTTTTCAGAAGATTTCAATTCACCATTTCAACGCACATTGACTGCAAGCAGTCCCTGCTTATGAACAAGAACTGCACCGAGGTCTGCCAGGAAGTCAGATGTGTAGGGAAATGGGGACAGGCAAATAAGAATCTGGGGTCAGTCAAATATTTGTCTTTGTGTGTACTTTTCTGTGCCTATGAAACATGTAAAAAGCCATTCCAAATACACTTAAACGTACTACATCATCATAGCAATGTAAGGAATAACAAAGGTAACTACATTCAGTATTGTACTGGGGTGGGCGATGGGGACAGTGTACTATAAAAAGGCATTAAAGCATTCCAAAGAGTTTAGATAGAAAGAAAAGACCACGATAAAAGGTTAATACTTACCTCTCCTCCACTGGTGGTTTGCATACCAGAAGGGACATCAGTAAGGCAATCTCCCACCTCAAAAAATTTCCCCCGACACTTCAAGAAAATCACTCACAGACCTTACATCACAGGGCAATCGCTGCTGCCTCACCCTGCATTTTAATATGCAAACCCATCCACTTTTAATCCACTGAGCCGTCCTACACTCTCAGTAAACTGTGCGGCACCCTCACCTACCCACAGGTGGAACGTTTAAACTATTGCGAATGTTTCAAGCTTTTTCTTGCCCTAACGCAAGGCTCCTAGGCATGCTGTTATGTGCCAATGAGTCGGTTCCGATCCACAACCATCCTGTGCACAACGGAAACACTACATGGCTCTGCGCTCTCCTCACAATTGCTCCTGTGCTGAGCCCACTGTTGCAGCCATGGTACCAATCCTTCTCGTTGAAGGCCTTCCTCTTTGTTGCTGCCCCTCGCTTTACCAAGCACGATGGCCTTCTCTTCGGGGACCGGTCTCTCCTAACAATATATGCAGAGTATGGAACATGAAATCTTGTCATCCTTGCCTCTAAGGAAGGGTCACTCTGGCTGTACTTCTGCCAAGAGGCCAGTAGATCATGCTGGCAGTCCGTGGTACTCTCGGTGTTCTTCTCCTGCACTCCGATTCCAATGCGTCCATTCTTCTTCGGTCTTCCACATTCAAGGTCCAACTTTCACTGGCATAGAAGGCAGTGGTGAATACCACGGCTTGGGTCAGATGCCCTTGATCCATGTTTTCAATATTCTAACATCACTGCTGTTCAATACTGCAAGAACGCCTTGTGCAGCAAATGTACCATATACACTTGCATCTAAGCTGACCCGAATATCAGTGGAGGCACCTAATTTTACCACAAAAAACTGCATTAGAAATGTGCTGAAACACTCAGCTTATACACAACTATATACGATCCCTAATGTATCATCCTTTAATATTTGACTGCTGTTTCTGTGAGCACTGATTGTGGATCCAAGCAAGGCAACTCCTTGCCAACGTCAACCTTCTCTCCATTGATCAGACTGCACTGATTTTGACCTTCTAACCTTTCCACCTCATTCGCTATGTCACCGCTACTTAGTAATAAACAGGGCAAGAATGTGGAGCCTTTCACCCGCTCCGTTATTCTCACTTTACCCTTGAAGACTGTTCCCATAGGTGACCCCTGTAGCAATGGTGTCCCGGGGACCGACAGGTTCACACCACTCACCCAGCTTTATTATTTCCACTCCGTTCTCCGTCATGATCCTTTCCTCATGGACGCTTCACAACACTTGCTTGGACTTGCGCTTGGGCGGGGCGGTTATTAAGATAAACAGGTGAGTTGACGCCCAGAGAGTTACAGATCCCACTCAGTGCTAGGATGGGCGGGCTCTCCTTGCTCCAGCAGAGGGCCAGTGAAAGCCCCAAAGCTTTGTGCATCAGCGGCACAAGAGTCCTCACAGGCACGGGTTTTAGGTCACCGAGGCAACAGAGCACAGGTGTGTGGCTTTGTCTAGCCTTCCTCTGGGGCAAGAAAAGTCTTTCCAATCATCAAAGCTACAGGTGCAGCAAGAAGAATTTGTTCTGATGAAAGGACTGGTTCAAGATCCTTTCAAAACTCAAAAAGCTCAAACTCACTGCCATCAAGTCAGTGCTGACTCAGAGCACCCCCTGGGGGTTTCTGAGCCGGTCAATGTTGACAGGAGTGGGGAACCCAGTCTTCGTCCTGCTGAGCTGCTGGCTGTTTCGAACTGCTGGCCCAACGCGTACCCACACCACCACCAGAGAGCCTTTCAAAGTGAGGATGGCTTGGCATAATGTTGAAGGGTCAGAAGCTTCTCACTGAAGGGCTGCTTGTATTTAATTCAAAGCTTTAATACAATGGGCTTCATGGTAGCCCACTGGTTAAAAAAGAGTAGTTTCTAAGGAGACTTACGATACTCATAAAAATACTCTGCCCTCCTTTGATGGACACCGTAGGCACTTGCTGCACGCTGTGTGCATGTTCTGTTTTTCGTTTTGTTTTGAGGTGGTGGTTCTTTCAAAGAGAGGTAAGTATGTACAGAGTTGACTCCGTCCAGCCAGGCTGGTCTGAGTCAAAGCAGACTCCATGGCAGTGGGTTCACAGTTCCCATTCTCAAGCTGAGATGGCGGCGCTTGCACACTGGAAGTTGTCCACGGTAATAGAGTTTGTCAGGCAGCACTGGAAGCCAACCCACTGCCTTCAGAAGCAGGCTCCGTGAGAGCAGCTTCCCTGAAAAGCCTGTGTTCTCAGACTGAAGACGGCCACCCCCGCCCTTGGAGAAAACACCTACCAGTCCAAAGACTATGGAGGGGCAGGTCTGATCTGCTGAGGGTTAAGTAGGCAGAGCCTCAGAGTCAGGCCATGGAGGCACAGGCAAGATGCCAAGAATGTCAAGACTCATTCCACAGATGTTGCTACAGAGTGAGCTACAGCCACGAGCATCCTGATGTCCGGGCACCTGTCCTCGCAGAGCCTGTGGCTCGCAGAATTAAGTGGTCGCCACAATTAATAATGCAGCCAATGATGGAGGAGGCCCAGAGAGGAATGCTTGCTCAGGGGACACAGCCTGGGTGGCAGGTGGAGGCTCCAAGTGAAGGCGTCCAACTCCAGTGTGGGGCAGGGGGCTCCTTCTTTCTACCTCTGCAAGGACACACTCTGGGCACAGGCCGGGGACCAGGACCAGGCAGTGAGCATCCCAGTGCAGCTTAGGAGCTTCTGGATGGTGGAAATGGCTGCATGCTGAGTCACTAACTCAAAGGTTGCTGGTTCAAACCACCTAGAGGAGCGGTTCTCAACCTGGGGGTCGAGACCCCTTTGGGGGTCAAATGACCCTTTCACAGGGGTCACCCGATTCATAACAGTAGCAAAATTACAGTGATGAAGGACCAACGAAAATAATGTTATGTCTGCGGGGAGTCACCACAACATGAGGAACTGTATTAAAGGGTCATGGCATGAGGAAAGTTGAGAACCACTGACCTAGAAGTACCTAAGGAAAAAAACAAAACACAAGTCTGGCAACCTACTTCCTAACCGTGGCAGCCACAAACACCCTACTGAAACACAGTCCTACTCTGCACAGCGTCTCAAGTCAGAACCGATTTGGTGGCAGGATAGCTTGTGGGGAAGTTGGTCTCAGAGCACCAGGCCTGCCCCTCACCTTGACAAGGTCGGCCAAGTGTATTCTGAGAGGAAAGGCCCATTGCTTCTGCAGGGGCACTAGCCGGAGAGGTCACCACTAGTTGTCAGAGTACCCGTGGTAAGTCTCGACACCCGGCGCCTGAGCCACAAAGCAGCTTCCTGCCAGGCAAGGCTCTGTAGCCCACACCAGCAGAGCATCCTCTAGCCTGGCCACCCTCACCCCTGCCTGCCTCCCATCCCTGTGCCACAATGGTCCTTGGGGCCTTTTATCCAGCCAGGCTCCGAGTCCAGAGGCAAAGCAGCCTTGTGTGGGATTCTGACATGACCACCTTTATGAGCCAAATTCTCCTCCCCATCCTGCTATGGCTCCTTCAACAAACCGCCATAGCAAACGGGCACACAAATGTCACTGCCGCCCAGTCTATATGACTCCCCGCAACTCCACAAGGCAGAGTACAACTGCCCCTGCAGGTTTCCCAACTGCAACTCTTCACTGGAGTGAAGAGCCACCAAGCTTTGGCACTTAGCATGAGTCGAGCCCTGGGCGTGACCCGACAAGATGGGCACAGGTATGGTCCTCATTTGTCAAGTAAGGAAGAGTCCTCTGCGCAAGTCTAGGGCCACAGGGTGGAAAAGTCGAGGTAAGGGCTGCTGTGGGCTCACCCTGTCTGCAGGTGTCCGCCTCCCCACACGGAGCCAGTTCCCAGCATTTACCTTCCACCCTCCTTCACAACAGCAGCACCTCAAGCACACAGCCAGACACACAGCCCAGGCAACTTTCCACCGGCCCTCCTGTGGCGCCAGCTACACGCAGCCAGGTGCATGAGTTTGGCCCCGGACTCACCACTGCTTCTGTCTGCGGTCTTAGCAAGACAACTCGTGGGACTCTGGGCAGCCCACGCTTTAATCTCCCTTCTCCCGAGGCAGTGGTTCTCAACCTTCCTCATACTGCAACCCTTTCATAGTTCCTCATGTTGTGGTGACACTCCAGCCATAAAATTAGTGTCATTGCTACTTCATCACTGTCATTTTGCTACTGTTATGAATCGGGCGACCCCTGTGAAAGGGTCGTTTGACCCCGGAAAGGGGTCGAGACCCACAGGTTGAGAACCACAGTTCTAGGTCTTCTCCCCTCCCCCCATGACCACCCTCAACACACTCCCATTGACACAACTCAGACTTTGTTCTCCCCAAGGACACCGCCAACCCCACAATCTCGGCTTGAAGCCTCCCGTCCTCAGACTCCCAGCCCCTCCACTCCTCCTGAACCCACCAAGACACTCCACGCACTACCCTCAGAGTCCTTTCCCCCATTCCATCCCCTTCACACCGGTACCATCCTTCCCCACGGGAAACCAGGACCCGTAATAAAACTTCCCCTTGGCAGAATCATTTCCATTTTCCAGCCACTTCACTCTCGAGCTACGCCCGGGCAAAGCCCCAAGGCATCTCCATGTCTATGCCACGCCTGCAACCGAGCAAGTGGATATGGCTGAGGAGAAACACAGGACCACAGGACGGTCTTATTTAAATGTGCGACCACCAACCTCAAGCAGGCCCTTCGTACAGCCAACAATTACCCTCCTAGACCCTCTCTCCAGCTCTCCTGCATGAGTCTTCTGGGCGTTTCCTTTCTCCACAAACCTCAAAGAGAAAACAAAAGCAATGGGATGAAAAGGAGCTCTCTTCTCACCATCCAATCTAAGTGACTACCTCCATCCTCCGGCGACAGAGCCTCTCTCCCCACTTGCTACACTGGGCCAGCTGTGAGGCTCTCACCCACCCAACCCCTCCTCTCTTCTTCTTCCACCTCAGTGTCACTGCCACGGCCATTTCCCCTCCACCCCCGACCACACCGGTCTCCCCCTGCCAGTTTGCCCCCACAGCAATAGAACTGGGACGCTAGCTCAGTACCAGAACCCATGTTTCCCTCCACCCAACTCTGCTGTCTCAGGGCGCCTGGCCACGAGTTATCTCTCTCCACAGTTCTGCCTCAACTCCTCTTCTTTTGATTCTACTGCACTCTAATTAGGCTTTCACCCCCAGAACGCCATTGAAATCATTCTCGTCAAGGACCCCATGGTTCTAAAGCACAAACATAAATTACTCTGTCCTCATCGTAGCTAACAAGGTTGATAAGTCCTTCTGGAAGCACGTTCTTTTCTTGGCTTTGACGATACTACAGATCTTGATTTTCCTCTCCCCTCTAGGGCCACTCACTCCCTTCAGTGTCTTCTGCTCCCCCGAGTCCGAGGCTCAGCCTGGGACTCCTCTCCACCTGTACTCACTCCCTCGGTGAGCTCCTCAAGCCCCACAGCTTTCAATGGCATCTACAGGAGGATGACTCATCCATTTCATAGTCACAGCCCAGGCCACTGGTCTCCTGAGCTCCAGACTTTTACATCCACCTGCTTACTGAGCATCAGCCCGTGCTATCTCAGAAACATCTTACACTTAGCAGGTCTAAATTACGGCTTCCCATTTCCCACTGCCATCCCACTAATCCTGCTCTTCCCCAAGTCTCACTCCATCTAATGAGGGCCCTGCCAAACATCTATGCTGTAATCACCCAGGATTCCCCTCTGTCCACTGTTCACATTTAATACACCAGCAGTTGTATTGGCGCCAACATCAAAGCTCATCCACATCTAATCTCTCTGCTCTATCTCCCAGTCTCCTCCCTCTCCTCCCAGGCAATGTCCCAAGCTAAGTCTTTCCTTTACTCATGGCTCACGAGGGAGGCTTTTAAAATACAAATCAGAAAGGACACTATAAAGTAGTAAAAAAAAATCCAAAGCATCGTGGGAAATATTTACAAAGCATATTCCGATAAGGGTCTAGTACCCAGAATAGAGAACTCTGATCATTCTTCAACAAGTATCCAACCAGAAAATGGACAAAGCAACAAAAACAGCCATTTCTTCAAAGAAGATACACCGAATGGCAAATAAGCGCATCACCATGAGTTATCAGAGAAATGTACATCAACCTCACCATGAAATGCCATGTCCTAGCCTCTACGATGTCCGTGTGAAGAAGTCCTGGTGGCACAATGGTGAAGCACTCAGTCACTAACCACAGTCTCCAGTTAGAACCCCACAGTGGCCCTGTGGGGCAATTCTGCTAGCCTGTTGGGTCACTAAGACTAGAAATCCATTCTGGGGCACAGAGCACAGCGGCTAGAATCAAACAAAGGAAGAACAACGAAGGTCGGCAAGGGTGTGGAGCCGGAGCTCTCCCCCATGGCTGCTCTCACCGTGACAGTGCGGCCACTGGGGAAACCACCGGGTAGTCTGGAAGGCCTTCAAAAAGGTAAAGCTAGAATCATTGTTTGGTATGTTAATTCTACTCCTAGATATAAGTTTTCAAAAAGTCTGTGGGAAAGTTCCATTATCTTTTCATTTTATTTTTGCACAAACCCATTGAAAGCCCTTATACTAAAAAAAACAGACATCCAAGCAAAAGCTTGTAAACAAATGTTCATAACAGCATCCACTGTTCCTGAAAACCCCAAACAGTGCAAACAACCCAAATGCTCATCGATGAATGGCTGTACAAAATGTGGTGCACCCCGTCATGAAGCAGCACTCCGTCCTACCCAGGAAGGAAGTCCTTCTACGTGCAAGGCACGGATGAACCTGAACCAGAGTCGGGCACAAAAGGTCACCCACGCTAGCATTCCTCCCATAGCATGAAATGTCTAGAACAGGCAAATCCATAGAGACAGAGAGCAGGTTAGGGGGTTGCTGTGAGGAGTTACTGTCAAATGGGCATAGGGCTTCCACTGGTGGTGACAAAAAGAGATCCAGAACTACATAAATTGTTATGAATGTACAACATTGTGAAATTATTAAAAGCCACTGACCTGCACACCTTAAATTGTGGACAACAGTAAATTTTAGGTAATTAAAAAAATCATTTTAATGGGGGTTCGTACAACTTTTATCACAACCCATACATACATCCATTGTGTCTAGAACATTTGCACATTTGTTGCCATCATCACTCTGCTTGAGCCCTTGGTATCAGCTCATTTCCCCCCCTTCTTCCCCGCTCCCCCTTCCCTCATGAACCCTTGATAATTTATAAATTATTACCTTGTCATATCTTACACTGTATGACATCTCCCTTCATCCACTTTTCTGTTGTCCATCCCCCAGGGAGGAGGTTATCTGTAGATCCCTTGTAATCGGTTCCCCCTTTACACCCCACCTTCCCTCCACCCTCCCAGTATCACCACTTTCAGCACTGGTCCTGAAGGGAACATCTGTCCTGGGTTCCCTGTGTTTCCAGTTACTATCTGTACCAGTGTACATCCTCTGGTCTAGCCAGGTCTCTAAGGTAGAAGTGGGATCATGATAGTGGGGTGGGGGTGGGGTAGAGGAAGCATTTAGGAGCTAGAGGAAAGTTGTATGTTTCATTGTTGCTACACTGTACCCTGACTGGCTCGTCTCCTCCCCATAACCCTTCTGTAAGGAGATGTCCAGTTGCGCACAGATGGGCTTTGGGTCCCTACTCCGCATTCCCCTTCATTCACAATGATTTGATTTTTTGTTCTTTGATGCCTGATACCTGATCCCACTGACACCTCATGATCACACTGGCTGGTGTGCTTCTTCCATGTGAGCTTTGTTGCTTCTCAGCTAGGTGGCCCCTTGTTTCCCTTCAAGCCTTTAAGACCCCAGACGCTATATCTTTTGATAGCTGGACACCATCAGCTTTCTTCACCACTTTTGCTTATGCACCCATATATCTTCAGAGATAGTATCAGGAAGGTGAGCACACAGTGGTATGATTATTTTGTTCTTTGATGTCTGATACCTGGTCCCTTTGACCTCTCATGATCACAAAGGCCCATGTGCTTCTTCCATGTGGGCTTTGTTGCTTCTGAACTAGATGGCCTCTTGTTTACCTTCAAGTCATAATTTTTAACTCACTCTTTATAAAATGTAATTCAAATAGAGCCAGCACCCCTACATAGCACGTTATAAAATCCAAATTCCTCCAATATTTTCACTGTGGCCTGCAAGAGCCTCCATGGCCTGATTGCCCCACAAATTTGGCTGCCTCCTCTCTTTCCACTTTGCCCGGACTTTGCCCATCCAGCCACAGTGGAGGTAGCACTGCTCCTCTGTGCTCCCATACTGAACACCTCCTGACTTACCTCTAGTCCCTGAGGACCATCCGGCAAGGACCATCCTGCTTGTCTTTGCTGAGCACGCAGTTGGTGCTAGGTGTTACCTGTTCATTAATGACTAACGGTGACTCCCTCCCAGGTGCCCAGAATTCATTCCTCACTTCTGCTCACTGCCCCTCTCAGCAGCTCCCCGTCCTTACTCACACTACAAGATCCATACAAATGAGTGACTGCTGGGGCCTCTCCCAACAACTTTCTGCCCACTCTTTCTAAACCCAATCATTTTCCCCAGGACTGTCCCAATGAACATAAAATTCCACATTTCTACAATTGTGATTCCGGGGGAATCATGAATACACATTGACCTGTTATTACGGTCTTCCCAGTGATTCACACCCACCAACTGCTCCACGAGAGAAAGATGTGGCAGCCTGCTTCTCTAAAGATGGACAGCCATGGAAGCCCTATGGGGGAAGTTCAATTCTGCTGTTCTGTAGGGTCACTGTGAGTTGGAATCAACTCAGCAGCAAGCTTGATTTGGGTACCCTTTCCCAAAGGGAGGAAAAACAATTGCCAGCAAATCAACTCTAACTAGTGGCCACCCATGTGTATCAGTAGAACTCCGTGTCACGGGGTTTCCGATGGTTGGTTTTCTTCTGAAGCGCAACCTCTCGGTGGGCTGTAACCTTCAACTTTTGGGGTCTTGCTGAACATTTTAGCCATTTGCACCTCCCAGGGACTCCTCCCCCATCTCATGCTAAACTCCCAGCAGCAGAAATATGGTGTTTGAACGTTTTGATCCTGTTGATCGTCAGCAGTCTGGAGTCCAGAAGAGTGTCGGTCCAGTCACCACTGTGTCCACAGCACCACCAGCGGAACATCATAGATCTGAGGTCTCCTGTGCTCCTGGGTGTGTTCTGATCAGACCGCAGTGGGAGAGGGGGGCGAGTTACAGCAACTACTCGCTCGCTCGCTCACTCACTCAACAAACATGAACGAACGAAGCGCTTCCTCTTGGCGAGACACCATGCCATGGGCTGGCGTGCTCACCCGGAATGATGGGACTTGAACCCTGAGTGGATTTTACTAAGATGCTCGCCATTTCTTGTCCATTCAAGAACAATCACTGCTTCCTGTGACCTGAGGTTTTAAGTAAATAAGCACATACGCACACAGGAGACCTTTGAGTCAGTGAAGAAGTCCACCAGCAACAGGAATGCATGCTTGAAATTTTTAAAATTTCTAAAGGAATTCAAGTATTAGATTGGGATCATATTTGAACTCTAGTTTCAAATGGTTAAACCTTGTGCACTATGTTTATGAGCAAATGAAGCATGCACAATGCCATCCCTGCCCCCATGTGACTGAAATGGCACTGCGTCCCCAGAAAACTACACAAAAACTAACTCTAAATATATTTTTTCATTCCTCCCTCCTCCCCACCCCACCCCCCCGCTGCTGAGTTTTGGTTTGCCAAAAGACAGGCACCCTCCCCACCCCAAGCTCTGAGCTGCGAACATGCAGAGTGTGTATCTCTGGATGAGTGAGATGAAGGCCACTCAGCATTTATTACACACCCTGGGAGCCCCTCGCTCCCCAGTCCCCTGAAGCAGGTCTGGAGTCCGAGCAAACACTTTTCACAAATCCTTTCGTCGCGAACAGCCAAACCCAAGATAAACACCCTGGAGTATCTGCTTCTTCACTCCACGCCCTGTGACTGCGCTTCCACTGTTTGCATCGGGTGGCCCATGATCATTGACCAGCAACAAGGAAGACAGACTGGCATCTGGATGTACTGCCAGAAAACACACACAGCACAAAATCACACTCTTCACTCTGGGGGTGCGTAAAGGAAAGGGCTGTTTGACTGTCCCCTGAGCACAGTCCAGCAAGAGCTTCTGCCCGCTGCTCACCATAGAGCTGGGGAAATTGAGGCCAGAGATCAGAGGCAGCATCTGACCCAGACTCAATGACTAGCTTTGCCTGCCTATTATGTGTCCACCATGAGAGGCAGGAAGTGACCAAACCTGGTAGGTGATGTTTCTGGTCAGGCTAGCCAGAATGGAGGATAGGGGGAATGGCATTATCACAGGTCCAGTCCTGGCTGTGACCCTGTCCTCTGGCCAATAAAGGGCAGCAAACCCTCTTAAAACAGTCACGAACAAACAGTCCATCAAAAACCACTGGGACACACACACACACACACACACACACACACCTGAATAAATCCCAATAAAGGGCATCGAACCCACTTACAACAGTCACGAACAAGCAGTCCATCAAAAACCACTGGGGACACACACACACACACACACACACACACACCTGAATAAACCCCAAATCAACTTTTCTTAGATCCACCACAAGGAAGCTGCGGTCAGTGGGCAAAACAGTGCGATACAAGTGAAGAGCAAGTGAGCCCAGGACATGGCTTCCTGGGAGCGGACTAGGAGCAGCTGACACTGGTAACTGCTGGGGACAGTCACACAGCGTCTAGAGCAGGGGTCCTCAAAGTATGGCCTGCAGACCACATGCATCCCACCGAGGACATTGATCCTGTCCGGTGGGTGTTTTTGCCCCGTTTTTTTTAACTTTAAAATAAGATATGTGCAGAGTGCATACGAATTTGTTTATAGTGTTTTTTTAAACTATAGTCCGGTTGATGGACAGTGGTCTGAGGGACAGTGAACTGGCCCCGTTTAAAAAATTTGAGGACCCCTGCTCTAGAGGCTGCATGCGGACCAACTTGAACCGTACGAACTCCTGGGGGCTCAGTCTGGGGAGAACTCCCAGAACTCCAACAGGTTCTCAAGGCAAACATCACAGAACAGAGAGAAATCCCCTCTTGCTACAGTTAAGGAAGAACAGTAACTTTCCCACACACCGAAAGGGAACATCACACTGAGCCTTCCATTCTCCAGACCAAAGAACTGCCTTCAACAGAAACTGCTTCACAAAGCCTGGCATGTGCCTTAGTGAGGGCAAGGGCCATCCACATGTCCCACCCTAGCATGTGCCATCAAGCCCAGCTTCAGGCAAGCCCATACGTGCCCAAGTACCACTGGATCCCTAGGGTTTCGAAGGCAAAGTTGTAGAACTAGAACCCCAGGCCTCTGGAAGGTACCTCTGGACTCACACCTGCAACCTTTCAGTTAGCAGTCAGGCACGCTAAGCATCTGCCCCACCTAGTACTCCTGTTTCCACCAAAAGTACAGTGCGCGTGCATGCTAAGTCAAAAGAGTAGGGTTCTCATTCATATATGCAAGAATTTACTTCAAACAGAGTGTGTTTAAACAAGTCTCGTGATGAGTGGGTGGCTGCAGACAAATACCCTTGTTTCTGTCTCCTTAGGGTGCCTTCAGAGCAAAGGCCCTATCAAGACAGTGGCTTCCCAGAGGATCTGCCGGGCCAGTTCACTTTAAGGCAGCTCAGAACCAGTTCAGAAGGTGCTCATGCGTACCTGGAGGACTCCAATCGGGGGAGATATTCTCAAAAAGCACGGGACCATCATGGGGCTCTTAGGGAAACTCACTGCCAGAGTCGATTCTGGCTCAGAGCCAGCCGTACAGGGCAGGGATGCCAGGGCTTTAACTTTCACACAGCTGTTCCCGCAGCGCCGGTGGTTTCACGCTGACCCTGTAGTAGGCAGCCCGTTAAGAAAACTCAAAACCGAATGGTTGGGGAAATAGCCAGGACAGTGGCACAGAACTGTTCTCCATCGGGGTGATGCACCTGTTCATTCTTTGAGGGTTGGCCTGGAAGGATTTCACTAGGGCTTCTCCAGCCCTGACCTTGCCCTCAGAGACTTATTTTCATTCCCAAATCCATAAAACGCTGAAGAGGCAGACAAGTTTAGTCCCTCAAGGGTGCCCAAACTGCCGCTTTAACCTGAGGTAAATCTAAGAGAGGTTTTAGATAAATAAAAAAGTGTACGCGTCCTGCAGGAGAGTAGGCTCTTTGCTCTTAGAGTGACAGCTTCAGAGACCCACAGGGCTCCCTATGAGTCTGAATCCACATGGGGGCAGGGAATTGGGGTTTTTTTGGGGGGGGTGTTAGTTGTTTAGGGTTTTCTAAGGTTTTTTTTTTTAGAATTCCTTAGGAAAGGGTTGGAGACATGTAAACACCACCTTCAGAAGCGTAAGACCTAGATCGATTTGCCTAGAAACAATAGCTTTGTATATTTTGACATTTTTGTTTAGTAAAGGTTTCCATAATTTTGTAGCAATATTTTATTTAAATTTGGTGAATCGGGTGAAGGGTCACAGAGCAGATCATCAGTTTCATCTTCAATCATTCATACACATTTTGTTCCAACTCATTCAGTGCAAGTCCCTCCAGATGCGATCACCTATTCCATGTGCTCCCGGGGTTCCTGTTCCATTCCTCCACCCTCTGCCCTCTGTCCTTGGTAAGTGCTGCCCTTTTGATCGTGAATGGGAGATGATTCTACCATAGGGGGGTAGTGGTGGTCATTACCAGACCTGAAGTGTCGCCATAGTCTCGGGGCCCTGCCTGTCTAGATCTGGCCAGTCAGCCTGGTCTCCCCTTTATGATTTTTATTCTGTTTCCTCTCCAGGGCCTTCCAATGGGGCCCTTCTCAGAGCAGTTGGTCCTGGGAGCCGGGCACCATCTTGCTGTGCTCGGAAGGTTGAGGAGACTGAGACTCATTAGTCCACTAGCCGGTTTCCCTAGGCCTTCTGAGTTTCATCATTCGTCTGGACAGGAGGAACCAAGAAGCCCTGGGGGCTGTTCACAAGCCTTTAATACCACAGTCGCTGCTGACCCAAGAAGGGTGTAGAATGCGGTCTCTGCGTCCTGTTACGTCAAATAGACCTTGGTATTTGTTCCCCAAGACTGTACTCCTGATTTCTCCCAGGCCCGTTCACACTTTCCCTCAAGGAATCTGGATATGTCTAAGAACGCCGCCTAACTTTGCTTCACCACATTGACTAATATATTTGCAGCAAAGGTAACTGCACATATATGAATAAGTATCCGGTCAGACCTATACATCTGTGAACAGATTCCCACTCTCCCTCCCCCACGCATTCAGTCTGCTTGTCTACCCGAGCATCTACAGAAAGATCTCCACCCCCATGCCCTCTCCCTCCCCCCTCTACCTCCCCCCACCCATGGCACAATTGTGCACATCACAGTATTTGCCTGGTGACTTTAACTCCTACAGACATCGTGGTGTCTTCTGCCTCCACCATCTTTGCCAGCCTCCCTTTATTGCGCATTGTCTTCCCCTTCAACCCAGTGGACACCCGTCTGCCCAGTGACCTCCCCTTCCATCCAGGTAACCACCAAAGAATGTTTCTTTTAGTGTGAACACCTTTTCATTTTTTTAAATGATAGATATGTCATGCAATATTTTTCCCTTTGTGACAGACGAATGCCGTCAGGATAAGTCCTCCAGGTTCATTCGTGCGAGGAGCTGTTTCACAAACGTGTGGTTATTCTTCAGTGTTGCTTTATGTTCCATTGTGTGTAGGTACCTGAGCCAATGACCCGATCCCCCACAGCGGGCCGTTTGGGTGTCTCATCTTCATGCTGCTGTAAAGCGCGCTGCAAGGAGCGCGGGCGGCATTTACGTCCGTGGGCAGCTCCTTTTTCTCTAGGCTCTACACCAAGTGTGCATGCCAAGTAGAGGGAGTGCGGGCACCGGGTTGGTTCATCTGCACCTTTCTGAGGAAGTGTTCCACCACTCTCCACAATGGCTGCCCCTTTTACAGTCCTGCCAGCGGTGAGTGAGCGCCCCGGTGTCTCCACACACTCGCCAGCATTTGTTGTCTTTTGAGGTATATTTTGGAAACCGCTATAATGCTGGGATGAAGTGATCATCTTGATGTAGCCATACTTTTTGACTTATCCTAGCGCAATATTCAAACTTCATAAAATCAAAGAGAAAGTCTTGAAAGGAAACAGAAGGGGGAAGAAATAATAATAATAATAGCAAACACCTTACCTGTAGAGAAACAGGGAAAAAGTTAAATTGGCCTACTTCTCAAACATCAAGCAATAAAGAAGAGTGGAGTGAAATATTTATTATGCATGAGCGGGGGGAAAAAACACCAACTCAAGAAGTGAATCCCAAGTGAAATTATTCCTCAAAAGCAAAGGAAAAAGAAAGACTTTTAGACAAAGACTGATGGACGTTGTTTCCAATAAAATCTGCCTTAATGTTAATAAATTTTAAAATAAGTTATTGAGAAAGAAGGAAAAAGGATATGAGTGGTAAACTTGGATCTACATAAAGAAAAGGAAGAACCTTAGGGAAAGAATAAGTGAAGGTAAAATAAAATCACTTTACAAGTGAATGGCCTCAATACGCTAACTAACAGGCACTAGAAGAAAAGGAAGAAAGAAAAGCACACCGTGCTAACAGGAGGGCTTCTGTTAATCATTTTACTGGGGCTCAGACAGCTCTTACCACAGTCCATACACACATCCACTGTGTCAGGCACATTTGCACATTTGTTGCCACCATCATTCTCAAAACATTTGCTTTCTACTTGAGCCCCTGGTATCAGCTCCCCCCACTGCCCTCTTCCACATGAACCCTTGATAGTTTATAAATTATTATTTTTTCATATCTTACACTGTCTGATACTAATTTCAGACAAAGCCAACTTCAGAGAAAGAAAAATTACAGGAGTAAAATGGGGCTTTAACTAATGATAAAGTAGACAGTTTTCAATGAGACCTATCATTCTCTAATGCGTTATTTGCCTAAACCACAGAGCATCAAAATATAAGAGGCAAAAACTGAAAACACTGTGAGGAGAAACAGACAAATCCACTGCTGTAATTGAAGAACTGAACACTTCTCAACCAGTAATTGATAGAACCAGCAGGCAGAAAATCAGTTAAGAATATAGTTGAACTTGGCAGCATCAATCAACTGGATCTAACTGACATTTATACAACACTTCATCCAATAGTAACAGAACATGCATTCTTATCCAGTTCACATGGAATGTTCATCAAAAGAGAATATATTCTGGGCCATAAAACATAAGTTCTAAAGTATAGAAATCATACAAAGTATTCTTCCAGACCATGAGGAAATTAAACTAAAAATCACTAAATAGCTAGGAAACCCTAAAATATTTGGAGGTTGAAAAACATGTTTCTAAGTAATACACAGTGAAAAAAGGAAATCTTAAAAGAATTATTTTAATATTTAACCTAATGAAAATTAAAATTCAACTTGCTTTATCAAAGCTTTGGAGATGCAGCAAAACCTGTTCTTAGAGGAAATTTTATAGTATTGGCTGCATATGTCATAACATCAATAATCTAAATTTTCATCTTCAAAACTAGAAGAAAAAATAAAGTGCTAAAATCGGAACAAAACAATAAAATTATGAACAGAAATAATAATTTCCAAAACAGGAAACAGGAAATGTTACTAAACCAAAAGCTGGTCTACTACAAAGATGAGTAAAATTGATGAACTTGCTAGGGCACGGGTGCTCAATACATCAATCGCTATCATCGCAATGTAGCGTGGTTAGATCACATGGCATTAAAAAAATAGATATAAGCCTACCATCAATCCGGTCACTTAACTGGTGTACAGCGCAGCCAATCAGGTGCAATCTTAGGTGTCAAACGCATGCGCAAACAACTGCGCTAACTGCAGGAAAACTGACAAGCTAAGTTACTACCAATTTTTAGACTTTGGGTTTTTTTCCCCTTAATTAAACGTGAGAAAGACTATTAAAATGAGTGGGGGAGCTGAACCAAGCAAGAAGACAAAAACGTATCACTTTCATACAGATTTCGACACTACAAGCCGACATTCAGCTCAAGTCCAGAGGCATGAACAGTTCTGGAACTTACTTGCAGAGGGAAAGTACCCACATATGAGAACATGAGCTACCTCCTTGACTACATTATTCAGCTCTACTCATTAACGTGAGTCAGCCTGTTCCCACAGAAAGATTGTTACATCCAAATCCCGTTCCACCATGACTGATGATCATTTGGAAGTGTGCTTGAGGCTGGCTGTCAGCAGCTACCGTCCGGACTATGCATCCCTGGCTCATTCCATTCAGTGCAAGTCATCAGAGCAAACTCAGGGAATGACAAAACTTGTGCATAGTTAATTGTGTTGTGTTGTGCAATATGGACTCATGCGGTTATGCAAGGTACACAAACATACATTGTACATATGAAGAATTCTCAATGCATTTATGAATAAATGTAATAAATAAATATGTTTTGCATTTTTGTAACTGGTAGATCATTTTATAAGTAGCTCGCATGCTGAAAAAGTGTGAGCACCCCTGTGCTAGGGTAACCAGAGTGGGGGAAATGAGAAAAAACAAAAATAATTCAGAAATGAAAACGTAGCCCTCACTCCTGATTCCAGAACATTAAAAGTCAGTCAAGAAATGTTATGAGATACGCTCTCTGCTCCCTCCTCCTCCTCCTGCTCTCTGCATGGACCTGGCCGTGGAGATCATGGCCATCCTGGAGGTCCTGGCTCTGGTGTCCCAGGAGCCATCAAGGTCACGTGAAAGAAGGAAGGATAAAGAAGATCCAGGGCTTGCATGTCATCGTTTTCTAGATACATTCTTGACCAAAGAATAAGATTGGAATAGAAATTTCAGGCAGATCTAGAAAAGACTAAAGACAGAGGTCACAGTTTCTGGCACTTCCCAAGGACAGGAGAAAAGGACCAAGAGCCGAGGACCTGTCCATGCGGGAATCATTGGCACTGGAAGACATGGCGGTGGAGTTCACCTAGGAGTGGCGGCCCCTAGACCCTGCTCAGAAGGACCTGTACCAGGATGTGATGCTGGAGCCCTTTGCCACCTGGTGCCCATTGGGTTTCAAGCTGAGACACGCGACATGCTCTCCAAGTTCGCAGGAGAACAGCCAGGGAAAACGAAAGATGAAAACCACAGCCTAAGTCATCGTGAAATTGAGAAAGTTGATGATCAACTGCAGAAGCAAGGCTAAGACCGAAGATGTCCAAAGATAATGGACCCATGCTAGGAACACAATGCATTTGGAAATGTTGTTCTTGAGAACTAAAGTCATCCTCCTTGAAGGCCAAGTGATAAGTTTGATCTGTATGGGAAAACTTGGAAATCCTATTTAGGTTTGGTGAACCAGAATAGAAGTTGTGAAATAAAGAAGCTTGTTGACTTTACTGTAGAGAAGTTTCTTTTGCATGCTCATCATGAACAAACTCAAATTGAAATCAGACTCTATAAAAACAGAAAAGCCATAGCCCTAAGTCACATCTCCAGAAGCCTAAGCAAATTCACCAAACAGCGCAAACTCACAACTGTACTGAATGTGGAAAAGCCTCTTCAAGATGTCTCAGCTTCCTGAACATGAGAACATCCATTCAGGAAAGAAACCCCATGGATGCAGTATATGTGGAAAAACTTTTCCCAAGAAGTTCAAGCTCCCTGAACATCAAAGAACTCACGGAGGAGAGAAACCCCATAAATGCAATGAATGGAGGAAGGCCTTCGTCAGGAATCTCAGCTTCGTGAGCACCAAAAGATTCTTACAGGAAGTGAACCCCACGTGTGCAGTGTATGTGGGACAGCATTCTCCAGAAAGTTCACGTTAACCAAACACCAGAGAACCAGAGGAGAGAGACCTTAGGTATGTACTGAATGCGGCAAAGCCTTCCCCAGGAAGGCAGAGCTCATTAGACATCCAAGAAATGAGCGAGGAAAAAAGCCCCATGGATGCAGTGAATGTGGGAAAGGTTTCCCCAGAAAGTCACAGCCCATCGTTCATCAGAAGACTCACACAGGACAGAAGGCCTCCTTATGCAGTGAATGTGGAAAAGGCTTCATTCAGAAGGGCAATTTCCTTGTACATCAACAAACTCATAAAGGAGAGATAGCTCGTCAGTGATTTCACACAGGAAAGACCCCCTTTGTATGTGGCCAATGTGGGAAATCTTGTTCTCAGATGTCAGGTCTTATTAGACGTTGGAGAACTCACACAGGAGCGAAACCACACACATGCGATGACTGGAAAAGCCGACACTACAGCCTGCTCAGGGCACACCAAAGAACTCACACAGAGAGAGCCCTTGTGGACGCAATGTGTGCGGGATAGCGTTCTCTCACACGCCCTGCCTTGTGGAACATACGAGGTTGCACACAAGAGAGAAATATGTAGAACCAGCGACAGTGGACCCTTCCACAGGTAGCCACACCTCATTACATACAAGTGAACTCACAGAGGGGAACACTCTGTCAAGACAGGGACTGCACAAATATCCACCACGGCAGCTCAGACGTCATTAAATATCTGTGGGCTCCTAACCGATAGGAATGGAGTCACTGTGGGACACCCTGTGGCAGGTGGGCACCCTCAGGAGCATTTGCCCAGCAAAGAACTCTTACGAATACAGTGAATATGGTAATGCCATCAGTGACCATTTACCTCTGATTTTGTATTACACAAAATAGATAGTAAAAAAAACTAGCACATTTAATGTGGAAATTTTCAAGCTTTCTAGCTCATGAAACCTTCTAAATTGTGTTGGATAGGTGTATACCATGAGTGACTGACAGGTGTATACTAAGACTAATTTGAATGTAGTGAGTGGAAAAGCCTTTTCTGTAAAGATAAATCCCATCATAAGGATCCCTAGTAACACACTGATTAAGACACCTTGGCTGCTAACCAAAAGGTTAGTGGTTCAAACCCACCCAAGCGTTCTGCGGGAGAAAGAGCTGATGATCAAATCCCATAGATTCTAGCCTTGACAACTCTCTGGGATAGTTGGATCTGTCACATGGTGCTGTTGTGATCTGACATCACCTCAACAGTACCGAACAGTGTCATCATTGGTGCTCACAGACCATGACTGAGCTCAGTGGGTAGAAATATAATTATAGTAGCAAAGCCTGTCCCCCCCTCATTCTATGTTGGACAGTTCATACTGGTTGGTCCTGTGGCAGGGGAATCAGTGGTATATTCTTTTTTAAAACTTTCTATTAAAAATCACTTTATTGGGGAAGAAAAAAGAACATTATGAACCATATACCTATAAATTTGATAACTTAGGTAAAATTAACCAATCCCTTGAAAGACACCATTTACAAAAGGTCACCCGAGGAAAAATAAATTATCTGAATAGGCCTCTACCTTTTAACAAATTGAATCAATAATAATGTTCTAAAACAGAAAGCACCAGATTCAGACAGTTTTACTAGTGGACTCTATCCAATATTTAAAGAAGAATTAATACTAACTCTTCTCAGTTTTCCAAAAATTAAGAGTAAGAAGCACGCCCCACCTCATTCATTCTACATGAGGTCAATGATGCCCTGCTGTTAAAACCAGAAAAAGACATTGCAAGAAGGAAAATTATAAACTAATCATTCTCACGAACCTAGATGTAAAAACCTTTAATATTAGCAAATCAAATCCAACTATGCAGAAAAAGAGTTGCACACCAGAGTGGGGCTTACTTCTGATATACTTGGCTTGCTCAATATTCAAAAATCAACTAATATAGTTTAACATATAAACACGCTAAAGATAATAGCATATCAATGGTTATAATACCATCAATTCATGAATTTTTAAAAATGCTAAGAAAACTACTAGGAATAAGAGGGGCCCATCTTCAATTTGATGCACGTGTACTTACAAAAAAGCCTACAGCTACTGTATGTGTGTGTGTGTGTATACATGAATGTACACACACACACACTTGAATATTTAATGGTGAGAAACTCAATGCTTTCCCCCTAAGATCATGAATAAGATAAGGATGTCCCCTTCTGACCATTCTATTTAACATTATACTGGAAATTCTATCTAATACAATTAGAAAAGAAATAAAGATACACTTCAAGAAGAAATTAAATAAACTTGTCTTTGTTCACTGATGATATAACTAACTGTCTATGTAGAAAGTTCAGAAGAATGAACCAAGACAAAAATCCTGGAACTAATAAGCAATTATATAGCAAGGTCACAAGATCCAAAGTTAATATTCAAAAGTCAATTGCTTTTGTACAGCAATGAACAACTGAAATCTGAAAATAAAAACAAAACAGTGGGTGTAGCGGAAAGCAGAACTGAACCGACAGGTTGGGGAAAGGGGCCAGCATGCCACGCCCACATGGAGGCAGGCCTGGCGGGAGGAAGAGAGAGAGCCTGACTGGACCACCCTGGCACACCAGGCTCAGAGGATAATGTCCCTGCGGGGAGGTAACAGGACACAGAGGGGATGGGGCAAATGACAACAGCATGTGTCACTCTGTCCCCTTACTGGAGAAAACTGAGACAGAGGACATTTGGGGGGTCACATGGAGGGAAGCAGCGTGGTCTGAACCCCCCAAAAGAGAGCCAATCAAGAAGGGAAAATACCTGGATAAACAATCCAGAAGAGAAAACAACAGTTCCTGGGCAGGGAGGGGGGGAGAGGGGGTGGGGGGTGGGAAAGTTGGGAGGTGGGGGAAAGGAAGTGATGTTAACAAACTGAGGGGCAAGGGAGTAACAAGTGATCCAAAATCTGTGGTAAGGAGGCTGTAAGAGGCCTGGTAGGGCTAGAGCAAGGGTAATGTAACTGAGAGGAAATATTGAAACCCAAATGAAGGCTGAGCATGATAGTGGGACAAAAGGAAAGTAAAAGGAAATAGAGGAAAGAACTAGGAGGTAAAGGGCATTTATAAAGGTCTAAATACAGATATGTACATATTTAAATATACTTATTTATGATTATGGGGAAATAGATTTATGTGCATATATTTATAGGTTTAGTATTAAGGTAGCAGATGGACATTGGGCCTCCACTCAAGTGCTCCCTCAATGCAAGAACACTTTGTATTAAACTGGCATTCCAAGATGCTCACCTTCCCAACATAATTGCTGAAGACAAAGCGGGTGCATAAGCAAATGTGGTGAAGAAAGCTGATGGTGCCCAGCTATCAAAAGATATAGCATCTGGGGTCTTAAAGGCTTGAAGGTAAACAAGCGGCCATCTAGCTGAAAAGCAACAAAGCCCACATGGAGGAAGCACACCAGCCTGTGTGATCACAAGGTGTCAAAGGGATCAGGTATCAAGCATCAAAGAAGAAAATATATTATTGTGAATGAGGGGGGATGCAGATGAGGGACCCAAAGCCCATCTGTGGGCAACTGGACATCCCCTTACAGAAGGGTCGACAGGAGGAGATGAGCCAGTCAGGGTGCAGCATAGCAATAATGAAACATACAACTTTTCTCTAGTTCTTAAATGCCTCCCCATCCCACTATCATGATCCCAATTCTACCTTACAAATCTGGTTAGACACTCATCCCAATTCTACCTTACAAACCTGGCTAGAGGATGTACACTGGTACAAATAGGAACTGGAAACACAGGGAATCCAGGACAGATAAACCCCACAGGACCAGTGGCAAGAGTGGTGATAATGGAAGGGTGGAGCGAAGGTGAGGTAGAAAGGGGGAACCAATTACAAGGATCTACATATAACCTCTTCTCTGGAGGATGAACAACAGAAAATTGGGTGAAGGGAGATGTTGGGCAGTGTTAAGATATGACAAAATAATAATCATTTATAAATTATCAAGGGTTCATGAGGGAGGGGGGAGCAGGGAGGGAGGGGGGAAATGAGGAGCTGATACCAGGGGCTCAAGTAGAAAGCAAATGTTTTGAGAATGATGATGACAACAAATGCGCAAATGTGCTTGACACAACGGATGTTCGTATGGATTGAGAAGCATTGTAAGAGCCCCCAATAAAATGATTAAAAACTAATAACAATAAAAAACAAAACACAACATCATATACATTCATACCAAAAAAGGTTAAACACTGAAGTATAAATGTAACAAAATATTTGCAAGAGTTATGTGGGGAAAATTCTTCTGAAAGTAACCAAAGGATATCTAAATACATGAAGAGATGTTCCATATTCACAGATATTCCATATTCACAGAATAAGGTTAAATATTAAGATGTCAAAAAAATTAAGATGTCAATTCTTCCAAATTAATCTCTACAGCTGCAACATAATTCCTAACAAAATTCCAGAATGTTATTTTATAGATATCAACAAACTGATTCTAAAATTTACATAGAAAGATACAAAGGATCTAGAAGAGCCAATGCAGTACTAAAAAAACAAACCCTGCCATTGAGTTGATGCCGATTCCAACACACACACACACTCACACACACTCACACTCACACACACTCACACACTCTCACACACTCACACACACTCACACACACACACTCACACACACTCACACACACACACTCTCACACACAGACACTCTCACACACACAGACACTCACACACACACACACTCACACACACACACTCACAGTCACACACAAACACACACACACAAACACACACACACTCACACACACACACTCATACACACACACACTCACACACAGTCACACACACTCACACACTCACACACACTCACACACACTCACTCACACACTCTCACACAGTCACACACACTCACACACACTCACACACTCTCACACACACTCACACACACAGTCACACTCACTCACACTCACACACTCACACACACACTCACACACACTCACACACACACACTCACACACACTCACACACACTCACACACACACTCACACACACACTCACACACACACACACTCTCACATACACACTCACACACACTCTCACATACATACACACTCACACACACACACACAGTCACACACACACAGTCACACACACTCATACACACACACACACACTCTCACATACATACACACTCACACACACTCACACACAGTCACACACACACACATTCACACACTCACACACACACTCACACACACACTCTCACATACATACTCACACACACTCACACACACACTCACACACACACTCACACACACACACTCACACACACACTCACTCACACACTCACACACAGTCACACACACTCACACACACACACTCACACACACACACTCTCACATACATACTCACACACTCACACACACACTCACACACACACTCACACACACTCACACACACACACTCACACAGTAACACACACACTCACACACACACAGCCATCAAATTGAAGCTGACTCACAGCAACCCTGTAGGACTGGACAGAAGTGTCCCTTTGAGCTTACCATTTCGTGTGAGTAGAAAGCCCCAGCTTTCTCCCAAGGTGCCCAATGTATAACCACTATGGCACCCAGGCTCCAACAAGCAGGACTAAAGAAGAATAAAATAGGAAGAAAGACACCATCTGACTTCAAGACTTACTATAAAACTACAGTAATTGAGATAGCCCAGACCGGGGGTGGGTGAAATCAATGGAAAAGCATTGAGTCCAAAACTAGAGCTCACACAAATGCAGTCCATTGGTCTTTGACAATTCAGTGAAGAGGTTTCTGTTTGGGTTGGGGTTGTTCCCCTACAATTGGGCATCCACATGCCAACGAACCAGTTAGACACAGCACTTGCACTTTCCTCAGCACTAACTCAAAATGGATCACATTCATATATGTAAAACACAGAACCATTGAACTTCTACAACAGTGGTTCTCAACCTTCCTAATGCCATGACCCTTTAATACAGTTTCTCATGTTGTGGTGACTCCCAACCATAAAATTATTTTCATTGCTACTTTATAACTGTCATTTTGCTACTGTTATGGATCGGACAACCCCTGTGAAAAGGGTCATTCAACCCCCCCCCCAAATGGGTCACAACCTAAAGGTTGAGAACCACTGTTCTAGAAGGCACCATAAGAGAAAACCTACAAGACCTTGGGCTTGGCCATGAGAGTTTTAAGTACAACACCAAACGCACGAGCCATGAAATTTAAAATTGCCAAGTCAGACTTAATAAACATCTTAAAAGCTTGGTCTGAACAGTGGAAGGCACTGCTAAGAAAATGAAGCTACAGGCCACTGGGAGAAAATACCTGCAAAACATCTGATAAAAGACTTGTATACACATTTTAATAGAAATTCTTATAACAACAACAACAAACAACCCAATAGGGGGTGATGTAAACAGACGCCTCCCCAAAGAAGAAATACAGATGGAAAATAAGCATATGAAAGACGTTGCTATTATCTGATTAAAACAACAAGCCACCACTACCTATCAATTCAAGTAGCTAAAATTCCAAATCATCAAATGCTGACGAGGATTCAGGGAACTCACTCACGGCTGGTGTACTGGAATGGAAAATGGCCGGGCCACTCTGGCAAACAGCTGGCCAGTTTCTCACAAAGCTCAAGCAGCCTTACTAGATGACCTCCCAATCACAATCCTGGGCATTTGCCCACATGAAAACTTGCACACGAATGTTTATAGAAGCTTCATTCACAATCGCCAAAAATGGGAAGGTACCAAGATGTTCTTCCATAGGTGAATGAATAAACACACTGGTCTATCTATACAATGGAATTTTATTCTGGTCTATTTCTGCTACTCTTTCTTTCTTCCCTTCTGTCTGCAGTAAATACTCCCTGGAGAAACAGTATCTGTATATTTTGATCCTTGATTCACCCCAAGACCTTCCAATATACAGCACACGCTCAGTAAGCACTCCCTGAACAAATGCATGTTTAAATCATGCACATGCCCTATGTCAATGGAATACATCCATCAAAATACCCAGAGTGATTATCTCTGGGTGAGGCGATTATGAGCAATTTCGTTGTTCTGTTTCGTTGGACTTCCTCACTGTCCAACAGTGATCATGTATTACTTTGTATGGAATTAATGATAGAAGAATACACAACTTAAGGCAGCTTATATACAATGGAAAGGGGTCTTTTACTATTAAACAGCATTGTCATTTACAAACTCATATAGGGAGTAGTTGAAAGAAAAAAAAATTCGACAGGCAGGAAACTTCAGGATGGGTTGAAGTTCAGAAAGTCCTATGGAAGGCACCCCTTTTACCTTCAGCTCACGCAGTGTTCCCTCAGCCCCTGCCATCCCCCTACTGATCAGCTATGAGCCCAGTGACAGTCAGGAAGTCTTTTGTGACTAAGAAACCAACCTGGACTCTCCAGTGTGCCATCCCCGGGAAGCAGTCACGGACGAAATGAAGGAGACAAAACGCTCATGGCCTGATAGCTGCTCTCTGTAACAGTGGCCTCAGGAAAACCATCCCCTCTGAAGAATCGGAACGAAACAGCAACAGCAGTACCCACCTGCTAACCAGGCTCCCACCTGATCTCTTAGCAGTTCCCATCTGATCTCTTAGCAGCTCAGGGTAGGACTTAGGTGGGTACCATTGACTCCATTTTTCAAAAGCGAAAACAGGCCAGAGGTGGAGTAATTTGCCCAAGTCCCTCAGCTATTGAGTGTAACAAACAAGTCAGGATTCCCACTTGGCTGGACTGATTCCACAGCTTGATGATTACTTGACTACAGATGTTCATGTCAGTTTTAAATGCAGCAGGGGCACTGAGTGCCCAGTCCTGAGACAGAGTCAGGGGCACCAAGGAGAGGGGGATGGTGCTGCACTGGTGGATATTGCAGGCTAGAGAGAGAAACAAACGTGTATCACCCAGCTCCTAATAACCACACAACTATCTTATCCCTGTAACGCCTGAATTTCTAATTTCAGGAAAATTTTTTTGGTTTTATTCTCTACTTTCATAGTTATCAATATATATAACAACCAAAATATATATTTAAAATATAATATTTGCAATGTTTTTAAAATGTAACCAAATTGTCACATTCATCCATGGATTTATAATAAATGGTATAATTGAAATGTGACGAAAAGTCACGCTTGGCATAATTGGGTTAGGTCAGGCAAGTTCACTCCCCTGCCGTTTTTGCCTGTAGTCTCATGGCAAGTGGCTTATAACTGGAGAGTTTGGCAAAAAGACAACCTGCCAAGTGGCAAACTAGAAATTTCCAATGCTATGTCTTATTTCTTTTACTACAAACTGACACTGACGTGCCTCTCCAGTATCCCTAAGCAGAGACCACAGGCTGGCAAACGCTGGTAGGTAGTCTCTTGTGGAATCTCTCCTGGGCCTTCTTTCAGCTCTCTGTCCCCATAAAAATCACAGTGCTTAAAACAAACCCCCACTGCACAGTGGGGTCAATTCTGATTCACTGCAACCCTGTCGGATGGAGCAGAATCGGCACCCTTGCTTCCAAGGCTGTAGACCTTCATGGACGCACACTGCCTCGTCTGTCTCCCACAGAGCAGCTGGTGGGTTCAAACCGCCAATGTTCTGATTTGCAGGTTTAACCAAAGTGCCAATGGGGTTCCCAACAAATGGGAAGGACTCAAGAAACACAGGCTCAAAGGAAGTTCGTCATTACACGCCTCCCCAAGCCCCAAGGGACCTGCACCTGCTCCAAGCGACCATCATTCTTCCTCCTGCTCCCCCACCCACCTCCTCCAGCAACACAGCCCCTCCCTTTCAGATGGCGCTAATCCAGGAGAGCCCTGGAGGACGACTGGTCGCTGGCATCCAGGTACCCACTGAGGCTCCACCTACTGTGACACTTTTACAAATGTCATGATTTCCAGATACACTGGTACTGTGGAGAACCAACGGCTTCCCTCTCCTAGGACTCAGTTTCTCCAAATACAAACTGGGGGCAATCAGCATTGTGAGGCCTTTTGTAGGACCACTGTGCAGCATCAGTGAAAGTACACTGATGTTGTACTCACTGATGAAAGTACTCGTGAGGTGCTCCACGAGCCCGAGCTGCTGGATCTAGGCGGCGGCGGCACCTTTACCTAGCCACAATCACCAGGTCCAACACCATTCTCAGAGTAAACCGGCCAATAAGAGCCAGCCAGGGGTCAAGCCTCTCGTGACTATAAAGAGCTACGGTCGCCAACTTAGCACCTAGCTTCCCAGTCTGCCAACATGGATGGCAAGGAAACCGGCAGCCAGTTTTCTTATCCAGCCACACACACGCACACACAAGTTCAGCTCATAAATAAAAATCTGATTATCACAAGCTTTTCCAAAGCCAATGTGGCTATGTTTTAATCTTCTATAAAGAAAAACTCATAAAATATTCAAGGGAAGCCTGCCCGTCCCAGGAGACTCAAAGGTGGCTCTCGGCAACCCCAGCTCCAGACACACCAGTGGGGCTCCCAAGACTGCGGCCAGTAACCACCAAAGCTGGCACCTCTGCCACCAGGGTCCGGCCCTGCTGTCAACCAGGTCCCAGCTCTGCCAGCCCAGCCAGATGTCACCGGCAGCCTGAGCCCCTGGCTGCTGTCCTCGCTCTTGGCTCTTCCTACTCTGCAGGAGTGGGGATGCCCTGGGCTCCTTTCAGACCTGGTGGCACTGAGCAGAGTCTGAAAGGGACCAGGCGGAGCTTGACGGGGCTGCCAAACCCTAAAAGGAACACAAGGAGAGAATGCCGAGAAAAGCCAACTGCCTCCAAACTTGCTCATTCAGGCACCGCAGAAGGTGGCTAAGGAATGGGTCACAGTCTCTGTAATGTAGGGCTTCCCTCGCTCTTCTTTCTAGGATTCATTCAAAAATATTTGCTGGGATCCTAAATGTGTCCGAAATCGTGCGCTTTGGGAAGACAAGAGCGAATGGGGGGGATAGATGCAGCTCACACACATCCTGCCGCCACCTAGCTGACAACCGAGGCCTGGGTGCTGCGATGCTGGACGGATTTCAGCAAATCTTCCAGACTAGGAAAGACTACGCAGAAAGGCCTGGTGATGTGCTTCTAAACAGCAGCCAATGAGAAGAACCCGATGGATCACAGCTGTCCACGTCTGTTGGACAAGGGTCCTCCCTGAGTCAGGGGCCCACTTGAGGGTAGCTAAAATAGTAAATGCGAACTTCTAAAGCCCCAGCTCACAGTGGCCCCACGGAGGTTATCCGAGGCTGCCAATCTTCACGGGAACAGCAAGCCTGATCATTCTCAGGGAGGTGGGTGAGTGCAAACTGCTGACCAATTCGTCCGCAACCACAGCATTGGTGCTCCTTCAGGAGTAAAGAATTAGGACTCCTGGGGCATCGGGTCTGATTCCAAGGCTGAGGCAGAGAAAGATGAGGCTGGGCCCAAAAGTAAGGAAGTGCTCAAAGAGCGGTGGGGCTACGTCGAAAGGCAACACGAGGCAGCCTAGAGGGGCTACCACTGGGCAAATCTGGGATTCTTTGAACATAACTAGAACAATGATTGTAACCCACAGAGCCAGGATCCAGACTGATATAAGTGGGGGAGAAAGGACGTTTTGTGCTAGAGGGTCCAGTGAGTAAACGCAGAAGGAACGATGGAAATAGAAAATCACTATGTTGAAAACACCGTCTAACTGTTGCGAGCAGGAATTATCAATAGATGCAAAATCAGCATAAAGTTTCGGAACTGCTGCTGCTAGTTGCCTCTGAGCTGGACCCCGACTCATAGTGACCCCAGGCACAATGAGTGACCACGGTGCCAGCCCTTGATCGGCTGAAAATCTGATCCTATCCACAGGCCCTTCAAGCCAATTTTTGTTAAGTAGATCTCCAGGTCTGGTCTTTCTTCCTAGTGTCAAAAGTTATCGTCCCACAAAATACTTATCAGTGTCAAGGGACACAAACCATCTTAGCCAAGCGTTCAAAGGTAGCCCTGGCAGTAGTAAAGCATGCATACCGCATCAGGTACCCCCCATGAGATGTACTGAGATGGAAAAGAAACAACACTTTGGGGGTATATTCCTGCCAGAAATGCATAGTCCAGATCCTTCATGAGGAAGACACCTGGCAAACCCACAAGGGGCAGTCTACCAAGGACCGGCCCAGGATTTTTCAGAGCAATGAGGGTATGGGCTTCAAAGGGTCTAAGACAAGACAGCCCACTGCCATGTGGAGTCCCACAATAGATCCTGAAGTAGGAAAAGGGACCGAGGGGTGAGCCCTGGTGAATGTGAACAAGGCCTGCCAATCTGTTCACAGTACTGTATTAAGGCTAAGTTCGTAGGTTGCTGTTGTGCTGCCTTAATTCTTATTCTGTATTTCACCTCTCTATGGGTCTAATAGCCATTCAATGGCTACACAGAACTCACAGACAATACTGAGGGTTCATTTAGGAAGTTGACAGGCTGTAAGGACAGTGAGAAATGCTCAGGATACAGTTGTTTACCGGGATATGTTACAAAGTTCTTTCACGTCTGCTAATAAGTGCCCAAAGGGGCATACTACTCTCCTGAGCCTCAACCCAAAGGCATTCAGCTTAAGTGACTCAGCTTCACAGGTCAGCAAGCCCAGCTCCCTGAATTAAGTGTCCAGAAGCACGGCACTCTAGTAAACCTCAGCCCAAAGGCACTCAGGTCCACTTCCTTAGGTCAGCCAGTCCAACATCCCCAATTAAGTGTCCAGAGGCACCCCACTCCGCAAGCCAGCCTCCAGCCCCAAAGCACTCAACTTGACTTATTCCTCGGGCTACAAAGTCCACCATATTCTGTTTCATGTTCTGAACCCTGGTTCTGCTGCTACTGCTGCTGTTTTCTGTATCCAGGCGGTTCATTGCGTGGGGACGTTGGGTCCAGAGGATGAGATCCCTCCCTCCTGCTTCTAGGAGGGCTCACTTTACACACAGCACGATGGCACTCTAGACTAGATTCCTGTTGGCAAGTACTCACAGGTGAATCCTCAGTAGCTTCCCACACCTTCTTATCAGACCAATGCAGGGAAAGGTCATTCGGTAGGAGTTAGAAACTTCAGTCAGAAGAGCCACATTGAATAATTCGCTGCCCCTGCAGCTATGCTAAGGTATGTACGATGTTTAAAGTGCCCTAGTAGTGTTGTGGGTTAAGCACCGGACTCCTAACCACAAAGTCAGCAGTTCAAACCCACCTCGGGAGAAAGAGGCCACCTGCTCTCATAAAGATACAGAGTCTTGGAAATCCCAGGGGATGCTTGTACTTGGTCCTATGTGCACTACTAGGAGTTGGAGTCCACTCAGTGGCACTGTAAGCTGTTCATGGTTGAGGAAGCTGAGGGGGGAGTACAAGGAAGCTTTACAAATCTAACAGTCCTCCAAAACGAAAAGTTAAGAAAAAAAATTGAGCCCCTACCTTCTCGAAGTATACACTTTGGTGAAGGAAGGGCTACACAAACCAAAAAGAAAGCGCGGACCATACAGCATGGTGAGGTGTACTGTGGAGTAATGCAAAGAACATGGTGGGGAGGGTGGACATTGAAGCTTCGATAACATTTTCCGCTGGGGCCTGTTCCCACTTGCCTGCCACACGGCTCCTGGCTGGCCCATGAAGGAGAACCTCGGCAGCAGCCAGCCCTGCCGTGTCACCAGCTTGTTTCCTTTGCTGGGCCGGGGCTCGGGGCTGTGGTTTTTTATTGCAGCCATATAACATGGTCATATTTTCTGCTAGTAAAATTGTCCCTGGGTCATACAATGGAATCAAATTGATCAATATTTCATGGAGCTGTTGAAAAAAAGGCAAGCTTTCTGGCATCTCTTAGCTTCTCTCCAACATGCTCCCATTCACTCACACACACACACACACACACACACACACACACAGTCTCAGAATGGCCCATCCTCATTTATTAACAGGGGGATAATAATATCTCCTTACAGGGTTGACATACAAATAAACAGTAAATAACAAGTACTTCCATTCATTCATTCCACAAATAATAAGCATGCACTCCATCAGGCCTTTACTAAAAGCTGAGGGTCCAGTGATGTCTAAAACACACCCAGACCTTGCCCTCAAGGGAGGGCCTGATCTGATTTGTCTCCTTTGTTAGCAAAATTCTCTGCCTCCTTTCTAAGACGTTCTACAAGAACACTTAGCATCTGTCCATCCATCTGCCCATCCGTCCACCTCTATCTGTTGATCCATTAATCCTTCCATCTACCTTCTCTCCCCACCCGCCTATGCCCCTCCCTCTCGCCCCACCCCACACAGCCTTTAAAATCCCACCACTCTGCTTAAGTAGACCACCTGCTATTTTCAGCCTCTCTCAGAAGATATTTTTAAGCCTTTTGCAGTATCATTTGCATACAAAGCCTCTACTAATTACAATCGTTCAGCAGCTTCCCCAAGAGCTTGGAATGGCCTCTGCTTTCCTTCAGCCTCTCTCAATTTAGCCCCGCCCCAAGCTCACAGGAAGGGCCCCTGCCCCCAGCAGGTGTTCCTGAACTCCAGGTCTCCAGGCATCCCTCCCACAGTCCCATCTCAGCCATCAGCAGCGTGACTTCTCCAGGGCTCACCTGGCCCTAGTCTCCGACAATAGCAGATGGGGAGAGCCAGGTCTATTTCCACTGCTTCAAAATCCTCTGCCAAGTCCATGGCTCTTGGTGACACCCGGCTAGGTGGCTGAAATGCATTCTCACATACACTCAGGGATACCCAGCCAGGCAAGCCGGAGGCTGTATCTTTGAAGTCAGTCCCACCACCTAGCACAGAGCCTGGGTGGACGCTGGTAAAACCCACTGCCAGGAATGCCAGCTCACAGCTGCCCAGAGCACCGAGCAGAACTGCCCTGCAGGGTTTCCAAGAAGGTGATCTTGACAGAAGCAGGCAGCCATGTCTTTCTCCCATGGAGCCGCTAGGGGGGTTCATACCCTTAACTTTTCAGTTAACAGCCAAACATTTAATCCTCTGCACCACCAGGGTTGTTTTCCTGCTGCAACGCTTATCTTGGAGAGTTTTAAATTCCGCAGTGGTTGGAGAGGAAGTGAGCAATTCTATGCTGACTGCGCTCTGAAAGCTTTGGGGGGAAATTGTTCTTAGAAAGGCAGGGGTACTGACTACAACCCATTGAAAAACCTTGCAGGAACTGCGAGTAAACCCAAAGGGAGAGGAGACAGCTCCAGGGGTGCCGGTGGGCTCATGTGCCCAGCACTGTAAGAGCACGGGGTTTCCTACACAAGTGGGAAACAGGAATCAGTGAAGGCACCCCAAGTTCAACACTCCTCACCCCCTGCCCCGCCCCACCCTACTCCATCCTGTTTGCAACCAAAAAAGGTGTTCTTCTAATTAGCATTAGTTTCAAAAGGCTTAATTAAAAATAGACCCATTCCTTACACACCTTCAAGTTCTTGCCCTGAAGATCTTGTTTACACTAGCGTTTGCCTCAGCAAGCCACCTTCCTTCTGCGGTCACCTGCAGTTCTAAGCCTGAAGCCAGCAGCTCCGGACAGTTGGCAATTCTCCGTCCCTGTTTAGGCCACTTCCACCTGTGGGTTCCTGAGCCTCATGGCGGGAAATGGGTTGGGGTGGGGGGTTTTCTTCACGACAGCACACTCTGCAGGGTATAAGCCAGATCTGAAGGCCCTGGCTCCCCAAGGGTAGCAGGAGAATCTTCTGGAACTTAGCCAGCCTCTGAGATCCTTGAACAAACATTGACTGTGGCTTCAGAAAGCCCAACTCATGGGGCTTCCCTGCCACCTACCCAAGGGCCAGCTAATCCAACTGACAGAGAGGCTATAGAAAGTGCGAGAAGTAGCCGCCACCTCCAAACAGCGCTAAGGCAGCGCTTCTCAGCCTGTGGGTTGCGACCCCTTTGGGGATGGAACGACCCTTTCACAAGGGTGGCCAATTCATCACAGTAGCAAAACGACAGTTGTGAAGAAGCAACGAACATAAAGTTATGGTTGAAGGGTCACCACCACATGAGGAGCTGTGTGAAAGGGTGGCGGCATGAGGAAGGTGGAGAACACGGCTCTAAGGTCTGTCTGGGTGACTGTCCCCTTACCTCGGCAGGCAGGGCATGAAGTAGGTAAGCTTGGATTAGGAAGGGGTGGTTTGGTTGGGGAGGGCTGGGCACACCAATTAATCTTTCTTTACTTCTCAGCACCTTTAAAGCCCTGATGGCCACTGTGAATCTCTAAGCCAGAGTAAACTTCATAATCTGGGCCTCTCTCATTCTCACCCAAAAGCACACAAGGGGCCCAAAGCCTTGGGCCCGTTTCAAGGATGGGACAGGGAGCCTGGACATTTAGGATTACTGAAGAAAGGTACTTGCCTAAGATAAACAGCTGATTAATGACCGAGTCTGTGCTCAAAGCCAGGACAAGCCTCTCCACAGGACTTTTTTCTCCTTCAAGATCAATGCTGCCCGGCCTACTGGTTTGACTGGCCAAGGTCTGCCGGAAGACAGCATGCTGAGCCCAGTGTGCAGCACCTGCCGAGTTCCCAAGCCTGCGCTTGGCACGGAATGCTGAGAAGGGTCAGCGAGAGTCTGCAGCCTCCTGCACACCCCCAGCATGCCGGCAGGGACAGGGCTGCCGCCCTCTGCTCCCTCAGGGTCCCCCATCTCAATGCTGTGTTTCCTTCCTCATGACTGCGAGGTTGCAGGCCGTAGGAACTGCCTGCGAGAAGAAAGCGGTCAGCCATACTGACGGAGAAGGGCAGCAGACTTGAAGTCAAAAGCCTCACACCTCTGTCCTCACTTCAACGCTGCTTCAATATCCCACCCCTCTGTAAGATGGGGGACCCCCCAACTCCCACTGCATAGGGTGGGGGTGCTGAATGAGAACCTGAGAACAGCCCTCCTTCTGCGAGTGTGCGTGCTGGGCCCACTGATCGTTCCAGCCCCGGAGCTTGCCCTGGGAATTAGCCAGGTGAGCGACCTTGAAGGGAAAGAAGAGCAGAGACCAAGCAGCAGTGTGTTACTCGGAGCAGCTGCTCTGACTTTGGAGGGTTTTCTTGAAGGCCATAGGTTTCCAGGTTAGGAAGATTCTCCTGGCTCTGGTGCTAGAAGGGGCCCCAAGGATCCCCAAGAGCCAGCCAGCATTTGAGTGTACAGATGTGGGAAGCAAGGGTCAGAGGGGAAGTGAAGCTCCCTGGCACATACACAGCAGGCCAGAGTGGACACATCTGAGACTGTCTGCCCAGCCCAGGCCAGCCCTCCCTTCGGTGCCTCCCACTCCAGGCCGGAGAGGAATAGGGGAGGGGAGGGCCTCTAGGACGGTGACGCAGCATCCCCAAACCCTCATCACATCCCACTGATTCTTTAATAGACTTTAACAATTTACTGACACCAGCGGAGCTTATAAAGTAGTTTAATTGAATTAATTAGGCAGTCACGACTTACTCCTGAGTTCCCCCTTTGGCTCCGGGGAGGCTGTGCCAGCCGCCTGTTTAACCCCTCACATTCTAGAAAGACTGCCATGTGCTGGGTTACAGTGGGTTCTGACCATTCACGTCCCTGCCAGCTTCTCTCTAAGGAAGCGCTCACCTGGCCCCCACCCAGTATGCCAGTGCTAAGCACATGTCCACGAGTCTACAGACAGGCATCTGCCCAGTGGATGGAGCTGCTAAAATCCCATCTGACAAAACGGAGGCAGAGGGAGTACCCTTGGATGTTGCCGCTGTGGTGAGCTGCCATCAAGTCAGCCCTCGACTCCTGGCGACCCCACGCACGCACGAAGGAAGGACAAACACCACCCGGTCCTGTGCCATCGGCACGCTTGGTTTCAGACGGGGCCCTGGAGATCCACAGGGGTCACACCAACTCAGTGTTCAGAAGCACAGTCTCGTAGTCTGGAAACTTCTCCTCTGAAACCTGTTCTGCATCACATCGACAGGCAAGCCTCCACTGGACAGAAAGCTAGTTGCTGTGCGTAAGGCCAGGAGTCAAGTCCCCTTGTCCCCCGGAGAAGGTGAGAATTCGGTTTCCAGGTGATAGGGGCAGCAAGGAGGGAGAGCGAGTGCCCAGCTAGAGAGCTGAGCACTGGCTGGGCCTAGGCTTCTCTGGGGCTTGGGGCCCACCTCTCTGTCTTAAGAAGCCCTCCGGGTAATTCCCTAAAGCTCGAGCAGTGGTCTGAAGATCACTAAGATTCCTCCCACATTACAAAGTCTGGGAAATGATCCAAAACATGAAAAGCAATTTACTCACAAGATAGTTGTCAGAGCATAATTTATAATAAGGAAAAACTGGGAATAGCAAAATAGCCCCCAAATACAGCATTGTTGGACAAGCTAGGTACAACCACGTCACGGAACGCCTCACAACCCAAACCTCTGGGTCTACAGGACCACTGGGAGAAGGCGAATCATCTGGAGCCTGGGCTTTGCCTACCAAGAAGGAGAGAAATCGTGTCTCTCTTACCAGTAGATGAAACGGAAACGAAGTAGATGGACAAAGCTCAAAATGACACATGCCAGTGTCGCATTTGGGAGCTGGGGTTGGGGGGGGGAGGCAGGGAGTCTTTCTTCCCTGCACTTGCTTGTGCTTTCCAACTTTTTCTGCGAAAAGCATGTGCCACCTTTCTATAATGCGGAACCGCAAACTTTGTTTACTTTGTTTGATCCTGTACGAAAACACTGTGCCAACTTGGAATTCATTCAGTTCTTGGGCCTTTTACCTCCCGCACGATGGAGCCCTGGTGGCACCTTGGTTACGCGCTCAGGGAGGAAGGAATGCAGTCGGGTTAGCCCTCTGTTACCGCGCCTCTTTTCCCTGCTACAGAATTGGTTATTTAAGTAAGACTTGAATGGTGAGAAAAACCACCTGGAAGAGTCTGACCCAAGAAGGAAAAGCCCTCCTTTACAACCCGCTCCCCAACCCCCCAACCCTGCCACTCACGCTTTCCCCAAAATGCACCTGGCCATCAGGGCCTGGTCATTAGTAGGCCAGTAATAAGTCATCATTTCCAGGAACTGCCAATGCCCTGGCATTGGATCTGGGGCACAGGCCCACCCCAGCCAGCTCTGGCAAGTGGACGCCAGTGGCAATCAATAGCAACAAGTCGGGCTCGAGCCCCAGCCAGGTGAGCAAACACCAGACTGGAATTAGAAGCTGGCCAAGGCTGGATGGCAGAGTGTGTGTGTGGGGGGGGGGGGGGGGAGAAGGAAGGGGGGACAGGAAAGAGAAGAAAACCCAGAAGTGCCATCTCGTATGGCAGCGACACGAGGCAGCAGCGGGCAGGCCTGAAGACAGAGCAGGGGCCAGGAAGGAGTAGAAGTGGGGTGGGGTATGGAGAGGAGTTTGGAGAGTTGGGGAAAGGGGTTAAACAAGCCCACTCCCCAGGCTCCGCCTGTCCCGAAGTCAGTCTGGGTCTCAGGGCAGGGATGCCTTCAACCATGGGCCACCAGATCCCAAGCAGGAAAGCTCTATCACCTTCCTCATTCCCCAACTGGCCCTCCCCTCCCCACGCCATGGACAAGTGCCTGGCATCTGCAAGGGCACTAGATAGCCGCCCCCTGGGATATGCACTGTTCAAGTGTTTTAAGACAGGTTGCAAGAAACAACAATCAGCCCCATGGATGACAAGGAGTGGAGCAATTACCTGAGAAACCTCAACTTCCCCTTCTTGCATCACTGCATTTTCTCCATATCTGCTGCTACCACCCCCAGTAGCAGTGTTCCAGCTGGACCCAGCAGGACAGGGACCCAAAGAACCTCTGGCTGGAACTCCCAAGCAAGAGCCAACATGCAGGTCCCAGAATAACCTGGGCTGCCAGCACCACCTGCACAGGGTGCACCTTGGCCTCTGGCTGAGCCCATTGTAGCCATCATACAACTGCAGAGGTGAAAGGACCATCCATCTAGCGCAGGCCCTTCCCAAAGGCTCATCACACCCACGTCAGAGCAGCACAGCAGCAACGGTGAGCCTAGAACCTCAGGGCACTGTAGGATTTACTGACTTGGAAGAATAAATGGACGTCGACCTGCTGGGTACCCTGACAGCCTTGAGAACTGGGTCAAGGGGAGGAGTAAGTCAGAGCAATGAACCCAGCTCCTAGAGGGCACCTGAGCAGACTGGACAGGTGACCATGTAGCAGGACGGATGCTTGAGCTTCAAGGAAGAGCCTGATTTGGGGATGGGCGGGTGGAGATGGTATTGAGGTTCCACCGATCTCTGAGATCTTAGCATTCTATGATCTTCATCCATCAGTGGAACAGTAATGCCTGCCCTGGACAAGTGATGAGCTTAGGAAATGGTTTAAGTGAGTCTTACTCCTCCAGCCTACCTCAGGGGCACCACAGGAGTCGGCCACAAAGATTGGGGCCTGTCTCCCTCAGAGTTAACAGGTACATTAGGCACAGTGCTCTGGACTCACAATGCTGATCTCCAATCGTCATCAGGTAGATCCCAACTGTAGCAATGTTATGTGTGTCAGATGGAGTTGTGCTCTTTAAGGTTTTCAAGAGCCTTTTTTTTTCTCATTATCACCAGGACTTTCTTCCAAATCACCTCTCAGTGGACACCAGCATCAGCTAAGTGCATTGACTGTTTGTGGCACCAGCACCCTACAATTCCCACCCACTGTCAACGTCTATTCCAACTCATAGGAACCTATACAGTGCTTCCAAAGCTGCACTTTTTGTGAGAGCCTCCTCCTCCTGCTGCAGAGCAGCTGGGGGGTTTGAACTGCCACCTTGGAAGTTGGTGGTCCAACGCTTTCATAAAAGCACCACCAAGGCGCAAAAGTAGTTTATCTTTAATGGGAATGTAGTCCTAAAATAGAATGTTTTTTATGTCTTATGGAGGAGCCCATTGGGACAAAAGTTCCCATGACAAAAAACAAGCTAAGCCTATTGCCATCAAGCCATTGACTCCTAGTGGCCCCACAGGGCCTAGCAGCAGCACCCCACATGGTCCCCAGGGCTGTGATCATTACGGATGCTGACTGACTCGGCTTTCTCCTGTGGAGCAGCTGGTGGGTTTGAAACATTGACTTTTTGGTTAGTGCTGAAGAGTGCCTAGAGCCCATCAACATCATCACAGGGCCATGACTTCTTCCTCAGTTAAAAAAAAAAGTGTTTTTATCTATTTAATATCTCCTGTGGGGTGGGGGGTGCCACTGTCCGCTGCCCTCAGGTCAGTTCTGACTCATAGTGACCCTTGTACAATTGAATCAATCACTGCCGGGTCATCCTCAGAACTGTTGTCATGTTTGAGTCTATTGCTGCAGCCATGGACCCTCTCATTTTACCAAGCATGATGTCCATTCCAGGGACTGGTCTCTCCTGATAACTTGTCCAATGGGTGTGAGACTAACTCTCGCCATCCTTGCTTCTAAGGAGCTCTCTGGCTGTACTTCTTCTAACACAGACTTGTTTATTCTTCTGGTAGTCCGTGGCACTTCTATGTAATTCGTCAGTACCACAACCCAAGTGCCTCAATTATTCCCCGGTTTCCCTTATTCATTCTCCACCTTTCAGATGCCTATAAGGCGACTGAAAATACTCCTGTACAGGACACTTATGGAAAGGGTCAATGGCCCCAAAGAATCTTTGAAACCTCACAGTGGGTAAGAAAACGTTTCTCTCTACCAAGTTTAGGGTCTTAGTTACAAACATAGGAAATGTGCTGCATTACTCCAGGCGCTTTGCCAAGGCAAAGGCTCAGCACAAGAAGGACTCTACCAATGCTCCACCTCCCAGGTCTCACAACCAAGCCTGCCGGGTCCCGCTGGCCTCAGGTGTCGGCTTTCTAAGCAAGAACTTCAGGTACAGTGTGAGTTATCCTTTCCTGTCACGATATTTCCCATGGAGAGCTTGAGGCACAGAAAGTGCTAGAAGGAAAATAATACTGCTGACCTCTCGAGAAATGGAGCCTACATTTCACACTTGCTCCCCACCCGGCAAAGAGGCATCAGCACACCCTTCTGAGCAGCACAGTTACAATTGGAAGGCAGGAGCCCCTCAGGCCTGGGCCACTTAGCTGAAGGGGCCTCATCAGAAGACAGGCTGGAGAACCCTTGGAGGAAACTGCCATCAGTAGGGCGGAGGGCAGTCTCTCAAACTGCACTGGGTGAAAACAGTCCTTGGGGAACGGATTAGTGTCCCATGGCTGCTGTAACAAATGACCACAAGCTTGGTGGCAGGAAACAACAGGAAGGCAGTCCCTCTCAAGTGAGGGCTTGTGGGGCCATGCTCCCAGCAAGAACGCCATAGGAGGATCTGTCCTTGCCTTCGCCAGCTGCTTGGGTGGCTCCCAGCCTTGCATTCCTTCGTTGGCAGTTGCACCACTTGGGGTCAAACTGCCACCTGCTCTTCTGGCGCTTATGAAGGCGCTTGTCATTTAAGTCCTTTCATTTAATCCTATCACTCAGGATCCTTAATTGTGTATGCTATGTGCAAAGGCAGCCCTTCCCTCTTTCGATCCAATAGGATTACACTCACAGGTTCTGGAGACTGGGACGTGGGCATACCTTCTGGGAATCACCACTCAACCACAACAGGGAGTCTGTTAAAATCTCAGATTCTCCACCTCATCTCCAGAAGATTCAGGAACACCAGATGTCAAGAGTGGAACAAGCTGCCCCTGGTGACTCTCTGGACCTGCACAGTCGTCATCTACGGGGCATATGGGGTGCCCCTGCCAGCAGACCCTTGTTTCCTGGTGCCAATACGGGGTATGGGCTCAGCCTGCAAGGCCTCTTGGTCAGTAGTCTCAGAGGTGGGATGAGCAGTGTGGCAGGTTCCCTCTCAGGGCACACTCACAATTCCTCTGCTCTCACAGCGGGAACCCCCCTGGGAGTGGCACACGGCCACCCTGGGGCTGAAGAACGCAGGCTCAGCACTGAACAGTGAAGGCTGATGTCTCCTCCAACCAATGTCCACATGGGACAGTTCTGGGCCAGGTTCTGTGCCATGCAAGAGCGGCAACAGCCAGCAAAGCCTCACCTGGAGGAAGTCCTTGCCCAACGTGGCCTGGAAAGGTTATTTCTGCCTACCCAGCATCCCTTCTTCCAATACAGAACCCACCCTTTCCTTTCAGGAACCCACATGCTCCGTGATTATACGGGGCTTAGACTCCAGAAGCATCGAATAACTCCAGCTGGGCCAATCGGAAGACTAAGTCCTGACGTGGTAACTGGCTCCAAGATGAGCCTGTGTGGTGATGAGAGTCCTCTTTGGGACTTTGCGTAAAACCTTTGAGAAAGGGGCTCTCTTTGGGGCCACTCCACGGAGTGGAAGAGAAACCTGGTGCCATGGTGGTCACTTCTGCCTCCTACTGGAGAGCTTTCCTGAAGAATAAGTCAACCCAGGGGAATAAGAGCTGAGAGATGAGGAATAACACATTCCTTATGGCACTGGAACTGTTAATCACCAGGTCAGCTGTTCAAACCTACCAGCCGCTCCACAGGAGGAAGATGCGGCTGTCTGCTCCTATACAGCCTCAGAAGCTCTATTCAGGGAGGCTAGGAGTCAGAAGGGACTCGATGGCAGGGGAAATGATAACCCCTGAGTATCTAAGCCTGGCCATGCCTGATGCTAGATAACCTCTGGCCTTGTCAGGAGGTAAACCAATAAGCATCCCCTTTGAGTAAAGCAAGCTAGAAATGAGCATTTGCAATTTAACGAGTCCTTCACAAAATAGAAATGTTGCATGAGCTGCCAGGCTAGGTTTAAAGGCAGAAAGTCCTTGAATTGCTGTGTCTCCGAAACAAGTCACACCACCCGTTTCCATTTCACCGCCGTCTCCCAAGGCTGTGGGTGAGAATAAGGTTATATCGCATGACAGCATGGAATACTCCACACGTTATTTGGCATTTGTAGGTGCTCAGTGTGTGTCAGGAAAGAAAACAGCAACCTAAAGGAAGACTCTCCTCCAATGGCCCCAAGTTGCCCAGGAAATAATAATAGCCCTCTAACAGCCAGCCCAGGCACACCGTGGCCACCAGAGAACCTGTTCAAAGGAAGAACAGCGAGTAAAAGCCCTTCCTTTAAAAATGGCCCTTGGCACATCCCCAGCACTCTCAAGCTCAAAGCAGTTGCATATACATCATCTGTCCCTCCAACCCATGCCATCGGAATGAGACTCTCAAATAATAAAGTGGCACAGCCTTTACAGGGGCCACTTGGGGCTATCATTAAAATGCAGAGCCTTTGACCCCACAATGCCTCTGCTAGCCTGCTATCTTCCAAAAGTACCCTCATAAATGCAAAATAATATTGATATAAGAAGTTTTGATGGCCTCTGGCCATGACAAAGTAACAAAGTCTAGATTTCCCACCCACCTTTAACAATTGAGCAATCAGACAGGTTTTTCAGCATATATTCAACAGTGGCTAACAGGTAGCACAGGGCAGCAATCCCTAAAAGAAAAACCCACAAGGAGGGAGGGGCTTACACATGTCCCAGCTTACTGTCCAGAGAGCTTCTAAGAGGCCAATCAGAGCCCAGGGTTCTCCCCAAGTTGAAGAGATGTTGCTAAGAATTGGCTCCCTCTGTAAAGGGATAGATAGTAAATATTTTTAGACTTTGTGGACCACTGCACTATGAAAGCAGCCATAATCATTACAAAAACAAGTGAGCATGACTGTGTTCCAATAAAACTTTATTTACAAAAATAGGTGACAGGTCAAATCTGTCCCATGGGTCTTTTTTGCCCATTCCTGTTCAGTTCTAAAGGCTGCTCTGGTTCTGCCTCATGAGGCTGAAATGCATCTTAGAAAGATCAAAGTGTTTCTAAGTAATTTAACTGCCAAGGTAAGAGAGACTAATGGTCCTCCAAAGATATCCACATCCTAATCCCCAGAAGCTACAAACATATGAGGTTACATGACAAAAGGAAAATAAAGTTGCAGATGAAATTACGGTTGCTAATCAGAACATGAAGGAACCCTGGTGGCGTAGTGGGCTACACACTAAGCTGCAAAGCACAAGCTCAGCCATTCAAACTCATGAGCCACTCCTCTCACAGGAGAACGATGAGGCAGACATCCACAGGGGCAGTTCTAGTCTGTCCTATAGGATCACTATGAGTTGGAATCAACTCGATAGCAATGACTTTGTAGATTTGGGAATCAGATCATGAGATTGCCTTGGTCTATCCAGGTGGACCCAATGTAATCTCAGGGGCTCTCTTAAGTAGAAGTTGTATGTGGAAGGGGAGAACCAGCATGAATGGTGTCCTTCCTGACATAATTGACACTGACTATATAAAAATGGGGCTATAAGATTTAGAATGCAAATGGCCTTGAGAAGTTGGAAAAAATAGATTCTCACTTAGAGTTTCCAGAAAGAATATAACCCTGCCAAAGATTTGATTTTAACTAGTCAGAGTAATTCCAAATTTCTGATATGCAGAATTATAAAATAATAAATGTGTGCTGCTTTAAGCCTCTCAGTTTGTGGTAATCTGTAATCAGCAACAGACACTTAATATATAATAGAACAAACTGCAAAAGTATCTAGAGGAATATATAAAATCTAACGCCCAACAGAGTAAAATCCACCACATACATGTGTATCAATCAAAAATCATCAGGTATAAAAGATACCAAAAAATGATGGGATATACATGGATCCAAAAATGACATAGAAAGTAGAACTTAAAAATATTAAACCAGCTATCATTATTGTACTCTATATGTTCAGGAAGATAGAAGGAAAGTATGGGCACATTACAGATACAGAAGACATTAAAAAAAAAAAAAAAGGAAAAGGCCTGGAGATGAAAGATAGAGTAACTAATATAAAAAATACACTGAATGAGAATAAGAGTATATTAGATACCGCAGAACCAAAGACTGGCAAACCCGAAGACACAGAAACTATGCTATTGAAACAGAGAAAAATATGGAGGAAAATTAAGCAGGATATCAGTGAGCAGTGGGGCAACTTTAAAAGGACTAATATATGTGTAATTGGAGTCCCCAAAGGGTAGGTGGGGGAAGAATGAGAGAGAAGATACTTAAAGAAATAATGCCCCCAAATCTTCTAAACTTGGCAAAATTTATAAGCCCTCACACCCCACCCAGCTCAGTGAATTCCAAGCAGAAAAGATTAAGAAAACGGTATCCAATTGCGTCATAATCAAACGTCTTAAAACCAAAGACAAACTCTTAAAAGGAGTCAGATTTTAAAAAAAGAAAACATATTACATATTGAAGAACAAAGATAAGAATAACAGCCAATTTCTCATCATAAACAATTAAGACGGGAAACAATGGAACACCTTTAAAATATGGGAAAGAATATAGTGAATCTTGAATTTTATACCCAGAGAAACTATCTTTTGAATACAAAGAAAGGCAAAATAAGGGTATTCAAAAGCTAAAGGAATTCATTGCTAGCAGGCTAACACCATAAATTCCACTGGTTCCCAATAGAAAACTGGGAATGCCCACAATACCCATAAAAAGGGACAGGTTACAGAAAGTATGGATGAGCCTGAAAGAGGAATGTTGCAAGTAATGGATAAAAGATGGGTAGATTTATTGAGGCTAACAGAATGCTTTTGAGACAGCCTATTCAGTAAGAAGAGGTCAGCTGCCAAACAGTATGAATGGCAGAAGGGCAAATGGCATCAGGGAAACTGAGGGAAGGGAGACATATGCTGCTACACTGGGGGATTGCAAGTAATGCCATGGAGGAATAAAACATGTAGAAATTGTTGAACGGGAAACTAATTTGCTCCGTAAACTTTCCCACAAACCACAATAAAATGTTAAAAACATAACCAATATAAGTGGCTCACATATGTGCCTGTAAATATTTTTTAAATGACCTAGCGTGATATTATTCCAGTCCCTGATGTTTCCCTAATGGAAGTCAGGGCTTGAAAGATTGGGTGGGGCTGTGTAAAGGGGCTCTCTTCATTTTCATTCCTTATTCTACTTATTTCTGTATCCTCTAAATTGTTTCCAAAGAATACGTACCATATGATTTCAGATTGGTTTTGTTTGCCTGCTTTAAAAAAAAAAAAAAGCAGTTTTTAAAAACAAAGCCCTTGGCTAGAATTCAAGGTAGGCCCACCAGACAGTCAACTTCTTGACTAGCCAAATACAATGGATGATTTCAGGAGTATAAGAACATCCGTTATACTTGTTTTCTTCAAATAGTTTCCATTTTATTTTACCCTAAATGCCATCCCTGGATTGGTGGTCATAATGGTAGGTGCCACTTGGTTCTGACTCAAAACAACCCCATGTACACTAGAACAAAACACTGCCCAGATCCTGTATCCTCCTCACAAGTGAGCCTGATTTGTCTGCGCCCACTGTTGCAGCCATATGTCCATCCAGCACCTTGAGGGCTTCCAGCTCGATACACAACTTTGAAAAAGGCCTCACAGAGGTCCATATGGGAGCCTGGATTGGAGGTTCCCCGCAGCTCTATTTGGAATGGAAGGAAGTTCAAGGAAACCTGGTTGTCCTGTGGAGGGTAGAGGCCTACAAGGCAGTGGCTGCACCCAGCAGTTAGAAGTAGCATCAGTGAGTCTCAAAAACTTAGAACTGAGGACAAAAGCGAGAAATGGAATAAGATCTAAACATTGTACTATTTCAAAAATAAGTTTTTAAAATATGGCCACGAGACAACAGTACACGTTGTTGAAGGAGAGATAGAAACAAACTGGATACACTTGGCTTGAGGGAGGAGCAGAAGAGCAAGGGAAGATAGAATAAAAATAAACTAAGTAATGGGGGGCCCTTCATGATCCTGGACTGAGTATGACGACCTTCCAAACTCAAAAACCAAATTCACTGCCATTGAGCAGATTCCAACTCTCAGTGACCCTACACAGAGTAGAGCTGTCCCTGTGGGTTTCTGAGACTGTAATTCATCATGAGAGTAGAAAGCCTGAGGAGAGTGGCTGGTGGTTTCTAACTGCTGACCTTGCAGTCAGTCAGGGGCCCAACTTGTAACCCACTACACCACCAGTACGCTCTACAAATAAGCAGGGGTGGGGTGTTTACAGAGGAAGGGGTAAGCCGCAGGAAACATGTGAGTGCTTACTATGTAATGGAACTTCACAACCATTAACTCATCTCATCCTCATGAATAACTTTATGAGGTTTTATGCCACCAGGTTCAAAGCAAAGACAGTGAAACAGGAGTTCAGAAACTCGCCCAAGTGAGCACACACAGGCAGGAAGTAACAGAGGCAAGATTTAAATCCAGACAGGCGGGCTTCACCCCCATGGGGACAGCTTCTGGCGATACTTGCCCCACTTACAATGAGAAAATGAAGGCTTGTCCTCTCTATTCACAACCTCAGCAAGTCAGACTTAGAGCCTGTTCCACACCTCATGGAGCCACCACCTCTTTGTAAAGATGTACGCCAGGCAGGAGGCACCCTGTGGCCAGCCAAGCACACCAGCCTAATTTCCCCACCCCGACCCTGCAGTAGACCACCACTTAAGACAGACCTTGCTTCCAGCTACAAAGACACTGAGAAAGTCTCTGGGTTCAACCCCGAAGAGGTGGCATCTTTAGTCTCAAGACCCCATATAGCACCGTAAATTGGCTGGTGCCTGCCACTCAGCTGGAATGACTAAGATGGGGACTCCAGCCAGGGAACAGGGGTTTTGTTGGGCCCCAGTTTGTCCCGTCCTGGAAAAGCCCATGAGGCCTTGGCACGGGGTACTGATATATTGGCTAATGTCTCATTCAAGTTGTCAGCATTCTGTTAGAGCCAATTCAGTGGGTAATTAAGAAAAAAGTTGGGACCAGATGGGGCAGCAGATGCTAGCTTAGCCAAAAGAACAGTCCCATGCAAGTGTCTAGCCAAGCCTGGGGAGGGCAGGGCTGAAGCAGCACAGCCAGGTAGGGCGAGGGTAAAGGAGATGCCCATTTTAAAGATGAAGACACTGAAACCCAGAAAGGTGGGAGGAACCGGGGGAGCTCCTGAAAGGAGGACAAAGCCAAACTCAACCTACTCTCAATTCCAACTCACGGTGACCCTACAGGACAGGACAGAGCTGCCTCGCAGGGTTTCCAAGGCTGTCCCCCTGCACAGAAGCAGATTGTCCCCTCTTCCTGCGCAGAGCAGCTGGTGAGTACAAACCCCCAACCGGTTAGTTGACAGCTAAAACTTTAACTCCCACACCACCAGGGATCCAGAGAGAAAGGGGTGAAAAGGCAGACAGAAGCTGGACTAACGGTAGTCCAAGTCAGGAACCTAAATCGTAGCCCCAATTCTGCCACTTCCTTGCTGCCTCACCTCAGACATGTCACCTTTCCACTCTGTATCTCAGTTTACTCATCTGCAAAATGGAGTCAAGAATCCCCTACCATTTAGCCCACTCTAACGAATGATGGAGTTAACTACGGTGCATGGTTCTTGGGGCCAGGAGCCAGAATACTTGGGTTTGGTTCCTGGCTTCCCTACTTGCAAGATGTGTGTTTATTTCACTTGGCTTCAATTTCTCTACCTGTAAAATGAGATTAACGGTACATCCCTCATAGGCTTGCTATAAGGAGTCAATGAAGAATTACACTTAGAACAGTGAGCATGCTCAAAAGATAATCACTACTATTGCTACCAAGTAGCCAGTAAAAACACCCCCAGGACAGTCACCGAAATGGTTTCAATATGAAGTCAAAAACAGCTCACTAGAAAATGGTAATGTGGACGACAATGACAGTTACACTTCAAAAACTGTGCTTAAAAGAAGAAACAAAGTCATCAGAAAAAATGCTAGTCATGATTATGTAGTGGTATAACAATATGCTTATTTTCCATATTCGTTTTTATGTATGAGTTACTACTTTTACAACAACAAAGGTGAAAAAATAGTTTTAAAAAATTAGCATTTTCACCGGGTTCCTAATTTATAATACTAACTTAAGTGAACCCTTGGTGACACAGTGGTTTCTGAGTTGGGCTGCCAACCACAAGGTTAGCGGTTTGAAACTACCAGCTGCTCTATAAGAGAAAGATGAGACTTCCCTACTCTCGTACAGATGCAGTCTCGCAAACCCACATGGGCCGTTCTACCCTGTTCCATCGGGTCTCTAGAGAGATCTATGACTAGAGAACTGACTCGCTGGCAATGCATTTTTTAGTAGAACAATTAAAAGCAAAACCAAAGGCAGTAATAGCCTGATAGAAACTGCAGCATGACAGAGGAGTAAGAGGACATGAGCGAGCCATCTGCGACAGACAGATGGTAAAAAGACCACCGTCCCACCTGCAGAAGCAGACCACTGGACTATAAAATAAGTGGCATCACTTATACGCGTTCTAGGACAGGTAAACTTACCTAGCACGAAAGTCATCCGAACAGAGCTCTCTCTTGGGGGAGGAGACAAGAACTGACAACAAATGGGCACAAGGGAACTTTCCAGCAAATTGAAGAAATATTTTATATTAGAATAGCAGTGTGAGTTACACTGCAAATTAGTTTATCAAAATCTCCCCTTTTGCTTATGCCTGTTTTTCCTGAAACAACTATCATTGTAATTGGATGAAGGTAGATGTGGTAGTTACATACTCTGTTGTCAATTTGAGACTTATGAGTGAAGGGGTGGAGCTTAACCTGTCAATCAGGTCGCAGCTTGATGACCTCATTTGGAGGTGCTAAGGAGATAAATAGCTCACTGAAGGCGGGACACAGACACACTCCCTGGGAGACATTACTGATGATGACGAGCCTGATGGAGTTATGCTAATGCAGCCAGAGCCTGGAGCAGGAGGAGCCATGTGGAGACCCACACCAAAGCTAAGATGCTTCTACCACCATTGGATCCACAAGACTTTTCACCCAACTGGCCTGTGATCTTTCTGCACTAGGTCTCATTGCTTGTGTTTCGTGAGTCTGAAGAGGAATTTATAGATTGGCATCAAACCAATGGGCTAATATTGGACTTGTGGACTTGATCTGGACTGGGCTGGGATGTTTTCTCAATATTCAATTGCTCCTGTATATAAAACTCTTTTTTATACACATATGAGTGTCTCTGGATATGTTTCTCTAGTCACACCAGACTATTACAGTAGAGATGATAAAAATATTTTTTAAAAGAATGGCAACATGTTGACAATTGTTGAAGCTGGACAATGGAACACTGGGGATTGTATACATTTACTTTTATACGTTTTGTCTTTTCCGTAATTAAAAAAAAGTGTGGGGGAGAGGGGGTTGTCTGAAATCTTAAAGAGATACCCACAAGCCACCACTGGGGAATTTCTACCAAAAACCAAATGGTATGGCAATGGACCATCTTGGTGGTCCCTTGGAGTTACCCTATTCTCCAATATCATTCCCAAAGCCGCTATCTTGCTTCTCCTTAGGGATGTCCAACCCATCTCCCTCCTACCTAGACAGTGCCAACTCAGAGGATGGCCACCAAGCCAAATGATGAGACCCTATGTTGCCATCACATACCACCCCCACCCACTCATCAGTCTCGGCCTGCTGGGTCACAAAGCTGAGAACATCCGGTCCTACCCCTCCTCTTCCTCTTCTGACATCATTTTAGAGTACACGAGGGGGCTTCAAAAAGTCATGGGAATTCTGAATTACGAAAGAATTTAACTTTCCCCTATAAACTTTTCATACCCTTTCCTATAAGAGACCCAAACAGACTGTTGTGGAGTTGGAATGACGCAAGGGGAGGAAGAGCAAATTAGTAAAAAATAGATGTAACAAGCTGCAGAGGAAGAACATCTAAAACACAGAGGTACTAAAGGGAACAGACATAAATTTTACACACATTTGCCTTTGTTTGCACTCAATAAAATTAAAGTAATGAGACCAGTGTGGAATGAAACAGGGCTCACGAAATGAAGATGAGTGTGTATGGAACCTCCGAGGGCTTTGCCTGACAAGCGACAGATGCCAATTCAAAAGGGGCAAGGTGGGTAGAACGCACCTGTGGCCCTAACTGCATAACAGAGAGCTGTACAAACCTAATTCCCAACTGGAAGTGGATCCAGGCCTTTCCTTCCCCTGTTTCCAGTCTTAGTCACCACCTCCAGCCCTCCATGATAATTCTTCTCTGACCGTAACCTCCCTGAGTTAGATCCCAAATCATCCTGGCTCAGCTCCCCTACCATGGGTCAATACGGTGACTCAGGGAGAGTCTGGTTCGCACTTCACACCTCTCTCCATCCTTCATCAATGGCCCCTGCAGCCACCCTGAACTGACACTACACAAATTGACTCTGTACTGCCAGCCCGGCTGGCTCACGGACCTGTGAGTTCATTAATTCTCTATAACTGCTCACAAAATTCACAGGGACTATTGTTTACACTTACAATTACCTATAGATTATAACCAGAAAGGACACAAGCAGGAGCTGGGAGAGTTGGGGGGCAGGGGAAAGTCCTCCACTATCCTCAGGGCACTGATGTGCTTACTGACTCAGAAGTCCCCAAAGAGAATATTCCCCAGGCCCAGGTCCCCTAGTCATTGGTTCCTCAATATAGATGCAATGACTGGGCCGTAAAGCATAGCTGTCAGTATGTATGACTGCAGTATGTCTTCTCCCTCCCAGGAGTGGTTTTGCAAGGTATGGGGGCAATGGGAAAACAATGCCCTCTTGATGGCCCTGGCTATTTCAAAGAGCAAAGGCAGAGAGCCAAAGCAAGTTCTTCACTCCACTCGATCAGAAGCAAACCGGCTGTGCTGTAGTCCGTCCCACTCATAGAAACTCTGCATAGGAGTCCTATGACTACACATCTTCATGGGAACAGACAGTCTCCTCTTTCTCCAGCAGTTTCGTTGGTAAGTTCGAACCACTGACGGCAGCGTGAGCAGCCAATGTGTACGCCAGTGCTACCCGGGCACCTTTCTTGATCCTACAGAACAAAATAATGCCACTGCAGGACGAACACCAACATGCAAAGTAGTAAAGAGTAGAACTGCAAAGACAAACACAAATTGAGCTTTCCAAAGCTCCTAGGAAGTATAAGGTTCTCAAAAACATCGTGGAAAATCATCACGGAAAATAAGCAACGCAGATACATGGGGATATATTCATTTACCTATGAACTAACTGCCATTCCCAAAAGAGCTAAGACCAATGGGAGGTTAGTACCACCGTGTTTGTATGATTAAGGGTTAAATCTGTAGGTTGAAAGGACATACCTTGCAAACAAATTAAGACACAAAACCAATGACAAACACAAAAGTAAAGTATCATGTGGCCTCTGAACGATCTCCTATGGTCTTAAGGCCAAAGAACATCCACACAGTACAGCAACAATGAGGCCACACCCACTGCATCAGTCCATCATACTCACATCCTTGTAGAGCTGAATAAAACTGCCCCACACCGTTTCCAGGGTAGTACGTCTCCGTGAACGTAGACCACTACACCTCTCACCTGTCCAGCAGCTGTCCAGCAGCAGGTAGATTCAAACCACTGACAGTTCAGGGAGCAGCGAAGTTGCTTTAACCAACTGTGCCCGCAGGGCTCCTTCACAGAGTATTACAGTAGAAACGCAGTGCCATCAAGGTGAAGCCAGCACATGGCAACCCCACAGAGACTGTAAAGCTTTACAGGAGCAGACACAGCCTCATCTACAGAGCAATTAGCGGGTTTGAACCGCCAACTTTGGGTGAACTGTCCAATGTCGAACTCACAGCACCACCAAAGCCCCTTTTACAGAGGATTGTGACCAAAATATGTGTCTCCCACAAATTGTGTCTCCATACAAGTGGACTCTGTCATGTGTAGGAAATGAAAATATCTTCTTAGTTATACCAAGACTTCAAAAAAGAAAAGTTCTCATTAACTGGAAATAATAAAATGTTTATCATAATACAAATAGGGGTAAGCTCCATATTAAAACACAGTCTCTCAAAATCTCAGCGTTTAAATATAAAATACAACTACATGCCATCAAAAGAAATACAGCTATTTTTGTAAAAGGGCCTCAAAAGGTTAAAATTAAATTTTAAGACTATAAAAAGTAAATTCTAACAACAGCAGGAAGTGAATTGTAAAGTCACTGGAATTAGAGTTGAAAACAGGAAATACGCTGTAAAAATTAGGAAAGCTAGAACTCAAAGTGGAAAGCAAAATTAAAATATAATTAGGACTCTGAGGAGACCTGAGAACTTAATGAATAAAGTTGATTCTACACAAAGGGGCTTTAGACAGTTCATGGAAAATGGAATTTAAAAGATAACAGAATCTCAGGTGTTGACTTGGGTGAAAGGGGAGGTAATACGCTATGGGAACAGGGCAGGTCATCGGGAGGTTTGATAAGTTCCTTATGGTGTTGAATATAAAACAATGATCTGGTATGTAAACCCCTAATTCACAATAAAAGGTTGAATTAAAAAAATAAAATAATAATGGGTTTTTTCCCACAGCTTTTTGAGACTCTGTATGAAACTGAAACTTGTACATAGACAACAAACAGTAAACTGTAAAAAGTAGAAATCACTTCTTTCTCAGGCAAACGAAGCCTGTGCATAAATTCATCTTTTTAAGGAATCCAGAAATATCTATGAATTTTTAAAATCTGAACTATTACATAACATTCTTGCATAACAAAGTATGATAGAAATAAATAATAAACATATAAGAAAGGAATCACAGAAATTTAAATCCTATATTTAAATAATCTTTTAAGTAGAAGTAAAAATACAAAACTAGTATTAAAATGGGAGAGAATAATAACAATACTTCACAATAAGGCTGGGGAGGGGGGTGACCAAAGATGCAATCAGAGGAAAATTCATTGACTAAGTACCTGCATTACTAAGCAAGAAAATATCAATGAGAATAGGAGCTAAGCGTTCAATTCAAGAATAAAAAAACAATAAACAAAATCTAATGGAGGGCAGATTTAATAAAAATCCGATTAATTCAAAGTTAACTCATTACAATTTATCAATAAACTTCTAATTTTAAGGAGGAAAATGTAAAAAGCGGTAAAATAAGACCAGACACTAGCTGTTCAACCAAGAAATAAGGAGAAAAAAGGGAAAAAAGGCACAACTTAAAGGGGGAAAAAATATTAGGAATGATAACCAGAAATAAAGATGATCTTTTTTTAAAGAGAACATTATGTTCTGCTCTAAGCAAACACAGTTCAAGGTCTTGATGAGTTGAAACATATGTAGGAAAATATAAATAACCAAACGGGCCCAGGAAGAGCAAAGGTCACAAAATTATTGATGAAAAGATTATGGTAGACAATAATTACCTCTTAAAACCTTGCAAGATAATTTTAAAGGCAGGTTCTTTTAAATTTTCAAAAGTTGATTCCTGTGTAACATAAATCATGACAGGAAGTGACTACAAATAAACACCTGGCACGCATGCCTGAATTCTCATCTCTTAACACTCTTAGAAAAACAGAAAATGTGCTTACGCATGAGAGAGCCTCTGAAACCTTCTTAACCGGGCAATCTCAGCAGCCACCACCAACAGACACACTCTCCGAAATGTATTTATCACTGAAAATAGTGGAAATCTTCCCCATTTCTAACCTGCCTGTGGGTTATGCATTGGACCACTAGCCTCAAGGTTCAAAACCACCAGCCACAGGGGGGAGGATGAGGTTGCCTGTGGTAGTCAAGTCTCTGAGACCCGATACAGGGTGGCCATGAGTCAGAGTCAACAGTGTTTGCTTCTGGTCCAACTATAAAGGGGCCCTAGTGGCACCATGGCTACAGCACTCAGCCATCAGCCAATGGTCAGCGGTTCAAACCCACCAGTCACTCTGCAGGAGGAGACCTGGAAGTCTGCTTCCTTAAGGGTTGAAGGCTTGGGGCCTTTGGGGGAGTTCTACTGTCTTTAAAGGGTCAATGTAAGAATCCATTCAATGACAGTAGGTTTTAGATTGTATATGACACCCCCTTTAAAAAAAAGACTAAAATAGCACACTAAAATTAAAACTGCAGGACAATCTCACTTACGAACTGAGACACAAAATGGACGGAAGAGAGAAGAATGAAGCACCACGACCAAAACGGGTTCCTTCCAGAACAGTTTAACATTAGGAATCCTATTAATATAATTCCTCACATCAGAAGATCAAAGGAAGAAAGCCATATGGCCATCTGGGTACATAATGAAAAGGCATTTGTTAAAAATTCATCATCCTTTCCCCTCCTATTACTACATAGCTTTATAGTGAGGGTAGGGAATGACTCACTCCGATGCAAACGAAAAATTAAAAATACAGTGAACCGAAAATCACCTTTAAACCATACTACTCCTCTCCATTCTTGACTTAAAAAAAAAAAAAAAAAAGGAATTCTTGGCAACTCGGAAGAATGCTTACTTAATAATAAAGAATCTTTCTGAAGCCAAAATAAAACTTCATATTTGATTGTAAAACACTAGAATCCTTCCCACTAAAATACAAATCCATGCAAGGGTACTTGCTATCCCTGCTACTACTCAAGTAGTTCCACAAGCCTAGCTAATGCATTATATATACACAGATTACAAGTAACGATACATATGTGCAAATATTCGTATTATATATTGAATTATTTGTAGCTGGAAGTCACAAGAAACCAAGAAGATAATGTAATAATGTAAGCTACACATAAAACAAGCACATGGAAACCAATAGTTTGTCTACATACCTGTATTAATTAGGCAAAAAAGACAATGAGAGGAATGATTGCATTCACAATTACAGTATCAAATACCGAGGAATAAACTTAAAAATATATGTCCAAAATTCATGTGAAAAACAACAAACCTCTATTATGGGTCATGTATACCAAGGACCTTGCCAAGTCATGTTTCCAGGCTGAAAACTTAACAGTCTAAGAATGTACTTCCTGCCCAATTCAACCTAGACATTTAATGCAATCACAAAGCAATCTGAACCGAAATAAAGTTTACCTGGTAAAATCTATTAGTGAGATCAATGTAAACTTTGAATATAAAATAATCTGGAGAAATGTTTATCATAAATTAAAATATTTTTAAAACAACATTAATTAAAAGCAGGATGATCACTAGAACTAAAGTTAATGTACCACACCACTGCTTCTGGACATCTATTCTATGAATTTGCCTGTCCACTGGACTGCCAACCTCAAGGTTGGAGGTTCGAATCCATCAGCTGCTCCATGGGATAAAGATGAAGTCATCTGTTCCCATAAAGATGTACAAAGGGTGGGAGACCCCTGTACAGGGTCGCTGGGAGTCTGAATCAATTCAATGGCAGCAGGAGGGAGAAAATCACAATACTCTGATGGAATTCTCCCAGCTAATCTTTATGCAGGGCTTAGTGTGTGTCAAGCACGATTCTAATTTTGAGCCTCATATTAGGCTTTGGGAGTCCTTCTTGGTTTGGAAATAATTTTTAATGTTTTATTAACATTATAATCAGAAATAGTAAAATGTGTATAAATAAGTAGAATGAAACATCAAAATTTTAATAATGACTATGAGGCAGGAGTTTATTGAGCACAGTTTTTACTTCCCCATTTGCACATATTCCTGAAACACCTTTAGATTATTTTAATCATTTAATACTTTAACTCATCCTAAAATACAACAGCCTATATCTGACTGTAGCCAGGAATGTTTGGATAAGCATGACTGACTAATTGCTGCCCAGCCAATTCAATAAACACTTACGAGCATGGCTCTGTACCAGGTCCTAGGGGAGAGCCATGGTCCCTAAGTTAAGATGTACCAGCGTTCACCAGTCCGAGCATGTCAGTCTTCACTTGGGACCTTCATTGGTTTGGGACTGGGTTACGTAGTAAATATGCAAACTCACTGCCATCGAGTCAAATCCAACTCCACAGGGGCACTAGAGTTTCCGAGGCTGTAAAGCTTATGAGAGTCGATGCCCTCATCTTTCTCTCAAGTGGCAATGGTTTTGCAGTTGACAGTCCAATGCTCACCCAAGAGAACTGATCAAAATTCAGTCTACAGATGAGTCTGCCAGTGAAGGTGCCCACCAGAATGCTGCTCCAACTTGGCTGACCAGGTGATAATTGACATTTTATTTCAAGCCAGTTCTTAGGGCCTGAGCCTAATGCCAGAGTTTATTTTAGTAGCCAAAGCAATGTTATTTTATTTAATCATTTTATTGGGAGCTCATACAACTGTTATCACAATCCATACACACATCTATTGTGTCAAGCACATTTGTACATCTGTTGTCATCATCATTCTCAAAACATTTGCTTTCTACTTGAGTCCTTGGTATCAGCTCATTTTTCCCCTCCCTCCCTACTCCCCCCTCCCTCATGAACCCTTGATAATTTTTAAATTATTATTATTGTCATGTCTTACACTGTCCAACATCTCCCTTCACCCACTTTTCTGTTGTCCATCCCCCAGAGAGGTGGTTATATGTAGATCCTTGTGATCAGTTCCCCCTTTCTACCCCACCTTGCCCCCCTTGCCCTCCTGGTATGGCTACTCTCATTATTAGTCCTGAGGGGGTTATCTGTCCTGGATGTCCTGTGTTTCCAGTTCCTATCTGTACCAGTAAACAACCTCTGGTCTAGGATGATTTGTAAGGTAGAATTTGGATCATGATAGTAGGGGGGAGGAAGCATTAAAGAACTAGAGGAAAGTTGTATGTTTCATCATTGCTATGCTGCACCGACTGACTTGTCTCCTCCCCAAGACCCTTCTGTAAGGGGATGTCCAGTTGCCTACAGATGGGCTTTGGGTCTCCACTCTGCATTCCCCCTCATTTACAATGATATGATTTTTTTGTTCTTTGATGCCTGATACATGATCCCATCGACACCTCATGATCACACAGGCTGGTGGGCTTCTTTCATATGGGCTTTGTTGCTTCAGAGCTAGATGGTCGCTTGTTTATCTTCAAGCCTTTCAGATCCTAGATTCTATATCTTTTTTATAGCTGGGCACCATCAGCTTTCTTCAGCACATTTGCTTATGCACCCTTTTGTCTTCATCGATGGTGTCAGGAAGGTGAGCATCATGGAATGCCAGTTTAATAGAACAAAGTGTTCTTGCATTGAGAGAGTACTTGAGTAGAGGCCCAACATCCATCTGTGCCCAATCTGACCCCACCACACCGAGGCAAAACACTAGGGTGTGCAACAGAACAGCAAGGGCAGCAGAGCAAGGAAGTCCCAAGGGAGTACCAAAACGAGACTTTGGGATCAGGGCATGGCAGCCCATTACACTCCACTAGAAATCACTCCTAAGCGCCAACAAACAGACCTTGAACTACTTATTTACAGGCTTTTTTCTTTTTTTGTCACTGGTTTTTGTTGTTGTTTTGCTCTGTCTTGTTTTTTGTGCATACTCTTACCTCTGCAGGTCTATCTAGATAATATAGAAGGGATGAACAAGTTGGAGGAGAAAACAACAGGACCGTCGGTTCTTGGGGGGACATGTGAGAGGGGTAAGCGGGGGAAGTGGGTAATAACAAACCCAGGGACAAGGGAACAACAAGTGATCCAAAATCGATGGCGAGGAGGGTAAAGGAGGCCTGGTAGTGTAAGCGAGAGGAATTACTGAAACCCAAATGCAGGCTGAGCATGACAGTGGGACAAGAGGAAAGTAAAAGGAAATAGAGGAAAGAACTAGGAGGCAAAGGGCATTTGTAGAGGTCTAAATACAGGCGTGTACATATGCAAACATATTTATATATGACAATGGGGAAATAGATCTGTGTGCATATATTTATAGGTTTAGTATTAAGGTAACAATATGGTTTCTGTGCACATCAAGAGAACAGAACAGAAAATCCAGAAACAGCCCAAGGATGTGGGAATTGAATAATATGAGACAAAGATATCATTTCAAATAGGGGAGGAATAGATAGATTATTAAATTACTGGTGTCGGGGCAATCTCACTCTCTGGGAAATGATAGAGCCTGAACCCCAAGTCCCTCCTTCAATTCAAGTGTAGTCCCAGTAGATAAGCCATTTAAATGGAAAAATAAAATGTGCACAAAATAATGGAAAAAGAATTAACATTTTTATAAACACTTAATATGAGAAGTCTTTTAAAGTATGATTCAAAAGTCAGAGATGATAAATTCATATATGCACAGGGTCCAAAAGACAAACATGGAAACATTTTTTTCAAAAGTTAACATTTTAGTTTAAAAACACTAAGTGACATGAGCAGCCTCTGAATGGTGCCACACTGAGATCAACATGCACAGCTGGTAACTGAAGCGTTGGAAGTTCGGGTCCACTTCAGTTTAGGCACCTCTGAAGAAGACACACTTGGCAATCTTCTTCAGAAATATCAGCCATCGAAAACCCTATGGAGTCCATACAATTTACTCTGACCCCAACAGGACATCAGGACTCAGAGTTCACTGGACAGCAACTGATTCTGAAGTAACATTACCAACATGAAAATCAGGTATCAGGAAACAAAAGATCCAAAACAACTATACTGATGCAAACGAGGGGGTTTAGAGTGAGACCCAAAGCTCACCTGTAGACAATTGGATAGCCCCCCACAGAAGGGTTATATAGGAAGGGATGAGGTGCAGTACAGCATCATTCTTGTAGTTCCTGAGTGCTTACCCCTCCCCCGACTCTCCCCAATACCATGACCCAGTTCTACCTTACAAATCTGGCAGATCAGAGAACACACATTGATGTAGATAAGAGCTCTTGACACATGGAATTCATGCCAGATAAAACCCTCAGGAACAGCAGTGGGAGTAGTGATATCATGAGGGTAAGGGAATGGGTAGGGAAGGGGAAGGGGGAACCCATCACAAGATGGGATATATAGCACACCCCGCCCCTGAAGGGGGCAAATAACAGAAATGTGGGTGAAGGGAGACAACAGACAGCGTAAGATATGAAATAATAATAATATATAATTGATCAAGGATTCATGAAGGTGGAAGGGTGGGGCAGGGAGGAGGAAAAAAAGAGGAGCATATACCAAGGGCTCAAGTAGAAGATGTTTTAGAAATGATGATGGCAACATATGTACAAACATGCTTCATACAATTGATGTATGGAATGTTATAAGAGCTGTAAGAGCCCCCAATAAAATGATTTAAAAATAAATACAAATTTTTCAAAATGCATGGAACCTATATGAGGACCAATCTATCTCCCAATCCAAAGGGCATTTTTTTTTAAAAAAAGCACCCAGGGAAAGCTAAACATTGCCTAAGAGGAATGGGCAAAGCACTTGAACAGGAAACACGCAAAAGAAGAAATGCACATGGCTAGTAAAAACATACAGGTGGATGTTGGTCATTGCCCATCGGGCCATGGCAGACTCAAAGCTATCGACAAGGTGAATTGCATCCTGCGTGAAAGGAGCATGTGAACTGGCACCCCTTGGCAGGGGCTACTTGGCAATCCACTAGTCTTAAATAGTGATCTCTTCTTTATTGATAGAAAAGGACGCCAAGAGTTCAGAGGGAGGGAAAAATTAAAGCAGGTCACCGAGCAGCAGGCATACTTTAATCTTGTTTGTGGGATATTATAATCATAGAGATTTATACATGCACAGAGAGATGGCTGGAATAATATTCATCAAAATGAGGACTGGGTGGTAAAAGATTGCAGGTGGGTTTAGAAAAAGAATAATCTTCCTAGCTTCCTGTATTCCTTAGATGGTTTGGTGATGAACACATTATTTTTTATAATTAAAAACAACAACAACACTATTTTCATTTGAAAAGAAAAGAAGTGGAGAACTAACTCTCAGAGAACCATTTAAAACTCAGAACCCAGAGCACAGCGTGTCTATAAAGGCAAGGCAGTCCGGGACAGTGTAGTCAGGAAGCCCTGGGTTCAAGTCCTGCATGTGACACTGACTCACTCAAAGACAGTTATTTACTTTCTTTGTGCTTTAACTTCCTCGTCTGTAAAACAGAGTTAATAACAATTGTACATCAGAGAGTTATCTTGAGGATAAAGAGACTGACACTGAGGAAGTCTCCCCCAAAAATGATAGTCCTATTGTCCCATCTCAGGTAACTATTGAAAGCACTAGCACGTAGTAGGTGCTCAAAATGTTGTCACGTGATATGAGCGGGATCAGATGATGAACAGATGGTCAGAAGCACTGGAAGATGGAATGGGTCAAGGAGTAACAAGGAGCTGAGTGGATGGCGAGACAGATGGGCTGGTGGATAACCAGATGGTAGGACAGACTGCATTTTCCAAAGGTGGCCACATTAATATAAATGTCATCTCACACCCAACGCCATGACGGTGGCAGCCCCGCTTAAGCACTGAAGTCTACGTTCTTCTCCCTGGGCTGCTGCAGAGCAGGCCCTTGTAACTGCTCCAACCAACAGAAGGGGGCAGAAGTCATGGCGCATGACTTCGGAGGTCTGCTTGCCTGCCTCTCCCGCTCTCAAGGCAAGCACTTTTGGAGCCCAAAGAGCCGTGTAACAAGTACCAGGGGAGCCTCCATGCTGCCACCATGACAGCACACAGAGAGCTAAAGGGGCAGAAGGAGCCCCAGCTGCTCATGCCGTCCACACACAGACCAAACACATGCGTGGAAAAGCCTTTCAGCCACTCTGACCATCACCACACACAGCCCCAGAACGGACCAGCAAGGAACCACTCCCAAATACTTGACCCACACAAACTATGAGAGACCTCAATAAGGACTGTTTTAAACAGTAAGCTCTGGACTGATTTGTTACACAGCAATAGATAACTGATACAGATACAAGCACATGTGGATAAGAGATGGGTTGATGCTGAACAGATGACTTCTATAACATGGACCTGTGGAAAGCAGAAACATACCAAATTGTCAAGTCTTGTTCTGTACATCTCTCGTGTCTGCTTCAATGCACGCTTGCTTTCCCTGTCATCGAAGCATATCACCCCAGTCATGTGTACTGCCAAAAGCCAGCTCTCCAATCCCCTTCCAATCCCCGAGTCTAAGTGCCCCCCTGCCTCTGAACAAACCAAAGGTTTCCGCCTCGAATCACCTTCCTGTCTGTGGCCACCTAGTCCAAGCTCTCACTGCACAGCAGGGGAAGCGGAGGCCCTGGGAGGGCAAGGAATTCACCCAAGAGCACAGATGAGGTGGGAGCAGGACTCAGACAGATTAGGGTTCCAGCCCCACAGCCTTATTCTCCTCAGTAAGACTGCACACTCCAGGTATCCCCCATTCCTAGTCTGAAGCCCACAGCGCATTGCCTGTTACTGTCCCATCAGGCAGCAAGCACAATGCAGGCTCCCTTGGGCTGGGACGTGCCAGAACTCTTGGCTCCAAGCGTACCTTGCATCTGTCTGGGCATAAATTTGCATTCTGAATCCAGGAGGCCTCGGTTCCAAGTATGTCAAATGTAATTAATTACAGCAAACCTTCTGCAACTGTTTTCAAACGCGGTATTAAAGGCTTCATGCACATGAAACACACAACTCGCTGGTCTGCTGAGGCACACTGGGAGCTGGGGAGCAGGAGGCTCCTGGGTCTAGAACCCAGACCCCTCTGGGTGGGAGACCAACTCCCCAAGGCACTGAAGTGAGGACAGCCCACCCCAAAAGAGTAGCAGTATTTAAGGAACTGGGCTCAAGTCTCGCATCTCGCAAATTACTTCTTCCCAAACCTGTACACTGAGAATAAAAAGATCCCTGTGCCTCAACGCAGTTCAAACCCACTTCTCAGGAGCAATATCAAACTGCGCCCATAAAGAAGGTGCAGCAGTTCCAAAATCCCTAGTCAGTGTGAGAAATGCCTCATAGAGCTGTTACGAGCCCGGGTTTTGGATTCATCTGGTAATTCCTTTCACCTCGGAGCCTCAATTTCCTGGGTTAAAATCAGTACATAAAATGATAAAAATCTCAAAAACTACTCATAATAGCAATCTCTATTTTGCAGTGCAACCATGAGCTGTCAAAGGTTTAGCCCAGTGCCTAGCATGTAACCAAACCAAAAGACTAAACCAGTTGCCACTGGGTCGACTGTTGACTCCTGGAGACTCCAGGTTTTTTACAGTCGCACCAGGTTCCAAAGGGTTTCTAATGGGCTCTGAACTTTCACACCTCTGGGTGGATTCAAACAAGCAACTTATTGGATAGTAGCCAGGCACTTCGGAGTTGGTACCACTCCATGAGAATCAACTCAACAGCCAACTGGCAAGTAACAACATTCAGCAAATATGCAGTGATGACACTTCAGGGCAGAAAAATTCCACTTTGTATAAAGTGAGAATAATGCAAGTGCTAAACTTAAGCCTTTTGTCAGGAAGAATTCCTACGTTAAAAACCCAAAACCTTGTAAGGGTGAATTTCCTGCATCCAGTTCAAATCCTTTCAAGAAAATGTGGTGAAATACTATGCTGGGAAGTTAAGACACCTGGGTTCTTCACGTCTTAGTGTTGCTGCGCCACCCTTGAGCCAGCCATCTCTAATCAGGTTTCAGCTCTAATCACCTTTCCCAGGTTAAAGGTGAGGACACTAGAGGGCTGTCCAGTGCTACCAGCTCTGCCCACTGAGGCAGTACACTCCCTGGCATATGTCCCAAAGGCCTGGCTTCCCAAATCATGACAGGGAACTGACATGACTTAGCAGAAGAACACCTTCCACCCTTGAAGACCCCTTAAAGACTCCTAATCCAAACTGTGTCCTGATTCAAAACAAGACCACAGTTCAAACACAGATTAAATCAGCTTTAGAATATTGGGGACAGTGCAGAAATTGTCAGAGGTAACCTTGTAAACTTGCTTGCCTGCTTTGTTGGATTTAGTTTCTTACAATGTGTTTAATTAACGATTACAGAAATGGATAAACAAAGTGGGACACCGTGTAATTCTCCACCCCAGAATTAGCAATACCTCTCCCTAACTTGTAAATTCCCATTCCCCCTTCACTTTAACCACATTAAGCTGACACCTGGGCCACTACCTCACCCATGAGCCTCAGCCCCATGCCCGGCTCTGAGTTTAAAGTCTGCCCAGGTCCCTGATGAAGATGCTATGTGACCCTGGACAAGTGAACTTCCTCTTGCCGGAGTTCCCTTTGCTCTAGAAAGAGAGTAAGAGAGGGGCCTGGCCTGAGTCAGTGCTGTCCAGCAGAATTATAATGTGAGCCACACAGGTATTACAACTTTTCTTGTAAGCCTTTGATGTAGAGTCAAATCTGACTCACGGTGACTCCAGAGGTCTCCAAGGCTATAAATCTTTATAGGAGCAGACAGCTGCCACACCTTGCTCCTGGAGCAGCAGCTGAGGGGGAGGCGGGGTGACCCAGCAACCTTTGGGTTATCAGCCAAATGCTTAATCACTGTGCCAGCAGGGTCCCTTAAATGTTCAAGGGGTGGCACTTTAAAAACTGTAAAAACAGACATGTAAAAAAATTAATTTTAATGATGTCTTCTTTAGCCCAATATTATCATCTCAATTATAATCAACATATAAAAACTAGTGCTGAGACCTTTTAGATGTTTTTTCTTCCCTGAATCTACCTCAATTCAGACTGTCCACATTTCAGGTGGTTACCTATATGGACTGGAAGGTACAGACTTGGGTTCATCTATTTGAGCCTTGTTAGCTCTGAAACCCGAAAATTCACAGAGGACCAGCCCTCACAACAAATTCCACTTAAACTTGGTAGCACCCCAAGGAAGTGCTTTCCCTGAGGCCTCATTCAAACTGACCTTCTGGGTCAGTTTCAGTTTTATTTTAGATCAGTTTCACTTTCTACCTTTTCCAGCAAAAACTGTAAGAAACACCCACATAAACACACTTGAAATTTTTATAGTTATTTCTCCCAGTTGATGACATTAAAAACTAAAACAAAACAAAAAATCCCCAGCATCTGAAAATGCCTTCCTGCACTTCCTTTTGCCTACTCGAAGTGACCCGTGCCCATGTGGACCAAGATGGATGGCAAAACCCTGAGCCCAAAATACAACCACATATAAATTTACTGCAGAATTACACTAAGCCAAACTGTGGTCCTGGCCCTCCCCAATTCACCCCAAACATGGTGATTTGTACTGCAGACTCCAAGTTCAGAAGTGGAATGGTTAGTGCCTCAGGGATGCTGTCTTGGACAATAAGACATCCAGCAAGCGACCCATGAACATTTCTGACTTTGAATGTCACCAGCAAACTGCTAGCCGGGGGGCTCGCTGGGAGACAAAGGGTCCTCGTACACTTTGCGAGTCACTTCCAGCCTTGGGGGGGATTCGATTTCCTCACCCCTAGGCCACCACCAGATGGGGGGCCGGCCCCTGGGAATCAATCCCTGGTCCCTCGGCTCCTTTCACTAGAAAGTTTTTGGGGTTTTTTTTCCCTCCTGTGTTAAATACAGCAAACTAGGAAGCTGAGCATCATCTGACTCCATTTATTCTCTTTAGCTTATATAGGAAGTCTCATACTGCTTTGTCAGCCAAAATATTTTTATCATTTTTCTCTCTACTCAATACCAGCCTCACCTCGGCCTTTCTCCTTTGAAGAAAAATGCTACCAACATGTTTCTCCAGGGTTTTTTTTTTTTGTTTGAGTTAGGTTTTTTTTGTTGTTTTGGTTGTTGGTTTTTGGTGGTTTTTCGGGGGTGGGGGGTAGGTTCTTGGGGGTTTCTGCCCTTGCTGGAGTGTTTTTCTTGTCTGTTAACTCACCTGATGCTGCAGGGAGCTTGTTAGGGTGATCCATGTGGACTGTCCTCCCACTTAACAGATAAGTACATGGAGGCTGGTGTCTGAGGTCAATACACACACAGGGCAGGTTATGTACATGACTGAAGTGCAAGGGGCTGGAGCCTGAAGCCAATAAGGAAGGTACCTAGCCTGTGTCCAAGTGCTAAAAATCCCAAACTTTCAAACCCTAAAAAACCAAACCCACTGCCAGAGAGTGAATTCTGCATAACAACGCTACGGCCAAAGTCAGACTAACCCTGTGGCTTCCTAAGGCTGTAAATCTTTATGGGGATAGAAAACCTCATCTTTCTCCCGGATGGGTTTGAACTGCTGGTCTTGTGATTAGCAAACCAATGAGTAACCCAATGAGTAACTACCACGGCTCCTATTTAAACCCTAAACGGGTTAAACAAGAGAGGCAACAAGGGACCACATTCAGCTTGTGGTTACCATCTGTAACCCTTGGGGTACACAATTTATCAGCCATTTACCGTATAATAACTAGTGATTCGCATGTGTATAATAACTAATGGGTTAATGTTGGGCTGCTAACCACAAGGTCAACAGTTTGAAACCACCAGCAGCTCCAGAGAAGTATAGGCTCTTTGTGCCTATAAAGATTTCATCTCGGGAACCCACAGGGGCAGTTCAACTCTGTCCTAAATAGTGGGGATGATCGGAATTGATGATGGCAGAGTCCATATTTTTAGGGTTTGAAACTTTGGATTTTGAGTGTTATAAAAGTTAACACACATAAAAATGAGAGCTCCATAATTTTAAAAGTTCTTCCAGATACATTATCTCATTTCATTCTCACAACTGTCCAGTAAAGGATTCCTTTAAATGTCCCTGTTCCCGATCAAGAAATAAAGTAAGATCTGGATCTTCTCTGTGGTCTTAGAGTGGGGAAGGAGCAAGCGTGCCTCACACTACGCAACTCTCCATGAAGCCCAGGGCCGGGGTTGTCCTGCTCTGGCTCTGGGATGTCATCTGCAGAGTAAGGCACGGCCGCCCAGCCACCCCAGCCAAAGCATCTCCCCTTTGAAATCTGATCACAAAGGGCGTGGCCAGGGAAGCAGGTCAGCCAGTCTTGCTTTGATGACATCCCCAAGGGTATCTAATTATAACCGGGAGAGGAGGAGTCAGGAGCCTCTGATTCTCAAGATCAAATTAATTTTAATTCCTTTTGACAGTGTGTGTGTGTGTGTGTGTGTGTGTGTGTGTGTGTGTCTAGTAGGAAAAGCATTAGCTAAAGAATTAAGAAATCTAGAGCCTGAAGTCTCCCCACTGCCTATTCACTAAGGCCTTTGTAGGCCTGTTCCCTATTCATCCTTTCCAAGGCTTCAAAGTGTGTGTGTGTGTGTGTGTGTGTGTGTGTGTGTGTGTGTGTTCATTCTAAATCTGGAAGGGCAAACTGACTTCACTTCCCATAATAAATCTAATCTATTAGTAATATCATGCTGAGGAACATTCTGAGGCCATGGCCAAACTCAATGGGAAAAATTACTGTGATCAATTAGCACTATCTAACACAGGCTTAGGCGCCCTGGTGGCACAGTGGATTGGGCGTTGGGCTGCTAACTACAAGGTTGGCCCCTCAAACCCACAAGGCACTCTAAGGGAGAAAGATGAGGCTGTCTGCTTCCATAAAGATTTACAGCCTTCGAGCAAAATCCTACTCTGTCCAGTAGGGTCCCTGTGAGTCTGAACTGACCGCAGTGGGTCTGGGTTATCAAAGGCTTGGCAATGGGGAATGGCGGCATGAATGATCGTTATTTACCATTCCTGGGCTAGACGGGCTACCAATAACTGGCTGCAAGGGTAACCGCACTTTGCCCTGACCACGCTCACTCCCTTCCTGGATCTCACCCCCTTCATGCAAGCCATTGGCAGCCAGCGTCATTATTAGTGCTAGTATCGTCCCCCAATCTATACCTAGTAAGTCCAGGGGAAGGAAGTGCAGTGGCAAAGACGACACAGTGACTAAGTTGTGGGCAGAAAGGGGAGCCAAGTCTTTGTTCACCCATCTTTCGTCTACTGTTTCTACCCTCACTAGTGTCAAACTGCTCCCTGCCATTTCAGGGACTGCTCATCCACAGGACTGCCTAGAAGGGACTACAGTTTACTGTTTCCCGGCCCTCTTTGACAGGAGGGGACTGTGGTTGGTAGGTGCTGCCCAGTTGATTCCAAATCCAGGCGTATTAGGAAACCCACTGCAGGCAGGGAAGGAAAGGGATGCTAAGTTAGAGTTCCAGATTCTTCCTCCCAACAAGAAGCCCTGGGCCGAAACAACTCCCCACCCTCGTTGCAGAGGGGGAGAAGCCAAGTCCAAAGATAAGCGCGATACAAAGGAGCAGAGTTTGGTAATTCCCCACGGTCAGGGTCCACCCCAGCAGGAGCAGGCCCCCCTACTTCTGGAAGTGCTGGATGCCTCAGACTGTTGGAGAGGTCAGACTGTTGGAGAGGTCAGACTGTTGGAGGCAGCGTCAATTTTGTAACAGTTTTCTGAGGGAGGGAAAAAAAAAACAGGGAGGCAGAAGCAACGCATTAAAAGAACACATCTACGGTAATAACGAAAAGCTGGGAATACAAGCCTTGAGGAAATATCATCTACCTCACCACTGGGCCACAAAGTGTTAAAAACAACAGCTCTTTTAAAAGCATAAAAATAATTAAACAAACAGAATGTTCTGTTTTCGCCCATAAATTTTCCTTGCATCGTTGGCAGCTGCAAACCAGAACCCAGTCGAGCCTGGGCGGGGCCTGGTTGAGCCCCACATCCCGGGGCTCAGAGAGCGTTGTGCAGAGAGCCCGGGGGAGTTGGTTCAGAGGCCACTTGACCAAGACCAGACCCCAGCACAAGGCCAAGTGCTTCCAGCTCAGAGCTGCCCGTACGTCTTCCTCCCCACCCACTATCGGGAGGAGAACCCCAACAGGCACGCGCTCCGTTTTAACAAGCGTTTTATACAAGGGGAGCACGGGGATATTAACCAAAGGCATAGAAGGGCTCAGAGGAACTTTTTCCGAAATTCCCCAAGCCACGCAGTCAAAGGCGCGTGATTCCCTCCCAAGGCTTCCCTCGGACAGACTGCTTGTGCAGGGCCAGCTGTAAGGGCCTGGGCTTCCGGTCCCCTCATCAAAGCCCTGGTCTTGACCAAAAGGCCACACCCAGGTTGGACATCCACTCTTCACGAGGCTCACATATGACTGGTTTGAGCGAGTTCCGAAAACCGAATTCAGTCATCAACTACTTATTTAGCTGCTCCTCTGGGCCAAGCCGTGCGATGAATGACCCACGGTCCCTGCCCTCGAGGAACGCACGAGTGGGCGGGAGGAACTGAACCGTCCACCCCCAGTCGTCCTGGGTGTGCATCCCTCTGCTGGCGGGGCTCCGGGGTCCACGGAAAGAAGGGGCCCCGCGGGGCGGAAAGTCACCGGACCAGCTCCCGCGACAGGCCGGGCGATGCTGCCGTCAAGGCCACGGCCGCAGAAAGCGCGGGAGCGCCACGGACACAGTTCCCGCGAGAGCGCCGTGGACAGTTCCCGCGAGACTACGCGGGATCCCGTCTCCAGAGCAAATCCAGAACTGTGGAGAGGCGCTGGCCATGGAACCGCCTGGCAAGACGGGCCTGGCTGCGCCGGGGGCGGTCCCGGCCCACAGTTTCGAAGCAACCAGCCGAAAAGTGACCGTGTCTTCTTGCTACCTATCTGCCCACCGAAGAGAGGACACGGAGTTCTGGAACGACCAAGACTGCTGCGGGCGCGCTCAAGCTCCTCAGGATGGTGACCCCTTCCTGGGCCGTCGGCCCACCTTGTAATAAGAGTCACACGCTGGCTGCCCCCCACTTGATCCCGAAATAACCCCCGTCAGGGTCAGGCTGTGTCCTGCCGCTTTCCAGGTGCAGAAACCAAGAGGCTTTCTCAAGGGAACCACGGGAAGGGGTCGGGTTTCCAATTCTGGCCTAAGTTGACTCCCAACCCCAACTTTCCACGTCACCAACCGGGCGGAAGAAAGAACGCTTCTACGGGCCTGACTGAAGGCTTAACGTAGGTGGGGTTTCCTGGTGGTCCCCCAGTCAGTTACGAAATGGATGGCACTGACAGAGCACCTGTACCCCCCTCCCCCCCCCACACACACACGCTCCTGCCCCTCAGGCTCCACTCCCAGTCCTAGTCACCTGCTGCCTTTCTGCATCTCCATCCTTCATCCGGGCAGCGCTTTATTTCAAACCCCGCTTCCAGGGATTGCCTCTCTGACTTGCATTTCTCAACTTCAATGGCACATGCTGGGCCACATCACCCTGGAGTTCCTGCCACCATTTGTCATTTTTAATCACAGAGTTCTGGCTTTGAAGCAAATGAAAGGGTAGCACGGCCCACTGTAAGTGGGTAGGAGTCAACATTACAACCGACTAAAATGTAAAGTGCCTCCTGAGCTTATGCTGCCCAGGAAGGAAGGTCTCCCAGCACAACCGAGAGCCGAGGCTCTCCTTCAGAGGTCAGCCAGGAATGCCGAGTGGCAGAGCGGCGGCAACGCACTTGGAACGTGACTAGTCCAAATTTAGATGTGCTGCCGGAGTAAAATGCACACTGGATTTCAGAGACTTAATACCAGCAGCAAAGGAATATAAAAATACTAAGTATCACAATAGTAATTTTTATATTGATTACATGTTGAAATCACGGAGCCTTGTGGATATACGGGGCTAACTGAATTCTGGCTAAATTTATTTCTGGAAATTTCACCGATTTAACCGTTTCTACTTGGGGCTCCCATCTGGGTCTCTTGTCTTGTTTCTCCGGGGCAGCGCTGGCCTGGCGCACTGAAGTGTGAGGAGGATACCAAGGCCAGAGTTCTCAGATACATTCGCGAAAACACAACCACTTAGAAGCATGCCGATTAAAGCTTACCTGGAGCACACCCATGGACTAACTCCAGAAGAAAATGTCTGGTAATTTGAAATAAAGGTGGGCAATAAAAGTTACTCCGGTTGCTGTCCCGACCACCAACATGGGTTCCATGCTGCTTCACAAATCTCCTGGCAAAGACACTCCCTTTCAAACCATCTCCTGGCCTCAACCAAGGACACCTGCTGGGGTGTGGCTCTGACCTCCTGTGGTGCTGGCACTACTTCGCAGGTGGTGCTTGAGGGGGCCTCCACCAAGGGACAAAGCATGTGACAAAGGGTACCAGCCCTTGGGGCTCATGACAAAATCACTGGGGAAGATAGATGAGAAAATAGAGTAGACGGCAGTGTACTGGGAGCCCATCGTGGCAGATCAACTATGATCGGTAAGGTTCAAAATTTTAGCCAGGCCCCTGGGCACATCACACACAGAGAGGGAAAAGAAATACAATGAGTTTCAGGAGTCAACACCACCTTGTGCCTTGCAGTGTGCCTCTGGCCTCTCTTTGTTGCTGTTGTTCCCTTCTAGTCTACTCTTTTAAAATGTCTTTAATGCAGACTGTGATCCTACTAAATTGGTTTCACTATCCATTGAGGGGCCATAACTGCAATCAAGTCTGCACCTGGTCCAGAAGAGGTGGACTCTCCATTCCGTAGCTGGCATGTATGCTGCTCTCCAGAATATGGGAGTCTAAGAGAGGGCCTCCGAATCCTTCTTAAGACACCAGTCCAGGCTGCCGGAACCAAACATGTGGCATTAGAATCAGGGAGGAAACTTATTACACCCCATCTTCACTTATCAACAGGGTTACGATCTAAAGAGTAAGATCTCTACAAAGTCCGAGTTACGCGAGAAGAAGGGAAGGACCCAGATGCCACCAGAGTAGATTCGAGGGCCGGAGCTAGCACAATTGGCAGTTCTGGGGATGGAGCTCAGGCAACCAGTGGGGCTTGAGGTCAAGACAATGATTAGAGTGGAGTTGCTGCCCATGCCCATCCCCTTCTCCGGCCATCCTTTCTACAACTCCAAGTACTTGCTGCCAGCCCACAAGCCATGGAAGACCCCAAGGTCACGACTACCCCCACTGCTGGTCTTGGAGGGTTTGAAATCAAGAGCCTAGAGACAAAGAGCTGCTCAGCAGTGGGGCCCAGGCCATGGCGAAGGTGGGAGCAGCCAGTTTGTGCAACAGTCCCCAGGGCCCCAGTTATCTTCTGTGCCTTTCCTGTTGAATGGGTTGTCTTCCGATGATGTGTGAGCAGAGAGGGCCCCCACCCTCACCTCCTCCAGGGTCCCTCAATCCACTCTGGGTCCCTCTTGGGAAGGGCTCCCTGGTGAAGGGGAGGGCAGTTGCCAGTCTTCGAGGGTAAAGTTGAAAAGCTCACGGGAAGGGCTGCCAGGTTGGCTCTGGTAACGGGGTTGGAACCAGCAAGGAGTCTTGTGGAGAACATGGCAGACATGGGTGGCACAATGGCACTGAGGTGGATGCACAAGGAGGAAACCCAAGTTAATTCACAAAACAGCTGGATTGGTTTTTTTTACTATTTATCATAATGCAAGATGTCATATAACGAGGTAGTTGATAAGTGAGGGACAGGTGTATTATCTTGATCTGGTCCAACAGACTCACTTCACAAATTTGACAAACACAACACTGAGGCTCAGCAGGAAAAAGTGATTTGTCCAAGGTCACAGAGCAAGCCCTTGGGTGAACTAGGACTCCTGGGTGTCCACAAAGTCACCTTCCTTGACACCATCAAGGGAGGAGACGCAACTGACAACAATAATGAACACATTCAAAAATTTCATCATGACCATGAAAAGTCAGCTTGCCCACCCAGTGAAACATTGGCATGAAAGTTCTTAACACCCCACCAAAAAGATGTGAGGATTCTGAGGTCAGAAGAAGGCACATACCAAGAGCCATGTCAAAGGTGGAGGGAAATGTGGCTGACACAAAAGGAGTTTTACAACTCTGCTTCTCAAATGAAACCAACCCTGGGCTGTTTATTCTCCAGGACCAGAGAGAGGTCAGCCTTACACTGACCGGCCATCTTTGTTGTTTTCCTTCTGCCAAAAGCAAGAGGCCTTGTTCAAGTTCACCTCTGTGCGGGGGCTTTAAGTATCAACAAACGCTTTTTCCTCGTTTGGTCCGAAGTCAAGCTAAAAAGCAGGCCCTTGAAATTTCAAACCTTATTAGAACTAAAAAAAAAAACCAAAACAATTCCTTAAGCAGAAAAGCCAAACATTAAGTAATAAGAGTCTCCACTGTGCTGAGCATAAATGATCTTTTACCAAAATAACTCAGCCCATCATCAAATTACCACCCCTCAAGTCCAATTTGCCAAATGTGTACCCAATAATGTAACAGGAGAGGGTGAGGAGCAGACACAGGCTCATAAAAATTCGCTCCTCTACCCATTTGTAGTCACACTTCTATCTCAAACAGGAGGTGAAAGAGGCAGGGCCCAGGTCAGCTCTCAATCCTGAGACACCAATAGAAACAAAAGAAAACTGACCCCGCCCCCAACAGTACCATCATGCACCTCTATTTCCTTTACAACAAACATGATCAGAATAACCAATTAAAAAAAAAAGAAAGAAAGAAAGCAGGTCTACAGAAGAGAAATGATTTTCCATTTCTGGTTTCTGGCCAGGGGTCGCTTTAAATCGGAGTCAACACAACAAAATTTTCAGCAGAATGAAGGAAGTCTGAGTTGGGTATAAGGATCTCTACAAAAACACAAAGGGTCTGCTGTCATATTTTATATTCTTGGCACCAGAAATAACCTGTTATCTACAACCCTGACTTTTTCTCACATGCCCTTACCCCTTTTTCCCCAGCCCTCCCTCAGTCAGCTAAACCTACTGTCTCTAGAGACTCCACAGTTCCTTAGAAATTATACATTTTTTGACCATCCTAGGCATCGGCCTCAATCATTCAACAGAAAAAAATTTTAATTATGCTACTTGGGGAGAGGGGGAGAAAAAAAACCAGCTCATTCCAAATATGTCAGAATATGGCCAGTGAGCCCTAAAGGATTTCATTACTAAAAAAATGAAATCTCCCAAATACAATCGTGATGATGGGAAATGCTAAACCTCTATCATTATCACGTACATTTCAGAGATTTTTTCTCCCCTCAGAAATCCCAATTTCCACAAATCAGGATTGGGAATCCACAAACTGGGGCCATCAGATTCGCCAAGACCAAATGACACCTGGCTAAGGGATAATAGGGTTTCCAAGTCTAGACTAACACAGCCTACCTACCATCAGATCCCTACCAAAAAGCCCCCCCCCCTGCAAGTGTTATCAGGAGAGCTACCTCTTGAGCAGAAAAATCAGAACTTTTTTTTGGTGGTGGGGGGCCTCAAAGTCCCCGCAAATTCATTAAGATCAGATATTCAATTTATCCAAAAGAACCCTTCAACCGTCGTTAACTACTGATGTTTCTTCCTAATTTGAATCCAATTCATTAAGCTTCTAAAAAAAATTTTTTTCAAATGTTCATCTTCAGTTTTCATTATTTTAAGGCCAAAAATAGAAAACAAGACCAAATGGATTCATTAATCTTTGTAGGCAAGTATTTTTGAATTTTTAAAAAATTTTCCTCCCTTTTTAGAAAATTTTAAATTTCCTGCCAGAATCAGTTGGGTTGTTTTACCCCATTTCTTGAGCTAAGTAAGTGCTCTACCAGGAAGATGGATAAGAATCAGAGTTTTCACCTCCCTTTTGTCCTTCTTTTATCTCTCTTTCCGGTTAAGTCAGTAAAATTTGTGTTTAATTTTGTAATTTTTTTTTGTCACAGGCTCCTCAAAATAATCAAGAATAATGGAATTTTTTCCTTCAAAAATAATCTAATATTTGAAAAATTAACAACTGTTTCACTACCAACCCCCACATCACAATCAAAGAAGCCTGGAAACAATTCAGATTTTTTTAAAAATAATTAATTTTTGAAATTGGATGAGTAAGAAAGCACAGAAAAGGGGAAATTTTCTACCATCAAGGATTCCTCAACCCTTGTCTTCATCAGCTGATTCAGTTGTTTGTCATAAAAAATGAGCTCCTGTGAATCCACTGTTAGTTTTTTCATAATAATGTTAATTATGCATATCTTATTTTAATGGCGGTCTCTCCTACAAATCTGTGGGCTGTGCAATTTGTGTAACATAATGAATTTATTTGTTCTACTAAATATGGTTCAAAAAAGGTTCTGACATTTTTCTGTATAAAATAATAACAACAACAAAAAGAAATGCCTAGACCTTTTAGCAAACAAAATCAAAAAACAGTCTTTAATTATTCCATTTTTTAAAAAAACCTGCAAAACCCAACAAATGCAGAAAAAAAGGGACAGGATTTCTCCCCAACTTTTCCAATTTCTATTTTTCTTTTAAAATCTCTGGATTTGAATACAGTAAAATGTAAATGCAAAAATTAAAAAAAAAAGACCTACAATTTTGGGTGTGTCCAAAGCCAATATTTTTGGGTCTCTTTCCTTTTTTAAATCCTTCTTTCTTAGAAACAGAAAAACTTTAAATATTCCCAAATGATAAAATTAGTCTTTTTTGCCCGCCGAGCTAAACAAGTTCCAAATTACAATGAAGTACAATTTCTAATTGCTTCATAAAGCCAATTCTCCCAGTTTTCCCTAAACTCAACATTTTCCCTCCTTTTCTCCTTCTAATTAGTTTTTTTCTCAAACTAAAATGAGTTAGGCAGAGAAATTCATTTTGCTTTAGAAGCCTTTTTGCTTTCTCCCCTCCTAAACATGAATTCATTCAATTTCCAGCTTAATTTTCATTTACATATTATGTGGAGTTACCTTCACAAATCAAAATTGTCTCCATGCTTCGGGAAGCTCAAAGTGGAAATGTTCACTCCAAAAAAGAAAAAAAAAGAATCCTTTTCCCCTCCACGACCTTATAGTACAAACTTTTGAAAAAATAAGAAATAAAAAATAATTCTTTTCAATTTTAATTTCTTTTTTTTTATTTACAAAATAGTATCCTCTAGGTGGCGTCGTTTTAATGGGAAAAAAAACTACCGTTTGAAGAAAAATTAGAAAAAAAAATTGAGAAAGGGAAATATGGCCTAAAGAAAAATTAAAAGATTGTGGCAAAGACGGGGTACCCGGAGGGAGAGCCCTCCTGAGGGTGACCAGGGGCCCTAAGCGCGGAGAGGGTCAGAGGGAAATTGCAAATTTCGGGGGGAGGGGGGAAGAGCTGGAAGAGGTTGCATTTTTGCAAAACGTGAATTGTCCAAACTGAAATGGCTGCTCTGTTCTCTCGCCGCTTTGTTTTCTGGGCTCCGGTCCGAGTCCGGGGCTGGAGGGGGGCGCCGGGTGGGGGGGACCCCCCGAAGACGCCCTCGCCGCTCCCACCGTCCTCGCCCCCTGCGGCGCCCGGGGGTGGGGGTGCTGCTCGGACCCCGACCCTCCAGCCGGCGCCCACAAAAAGCCCGCAGACGAGCGGGGCACTTTGCAGCCTGCCAGCGTCGCCGTGAGTGGCGCAGCGCCCCGGCCCGGCCCCGGCCCCCGGCCCCGCGCCGCGCCGCCCCGGCCCCCCGCGTACCTGCGGAGCCGCCGCGCCGCCCGGCTGGCTCATGGGTCCGTGCGCGAGGAGGCGGCCCGGCGCGTCCTGCTGCTCCGGGCCGGGCTGCTGGTGCGCGCACAATGCCGCCGCCGCCGCCGCCGCCGCCGCTCCCGCCGCCGCCCGCCCCGCTCAGGCCGGGGGGGCGGGGGCGCGGGGGGCGCGCGGGGGGGCCCGGCCCTCGCCCCCACCCCCGGCCCGGCCCGGCCCGGCCGCCGCCGCCCAGCCGCCCCTCGCGGGGCCGCCGCCGCCCCCCGCCGCCCTGCCCGCCCCCGGCCGGCCTCTTCGCGCGGCCCGCGAGCTCCGGGCCTCGGCCTCGGCCTCCGCGCCGCTGGCCTCCGCGCCGCACACAAAGCCGGCCCCCCCGCCCCGCCCCGCCCCGGGCGCGCCGCGCCCCCCGCCCGGCAGCACCCCGGCGGGCGCCCCCCCGCCCCCCAAACTTTCCCGCGCCGCGCCCTGCCCTCGCCGCGCCCCCCGCGCCCGCCGCCGAGCTCCCGCCTGCCCTCCTCCCCCACCTTCGCCAGCTCCTTGGAAATGTCATTTTTGCATTTGAGAAAAGTTTGAGGAGCCGGCTCCTGGTGGGACGCAAGGGGTTAATGGGAACTCTTTTTTCCTCTCTCGCACCCCAAAAAAGACTCATTGATCTTTAAAATAAAAGTTTGGAGAACGGGCTTTAAGGAAGAAGAGGACGACTCAGTGGGAATATTCCTATGGGTCTAATCACCCCCCCCCCACCCCTGAAAAATAATCGTGTATTTTAAAGGTGAAAATAGGAAGAAGTGACCCTCTGGAAAGCCAGGGTTACAGGAATTCATTCTAGCACCCCCAACCAGATTGGTTTTAAAAATAAATATTTGAGAGACTGCTTTTATGCGAAATACGGAATGAAGAGACTATTTCTATCTACCCTTGCCAAATTAAAAAAGAAACATATATCAGATTTGTTTTAAAAATGAAAGTTTCAAGAACCAACCCTATGGCAGACAGGAGGCTGTGGGGTGCAGAGTAGCCTTATTCTCAAACAGGTGTGTTCTGAAAGAAACGAGAATGGTTGTGCAGTGCCAGGTGGCAAAGAGTATTGCTACCCAACATACCCTCCCCACAACCAGATTTTTTCCAAATTAAAAATGTAAAGGGCCTGCCTTATACAGAGATAAGAGGGATTACTGGACTCACCCTACATTCCTCCAAGTGATTGATATTTAAAATAAAAATTTGAAGAACTGCTCAGATAGGATTTGAGAGGTGAACAGAGAAATTTCGTAACCTCTCCCCAAGAAGAAAATATAAGGGTACTTTTTTAATATAGGAAATTAAGGACAATCTTTTTTTGTCTGCCCCCACCTTAAAAACAAAACTAATTTATTTGTTGCAAAGACAGTTTAAAGAACTAGAAGGAACTAGGTGGCAGAATGATTTTCCTGCACTCAAAAAAAAGTTATTCTTGTTATTTTTTTAAATCTCAGGAAATGGAAGGTTTGTATGGGAGCACCTCTCGACCTGCCAATAATGAAACTGTGGGGTTTAGTCCCTCTGTAGACCCCAAACCCAATCCACTGCCACTGAGACAATGCTGACTCACACCAACCTGGGGAGTCCCGAGACTGTAAATCTTTACCCAAGTAGAAAGCCTCATCTTTCTCCCAGCGAACAGTTGGTGGGTTTGAACCGCAGACCTTGAGATTATCGGTCCAATGCATAACTCACTAAACAACATCCATTTAAAAGAAAACTCACTGCCTTGAATCGATGCCAACTCAAAGCAACCGTCTTGGACAGGGAAGAACCGCCCCTGTGAGTTTCTGAGACGGTAGCTCTTCACGGGAATGGAAAGTGCCATCTGATGCCACCAGCGCACCACAGAAGCAGAGAGGTCTTTAGGTGGAACCTGAGCAGCGGATGGGTTCAAATCCGACCTCAAAGTTAGGTCATTTTATGCTTCCTAGGAGTGCTGTTGGGGGAGTGGTTTCACTGGGCTGTGATCTGCAAGATCAGCAGTTTGAAACCAACAGGCGCTGTGTGGGAGAAAGAACAGACTTTCCATTCCTGAACACAGTAACAGTCTCGGAAACTCACCAGGTGATTCTACTCCTGCCCCATAGGGTCACTGTGAGTGGGCATCAACTTGAGATTTGTTTGTTTGTTTGTTTGTTTGTTTGTTTGTTTGTTTGTTGAGCCCCAGTGGTGTGGGAGTTGGGCTGCCAACTGCAAGGTTGGGCTGCCAACTGCCAAATGGAAGCCACCAGCTGCTCTGCAGGACCAAAATGGGACTTTCTACTTCGGTAAAGGGTTAGGTTTGGAAATTCACAGGGACAATTCTACCCTGCCCTCTAGGGTCACTGTGAGTGGACATGACTCAGTGTCAGTGAGTTTTGTTTCGTTGGTGAAGATTGACAGCCTCTGACAATCTAATCCAGCAGTTCCGCTCTGTCCTATAGAGCTGCTCTGAGCCAACATCTACTGGATGGCATGAATTCAGAGACCCCCAACTCCCCGCCCCAGCACACACCCCACTCAAGGAGCTCACACCATTCTCTCCAGCCCAAGCAAAGTTGAGATGGGGTGTCATCCTTTGATCCCAACTCTTAGTGACCCCATGTGACACGGTAGGAACTGCTCCATACGCATTTTCTTGACTGTAATCTTCATGGCAATCAATTGCCGGTCTTTCTCCCTGCGAGCTGGTGGGTGATTGGAAACCCCAAACTTTGTGTTAGCATCCGAGTGCTTAATCATTTGGGAAGCAGGGCTCCTTCCCCCCAAAAGTTGAAGGTACTTTAAAAAGTAGGACCCCTAGCAGAGAGTTGGCAGTCCCTGCCAAGGCTGGTATGGGGCAGGTGCCATAGGGGATGGGGAAGCCTTTAGGGTTTGCAGAGTGAGGCTCTCATGAACACACACTGACCACCCCTCAGCCCACCTCTTCCTCACTCACCATGGGCCTGGGGCCTTCTTGATGAGAGAGATGTCCTGAAGGTTTGACTGTTAGCCCCATGTGGTCATTTGGAGGTGGGTGGGGTTTCCCTGTTTCAAGGTAAGGCCCCCCACTTCTGCCTAGTGGAGCTACAACTGAGGATCTTCAGCCCTAGATTCGAAAGAAACTGAACCCCAAATTGTATTCTTTCAGCGGCTGCAGTTTATATACCAAGGCAAGAACCTTGTCTTAGGAATCAGGAAAACTTGCCTTAGCATATTCATTGAGTGCCTACTATGTGCCAGGCATGGTCTGCCTGACAGGACAGACGGACATAAAGAAGATGAAACTTGCAGCACCGTCTCTCAAACCTGAAGGCGTCTCGGCGTTATCAGGAGGGTCTGCGCAAACACAGACCGCTGGGCCGCAAGCCAGAGTTGCAGTAGTGCCAACGGGCTGTCATGGAGTCGATGCCAACGCCCAGTGACCCTACAGCACAGGCTAGGATGGCCCGGGGGGTTCCGGGGTGGCATTACGTGCAGGACTAAAATACTTCATCTTTCTCCCCAAGAGGGGCTGGCAGCTGCAAACTGCGAACCTTGTAGCTTGCAGTGCAGCTTGTAGCCCACTATGGCACCAGGGCTCCTTGATTGTGGAGCCCAAGAATTTGTATTTTGAACAAGTTCTGTGGTGAGGGCAATGCTTCTGGTCTAAGGACAGCACAGTGCCAAGTGGAACCTACCCAAGTCACGGAATCAGAGTTTCCCCATCCAACCTGCGAGGTCAGCAAAGAGTCCACAAGCAAGTTGACATCCTGCTTGAGGGGAGGGGGCAAATGTTCCAGGCAAGGCCAAGTCCCTTTGCCTCAGGGTCTTACTCATGGGGAATTCCTCAATGAGGTCCTTTTGGAGGTTTAGTGACCCCGGCACTATCCCTTAGTAGTATAATGCAAATTTATGTCTATCTGTGCATTGGGGAGTTGGGGGGGGGGGTGCTGTCTCTAACTTTCGCCTAATTCTCAAAACATTCAGTGATGCCAAGCAGGAACGATCTGATTGCAGTCTGTTTCTGGTACCTCTGGTCTGTAGAATCCTCCTGTTTCTGGAATCACTACAGGTCCTTAAGGCCTGCCCTTCGGGGTTCCTGTCCCCAGAGAACACCCAAAGGGTGAACATCTTCTCCCCAGAGATGCCAGCCCTAGAGGACCTGCCTCTTCTGGACTTGCTTCCTGCTGGGCGGAGCTCCTTGGTCCCCTCCCGGAGCTTGACATCTTTCTGGCCAAATCTAGGTTACAAATGAATTCACACATTTCTCAAACCACAGTGGAAACTGCGCGGTTACCCAAAGCTATGCCATCTCCCCGTTCAGAGGCTTAGCTGCCGTGAAAGTCACCACAAGCAGCTGCTACTTCTTTCTGGAAGTTTGGGAGTGTCCTGAGGTGGGCCTGATCCTTCCCTGTGGTCTTGTCTGAGCCCCTCGCTTCCAAAAAGCAATGACACTGAGCCGAGCGTAGGGAGGAGACCCAGAATCATGGCGCCCAAAGGATGTGTAAGCGGGCACTGCTGAGAGGAGGCCTGTTCAAGGCTGCCACCAGCATCCTGGGAAACAGTGAGCACCGCGACCTTGCCGGGGTAGAACACACGTCGTGCAGAGCTGCTGCGCCACACGATCTTATGAGAGACGGACGCCTAGTCCGATAGAACGTCCAAGGGCTTTCTCATTTCAAGCTCAGGTTCTGAACTCAGACCCAATTGGGCTCTAATCCCAGCTCAACTTCTTCCCAATTGTGTGAAACTGAGCACCTCTCGTGACCTCGGAGCTTCGGTTTCTATAACTGTTAAGTAGAAATCATGACACTTAGGATATTTTATATGGGAAAAATGTTTTAAATAATGGATGGCAGCACACATCGAGGTGTCCTAGATGTTAGTCACCGTGGCACTCTCAGGACAGAACTCTCTGGTGGGTGGCACTGTTTCCTTCTGATCCTCGGTTGTGTCCAGTAACAGATGAGGAGGGTGAAGCATAGAAAGGTAAGGCGGAACGTGTCTCTCACTAGCAAACAGACAAACCAGCATCAGGTGCCTCCCCACGCCATGCACTGACTGAGAAGACTCGGCAGCGCTTACACAGAATTCCTGACCAAAAACACAGAACCAAATCTAATCAGGAGGAAACATCAGACTAAACCAGATTGAGGGACATTCTTCCAAACAACTAGCCTGTAGTCTTCCAAAATATTCATGTTATGAAAGACAAAGGATGATGGAGACTCTGTTTCAAATTAAATGAGACTCAAAGAATATGACAACTAAATTCAAAGCCTGATCTTTCCTTAGATCCTGGGTCAGAGTGATCACATGCTAGAAAGGACATGGCTGGGGTGGGGACAATGGGTGAAATTTGGATACGGTCCGTCGTGTACTAGTTAGTAGCACCCTAATTTGTACTCAGGTTAAGTTTCTGAATGCATCCTTGCGTCGTGGTCCTGTTAGATGATGCTCTCTTCCTTAGAGAGTACACTCACTCATCCCTGTCATGCAGCCCCTCCTGGATGATAGCAGCCCTAGAGCACAGAGTCCACCGACGGCCCCCGTGAGTGCCGGAGAGTGTCGATCCTTAGGGACTACAACACTCCACCTTCCTCCGAAGGAGCTGCTGGTGCTTTCCACTGCTGTCCTGGTGCTTAGCAACCCAATACATAACCCCTGCAGCACAGGGGCTCCCCCAAATCCACCCAATGGCAGCAAGTTGAATTGAGAACATATACATTTTTGGTATAAAGGGACATAATATCTATTACTAACTGTCAAATAGTTCAGGGGAAACAGTATATCCATAGACACATTTTTGTGAACTTAAGATAACTAGTATATGTAAACTGATGGTTAATGCTACATAAAAGTGTGATAAATATTATCTATGAACTTCTGATAAAAATACCATATTAGTATTTCTATAATAAAGAAAATTTGAAGATTAATAATGAGTGAATCTAGATTAAAAATGTATTCTTTATACTATTCTTTGTAGTATTCTTATATAAGGTAGAAATTATTTCAAAATTTTAAAAATCATAAAGCATCAGAAATGTCTCCAAAAGCGATAAGCCATGCTGAAATTATTTTTCCCAAGAATGAGCTCTTTTCACTGTATGTTTGACAATGAAATTTGATTCATTGATCAGTTGTTTGTCTATATAAAAATTTGCTGATTAGTTTTTCTAGCAACATGAGTTTTCTTTTGTAGCCATTATTCCTACCAGGGCCAATTTCCCCAGGCAAATTTGGTGATCTGAATTTCGTCAAGCAGATTTAGGGTCTTCCATCAATTTTGAGTCAATCCCAATTTTTACTGTGTGCAGGGTAAGCCTTTGTGGGCTCTATTGCTTATTTCGACCAAGTGAAACATTTTTGCAATCTCTGTGATTTTCAAGGTTACCCATAAGGTATAATTCTTCAGATGGGTTCTTGTTCCCTTACAATTAATTTTACTGTGTGTAATTTAGAGAGATTCTCAACTCTAGTTGGGTAGCAGGGTCTCCTAGAATTGCCTGGGAGTTGGTGAAAAAACACCGCTTCCCAGCCTTTTTAGGTCCCCCCCTCCCCTCCCCACAAATGCTGGGTGGAGAGGTCTTAGGGCCCATGTATCTGAATCTTCACTCCGCCTCTGCCAGTGAAGTCCTGTGGCGCTCTCTGTCCTATCCCTTGACACCATGCCTATCTTGCCTTGTATTATTGGCTACCCTAAACTCTCTGGCCTTGCTGCCCTCATCACTCGACATGTCATCCCCCAGCTTGACTGTGAGATGCTTGAGGAGACGTAAACACTAATGGTCTCCATATGGCCTGCAGAGCCCATTATAGACATGTTAGGCAGTGAGCGTATACTAGCTGATCGATTGTTGGCTCAACCAAAGCTTTGAATATCAGGATTAAGCGAAGGAACGCTTTAAAAGCTTTAATAAAGGTAGAGCAGTGATTAATCCTTTCTGACTTTTATCCCAAATCTATTATAAAGAGAAATCCATACATCCATCTTTACCGCAAGCTCAAGGGACCATGGGATGTTGGGCTTCTTTTTCTTTGAACCATCCAGTTTAAATCCCCAACCTATAGATTTGTGAGCTAAATAAAGCGGATTGTCTTAAAGCCCTGAGTTCTGGAGTGATTTGTTGCACAGTATTATTGTGGCCCTGGAAAATTGATACATCTTCCCTCGTCGCTGTCAATCCACTGCAGTTTCTGCATTTGTCAGAGGGCCACGGGAAGAAAGATGTCTCTGATGTCAGAGCTGCCATGAGAAGACCATGCCAGAACTGGCCAGGTCTAATCTGGAGGCAGTTATCATCTAGAGGTTAATAGAGGCCGTTTGTTCTCCATTCCCCCACATTCCAGAGACAGTGTCTCCCTTTGCCTGGGAGAACCAGCTCTCTTGGGCTCTCAGTCTGGATAATCTGGGTGGAGTTGCTCTTCCTATACTGAGTTCCCTCAGAGGATAACCACATCCTGACCAATCAGTGCACTGCATCCCTTGGCTCCAAATTAATTCACAGATGGCCACAAAGCAGGCCAAACCAGTAAGAGTTATGTTTAAGAATTGAGTGGAACATTTTCTTTCCCATTGAGATTACTGAGAGGATTTAATAAAAGTCTGTTGGCGCCAGCGGCTGTTTCGTAGAAAGCGTACCTGAAGACAGTCGGCAAAAGAAAGCACAGCCCAAAGATGGTAGGAAACCATTCTGATGATGTGGTTAGAACCCTTGGCTCGAGCCAGACCTCAAACTGTTCTTCCTTTGAACTTTTAGTTAGTCCAGCCTAGTCTCCGTCTCCTCCGTCTCCCCCCTCCTCCTTCATCTCCTTCTTCTCCTTCTTCCCTTGTCACCTCTTCTTTTAGTTAAGCTGATTTGAGTAAAGATTCTGTGTTAGTCCAGGTAGACTTGAGAAACAACTTCATAGACACTCATATATGTATAAGAAAGAGCTTTATATACAACAGCAATTGAATAGTGAGAAAATATCCCAGCCCCGTCCAGATCAAATCCATAAGTCCAAGACCAATCTATAAAGTCCTCTTCAGATTCATGAAACACATGCAATGGTGCCAACGGCAGGAAGATCACAGGCCAATAGGTGGGAACTCTTGTGGATCCAGTGGCAGGAATCTCTATGTGGTTCCTCCAGCTCAAGGCACTAGTGTAGTTCCATGTATCTTATCAGCTGCAATGTCTCCAAGAGTGAACCGAGAGAGAGTGTGTCTCCCACCTCCAAGGAGGAAGACGGGAGTTCCCAGAATCCTCAGGAGAAGGCCATGCTCACACAGAGGCCTGATTGGCTATTATCTGATTGACAGACTAGACTCCACCCCTTCACTCTTAATCCTCTAAAATTGACAAATGATTATATAACTACCACATATTCTTTCCCTTGCTACTTGAGATAGTTTATTGTGCCAGACTGGCCTATAAACACACGTGGAATTAAGGGAAGGGTAGAGAGATAAATGGCTCGGTTAACCTCGCCTTTCTTGTCTCTCGTTCTTTGATCATCGGACCAGTGTGAGGCTTGCTTGTTCTGTGCCTCAATTTACAAGCTACACTACCTGTGGGACACCTAACCTGTGAACAGTGTCACTGTAATTTGAGGTCCCTTTAAGACTTTCCTGGCCAGAGAATTGGAAAGTACATCTCTGGAGCTGGGGACTGACTGTTGGTGACCTGGCTGACGATTGGCGACCTGCCTTGCTGTTTGCTGCCTGTGCTGGGATAGCCTAGCTCTCTCTACAGAGGACTACCTGGTGGCCCTCAAGACTTGAAGGACTGCCAGTGTCTCACAACTCTCTCACGGGAGTGAGTTGCACTGAGCCATTTGTACTGCTTTATAATTTAACTGTTCATTTCTTGTATTCTCTATCTATCTATCTGTATATAATTTAATAGTTCATTTGTGTGATATATATATATATATATAGAGAGAGAGAGATCAGCAATCGGGTTTTCTCTCTCTAGAGAACCCTGTCTAACACACTACTATAAAGGGATATCTTATGTTCCTCCTGGAATTTCTCCTTAGCTTTCCCTGGAGCCCTCAGCCCCACTGCTGTTACCCTATGCTCCTCTGAGTGAGCTCAGTCTGTCTGCCTGATATGATCCTTCTCTGTCCGCACTGGCTCTAAGAGTGAGGGGAATGTTGAACAGGTTTTAGGTAATCAGGCCTCCTAATCTGGCCTGAATGTTTCTGGTTGAACAATCAACACCTTTCGTACCGATAGCGTCACTATCCGGATGATACATTATAGGGTCGTGTTTAAAAGTCCACTCTTCCTTCTAGTGTGCCCCCCACCCCCCTTCTCCACAGATTCCACAGAACTCTGAAGCGTAGTTGCAGATTTGACTAGCTGGTTGGGATGATTGGCTGTCCTACAAACAGAAGCAGTATGGCAGAGTCCAAAGATGGCAGGGACACTGTCTCCTAACCCACATGTTCTTCTGCACTAGAATGTCTGAGATGTAGAATTCCCCACTGGGAATTCAAGGGGGTGTCTGAGTGTTTCAACCAGCAGAGCCCTGTGACGGTGACTTCCCAGGCTGAGTGATAAAAGGCGACTGCGCTCAGGAAACCATTCACACTTGGAGCCCTGGGACATCATTTAAACCGCCAGCTTCCTTGAGGCCACCATGTCGTAGGGAAGCTAACCTCAATGAGAGGCCACGAGCAGCCACTCCGGTAGGCAGACTGTTGACGACAGACCCCAGGATGGCTTCCCACGATCCCCACCTCTGTGTAGCCGCAGGAGCCCGCGGGGCACAGTAGGTTACAGTTGGGCTGCTAACTACAAGCTCCGCGGTTCGAAACCATGAGTTGCTCCTTGCGGGAAAAGAGGAGGCTGTCTGCTCCCGTCAAGAGGGACAACCTTGGGGCCACATAGGAGCAGTCCCGCCCCCTCCTGTAGGGCTGTGAGGAGCCACTGCCACCTCGATGGCAGTGAGGTTGGTTTTCTTGGAGTCTGGGTCCTCACCACGGGCTCTGAAGTGACAAAGCGGTGAAGCAGGTAAGCTCCACCTTTATCACTAACTTTAAGGAGCAGCGTGGCCTCAATTTCCACCTGGAAGTGAACCCAGACTTTATCTAACCACCTCTCCGTTCCTTGTCACCAGTCGCTTCTGTGACACTTCACCCAGCCTTGTGTTACGCACCCAGCCTTGTGTTACGCGTCCCTGGTGACCCATTATGGTATCCCAGCTGAAGGGGTGGGCTTCACCCTGCTCTGCAGCCCAGGCCACGCCTTCATTTAGCTGCTAAGGACCAGCTGCTCCGCAGGACAAAGGCAAGACAGTCTGCACCCGGGCAGCCCAATGGACCAGTTCTGCTCGGTCCTCCTGTTGGGTGGATTTGAGCCAGAAAGAGCAGTCTACGAGGAGGTCACAAGCTAGACAAGCTCTATCTATCCTTCTTTATCATGGCTTAGGGAACTCTCTGTCACCTGGACTCCCAAGGCTGATTTCTCACGAGTTAGGACTCTGGACTTCAGACTGCCTGCACAGCCCTCCTCTGAATTAAGGTGCTCCCCGCCCACACCCCTAAAATAGCTAGGCAATACTGAAACACCTCCCCATCCCCCACCATACACACCCTGGTGCCATTCTAGCTCCCCTGAATGAGAATGGCCTAACTTGCTTTTAACCAATAGGGAATGGCAGAAATGCTGCGATGTCATTTCCCTGATCATGTTTCATGTCTGTTCCTTGGACCGTCGGCCCTCCTGGCCGAAGGCATGAAGCAGTGGTCGTGTTCGGGGCTTCCCTGTGGTAAGGAACTGAGGGCCGCCCCTAGCTAATAGTCAGCTGGGAATTGTAGCCCTCAGTCCAACACCCAATAGGAACTGAATCCTGCCAGCGATTTTTTTAAATTAATAAATCTTTTTATTAGGGCTCATACAGCTCTTATCACAATCCGTACATACATCAATTGAGCAAAGCACCCTTATACATTTGTTGCACTCGTCAGTCTCATAATTCACCTTCCATTTGGGTTCCTGGAATCAGCTCGGTTTCCCTTTTTTTCCCCTCCCCCTCCCTCCCCGATCCCCCTTTCCCCCTGGTCCCTTGATAGTTTATAAATAATTATTATATCTTATCTTACACTCCCCGGCGTCTCCCCTCACCCACCTCCACATTGCCCATCTCCCAGAGAGGAGGTTACACATAGATCTCCAAGATCGGTTCTCCCTTTCTACATCCCCTTCCGTCCTGGTGTCACCACTCCTACCGCGGGTGTTGAGGGGTTCATTTGTCCTAGATTCCCTGTGTTTCCAGATCCCTACTGCACCGCCGTGCATCCTCTGGTATAACCAGGTCCCCAAGGTAGAATTGGGGTCATGGTAATTGGGAGGGGAGGAAGCGTTCAGGAACTAGAGGAAGGTTTTGAGTTTCATTGTTGCTACACTGAACCCTGAGTGACTCATCTCCTCCCCACTACCCCTCTGCAAGGGATGTCCAGCTGTCTACAGATGGGCATTGGGTCCCCATCACGTACTCTCCCTCATTCACAGTGATGTGATTCTCACCACCACCCCCACCTTTGTTGTTTGAGACCTGGTCTCCTCTGCCCTTCATGATCACCTATGTTGGTGTGCTGCTTCCGAGTGGGCTTTGTTGCTTCTGAGCTAGATGGCCGCTTGTTTGCTTTCAAGCCTTTAAGTCCCCAGACGCTACATCTCTCAGTAGCCGGGCACCATCAGTCTTCTTCACCACACTTGCTTAGGCACACTTTCGTCTTCAGCGATTATGTGAGGAAGGTGATCACACAATGATTGTTTTTGTTCCTTGGTGTCTGCTACATGGCCCATTCAACACCTTGTATTCGCTTAGGCCATGTGCTTCTTCTCTGTGGTAAAGTCTTTTTTTTTAATCATTTTATTGAGGGCTCATACAACTCTTATCACAATCCATACATGCATCAATTGTGTAGAGCACATTTGGACGTTCGTTACCCTCATCATTCTCAAAACACTTCCTCTCCACTTAAGCCCCTGGCATCAGCTCCTAATTTTCCCCCTCCCTCCTGGCTCCCCCTACCCGCCATGAACCCTTGATAATTTATAAATTATTATTATTTTGTCATATCTTACACTTCCCAACGTATCCCTTCACCCACTTTTCTGTTGTCCGTCCCCCAGGGAGGGAGTTATATATAGATCCCTGTAATTGGTTCCCCCTTTCCACCCCACCTTCCCTCCACCCTCCAGGGATCGCCACTCTCACCACTGTTCCTGAAGGGATCATCTGTCCTGGATTCCCTGTGTTTCCAGTTCCTATCTGTACCAGTGTACATCCTCTGGTCTAGCCGGATTGGTAAGGTAGAATTGGGATCATGATAGTGGGGCAGTGGGGAGCTAGAGGAAAGTTGTATGTTTCATCGTTGCTACACTGCACTCTAACTGGCTCGTCTCCTCCCCGTGACCCTTCCATAAGGGGATGCAAATGTGGTGAAGAAAGTTGATGTTACCTGGCTAGCAAAAGATATAGCATCTGTGGTCTTAAAGGCTTGAAGGTAAAGAAGCAGCCATCTAGCTAAGAAGCAACAAAGCCCACATGGAAGAAGCACACCAGCCTGCGTGATCACGAGGTGCCGAAGGGATCAGGTATCAGGCATCAAAGAACAAAAAAATCATATCAGTGTGAATGAGGGGGAGTGAGAAGTGGGGACCCAAAGCCCATCTGTAGGTAAATGAGTATTGTTTTCAGTCATTCTGCTTGTGATAATTTGTTACAAGGCAATAGATGACGCGCTCAATCTTATCCCATGAGCCCACTCAGCTTGGACCCATGTGAATGAAGATTGTCTCGACCAGCAGTTCTCAAACTGTGGGTCAAGACCCCTTTTGGGTCAAATGACCCTTTCACAGGGTCGCCTGATTCGTAAGAGTAGCAAAATGACAGTTATGAAGTAGTAAATGAAAATAATGTTAAAGTTGGGCGGTCCTCACCACATGAGGAACTGTATGACAGGGGCGAGGCACTGGGAAGGTTGAGAACCACTGGGCTAGGCCATTCCAGCCCCGGCTTGTGAATCCTTGCCCGAGGTCCCAGACACTGGAGAGAAGAAACACGCCGTCTCTCCTGTGCCGTCCACATGCTGCCCAGAGCCCAGAGTTTAATGAGGTGGCTGTTATTTAAAGCCATTCCCTTTGGGGACTAGAAGGGTGAAGTGTTGGACTGCAGCCACAAGGTCGGCTGTTTGAACTCCCCAGTTGCCCTGAGGGAGAAAGATGTAACCATGTAGTCTCAGAAATCCCAGTAGTTCTACTCCATCCTACAGTGCTGCTGGGTGTCGGCATCACATAGCTGGTAGTGGGGTGGTGAGTACATTTAGGGCTAATTTGTCACACAGCCATGACTGTCCCTTTAAAACTGTACATTAACAATGACCTTTCCTGGGTGGGGTGCTGCGAACCCCTAGTCCCTCCCATGGTTGCTGGTGTGCTCAGCTCCTTCCCCCTGCAGGAGGTCTCCACAGGCCTTTTGTCAACCTCAGTGCCCAGGGCCTGGGCTTAGCCCCAGGGTGCCCACCGACAATACATTTCTTAGCAACACAGAGAACTCGGTCAAAGCTTTGATGTTATTGCTTATAAGGTCCTGATTAAATTCTAGACTAGGGCCTCTCTGCTTCTAATTATTTGCGTGTATGGGGGTGGTTTTGTTCTTTCAGTTACACCATTCAGCTCTCTCTCACTTCTGTGTTCCGGAAAGACTCCTTAAGGGCCAGAAGAAAGGACCAGAAAGGAAGGAAGCCAGAAGAAGGGGGTGGGGGTGGGGTGGAAGGGGTGGTCAGAGAACCCAGCAAGAGGGTAGGGTGAAGCTCCTGCCCAAACCACCCAATCCCATTTTCCCCTAGGCCTGGGGAGACTCAGCTCAGAAGAGACTCTTTGCACATGCACACCCGCACTACCTCCTGGGGCCTCCTCCGCAGAGGTGGGCCGCCTGATTTCCCTCCCTGAACACTCACCATCACCACGCACTGCAGTCATGGTCTTTCGGCAGCTCTGGCCAGGGAGCACCGGAGGTTGCTGAGGACGAGCTCTCTGGGCAGCCACGCTCGGAGTCCAGTGGTGTGGCTCAGAAATCTTTCTGAAATGTCCTGTCCCCTCCCCTCCCTCCCTCCACAGCAGGAAGCCCACATGGCCGCCCTGGGACCCTTGTGCCCAGCCTTTCTTTGCTCCTCCATATACGAGCACCGATGAGTTTATCATCAGTGCTTCAGGAGCCAACGTGTGACTCTCTGAAATGAGCCGCAGTCCTTCCATGCTGTGAATGGATCCTTCCTTCTAGAACACAGAAAACAAACGCAAGGTCCTTGGGCCTTATCAACCTGTGGAATGAACAAGGTCACACTTTATTAAACAGATACTCACCGAAGGCGTGCT